>NC_056746.1:1306682519-1307367519 GCF_019279795.1 Protopterus annectens | reverse complement strand
AGGCAGAGTGGGTAATAACAGACGCCCCTAGGGGCAGAGGGGTCCGCAGAACCAGGGCTCCAGAGAGCCTCTCTCTGACAAGCCCTTCCAGCATCCCTGAGGTGTTGCCCGACTGCCCACCCTTGGAGGCAGTCGGGGGAAGATTGTCGCTGTACCCAGAAGCCTGGCTTTCCCTCTCTCAAGACAAATGGGTACAGTCGATCATATCCGAGGGTTACAAGATTCCTTTCGAGGAATCTTGTAACCCTCGGATATGATCGAGGGTTACAAGATTCCTTTCGAGGAAAGCCCCTTCCCTCAAAAAGGTTCCCTTCCAGACGTACCACCCGGTTTAAGGGAAATTGCAAGATTAGAGGTGTCAAAGCTTCTAAGGAAAAGAGCCATCCAGCAGTACCAAAAGATCATTTAGAGTCCGAAATCTACTCAAGGTTCTTTTTGGTCCCCGAAAAGACGGGAGACTGGAGACCAATATTAGACCTCAGCAGACTAAACAAGTCTGTCAAAAAGACGAGATTTCGGATGGTCTAACTTCAATCGATTTTGCCCTTTCTGGGCACAGACAACTGGATGTGCTCTCTAGACCTTCAGGATGCGTACTATCACATAAAAATCCACAGACGCTCCAGAAGGTTTCTCCGCTTTCGGCTGGGGACCAGTCATTTTCAATTCAGAGCCCTGCCCTTTGGTCTCACTACAGCCCCTAGAGTGTTCACCAAATGCATGGCAGTGGTCACGGCTCACCTGAGACGTCTAGGATTCCAGGTGTTTCTGTATCTCGACGACTGGCTCCTCTCAGCCACCACCAGGCATCAACTCATCCGAGCCAGAGACTACACCCTACGTCTCTGCAGTCAATTGGGAATTTCGGTAAACTTCGAACAGTCCTCCTTATCGCCCTGCCAATCTATTACCTTTATAGGCGCAAATCTAGACACTATTCGGATGTCAGCAAACCTAACAAATCATAGAATCCTAGATATCCAAAACCATGTTCGAATCATCCTTGCCAGCAAAAAGGTACAAGCCAGGCTGGTTTTGAAAGTGTTGGGCCTCATGGCTGCTGCCATCAGACTTCTTCCTCTGGCCCGTTTTTACATGCGTCTTCTACAATGGATGTTGTTCACACAATGGTCCTTCCAGCAGCTTCCCATGCGTCACAAGATCCTAGTGACACAGACCTGCAAGAACCATCTATCCTGGTGGATTTCCTCTCCTCTAGTCCATCAGGGCAGACCATTTGTTCCCCCGGCCCCGGTAGCCACGGTCACGGATGCCTCCCTGATCGGGTGGGGGGGCATTATCAGGGCAGGATGGTTCATGGCACGTGGCAACCATTCGAATACCACCTGCACATAAATGTCCTAGATATGAGAGCAGTGCTTTTAACGTTGCAAGCCCTCAACGACTTTCTTCCCTTAGGAACTATTGCAGTTCACACGGACAACATGTCCGTGGTGTGGTACATCAACAAGCAGGGCGGAACCAAGTCCTATCCCTTGTGTCGAGAGGCTCTCAGACTTTGGCAATGGGCGATCTCCTCTCATCGGTTTCTGGTAGCAACGCATATCCCTGGGAAAACCAACATAATAGCGGACAGATTGAGCAGAGCTATACTCATGCCTCACGAGTGGTCTCTCAAGCAATCCATAGTGGAAGAGATTTTTCAGAAGTGGGGCCGCCCATGCTGCGATCTTTTTGCTACTCCTCTAAACAGCAAATGCCCAGACTTCTTTTCTCTCTTCCCACTTCCGGGCCATCCCCCCAGAGACGCTCTTACCCAAGATTGGCTCCAGGGACTTCTTTATGCTTTTCCCCCCTTTCCATTGATTCCACAGGTACTCCAGAAAGCGTCGGTTTTGAGAGCCAAAGTGATTCTCATTGCCCCTTACTGACCTCGACAAATTTGGTTCCCGTTCCTTCATTGCCATCTATTGGTGCAGCCTTGGCATCTGGACCCAGTGCCAGATCTTCTGACCCACCAGTCGGGTCAACTGCACCGGTCCGTTCCTTCCCTCAACCTCACAGCTTGGTTGCTCCACTTCCTTCCTTAGCCAGGCTTCCTATGATCTCTAACCCCGTTAGAGACATCATAGTAGCTTCTCTTAAGTCCTCTACCAGGAGGATTTACTCTAGTAAGTCGAAACGCTTCTCCCTCTGGGCGAAAGATAAGAACATAGATCCCTTTACTGCCCCGGTTGTCAGTCTTGGATTTTCTAGCAGAAATTTTTCACTCAGGTTCTTCCTCTTCCACAGTCAAAGTTCAGTTGGCAGCAATCTCCAACTTTCATGTTGGGTTTGCTGACCACAACATTATGTCCCACAAGCTTTGTAAAGCCTTTCTTAAAGGGGTGTTCCTTCTAAAGCCCCCTGTTAGGGATCCTCCACCACAGTGGGACCTAAATTTAGTGCTGGCATCCTTGATACTTCCCCTTCGAACCGCTGCTTCATGTTCATTAAAGTTTCTTTCTTGGAAGACACTCTTTCTTGTCGCCATTACCTCGGCTAGAAGAGTGTCGGAACTTCATGCCCTATCTGTTCGTCCCCCTTATTTGGTCTTCCACAAGGACAGGGTATCCTTGAGAACCAATCCATCCTTTTTGCCCAAGGTTGCTTCTAAGACAAATTTAAACCAATCCATTGATCTTCCTGTATTTTTTCCAAATTATTCTAACAGGGCGGAACAAAAATTGCATTACCTTGATGTTCACCGCCAACTTAGATATTACTTGGACAGAACGAAGCAATTTAGGAAATCTGATCAACTCTTCCTTTCTTATGCTGAAAATAAAAAAGGTCTCCCTGTTTCTAAAGTGACCTTATCCAGATGGCTATCTTCCACCATTTCTGACATTTATCAACTTAGGGGCAAACAACTCAGCTCAAAACCTAAAGCACATTCCACAAGAGGTCTAGCCACTTCTACAGCTTTTCAGGCTAGGCTGCCCTTAGATACTATTTGTGCAGCAGCCACTTGGGCCACTCCTCATACCTTTGTTTCTCATTACAAATTGGATTTGGCCTCCAGGGATAGGGCAAGCTTTGGTTCCACAGTTCTCAAGAGTCTTTTCCATTGAGCCACCCAGGATAGAGGTGCTTGGGACGCGGTCCCATCCAGCAAGAATGAAGGCGAGATTGACAACTTAACATTTAGAAGTTATGTACCTACCATAACGTTCCATGTTAGTTGTCTTCTCTCACCTTCTTTCTTGCGTCCCTCCCTCCTGTCCCCCTTGCCTGGACAGACTTTGATCTCCTCTTCTCTGGAAGATTCTTCTTCCTTGGACACCAGTTAGTTGGCCTTGATTACCTGGTTCCCCTTACAGCCTTTTAGGCTAGTTGTTCCTCTTTCCTTAGTGGAAAGTTTTTTGGTAGGCAGTTTTTCCTCTAGATACCAAATGAGATCTGGGTAATTACCGCCTTCTATCATGGGATATGGGGCTGCCTCGAGCTGGTAAAAGTGACTCTCGAGCTTAGCAAGTGCCGAGTCGGAGCCGAGGATCGGCTCCGAACCCATCCAGCAAGAAAGAAGGCGAGAGAAGTCAACTAACATGAAACGTTATGGTAGGTACATAACTTCTAATTTTTCCTCTTTGTCTAGCTATACAGAGTGCTTCGTCGTCTTCTTACTAGCATTAATATAGCCTTAGTTATAGTGCTGTTTTCATATTATGTCCAAGGATTCTAAACCATCTGGTTTCAAAAAATGCGAACCGTGTTGCCAAAAGATATCCCTTACGGACGGGCACACAAGCTGTGTATATTGTTTAAGACCTCTTCACCTGCAGGACTCGTGCTGTATCTGACATGCCTTTAGTTCACGAGTTCTTCAGGAGAGAAAAAACAAGCTTATCTTGCGTGGTTTGCTGAAGAGTCCCTTTGATACTGCCATGGAGGGGCCTCGGCCAGCTGAAAAATTGGATAAAGTCAAGCCTTCATCCTTTCGCTCCGAGTTCTAAGGACAAGGATAATCCGCAAGCTAACTCAGGACCCGAGTTTCGGTTCCGACAAGACATCTGCACCTATGGCTCCATCTGTGTCTTCAGAGCCATTAAGGTCCCATAAGCATTCCAGATCTCTTGCCTTGGAACCGGTGCGGTCCGCTCCACAGTCTCCATTATTGCAATCTGTGTCAGACAGTCACCGGTCTTCGACACACTCCACTTGGTTATCCAGAAGCCTTTCGGATGATGATGTGGAGAGGGTGGTAAAGAGGCTTCTTAGGACACCAGCACTAGCCAAAATACTTTCGGGCCCATCCCAGATGGAAATGGTGCCGAAAGCCCAAACAACACCTGTCTTGATTCCTCCTCCGACTCCTTTGAGTTCAGAGCCGGAGTGCATGAAAGTCATAGTGGTGGAACCGTCGGTTCCAGTAACCTCCTCTGGTCTTTCGGTTCTGACTACCACTCCGATCTCCTTGATACCTCCTTCTATCAAGGGATCTGGTGCCGATGCTCCCTCGTTGGCTCTGAGGGGGGGTGGCATCGGATCCTTATCCGACCCTATTCTCCCTCTTGGAGCTTTAGCGCATGTCAGCTCGGCTCCTACATCGGTCTCAGAGCCATCACCCTCAGTTCGGAGGAAGTCTCCTGCTTCTTCGGTGCTGGAGATTCTTTCGGGTCGGGACCGTGACACCTTCGAGGTGATGAGGAGCGTGCTGTCTGCTGAGACAGCTCCACCCTCGGCTCCATTGGCTCCTTTGCCCTCAGTGCCGGTGTCCACCTCTGAACCTCCCCTCCGCCTTAAGCGTAGGGAACTCATGCTCTAGGACGCCTCATTGGGTGATCCCACCTCGTCTGAAACCTCCTCTGAGCACCCCTCTGTGGAGGTCCCTCGGAAGAGGGCTTGCAAGAGGAAGCATGTGGACTCCCCTGAGTCCTTGACATCAGACACAGACTTGAATGACTCAGAAGGGTCCCCCGGTCCGCCTCTGAAGATGTCTCTTTTTTAGACATCTTAGAGATCCTTAGACAGAGGGGTGACTGGAAACCCCTTGCTCCTTCTGAAGATGAGTCTGTGTACCTGGATACATTCGGTTCCCAACCCACCACCTCTTGGGTATTTCCTCCTTTCGACCCACTATTGCATGTAGTGAGTTGGAAGGCTTGGAGCTCTCCAGACAAGATGGAACCAGTTCCGCGGAGGCCCAATAAATTCATTACAGGTCCTGAAGACAGGCTCTTCTTATCTAAAGGTGTTCCCGCTGATGCTATGGTGGTGGCAGCAGCAGGAAGGAATTAGCGGAAACTTCTTCATCTGTCCATCCGCTGAACAAAGAATCTCATACGATGGACAGATACAGAAGCGTATGTTTTCTTCAGCGACCTTTACACTCAGGCCACTGAACTATTTGTACCACTTTACAAGGCTTCAAAGAGATCTCCTCAAGGAGTTAGGAGACACCTTACAGGATCCTACAGCTACAGGAGCCTCGGACAAGGCGGCTTCTCAGCTCCCGACCCTGACTTCAGTGGTTAACTCCTCCATGTGGCTCATTTCATATGCAGCCAATGGAGCGAGCAGGGCGGCAGGCACAGGGGTAGCCTTATGCAGACACTCCTGGATGCACCTTTGTCATTTTGCAGAGCCCTTCAAGTCTTCCTTTACCAGTGCCCCCTTTGACAGCTTGTCCTTGTTCGGGCCTCAGGTAAAAGAGACTCTTACCAGGTGTGAAAAGGATGGCAAAACTCTCTCTGCTGTGGGAGTATGTTTTTCTGCTCCACCTAGGCCCTATCCCAAAGGCCAGAAGATCGGAAAGATGTGGTTCTGGAAATCCCAGGGAGCTTCACCTGATACTTGTGGAGAATTTTCCCCCAGGGGCAGAGGGGGAAATAACAACGGAAGATGCCGATCTCGCGGCAGAGGGGGTCCGCAGAACCAAGGCGACAGAGATGCCTTCTCTGGTAGGCCCTTCCAGCGCTCCTGAAGGAAGGCCTGACTGTCCGACTCTGGAGACAGTCGGAGGGAGATTATCCTTGTACCCAAAAGCCTGGCAGACAATCACAGAAGATACATAGATATAATATAATAATAATATAATATCCGGAGGTCACAATATCCCCTTCTTAAAACTTCCCGTATCAAAAAGATAATACTCTATCCCAGATGTTCCACCCAGTCTTCGGGATCAAGCAAACCTGGAGGTTCAAAGGTTGCTAAGAAAAAGAGTTATCCAGGAAGTCCCCGCAGACCAAATCGGATCCGGAACTTACTCAAGCTTCTTTTTAGTTCCAAAGAAAACAGGGGACTGGAGACCCACTTTGAATCAGTCAGTCAAGAAAACAAAGTTCCGGATGGTAACACTGCAGTCCATTCTTCCCTTTCCGAGACAGGACAATTGGATGTGCTGTCTCGATCTCCAGGATGTGTACTATCATATAAAAATGGACAGACGGTCAAGGAGATATATATGCTTCCGGCTAGGAGCCGGTCACTATCAGTTCAGAGCTCTGCCCTTTGGTCTCACCACAGCCCCCAGGGTGTTCACCAAATGCATGGCAATAGTTGCAGCTCACCTGAAGTGTCAAGGATTCTGGGTGTTTCCATATCTAGATGACTGGCTCCTTACTGTCACCACCGAGCATCAACTAATCAGGACAAGGGAATACACAATCCGCTTTTGTTCCCAACTTGGGATCACCGTAAACTACGAAAAATCTGCCTTGTTGCCACGTCAATATATTACCTTTATAGAGGCAAATTTAGACACAAGGGCCATGATAGCAAAGCTGCCTCAAGAAAGAGTATTAACGATCCGTCGCCAAGTTGTCATACTGTTCACACAAAAGAGAATTCAAGCAAGATTCGTCCTCAAGGTACTGGGTTCTATGGCAGCGGCAATCACTTTGGTCCCTATGGCTTGCTTCCACATGAAAATTCTACAGTGGCTTCTATTTGGACAATGGTCATTCCAGGATTTACCTATGTCACATCAGATTCTGATCACGGAATCCTGCAAGAGGGATCTTGAGCGGTGGCTTTACTCCCCTATGGTAACAATAAGGCAGGCCATTTATACCTTCCCCAAACTGTAGCCACAGTGACCACGGATGCTTCCCAGATGGGAGGACATTATCTGGGACAGACTGTTCAAGGGACTTTGCAGGAACACGAGTACCACTTGAACATCAATGTCCTGGAGAAGAGAGCAGTGCTCCTGGGGTTGCAAGCACTTCAGAACTCTCTACCTACAGGGACTATAGCAATTCAAATGGACAATATGTCGGTAGTGTGGTACATCAACAAACAAACAGGGTGGAACCAGGTCTTACCCCTTGTGTTGAGAGGCTCATCGAGTTTGGCAATGGGCAATGTCTTCCCAATGCTTTCTGGTTGCAATGCACATCCTGGGGAAATCCAACGTGATAGCGGATAAGCTCTGCCAGGCCGTCCTGATGCCCCACGAATGGTCCCTGAAGCAGGAAGTTGCGGACTTGATCTTTCGCAAATGGGGCCTGCCATGCTGCGATCCGATTGCCACCCCCCTCAGCAACAAATGCAGTAGCTACTTTGCCCTAGTCCCACCTCCGGGACAGTCAACCAGGGATGCACTTGTTCACAATTGGATCCTGGGCCTGCTTTCCACCTTTTCCCCTGATCCCCAAAGTTCTTCAGAAAGCACAGTTATTGGTTTGCAAGCTAATCCTCATTGCCCCTTTCTGGCCTCATCAGATATGGTTCCCATTCCTTTGGTCTCAGTTGTAAGGGGAGCCTTGGATCCTGGACCCAGTGCCAGATATTCAGAGACATCAGTCAGGGGCTCTCCATCCTTCCATTCAAACTCTCAAGCTCACAGCTTGGTTTCTCCACTTCCGGTCTTAGCCAGGCTTCTCAATGTTTCCCCAGCAGTTCAGCATATTTTGATTTTTTTCCCATAAACCCACTACTAGGTGACTTTATGCTAGTAAATGGAAGAGATTCTTTTGTTGGGTAAGCAAAAATCAGGTTGATCCTTTTATTGCTCCCATTTCAAAGATTCTTGAATTTCTCGCTGAAACATTTGACTAAGGAGCAGCCGCAGCTACTATCTGAGTTCAGTTAGCTGCCATTTCAAATTTCCATATGGGAGAAATGGGGTCCAATATCATGTCCTATAGGTTATGCAAGGCTTTTCTAAGAGGTACTACCTTATTAAGACCTCCAATAAGAGAGCCTCTTCCTCCCTGGAATCTAAATTTAGTTTTAGATGCATTGATTCTTTCTCCCTTCTACCGTCTGCTTCTTGTCCTCTCAAATTTCTGACTTGGAAGACCTTTTTCTTGGTTGCAATTACCTCATCTAGAAGGGTCTCAGAATTACAGGCCTTATCTATTCGTCCCCCTTACTTGATTTTCCATAAAGATCGGGTTTCTGTCAGAACCAACCCTTCTTTCTTACCCAAGGTATGTTCTGAATACAATCTGAATCAGTCCATAGAGCTTCCTGTGTTCTTCCCCAATCATGGCAACAAGGCAGAGTATAAGCTTCATCAGTTGAATGTTCATAGACAGTTATGTTTCTATTTACGTAGGACCAAGGAATTTAGAAAATCTGATCAATTTGTGGGCAATAAAAGAGGTTATGCGGTCTTAAAGGTGATTTTATCAAAGTGGCTATCAGACACTATCAAACATGTCTGAGTTGCGTAAATAAACACTTCCAGGAAATATGAAAGAGCACTCAACAAGGGCCTTGTCTACCTTTATTGCCTTTCAGGCCAGATTGCCTTTGGATTCGATCTGTGCAGCAGCTACATGGGCTAATCCTCATACATTTATCACTCATTACAAAGTAGATATGGCCTCCAGGAACAGAGCATCCTTTGGTTCCACGGTCCTGAAGAGTTTTTTCCAGTGAGCCACCCAAGAATCAGGTGCCGGGGACGTTGTCCCAAACAGCAACAATGAAGGAGAGATATGGACAACATAACATAAAGAAGTTATGTACTCACCATAACGTTCCATGATGTTCTGTAGTCCTATCTGCCTTCATTCTTACATATGGGATCGGAGCCGATCCTCAGCTCTGTCTCGGCCTATTTACAAGCTGGAAGTCTTCTAGTTGGCTCGTGGCTAGGTAGGTATCCCATGGTGCACCAGTACAATCCCCAGATCTCGTTTGCTGTGTCAACGAGTTTGGTTGTGCTTCTCTTTGGCTCTGGCTAAGTTTTGCATTTATTCAAACTTTATTCGATATTTTTTGGACTGTTTTAGTCAAAACTGTTATTATATCATTGTTAGTGAATAGTTAGCGTAGTTTGCATTTTAGAATAGTTAGTCTTTATAATTGCACCTTTGTGTGCAGTCTCTTGGTACTTTGACCTCAAAGTATTGGTATCCTGTGTGCTGTTTTTTGGGTTATTAATAGATTTAGTATTTGTAGGCGCCTTTGCGCTCAGTTAGACTGTGTGTTGTTATTAAGTCTTAGTTGCTGCGGATTTCAGCTTGCTACTTTGGTTAGTGTTGTTAACAGAACTAGGTTCGGTTCCTTGTTGAGTTACTTCTCTGCTTATTGTAACTTTCACTAGGTCTGTTTTAGTTAGAAGACCTAGTTTTTTCTGCCCAGGCTAGGCCTGTTTAAGTTAGAGGACCTAGTCCTCGTGGTGTCTTTCTCTTCCTACAGGGCTAGGCCCGTTTAAATTAGAGGACCTAGTTCTCTTCCCTTTTGTGTGTGTGTGTGTGTGTGTGTGTGTGTGTGTGTGTGTGTGTGTGTGTGTGTGCTCCTCTCTGTGACAATGTCTAAAGAAAGTAAGGACCATAAGCCATGTGGCTTTAAGAATGTATTAAATGCTCACAGAAGATGTCCATAATGGATGGCCACAGTAACTGCATTTACTGTTTGGGGGCCATCCATTTACAGGACACTTGCTTGTTTTGCCACTCTTTCAGTTCTAGGGTGTTGCAAGAACGAAAAAATAAGCTCATCCTAAAAGGTCTTCTTAAACCTTCCTTTGAGGAAGATCTGGCTAGCTCTTCCTCCTCTTCTAGATCTCAGCGATCTAAAAAGGAAAAGTCTTAAGTCCTCTAAGAGGCCCTCCCCGGCACCGGCTGGTGTCTCGGAGCCACCTCTTAAAATCTCTAAATCGGACAAATCCACTGCCTCATTGGCTCCACAGAGCTCGGTGCCAATTGAGAGCAGTACTGTGGTTACAGGGTTGGTCCCAAGTAGTTCGGAGCCAACCGCTGAGAGTATCTCACGGAGCCCATCTACGGATCCTCTACCGGTCTCCCCTATATTGAAGTCTGTGATAATGCAGAGATCCCGCTTTCCTACTCTGTCCTCCAGTTCTTCCAGGAGTTTATCGGAAGAAGATGTGGAGAGGATAGTGCTGAAACTTTTGAAGTCATCTGCCTTACATAAATTATTGTTGGCTCCAAGCCAGTCGGTTCCGGAGCCACTTGAGTCCGTTAAGCCCCCTTCGGCCATTCCCCCTCCGAGCCATGCTGGTCTTTCGGAGCCGGAGTGTTTGGTACCATTGGTGGAACCCTCGGCTACAGCTCTCCTATGGATGTTTTGGAGCCGAGTTCCGCTCCGACACTCTCAGTGCCGTCTGTAGTGTCTAGGAGCCGAAGCTCCCTGGTCTGTCCCCACAGTGATGCCTGGAACTGAACCTCTTCGGTTCCAAGTCTTCCTCTCAGCGTGTCAGCGAGGGTGAGTTTGGATCCTACGTCTGTCTCGGAGCCGATGGCTCTGG
The DNA here is from genome assembly GCF_019279795.1 of Protopterus annectens. Lineage (NCBI taxonomy): Eukaryota > Metazoa > Chordata > Ceratodontiformes > Protopteridae > Protopterus > Protopterus annectens. The sequence goes on along the minus strand of NC_056746.1, from coordinate 1,307,356,847 downwards.
TGCCGACGGCATCCTCGGTCTCCTCGGAGCCAGGGAGGTCTTCGGAGCCAGAGAGGTCAGCATTCGAGATGATGAGGAGTGTGCTGTCCCGATCTTCTGCTCCTACCAGGGGTACCGACACTCTTCCCCCTAAGGCACCTACTTCTGTCTCAGCTCCTACTTTCTCCGTGGACAGCAAAGACCCTCAGCCTCAGGAGCCACTGGCTGGTGGCCTCCACTCTTCCGAGACCTCCCCGGAATATCCTACTGAGGAGCCTTCACGGAAAAGGACATGTAAGAGGAAGCATGTAGACTCCCAGGATGAGTCTCTGATCTCTGGCACTGATCTCGAGGAGTCAGAATGGTCCCCCAAGTCGTCCTCTGATGATGTCTCCTTTGTGGACATCGTGGAAATCCTTAAACAGAAATGCAGCTGGCCCACTGTCACCCCTTCTGATGAGGAGTCAGTGTACCTGAAGGCTTTCGTGTCTCAACCTTCAGCCTCTTGGGTGTCTCCACCCTTCGACGAACTGATGGAGCTAGTTATTCGACAGGTGTGGGATAGTCCTGATGCCGTGGAGCCAGTCCCTAGGAGACCAAATAAGTTTCTTTCTGCACCACCAGAAAAAGATTTTTTGTCCAAGTGTTCCTGTAGATGCCATGGTGGTGGCAGTGGCCACTAAAAAGGAGCTAGCTGAAACTTCTTCTGTCCATCTGCCGAATAAGGAGTTTCGAATGATGGACAGATACGGGAAGCATAGCTTCTCTTCAGCGGCATTTACCCTTAGATCACTGAACTACCTGACTCAATTCACTAGGCTTCAGAGAGATCTCCTTGAATAATTAGGAGATTCTCTACAAGGTACATGTACTGAGGGAGTCCCTGACAAGGTGTCTGCCCAGTTGTCCACCTTGAACTCTGTCGTTAACTCGTCCATGCGGCTTATTTCGTATGTAGCCGATGGAGCGAGTAGAGCAGCGGGTTCAGGAATTTCTTTAAGGTGTCATTCCTGGATGCATTTGTGTAACTTTGCAGAACCATTCAAGTCTACCTTTACCAATGCCCCCTTCGATGGTTCCTCATTGTTTGGATCCAAGGTAAAGGACACTCTCACCCGGTGCGAGCAAGAAGGAAAAACACTCTCTGCCTTGGGAGTACGTTTTACTGTTCCCTCTAGACCATATCTTAAAGGTCAGAGGGGGTGGTAAAATGTGGTTCAAGAAGTCCCAGAGGTTTTTCCAGGATGCACAGGGTGACTCCTCATTCAGAGACAGAGGAGGAGGAGGAAATGGTAGACGTCGCCCTAGAGGCAGGGGTGGTCTGCAAAACCACCAGGGAGGTCGCGATTCCTTTCGGGGCCGGCCTTACCAGCGCTTCTGATGTGGGGCTTGACTGTGCTTCCCTGAGGTCGGTCGGGGGTTGCATTTCTTTGTATCCAGAAGCCTGGCTGGGTATCACTCAAGACAAGTGGGTACAAAGAATTATTACCAGAGGTTATGTCATAACTTTTTCTCTTCCACCCTTTATCTCCAAAAGGATCCTGGATGTTCCACCTAATCACAGGGATCAGGCAACTGTGGAGGTCAACAAGTTGCTGTCAAAAAGATTCATCCAGCCGTCCCAGCAGACCAGATAGGATCCGGAACTTACTCCAGGTTCTTTTTAGTGCCAAAACGTACAGGGGACTGGAAGCCCATCTTGGACCTCAGCAGATTAAACGAATCAGTAAAGAAGGACAAGTTCCAGATGGTGACACTGCAGTCTATACTCCCGTTATCAGGGAAAGACAGTTAGATGCCCTCAATAGATCTCCAAGATGCCTACTACCACATAAAAATGGACAGGGCATCGAGGAGTCATCTACGCTTCTTGCTGGGAGCCAGTCATTACCAGTTTCGTGCTTTGCCCTTTGGTCTCACCACAGCCCCCAGGGTGTTCACCAAGTGTATGGCGGTAGTGACAGCTCACCTGAGAAGTCGAGGATTCCAGTTGTTTCTGTATCTGGACATCTGGCTTTTGACCGCCCCCACCAGGCATCTACTTCTTCAGACTAGGGATGCTACCCTTCAGCTTTGTGCCCAGCTGTGAATTTCTATAAATTGGGAAAAATCTGCCTTGTTGCCCTCTCAATCTGTGATTTTTATAGGCGCAGAGATAGACACAGTAGGCATGTTGGCTCGTCTTCCTGTAGAAAGGGCACAGAATCTGGTTCTTCAAATTCAACGTCTTTTCCCCTTACGAGAGGTCAAAGCCAAGACTATTCTACAGGTTCTAAGGACCATGGCTTCCACCATATTACTAGTGCCACTAGCCAGACTACACATGAGGATTCTTCAGTGGCTCCTGTCGTCCCAATGGTCTTTTCGGGTCTATATTAAAAGAACGAACATTTACTTACCCGAATACCTAAATGCCGACACGTCTTCATCGAACCGCGAAAACATAGATCATCCAGAAGCGTGAAATCGGAAACGTCGAATCGTCATGGTTGGCCCTTTTGCGGTATAGCTCCGTAAGGTAAGTGTGCAATAGTTACAGACCTTAGGGTTAGGGTGCAGGTTAAAGTAAGTGCATAGATGGTAATGTATGATGTTAAGTTGTCTAGCTCACCTTCATTCTTGCTGGTTGGGTTCGGAGCCGATCATCGGCTCCGACTCGGCCATCTTCAAAAGCTCGAGAGCTACTTACTGGCCCGAGGCCCCCCTATATCCCATGATGCCTGGCGCTAGATACCCAGATCTCATTTGCCGCTTCTGCTGTGAGGTTGCTTTTACTGGCTCAGGTCATATTTTTCAGTTTTATTGTTAGTATTTAAAATTTTTTTATATTATAGTTGGTGTTTAGAATAGTTAGTGTACTACAGTAGTTGTAGTTATCTATTTGTATTTAGTCTTCTTCCCTTGAAAACTCGTTTTCTTGTTAGAGAGTCCCTCCCCCCTTCCCTGTTTCTTTTCTTAAAGGTAGCCGTTTTAGTTAGAGGCTAATCCTTGTTTCCATTTTTTATGTAGTAGTTGTTTTATTAGAAATTGTGGTAGATTAGTAGGTCTATTTACCTTTTCTTGGATAGTAGAGTGTGTGTGCTCTTAGGGTGTGGTAACCTGTGTTGAGTGTGTGTGTTTTTACTAGTTATCTACTCCCCTTTTGTTACCTTTCTCTGTGATTGATATTTCTTTTTTACAGGAATGTCTAAAGATACGAAAATATCTGGATTCAAGAAGTGTGACTCATGCTGTCAGAAGATGTCACTGACAGATGGTCACACTTCTTGTGTCTGCTGTTTGGGCGCCCTACACTTGCAGGACTCTTGTTCGGTGTGTCATGCCTTTAGTCCAAGAGTCCTGCAGGAACGTAGGAATAAGCTAATCCTTAGGGGTTTGCTCAGACCTGAAGGGTCACCAGCTAAGGCACAGTCAGTGAAACCCTCTAAGACAACAAAGCCGCCGGCTCCCAGTTCGGAGCCGTCTGTGTGGCGTCTGCTTCAACTTCGGTTCCGTCTGGAACCGAGGTACCTATCTCCCAGTCAACTTTGGTGCCGACTGGAATCGAAGTACCTATCTCCCAGTCGGCCCCGACTGTGGTGTCGGAACCGTCAGGGAGTCAAAAATGCTCTAGATCTCCATCCCTAGAGTCGATACACTTGGCTCAGGGGTCGCCTCTGTTACAGTCGGAGCGAAGTCACCGATCCCACTCTTCTCGGTCTTCTAGACTATCTGACCATGATTTGGAGAGAGTGGTGAGCAGGCTTCTAAAATCGCAGGCCCTGGCTAAAATGTTATCCAGCCCCCCCCCTCATGAGGGATCGGCTCCACCTGTCTCTGCAGTAGTTCCTCCTTTGACTCATCCCTTGAGTTCGGAGCCGGAGCTTGCTGGGGCTCGGATCGTGGGACCATTGGCGCCAATACCTAACCTTTCAGTTCCGTCGTCGGTTCCGATCTCCTCCATGCTGCCGTCCTTGGAGGGATCTTGGCACCGGGACTCCCTCGTCGGCTCCGAGGGGGCGAGTGGCATCAGACCCTTGTCCGACCCCATTCTCCCTCTCGGAGCTTCGGCGCAGGTGAGTTCGGCTCCTACATCGGCCTCGGAGCCGTCTCTCTCGGTGCCAGGAAGGATCCCGGTCTCTTCAGAGCCGGAACCTTCTCCGATATCGGGAAGGGGCTCCTTCGAGGTCATGAGGAGTGTGCTGGCCTCTGAGTCAGCCCCACGGTCAGCCTCATCGGCTCCTCCCCCCATGGTGCCTGCGTCTGCCTCTGCCCCTCCTCCAGGCTCCATGCATGGGGAACAAACACTCCAGGGCACCCCATTGGGTGTATCTTCCTCTTCCGAGGCCTCCCCTGATTATTCAGAGGAGCACCCTCGAAAGAGGAAATGCAGGAGGAAGCATGTTGACTCCCCTGAGTCTGTCACTTCAGATACCGACTTAGAGGATTCGGAAGGGTCCCCGAGATCCCCCTCTGAGGACGTCTCTTTCTCAGACATCCTTGAGATACTTAGGCAGAGGGGGAACTGGACTACCCTTAACCCTTCCGAGGATGAGTCGGTATTCCTGGACACGTTTGGTTCCCGACCCTCCACCTCCTTGGTGTCTCCGCCTTTCGATCCACTGATGTCTGTGGTGGCTCGGAAGGCGTGGTCAGCCCCAGACACAGTAGAACCAACCCCCCAAAGACCCACAAAATTTATTACTGCACCACAAGACAAGCAATTTCTGACGAAGGGTGTTCCCGTTGATGCCATGGTGGTAGCAGCGGCCACAAAAAAGGAGTTGGCTGAAACTTCTTCGTCTGTCCATCCCCTAATAAGGAATCTAGGATGATGGACAGATATGGGAAGCAGATGTTTTCCTCAGCGACCTTCTCCTTGAGGTCGCTGAACTACTTGTGCCCCTTTACCCGCCTTCAAAGGGATCTCCTTAAAGAGCTAGGAGATACCCTTCAAGACCCATCAGCTGCGGGGGCCCAGGCTAAGGTTGCCTCCCAGCTGACGACTCTTAATTCGGTAGTAAACTCCTCCATGCGGCTCATCTCTTATGCAGCTGATGGTGCGAGTAGGGCCGCAGGCACAGGCGTGGCCTTGAGGAGGCATGCTTGGATGTGGTTATGCAACTTTGCGGAACCCTTCAGGGCGTCTTTCACCAACACCCCCTTTGATGGTTCTGCTCTTTTTGGACCACAGGTGAAGGATACCCTTACCAGGTGTGAGCAGGAAGGCAAAACTCTCTCTGCTGTGGGAGTCTGTTTTTCCACTCCTTCAAGACCATATCCCAAGGGTCAGAAGAGTGGGAAGATGTGGTTCCGGAAACCCCAGGGAGCCGTGCCTGACACACGTGGAGAGTTCCCCTCCAGAGGCAGAGGAGGGAACAACAATAGATGCCGCCCTCGGGGCAGAGGGGGTCCACAAAATCAGGGCAAAAGAGAATATTTTTCTGACAAGCCCTTCCAGCATCCCTGAGGTGCTGCCCAGCTGTCCACCTTCGGAGGCAGTCGGGGGAAGATTATCACTGTACCCAAAAGCCTGGCAAAGTATAACACAAGACAAATGGGTACTGTCTATCATATCCGAAGGCTACAAAATCCCCTTCTGTCGCACTCCCTACATTCCCAACAAATCCCTTCTAGATGTTCCACCCAATCTAAGGGATCAAGCAGTTCAAGAAATTGCAAAACTGCTAAGAAAAAGAGCAATCCAGCCAGTCCGAGCAGACCAGCAAGGATCCGGAATTTACTCAAGGTTCTTTTTGGTGCCAAAAAAGACAGGGGACTGGAGACCCATTCTGGATTTCAGCAGACTAAACAGGTCTGTTCAAAGAACGAAGTTCCGGATGGTCACGCTACAGTCCATTTTACCCTTTCTGGGTCAGGACAATTGGATGTGCTCCATAGATCTTCAGGACTACTACCATATCAAAATGAACAGACGCTCCAGAAGATTCCTCCGCTTCTGGCTGGGAGCCAGTCATTATCAGTTCAGAGCTCTGCCCTTTGGTCTCACCACAGCCCCCAGGGTGTTCACCAAATGTTTGGCAGTAGTTACCGCTCACCTGAGACGGCAAGGATTCCAGGTGTTTCCATATTTAGAAGACTGGCTCCTTACTGCAACCACCAGGCATCGCCTGCTGCGAGCCAGAGACTACACCATCCGAACTTGCTCCAAACTAGGCATCACCATAAATTTCGAAAAGTCTGCATTGTCGCCTTGTCAATCTATTACCTTTATAGGCGCAAACTTAAATACAAAGGACATGTCAGCGAGACTTCCATTAGACAAAGTGCTAGACATTCGCCGACATGTGCAGGTCTTATTAGGATGCAAAAAAATTCAAGCCAGATTCATCCTAAAGACCTTGGGTCTCATGGCAGCGGCTATCATACTAGCCCCCCTTGCTCGTTTTCATATGAGGATTCTTCAGTGGATGCTGTTTACCCAATGGTCTTTCCAGCAACTTCCAGTGTCTCACAAGATAATGATCACACAGACATCCAAAAACCAACTTGCTTGGTGGATGGTTTCCCCATCAGTACCCCAGTGTAGACCATTTGCTCTTCCTCCTCCAGTGGCTACGGTGACCACGGATGCCACCCTGATCGGGTGGGGGGGGCATTTTCAGGGCAGAACAGTCCAAGGCACCTGGCAGCCTCATGAGTACCATCTGCACATCAATGTCTTGGAGATGAGGGCCGTGCTTTTGGCGGTGCAAGCTCTTCACAACTCTCTTCCCACCAGGACCATTGCAATTCAAACAGACAATATGTCGGTAGTGTGGTACATCAACAAGCAGGGCGGAACCAGGTCCTACCCCCTATGTCGAGAAGCACTCAGACTCTGGCAGTGGGCAATCTCTTCCCAACGGTTTCTGATAGCAGCGCACATCCCTGGGAAGTCCAACGTTATAGCGGACAGGCTGAGCAGAGCAATTCTCATGCCTCACGAGTGGTCTCTCAATCAGACAGTGGCGGACCAAATCTTCCGCAAATGGGGTTAGCCTTGCTGCGACCTTTTTGCCACCCCCTTCAACAGCAAGTGCAACAATTTCTTCTCTCTCCTCTCTCTTCCCGGACACTCCCCCAGAGATGCTCTAGTTCACAATTGGCCTCAGGGACTGCTTTATGCATTCCCTCCGTTCCCCTTGATTCCCAAATTAATACAGAAAGCTACCACATTGGGATGCAAGATGATCCTCATTGCCCCTTTCTGGCCTCGACAAATTTGGTTCCCATTCCTGCATCATTACTTTCTGGAGCAGCCCTGGACCCAGTTCCAGACCTCTTGATCCATCAATCGGGCGGGCTGCACCAATCCCTTCAATCTCTCCAGCTCACTGCTTGGTTGCTCCACTTCCGACCTTAGCCAGGCTTCCGAACATCTCCCACTCGGTGCGTGAAATCATCTTATCATCGCATAAGTCTACCACTAGAAAGACTTATGCTGGTAAGTGGAAATGTTTCTCTTTCTGGGCAGAGGGTAGGAATATAGATCCCTTTTCAGCCCCTGTGCACCATATTTTGGATTTTTTAGCGGAACTTTTTCGTGCTGGATCGTCTTCTGCCACGATTAGAGTTCAGTTAGCTGCAATTTCTAACTTTCATACAAGTCTATCGGACACTAGTATTATGTCCCATAAGCTTTGTAAAGCTTTTCTCAAAGGGACTATGTTACTCAGGCCCCCAGTGAGAGATCCCCCGCCTCCGTGGGATCTAAATTTGATTTTAGCTTCCCTGATTCTGCCCCCCTTTGCACCTGCAGCTTCTTGTTCTTTGAAGTTTCTTTTTTGGAAAACCCTTCTTCTGGTTTCAATTACTTCAGCCAGAAGAGTTTCTGAACTTCAGGCTCTTTGTGTTCGCCCTTCTTATCTAGTTTTCCACAATGACAGAGTTTCTCTTAGGACTAATCCTTCCTTCCTTCCAAAGGTTTCTTAATACAGGAATTTGAATCAGTCTATTGATCTGCCTGTGTTTTTTTCCAAATTATTCCAACAAAGCGGAATACAAATTGCATCAGTTGGATGTTCATAGACAGTTATAGTTTTATTTGCATAGAACTAAGCAAATCAGAAAATCACACCAGCTGTTCCTGTCCTATGCTGAGGGTAAACAAGGTCTACCTGTGTCTAAAGTAACCTTATCTAGGTGGTTGACATCTATTATTACATTTATATATCAATTAAGGAATAAAGAGCTTCCTGCTAAACCAAAAGGTCACTCCACTAGAGCTCTAGCTACTTCAATGGCTTTTCAGGCAAGATTGCCAGTGGAAACTATTTGTGCGGCAGCTACATGGGCCAATCCTCATACCTTCATTTCACATTATAAGCTGGACGTGGCCTCCAGGAGCAGAGCTGATTTTGGTTCCACTGTTCTGAAGAGTCTGTTCCGATGAGCCACCCAGGATTGAGGTGCTAGGGACGCTGTCCCAACCAGCAAGAATGAAGGCGAGATAGACAACTTAACATTAAGAAATTATGTATCTACCATAACGTTCCATGTTAGTTGTCTTCTTCTCGCCTTCTTTCTTGTGTCCCACCCTCTATCCCCCTGTCCTAGTAGACCGAGAAGAGTTCCTTATGTTTTTATCACTGGCTGAGTCTTCTCTGGCTATTCCTTCTGACTAGTAGTCTCTCCAGTAGGATTTATGCATTCTAGGACAGGATTCCTGTATTATTATTATTATTATGTTTGCAGTTAGACTTACCAAAAGAGATCTGGGTATCTAGCGCCAGGCATCATGGGATATAGGGGGGCCTCGATAAGTAGCTCTCGAGCTTTTGAAGATTGCCGAGTCGGAGCTGAGGATCGGCTCCGAAACTTACCAGCAAGAAGGAAGACGAGAAGAAAACAACTAACATGGAACGTTATGGTAGGTCCATAACTTCTTATTAGATTTAGTGTAGGGATAGAAGGAAAGTTTTGTTAAGTGCATGTGTGTGGATTATTTAGTTTGTTTAGGTATAGCTTTTTAAGGAAGTGTGCGATAGTTACGGACCTTAGGGTTAGGGTGTGGGTTAAGTTAAGTGCATACATGGTGGTATATGCAAGATTTAGCGTAGAGTTAGAAGTAGGGTTTGGTTTAGGGTTAGAAGTAGGGTTTTGGTTAGTGTATGTATATAGGTTCATAGGTTCATAGGTTTATACTAGGCTATCTGCCCTAAGGCATTTATAAGCCTAGCCCAAATTATTGTGGCTTACGCCACCCCTTATATGAAAAAAATACTGTGCCCATTAGTTTGTTGTGCCTCTGTCCAGCAGTGACCCAGAGATGATTCCTGGGGTAAACCTACGATCTCCCATCCACAGGTCTAGATTTCTCTTGAACAGAGTCAGCGAGGTGCTCTGCCTCACATGGACCGGGATTTTATTCCACAGCATAGGAGTCTCTGAGTGATAAATCTATCCCTCCAGCACGCCCTATTTATATCCGTACTAAGGTTTAAGTCGCTTGCTCTAGTGGTTTTGGTGGATTTGGATTTTTTGAGGTGGAGCATGTCTATTAATTCCGGGTTGGACATGGCCTTGTATGTCAGGCACATGTCACCTCTGAGCAGACGGTATGCGACTGAATAGAGCTGGAGTTTCTTCAATCTGGCAGCATATGACAGATTTTGGAGTCCCTTTATCCTTTTGGTGAGGAACTTTTGGGGTCTCTCCAATTGCTGCAGATGTCGGGTGAGATACATCCGTAATGGGGCATTGTACTCGATCATTGGTCTGATAAGTGAAGAGTACAGGGAACAATGACCTCACTAGATCTGGATGTGAATCCTTCATGATCAGGTGGGCAATGTAGAAGGTCTTTCTAACCACTTTAGCAATGTGAGTGTCAAAAGAAAGGCCACTGTCAACCTGGGTCCCCAGGTCCCTGATAACCTCTTCTGTGCTTAGTGGATTGCCACCTATATGGTAGCTTGGGGTTACCTTGTTTTTCCAAGGGTATGACTATACATTTTTGGCGTTAACTTCAGGCCATGGCTCTGGCACCAGCTATCTGTTTCCGTGAGTCCCTTCTGAAGGATATCAGTGTCCGATGCATCTTTCCACTATGGCGCCCAGTTTGCAGTCATCTGCAAACTTTGTCAGCCAAAGTCCTCCCATGTTGGCCTGTACTTCTGAGAAGTAGATGCCAAACAATAGGGGCCAAGGACCGATGGTAGCTGTTGGGAGCACTCTACCTTTGTTTTTGACCCTTGAAGGGTTTTTCTGAAACTATACATGTATTTGGCTGCTTCACCTGAGACGGCAAGGATCCCGGCTTGTCAATCCTAACTTGCTCCAAACTAGGCATCACCATAAATTTCGAAAAGTCTGCATTGTCGCCTTGTCAATCTATTACCTTTATAGGCGCAAACTTAAATACAAAGGACATGTCAGCGAGACTTCCATTAGACAAAGTGCTAGACATTCACCGACATGTGCAGGTCTTATTAGGATGCAAAAAAATTCAAGCCAGATTCATCCTAAAGACCTTGGGTCTCATGGCAGCGGCTATCATACTAGCCCCCCTTGCTCGTTTTCATATGAGGATTCTTCAGTGGATGCTGTTTACCCAATGGTCTTTCCAGCAACTTCCAGTGTCTCACAAGATAATGATCACACAGACATCCAAAAACCAACTTGCTTGGTGGATGGTTTCCCCATCAGTACCCCAGTGTAGACCATTTGCTCTTCCTCCTCCAGTGGCTACGGTGACCACGGATGCCACCCTGATCGGGTGGGGGGGGGCATTTTCAGGGCAGAACAGTCCAAGGCACCTGGCAGCCTCATGAGTACCATCTGCACATCAATGTCTTGGAGATGAGGGCCGTGCTTTTGGCGGTGCAAGCTCTTCACAACTCTCTTCCCACCAGGACCATTGCAATTCAAACAGACAATATGTCGGTAGTGTGGTACATCAACAAGCAGGGCGGAACCAGGTCCTACCCCTATGTCGAGAAGCACTCAGACTCTGGCAGTGGGCAATCTCTTCCCAACGGTTTCTGCTAGCACCGCACATCCCTGGCAAGTCCAACGTTATAGCGGACAGCCTGAGCAGAGCAATTCTCAGGCCTCACGACTGGTCTCTCAATCAGACAGTGGCGGACCAAATCTTCCGCAAATGGGGTTAGCCTTGCTGCGACCTTTTGCCACCCTTCAACAGCAAGTGCAACAATTCCTCCTCTCTCCTCTCTGTTCGCGGACACTCCCCCAGAGATGCTCTAGTTCACAATTGGCCTCAGGGACTGGTTTATGCATTCCTCCGTTCCCCTTGATTCCCAAATTAATACAGAAAGCTACACATTGGGATGCAAGATGATCCTCATTGCCCCTTTCTGGCCTCGACAAATTTGGTTCCCATTCCTGCATCATTACTTTCTGGAGCAGCCCTGGACCCAGTTCCAGACCTCTTGATCCATCAATCGGGCGGGCTGCACCAATCCCTTCAATCTCTCCAGCTCACTGCTTGGTTGCTCCACTTCCGACCTTAGCCAGGCTTCCAACATCTCCCACTCGGTGCGTGAAATCATCTTATCATCGCATAAGTCTACCACTAGAAAGACTTATGCTGGTAAGTGGAAATGTTTCTCTTTCTGGGCAGAGGGTAGGAATATAGATCCCTTTTCAGCCCCTGTGCACCATATTTTGGATTTTTTAGCGGAACTTTTTCGTGCTGGATCGTCTTCTGCCACGATTAGAGTTCAGTTAGCTGCAATTTCTAACTTTCATACAAGTCTATCGGACACTAGTATTATGTCCCATAAGCTTTGTAAAGCTTTTCTCAAAGGGACTATGTTACTCAGGCCCCCAGTGAGAGATCCCCCGCCTCCGTGGGATCTAAATTTGATTTTAGCTTCCCTGATTCTGCCCCCCTTTGCACCTGCAGCTTCTTGTTCTTTGAAGTTTCTTTTTTGGAAAACCCTTCTTCTGGTTTCAATTACTTCAGCCAGAAGAGTTTCTGAACTTCAGGCTTTTTGTGTTCGCCCTTCTTATCTAGTTTTCCACAATGACAGAGTTTCTCTTAGGACTAATCCTTCCTTCCTTCCAAAGGTTTCTTAATACAGGAATTTGAATCAGTCTATTGATCTGCCTGTGTTTTTTTCCAAATTATTCCAACAAAGCGGAATACAAATTGCATCAGTTGGATGTTCATAGACAGTTATAGTTTTATTTGCATAGAACTAAGCAAATCAGAAAATCACACCAGCTGTTCCTGTCCTATGCTGAGGGTAAACAAGGTCTACCTGTGTCTAAAGTAACCTTATCTAGGTGGTTGACATCTATTATTACATTTATATATCAATTAAGGAATAAAGAGCTTCCTGCTAAACCAAAAGGTCACTCCACTAGAGCTCTAGCTACTTCAATGGCTTTTCAGGCAAGATTGCCAGTGGAAACTATTTAGCGGCAGCTACATGGGCCAATCCTCATACCTTCATTTCACATTATAAGCTGGACGTGGCCTCCAGGAGCAGAGCTGATTTTGGTTCCACTGTTCTGAAGAGTCTGTTCCGAGGAGCCACCCAGGATTGAGGTGCTAGGACGCTGTCCCAACCAGCAAGAATGAGCGAGATAGACAACTTAACATTAAGAAATTATGTATCTACCATAACGCTTCCATGTTAGTTGTCTTCTTCAGCTTCTTTCTTGTGTCCCACCTCTATCCCCTGTCCTAGTAGACCGAGAAGAGTTCCTTATGTTTTTATCACTGGCTGAGTCTTCTCTGGCTATTCCTTCTGACTAGTAGTCTCTCCAGTAGGATTTATGCATTCTAGGACAGGATTCCTGTATTATTATTATTATTATGTTTGCAGTTAGACTTACCAAAAGAGATCTGGGTATCTAGCGCCAGGCATCATGGGATATAGGGGGGCCTCGATAAGTAGCTCTCGAGCTTTTGAAGATTGCCGAGTCGGAGCTGAGGATCGGCTCCGAAACTTACCAGCAAGAAGGAAGACGAGAAGAAAACAACTAACATGGAACGTTATGGTAGGTACATAACTTCTTATTAGATTTAGTGTAGGGATAGAAGGAAAGTTTTGTTAAGTGCATGTGTGTGGATTATTTAGTTTGTTTAGGTATAGCTTTTTAAGGAAGTGTGCGATAGTTACGGACCTTAGGGTTAGGGTGTGGGTTAAGTTAAGTGCATACATGGTGGTATATGCAAGATTTAGCGTAGAGTTAGAAGTAGGGTTTGGTTTAGGGTTAGAAGTAGGGTTTTGGTTAGTGTATGTATATGGTTTATTAAGTTTGTTTGTGTAGGTAGTATGTAGCGGGCGGTGGGGTGGGACAACTATGACGGTTCGACTTTTTGAATTTCACGGTTTAGGGCATTCGGTGTATTTGCAGTTTGCAGAATATGTGTCGGCGTTTAGGTATTCGGGTAAGTAAATGTTCGTGCTTATAATATAGACCCATCTTTTCAGCACCTGCCATTATCTCATCACATTCTACTGACAGACTGTTGCAAGAAAGACCTCCTTTGGTGGACTCTACCCAATCAGTTAACAACGGGCACTTCATTTGTTCCTCCCCAACTCGTTGCCACTGTGACCACGGATACCTCACAGATAGGGTGGGGGGGCATTATCTAGGCAGGACTGTCCAAGGCACATGGCAAGATCACGAGGCTCACCTGCATATCAACGTTCTAGAGATGAGGGCGGTGCTCCTGGCATTGCAAGTACTTCACAACCTTCTGCCTTTGGGGACTATTGCAATACAATCAGACAACACGTCGGTAGTATGGTGTATCAACAAACAGGGCAGAACCAGATCTTACTCACTCTGTTGAGAGGCCATTTGAGTTTGGAAATAGGTGATATCTTCCCAGAGTTTTCTGGTGGCAACGCACATTCTGGGGACAACCAACGTGATAGCCGACAAGCTCAGCCGGGCAATCCTGATGCCTCACGAGTGGTCTTGGAACAGGAAACAGCGGAACAGATTTTCCGCAGATGGGGACAGCCTTGCTGCGATCTCTTTGCCAACCCAATCAATGCCAAATGCAGCAGCTACTTCTCCCTCATCCCCCCTCCGGGGGAGTCACCGAGAGACACACTTGTTCACGATTGTCCCCTGGGTCTCCTTTATTCTTTTCCTCTCTTTCCTCTCATTCCCATGGTTATTCAGAAAGCGAAATGGCTGGGAAGCAAACTAATCCTCATCGCTCCTTACTGGCCTCGTCAGGTTGGGTTCCTCTTTCTCGAGCCTCTCCTCCTAGACGATCCTTGGATTCTGGACCCAGTTCCATATCTCTTGACTCACATGTCAGGCTCTCTTCACCCCTCATTACACACCCTCTAAAAGTGTGGTTGCTCCATTTCCATCCCTAGTCAGGCTTCACGACTTCTCACCCTCCATGACTCATATCCTTATGTCGTCTCATAAACCTTCCACTAGGAGACTATATTCCAGTAAGTGGAGGAGATTCTCTATCTGGGCAGAGAAAATTAATGTTGACCCTTACACCGCCTCCATTCCAGTGGTTTTGGAATTTCTGTCTGAGCTTTTCCGTCAGGGATCTGCGGCTGCCACTATTAGAGTCCAATTGGCAGCGATTTCAAATTTTCATCTAGGCTTTCAAGATTCTAATCTGATGTCGCATAGGCCGTGCAAAACTTTCCTTAAAGGTGCCACATTATTTAGGACCCCCCCTCCTTTCAAGAACCTGTTGCCTCATGGGATTTAAATTTTGTGTTATCCAAATGAACTTCTCCGCCCTTTGAGCCTTCTCATTTATCTCCTTTGAAATTCCTGTCTTGGAAGTCTTTGTTTCTGGAGGCTATCACATCGGCCAGATGGTTGTCAGAGTTACAAGCATTGTCTTTGAAACCCCCTTACCTGATTTTTCACAAGGACAGGGCGTCCCTTCATACTAATCCAACAAGCTTCTAGTAACTACTCTTAAATCCCACAATAAAGCAGGTGACTCCTTATTTGCAAATACTGTTGGTTCATATTGGAATAAACTTCCCGTGGAACTTACCATCCTAAGCTCATCTCACCTTTTCAAAAAACAATTAAGACACCATTTCCAAATACACTGGCTATGCCCATGCTCTAATCCTGACTGAGCTCAACATATAATGCATCTCTTTCCAGTCCCCTCCTCTTCACTCTTAATGATTATCCTTTACTTCTGATTTATCCCTCTTCTGACCTACCTGCATATTTATTCTTCCTTCTTTTCTTTTTCACTTCCTATTTCTTCCTTGTTCTTGCTGTATTACTACATCTTTGTCATTTTTTCCTTACTTACATACATTATGATCACTTCAATGCTAATCTCTTTCCTAATACTAGTACCCTGGCACAACTTGTACTATTCTAAATTGTAATTAACGAATTTGTTACTGACTCTCCATATGTCACAATTTTTTTTCTCTATCCTCTTCATTCCATGACAGTCTCACCCTAACAATTAATTCATTGCAATACTGCCTTTCCATTGTTATCTCTTGTTCAACTATATCTGAATTTTTTCTACATTACATAATAACTGTTCCTAATCTGCTTACTTTTTTTACATTTGATTTATTTGCTGTTTGTTTTTGCATTTGTGTCTGATTGTTTGAATTTATTGATTGTTTGAATTTTTTGATTGTTTTTCACTGTTAGCTACTAATATGTTAATGGAGCTTTTCTCCTCGGGCCTCTGCTGAAAATGGACATGCATCCAGCCAGACTAGCCCGGTTAACAAATGTAAAATAAATAAAAAATAAAAAAATAAAATAATCCTTCCTTTGTCCCCAAGGTCTGTTCCCATGCCACTTTGAATCAATCCATAGAACTTCCGGTGTTCTTTCCAAATCATTCCAATGCAGCTGAATGCAGGTTTCATCAGCTGGATGTCCATAGACAATTAAATTTTTATTTGCACCGAACTAAGGAAATCAGGAAATCAGATCAGTTATTTATTTCCCTTTCCAAATCCAGGTCAAGCTTACCAGTTTCCAAAGTTACACTTTCTAATTGGATTTCTAGCTGTATAGCTTACGTTTACAACTCTGAGGGTAGACCTTTGCCCTTTAAAATCTTTAAAATCAAGGCTCATTCTACCAGATCTCAGTCTACCTCTGCAGCCTTTCAATCCAGGGTCCCACTTGATAATATTTGTGCAGCAGCAACGTGGGCTAACCCTCACACTTTTATTACTCATTACAAACTGGATTTAACCTCCAGGGGTAGAGCATCTTTTGGTTCCACGGTACTTAGGAGTATTTTTCCTTGAACCACCCAAGAATAAGGCGCTAGGGACGCTGTCCCATATGTAAGAATGAAGGCGAGCTAGGACTACAGAACATAAAGAAGTTATGTACTCACCATAACGTTCCATGTTTGTAGTCCATCTCGCTCTTCATTCTTACGAACCCACCCTCCTACACTCATCCTGGAAGTACCTGGAGACAGAAAAATATTATCAATTTTTATGGAGAACTTTTAGTATTGGCTTCTTTTGTATATTGTTATTGTCTCTCCTAGTTAGCAACAAACAAGATCTGGTGATTGTACTGGTGCACCATGGGATACCTACATAGCCACGAGCCAACTAGAAGACTTCTAGCTTGTAAATAGGCCGAGTTGGAGCCGAGGATTGGCTCCGATCCCATATGTAAGAATGAAGAGCGAGATGGACTACAAACCTGGAACGTTATGGTGAGTACATAACTTCTTTTTTGTTGCCCTTGATCTCGCCTTCGTTTTCGCTTCCCTCCCTTCTTCCCCTTCATGGAGGATCGAGAGAAATCCCATATTCTATTGGCAATACTGGCTGGGCTTCCTTTATGCCATTCCTTATGGTCAGTCTCAGTTTACTACTATTACCTTGTGGAGGGATCACACCTTTATACGCAGGTATCAAAGGAAGATAGGAGGAAGGTTAGAGCTAGCTGATATGATGGAGAGAAGGAAGGTTGATATTTCAAATTGTTTTATCATGGTGTGGGCAGAAGGTCAGATGATTGTGGTGGAGGAAGATGCTCACAAGTTGATTATATACTGAGACTGTAAAGTGGTGGCAGGGAAAGTGTAGTTAAAGAGGAGGAGGAATGTGAAAGGAAAGGTGCTTTGGTGTGACATCTGGACAGAGGAAGGAGACCTGGATTGGACATTAAAGAGGCTAGACAGAGGATAAAGGATAAGATGGAAAGAGTATTTTGAGAGGCTGATGAATGAAGTTGGATGAATGGAAAGGCTGTTGGCCCAGATGACATTAGGAGAAATGGCAGTGGAATTTCTAACTAGATTGTTTAATGAAATGAGAAAAGTGTTTTGGTACCTGATGTGCAGAGCTGCAACTGATTAGTCATAGTGGAAGCAAGGTTAAGGTGATGATTAGTGATCAGCAGTATGGTTTCATGCCAGGAAAGAGCACTACAGATGCAATGTTTTCTGAGACTGTTGATGGAGAAATACAGAAGAGTTGTGGTATTGTATGAGGAAGTCGGGAGTGGCAGAGAAAGTGTGACAGTGGTGAGGACTGAAGGTGGAGGTGGGATTACATCAAGGATCAGCTCTGAGTCCTTTCTTATTTGCAGTGGTGATGGACAGGTTGAGATGTTTGCAGATGACATTGTGATCTGTAGTGTGTAAATGAGAGGGAGGGTAGAGGAATGGTGAGGATGCAGGGAGTAGAGTTGGTAAAGGTGGCGAGTTTAAGTACTTGGGATCAACAGTTCAGAGTAATGGTGAATGTGGAAGAGAGGTGAAGAAGAGAGTACAGGCAGGGTGGAATGGGTGGAGAAGAGTGTCAGGAGTGATTTGTGACAGAGTGAAAGGTCTACAAGAGGTGTAGTGAGACCAGCTATGTTATATGGGTTAGAGAATTACAAGAGTGTAGTGAGACCAGCTATGTTATATGGGTTAGAGACAGTGGCATTGACAAAAGGCAGGAGTCAGAGCTGGATGTGGCAGAGTTAAAGATGTTAAGATTTGTAATCGTGTGACTAAGGATGGATAGGATTAGGAAATCGGTATATTAGAGGGTCAGCTCATGTTGGACAGTTTGGAGACAAAGCAAGAGTTTGGACATGCTGAGGAGGGATGATGGGTATATTGGGAAAAGATGCTAAGGATGGAGCTGCCAGGTAAGAGGAATAGAGGAAGGCCTAAGATAAGGTATATGGACGTGAGAGAGACATGCAGGCGGTTGGTGTGACAGAGCAAGATGCAGAGGATAGGAAGAAATGGAAAGAGATGATCCGCTGTGGCGACCCCTAACGGGAAAAGCCGAAAGAGAATGATGATCATTGGATATGTAAAGTAGAATATATCTCTTGTCTTTTATATGGTCTAGTGTTGGGTTATCACATACGAGATCTGGGTAACTACCACTAGGCATGCATACGGCCAAGTCGGAGCCGAGGATGGGCTCCGAACCCAAAGAGCAAGAAGAAAGGCGAGATCAAGGGCAACAAACATGGAACGTTATGATGAGTACATAACTTCTTTTTTTTTGGGGCACAGCAGACAGACATTAACCCCTTTTCAGTGCCAGTAACCCAAGTTCTTGACTTTTGGCTACTGTTTTTAATGAAGGGGCTAGTTCTTCAACTGTTAAGGTAGAATTATCTGCCATTTCTAATTTTCATATAGGAGTTTACAGTTCTGCTTTAGCTTCCTCACGACTTTGTAAGGCTTTTATAAAAGGAACCTTTTTACTGAGACCCCCCCCCCCTTTAAAGATCCTACTGCATTGTGGGATTTGAATTTAGTGTTACAAGCCCTGACTCAGTCACATTTTGAACCAGCTGCAAGGTGTGTATTAAAGTTTTTAACTTGGAAAACTACATTTTTGCTAGCCATAACATCAGCTAGGAGAGTTTCAGAACTTTATGCCTTATCTTTTAAACGTCCTTGTTTAATTTTTCATAAAGAGAGGGTGTCCTTACGAACCAATCCATCCTTTCTTCATAAGATGGTGTCAGGATCCAACATAAATCAATCTATCAGTCTCCCAGTATGCTTTCTAAATTTCTCAAATAAAGGGGAATATATTTTACACTTGTTGGACGTTCACAGACAATTATGTTTCCATCTGCACAGAACTGAAAAATTCAGAAAATCAAATCAATTATCTGTCTCTTTTTCAGAATCAAGATTGGGAAAGCCAGTTACCAAAGTAACTTTAGCTAAGTGACTAAATGATTACATTTACCTCGTCTACAACAAATTGGGTTTATCTTTGCCAAAAACCTTGAGGGCTTATTCAACCAGGTCCATGGCAACCTGTTCAGTATTTCTATCCAGATCGTCCATGGACGATATTTGTGCCACAGCTTCCTGGGCTAATCTTCATACTTTTATTACTCATTACAAAGTTGACCTGGTCTCTAGGAAAAGAGCACACTTCGGCTCAACAGTACTCAGGAATATCCTTTATTAGAGACTACCCAGGATTCAGGTAGCTAGGGACTATGTCCCACATGTTGAGGAACAAACGAAAATTGACAACATCGGATAAAGAAGTTATGTATTCACCATAACATTCCATCTGTGTTGTCCGTTTTCATTCTTCCTTAACTCCACTCCCTCCAACCACTTACCTTCTATGTATGACTTTGGGAAGAATGAGAAGATACTAGGGGGACCAAAGTTCCTCTGTTTTGAGCTCATATAACCATTATTTCTTGCATTGTTATTTATTTATTTGGCATTTGTTTACCAGGATAGTCCGACTGGACTCAGGCCCATTTTCAGTGGCAGCTTGGGAGAAAAGCCTAATAGATACAATTAACAAAAGACATTGGTTGTAATCATATTCAGTAGTAACATAAACAAATGAACTGAATTTATACATAATACATACACAGAGTTATACATATAAAGGCATATATAAAGGAGCATAAACATTCTATAAAAATAGTAATACTTTATTTCATGTGTTATATATATATATAACCATGAATGTATATAGATGTGACTGTGTCACTATTTCTAGTATGCAAAAACTGTACATGGTGTAGGTGAGGAGTTTGGGTACAGTGAAGTAGTTACGGTGACAGTGAAAAGACTGGACAGAGCATCCTGAGAGAGAAAGTAAGGTGATATTTGTGATGAGTTTATAGGTGAAATAAGATACTTATATCAGGTAGATAGAAAACATCTACAGAGGACGATAGACAAGAGGAAAAAACAATACAACTGCATGTCAGCCAGGAGTTAGGCAAAAGGGAATGATAGTCAACCAGGGATTAGACGATCAAAGCCAAGAATTAGATAGATGGGACTTCAAAAGTATTTTGAACCGTGAGTGATTGGTAGTGGTTAGGATGTTCAGGGGGTTAAGTTTCAAGTCATGGAGATTCAATTAGAGTAGAGAGCATCTCCAAATTGATTGTTAGCTTTTGTGACTTGTAATAGAAATTTGTGAGAAGATCTCAAGAGTCTTCTGTGAGATTGAGGCTTAAGTTGATTACGGAGTGCTGGGCATTTGTTAAGGTGGTATTTTATGCCATGGGCCATTAAAGTTGGTGAAAGTTAGGTAATTAGGTAACTCAAGCCAATTTAGTTGGCGGAAGGCAGTGCAGTGACGGGATCTATATGGTGAGTTGGTAGCAAATCTGGCAATCTTATTGTAACAATTGTCTAGTTTTATTAAATCTGCTTTCTTCAGATTGGTGCAGATAGGAGAGGCATAAAGAAGACTAGAGAGTAGATGAGTCTTGGCAAAAGATTGTCTTGTGGAGTCGGTGAGGTAAGGTTTCATTCTGTAAACTGAATCTAGTTTAATATGGACCTTTTCTATGGTTATAGACAAGTGTTTGCCAAATCTCATGTTATTATCGATTGTAACCCCAAGTAGCTTATTGTGTCATACAGGTTCTTTCTTGGAATTGTTAGAAGTATATATCTGAAAAGGGAAAAAATCATAAATTTAGTTTTGTTGGGATTCAGAATTAACTGAGTCAGAGAACCAAGATTCTACTGCTGTGAAGGAAAGTTGGGTTATTTGTAGGAGTTTAGAGAGTGAGGAGCAGAACAGATGAGCTAGGAATCATCTGTGTACTGTAAAATTGTAGCTAGGTGAGTGGTGGCAGTGTGGAGCCTGTTGATGAAAAACTAAATAGGAGTGGACCCAAGATAGAACCTTGTAGAACACCTAGTGGAACAGTTAACAGAGAGGATAAATCACATTCCCATTGTACAGCTTGTTGTCTGCCAGATAGGTAATAATGGAATCATGTGAGGGATGCAGAGCTTAAATTAAGGGATGAAAGTTCATTAAGAAGTTTTTGGTGGAAGACAGTATTGAATGCTTTGGACATGCCTAGGAATGCAGAGGAGACTAGATAACCATTATATCTGTATTGGTTGATGGTGTTTGTGAAGGTTAGGAGAACTGTAGTGGTACTGTGGTGGGGTTGGAAGCCATGTTGGGGATTATTTAGAAGGTTACTTGATAGCAAACAGTTCCAGTTGTTTTACATTAGGAAAGTTTGTGGTCTAGACTCTTATGGCGGAAGAGTGTGGCCTACACCCTTCTAAGATGGGAATTGCTGGTGAATTGCAGCTTTATTTAAACTGTTTTTTGCTTTTGTGACTGTGATTTTATGCACTTTGAATTTCTAGTACTACTGCATTTTATAGCATAGGCTAGATACAGACTTGCTGAATCTAGACTGTTTGATATCACGTGAGCACTGACACGAGATCTTCACTGAGATACTGAAAGATCTGAGGCATCCACTCTTCCAACTAACTATAAATGCCTGTTTTTGCTCTTATATTGCATTTTTAATATGTAATTGCATATGCTGTGTGTTTGAATTGTCTGAAATGTTTTTTGCCACATTTTACTGTATACTGTACTAGTTCAGCTATAGCATAGCCCATTTCCCGGTCTGCTGTTTTTGGGACTGTTTTGTAACTTCTGAGCATCCAATTCAAGGCATCTTTGTTGGTGAAGGCCCTTCTGCACCCTTGTGGGAGTAAAGTGCTGTCTGGGTCCCATGTAATTGAGGGTAATTGGACTAGAGCTCAGAGAGAGCGTCTTTATTGGCTAGTTTGAGTTAAAAGGGTTATTTCTTGTTTTATTTAAGCCCTTTGTTTGTGGTTGTTTGTGTGTAGCACACCATTGTGAACTGCCGCATAGCTGTGGTTACCATTGGTGGTTATAGACGCATACATTTTACTTGTTAAATTTTCTCTTAGCACTTTGCTTGTGGTTCTCCAGAGGTCTTTCATGGCCCTGCTCTACTGTCAGGTGGAACACTAAGCCTAGTCTCAGAGGTACCAACATACCTCTCACCCACTAGCCATTCCTAAGTGCGACCTCTTTTCCTGACCATATAAATTTACCTAACACTATAGATGGACAATTTCCCAAAGTTTCTCCAGCCAGCTTATTCAACATGTGCATCCTGAAGCAGTGTAGCATCTGTTTCGTTTTCACCAACAACCCTCTACTCCTAGTCGACACAAACTCATCATGTGAAAGATGCAACTATATCAAGAACCTTGAATCCATGCTCAAACACACCAGTCAGTACATATGACAATGAGCGGGTTGTCAGCATGCACACACCACCTCCTACTGTACCCAAGCCCACATCACACATACCTGCATATGCGGAAACATATCTAAACACCAGAGACCTCATAAACACAAGCACACTACACATAATACTTCCTCTGCAGGACACAATACACATAATAGCTCACGCACCAGTGTCTTACTTGTCAAGCCCTTAAGGTAAACCACAAAACCAAACATTAATCACAGGTGATTCCATTGTGAGACGTACAGCTATCCCTCTCACCAGGCTGGATAAAGAAAAGGCCATGATCATCTGTCTGTCAGGTGCTAGGATACGCCATATCACACGCACTCAAGTCTCTCAACAACAGGTACTGTTAGGACTCTGTCATAGTCCGTGTTGGTGTGAATAACTTGAGACGTACCTCTCTGGACTACATGAAGAGAGACATGACTGAGCTGGCAGACTGTGTCTCAGGCATGTATATCCCTAGCCTTAAGCAGCATTTTACCTTCACCTAGGATGATGCCTCAATACAAACAGGAAATAATTGACTTCAATAATTGGCTTTGTTTCTGGTGTGATTTTAAGGGGAACCAGTATCTGTCAGCCTGGGATGACATGATCGACAGACCTTGATGCTTTGCCAGAGATGGTCTTCATCTGTCATCCCTGGGATTTCGGCTCCTGGTTAAGGCTCTTGCCACCCCCATAGTGCCTTTTATGCAGTGCCTCAAGGACAAAATTCCCGACATAAAAACTCCATCTAAAAACAACCTCAGGGTTATGCAGCTAAATGTTAGGAGACTTAACACGAAACTGCACTCACTGGAAGCAGTTCTCACCTTGGAAGACGCAGACGTTTGTGCAGTCACAGAGACCTGGTTCAAGACTGTGGAGAGCACCCCAGCCATACCGGGTTACACCTCCTTCCACACGTTCAGACCACAAACTGAAGACATGAAAACTAAAGAAGGCGGGGTATATCAATATTCATTAAAAATAAATACACCTCCAGATTGGTTAAACAGTATGATTCCCTGGAGATACTTTAGGTGCAATTACCTGTTGGGAAGACACCTATTCAAGTCATTGCCAGCTACAGGACCCCCTCCCTGAATCAGGACACCCAGTCTGCCTGTTTGGATCTACTTGAGTCTATCAAGATACATCCAAACACCATGGTTTTGAGCGACTTTAACTACCCATCCATTGACTGGGTAAATTACTTGTGCTCAAACCCACTTGCCCAAAGGTTCCACGAGTTTAACTCCAATGCCCTTGACCAGTTGGTTGACACTCCCATAAGGGGTGCCAACATCCTGTATCTGGTGCTTACCAATATGGGTGACCACTGAAGCACCCCCACTGTGAGGTCTTCCCTGGTGAGATCTGACCGCATAGCAGTCTCATTTGAAGTAACTGTCACACCTGACCCCTCCTCCCCCAGCGGCAACTAAACAACTTTTCCAAAACAGATTATAACCTCTTACGGGATGTTATAAATAGCTTCACTGCACCTCCACCCTCAGATGGAATTGGCAGCTATGCCGAGTTCTACACCAGTGCTGTATACAAACAGCTGTATAACTGCTTTGACTTGGTCGTACCTGATAGGACCAAAACAAGCTCCTCTAGGAAGAGCAATCCTGCCTGGTGGAAAACTGCCATTAACAGGCTTTCCAGTAAGAGGAAGAAATTGCTATCGAAGAGTAAGAGGGAGTGAGCCCTAAACTGGAAAAACTCCCTCTTCAGCTTAAACATGCAAATAAGACTACTTGTGAAGTCTTACAAAGCAAACTACATATCCAGATTAGCTTCTTCATCTAAGGACAACCGTAAGGCATTCTTTAGTCACATCTATAACTTAAAAGGAAAGGCCCAGATTTGTGCCAAACTGGTAGTCACTGATACCACATATACTGACCCTGTGGCCATATCTAACTTGTGGTCCAATGGGTTCTGTGAAAACTTTGCTCCCCTGTCCCTGCCACATGTACCCCATGACATCCCTACTTCCTATCCCCTACCTTGTATCTTTAAAGAGCATGTCGTAAATGCCCTCTCTAAGGCTAAAAACACAGCATTTATAGAGCATGATAACATCCCAGGCTGTGTCCTATGTGGGCTCCAACAAGAATTAGCAACACCATTGGGTACTTTTTTCAGTCATAGTCTAGGCACCAGCTTCATCCCAGCTGAATGGAAAATGGCCACCGTTATTCCCTTGCACAAAGGTGGTGCTTCCACTGACCCTGGGAACTATAGACCTATTAGCCTGATTAGCCTTATCTGCAAGACCATGGAGCAAATCATCATGGACCTTATCAACAAAGATATAGGTAATCTCCAAACACTTGACTGTACTCAGTTTGGATTTGTCAAAGGGAGATCATATCTGTTAAACCGGGTGGACTTCCTTGAGACAGTCACCAAGGCCTTGGATAAGGGGAAATCTGTCCATGCAGCCTACCTAGACTTAGCCAAGGCGTTTGACACTGTCTCCCCACTCAGACATCATTGACAGACTCACCTAGCTACTTATCAACCCTTATATCATTAGATGGGTCGCTAACTGGCTCACTGATAGAGCCCATATAATCAAAATAGAGAAATCCACCTCCAACAGCAGACCTGTAACCAGTGGTGTTCTACAAGGATCAGTCCTGGGACCTCTGCTGTTTAGAATCTATTTCTCCGAAGTACAAGCAAAAACTAAAAGTCTGTGGCTGACAAAGTTTTCTGATGACCGCAAACTAGGAGTGGTCATAGAATCTTCAAATGATGTCAGCATCGTATAAGAGGCTTTTGCACAAACAAATCATTTGTGCCAAAGTCATGGCCTTAAACGCAATACAAAAAAAAATGTATTATCATCCCTTTCTGTAAGGGTGATGTTCCTCCTAACTACCACATCAATAGCAATACCTTAAGTACGCAGTCAGTGGTGAGAGACCTGTGCGCACTGGTTGACAGCAACCTACCTTTGACCACCATGTCTCCACAGTGGTAAGAAGGGCATTCTGTATTGCTCATCTCATAAGTAAGGGCATTGCCTCCAGGAAAAAAAGAAGTTATAACCTCCCTGTACTCTTCCCTCATCAGGCCAGTAATTGAGTACAACACCCCTTTTGGTATGCACCTTTCCAAGCACCTGCAGCAGTTGGAGAGACTACAAAGGTTCCTTATAAAGAAAATTCAGGATCTTCAGCATTTGTCCTATCTGGATCATCTGAAATCACTATCACTTTATTCTTTTTCATACAGACTACTCAGAGGCGATCTGTGCCTTGCATACAAGGCAATCTCTGACCCTGCTGTATTGGAAATGCTGCAGGTCCGTAAGTCAAATGGTACACGGATTGTGCACTCTACAGACCTTAACCTGGTATATGACATTAATAGAACCTGCTGGAGGGACAGATTTTTCTCCCAGAGGTTACCACACCTTTGGAATAGACTCCACTTCATGTCGAACAGCATCTCAATGGCCCTTGTCAAATGCAGTTCGGATGATTGGATGAGAAACCATAAATTCACCCCATAGGTTCCACCTGTGTCTTTCTTGGACAGGGGCAATTGGTGCTGATCGTGAAAATAAGGGTAGAACTTGGCTAGGCTTGTAAGGGGTCTAGGACCATTAGCCTAGTAACTTCCTATGCTTCTATGATTCTAGGAATTGGGAATGGATGCATTTTAAGATTTTTAATAGTGGAGATAAGATTGCTGTTGACCTAAAATCAGAAAATTCTGTACCTGCTCCTCCTTTATGAAGTGGTGTGATGTAAGATATTTTGCAAATTTTGGGAACATACTGTTCGGTTATGGAGCGACTGATCAAAATGGAGACTGGATAGGAGATAGTGCTGGCAGGTACCTTGAGGTATTCAGAAGGTAAATTGTCAGCAGTGAGAGAAGTAGGTCTGAGTTTGTTGAATAATGTTTTTATGGTGCTGGTTTGCACAGGTTTGAAGGAGAAGGCATTGGATGGATCTTTTTTAGTTTAACAAGAAAAGGCAACAACAAGATCTGAGGTATGGAGGGGGACTAGAGTATTACAGGTAAGGGAGGAGCTCGAGAGTTTGCAGTATCTACAAGCTGTAAAAAGCATCCGAGTTGGATCCAAACCCACATGTTGAGGAAGAATGAAAACAGACAACACAGATGGAACGTTATGGAAAGTACACAACTTTGTTTTTATCTACACAGAACAAAGGAAATCAGAAAATCAGATCAGCTATTTGTTTCCTTCTCACCAAAAAGACTGGGTTATCCATTTTCTAAAGTCACTCTAGCTAAATGGATTACTGATTGCATTTCTTGGATCTATTCTTAGCAAGGCATTTCCCTACCTAAACCACCCAAAGCTGACTCAGCTATATCCATGGCTACTGCATCTGCCTTTTGGACAAGAATATCTATTGATAATATTTGTGCAGTGGCCACATGGTCCAATGCACATACCTTTGTTACTCATTACAAATTGGATCTAATATCCAGAAGTAGAGCTGCCTTTGGTTTGGCAGTACTCTAGAATATCCTTCCATGAGGGCCACCCAAGGTCAATGTAGCTGGGGACTGTGTCCCACTAGTTGAGGAAAAATGAAAAGGACATCATCAGACTTATAAGTTATGTACTTAACATAACTAGGCATCTGTATTGTCCATTTTCATTCTTCCTGAACTTCCCTTCCATCCATCCCCAGTCCTGAAATCTTCTGGAGGAACCAGTTGGATTGTTATTTGAACTTATAGTTTCGGATTTGAGCCTTTTTCTTTCAGCTATCCCTGTTTATATCCAATTCTTGGATCTTTATGGCAACAAACTCAATCTGAGGTACTGGGGAAAGACAAGGGCATTATGAGTAGAGGGAGGAGCTCAAGAGCTGGATCCAAAGTCTAGAGTATGCGGCCGAGTCGGATCAAAGGCATGTGTTGAGGAAGAATGAGAGTGGAGAACAAGGATGCCTAGTTATTGTGAGTACATAACTTATAATTTATGTTTGTGCTATATGTAGGAGTCTTAACTGCTGATGAAGTTTATCATTACCTCCTGTCCTGGGTAAGTTAAAATT
Source organism: Protopterus annectens (assembly GCF_019279795.1). Taxonomy (NCBI): domain Eukaryota; kingdom Metazoa; phylum Chordata; order Ceratodontiformes; family Protopteridae; genus Protopterus; species Protopterus annectens. The sequence goes on along the minus strand of NC_056746.1, from coordinate 1,307,329,350 downwards.
TGAGCTGAGGTAAGCTCCATGTGGTTTCCTATATTGCTTCCTTCTCAGTGATATATGAATCTGGAAGAAAAGCAATGCCCAGATTTCTGTTCTCAATCCTCACTATTTAAAAACTAGTGTCTTTTCCTTAAAAAAAAAAAAAAACGGGGGTTTTGGGGAGCAAAGCACTGGGTGGCTGTTTTTCTGCTAGGATATATCTACCAGAAGTGGTAACTAGTTGTTAATTTTCAATGTTATTGCATCAGCATTGTCATATAGTATAGAGTTAAATTTGCCTTCATTCAGCAGGAAAAGAGTCCCCATATTGAAGGCTCAAAGGAAAAGAACTCTTTGTCATGGATGTTTGGCTACCTTTAGAACAGTGAAAAACTGCTTGAATGTCTGCAGATTTGCTGTAGAATAAGCACATATAATTTATTGCCTTTTAAAAATATCCTGTTAATAGTAATAATTTTCACAGACTTATGTGTGCAGTAAAGAATCGCCATTTGGTAAGGAGGAGTACTTACACTGAACAGTGGCTTTAAGGAATTTATTGAGACAAGATTATGTTCAGCAGAATGTACTTTAGGGGCTTATTTTCTCTTTTAGAACAACATAGGAGAGCCTGGTAATAAAAGGCCAAGTATTGTATCTGACAAGCAAGTAAAGTTGGTAGCAGATGTACAGGCAAAGAGAATGGAAGATCAAATTAACGATGAACATTTAAGGAGGATTGAACATATGTTCCATGAAGCTGATACTGATGGTGGTGGAGGTATTCAGATTATTATTTCCATTATTATTGGCATTTTTGAGATCTATGTCTGTATTTAATGATGATTAGTATTGCTAATTCTGAAAAATTAACTACATACGTTAAATAACTAAATAAAATTAAAGCATGAGTTGCAACCAAGAAAATGATTTTTGAACAACATCTGTGAAACCAATAGCACTGCATTCCTAAAATATAGTTATTTTGTTTAATATGGGTGGTGAGTTGATTCATAATTGACCATTTTCAGCCATAAGATGGGACCAAAAGTATAGATGTATTAGGATGAACACTAGTTAGATGCAGAAGTTATCACTATAGCATATGTTTGTAGTAGTACATACATTTCAGTGTCTACAGAGATGATATATATGCATAAATATTAAAGTATACAAGAAAACTTTACAAGAAAACTATAGTGAAGTAGCTCACAGAAAATGTAAAAAAAATTCTGGTAGTATGTTACAGGTTACCAGAGTTAGTCTACAGGCAATAAACAGTACAAACTTAAATGGTACAGCTCAAGTACAAACACATTTGAATAATGTGGCAATGATCATAGAACCATAGGATCCTAGGTTCATAGGCAAGTGGGTACTTTTCCATTATCGGGGCAACAGCTCTAACGGGGTAGCACGCGCACGGAAAGATTGCACAGCTGTTAGCCCTGAAGCGGTTATTTTGAAAGAGATAAAAAAAGACATGAATGTGTTGCAGTGTTTGTCTGGTTTAACAGAAGTAACTTGACACATCAAGAGGAGTACACAAGCAGAACCACAACATGTATGTGCACATAATGTAGCCTTTTTAATTGATACTAAACCATTCAGTGAGATAAACGAAAGTCACAATTTTAAATGCAGCTCAGGCAGTAAGCACATCCATGATGTAGGGATTGAGATGATAGCTAAACATTATTTGCAAGTAACACATCAGTTTTGCAGTGGGTTGGATGTGATGGAGTATGCAGAACACTTGTCGTGCTTGGGATCGCCATGACAGATAAGGAAGTAAAATAAACACTGTGAAATAAAATAAAATGAACGAGGAGACACTGATGAACCTGGAATGTTCGTAAATTGTTACCTTGTCATTTGCTATATGATATTGCATACTAAAATAAGAAAGCCTATTTTAATCAGATTCTAGATAAATACTTTTTTAAAAATCTTAGAACAGGATAATATGAGCTCGGAGGCTGAAAAAAAAACTTTCTTAATATTGTCATGGACTGGCTTGAGACGCAGTTTATTTTCATTTCGTAGAAGCACAAAGCTGCATGTACACGACAGAAGGTGACACTGTGCTGGAGGCATGTGCAGTATTATTTCTGGTCACGTTTAAGGGGATTTCACTTTGAATCATACAAGTAGGGGTGTAAAGGCTGTTGAAATCTGGGCCCGTATACTTAAAGGAAAATGGGGTTATTTCACTACTGACCGCAACTTAGACAGAAGCTGTGATGTGACTGTTGTATGAAGTTTTACTTTTAATTGCATGAAATAAATTCCCATATCAGCAGCGGTGCGATCTTTGCAAGCGCATGCTAACATTCCAAGTGCTTATTACAGCTGTTGCCCTAATAACGGAAAAGTACCGGCAAATGTTAGGCTAGCCGTCCTTTTTGGCTATTTTAAGCCTAGTCAATTTCTCTCAAAGGTGAAAACCAAACCCTGCACCTTGCGTCTGTGAGATAGTCACCTTAACCATTATGACATCCCCCAACCTTCATTACAACTATGCCCTTATTGATAAAGAATAATACTTTTATTACATGGATGTCTTTGGCAGAAACCAGTGTTAAGTAAAGCAAGCAATACAGAGACAGACAACTGTATTTACAGTAAATAATTGGAAGAACAAATGCAACCAACTTTAAAGATTTTATTATCCAAATTCTAAAAAACAACATGTTTAGTGCACTCAGAAATTCTCAAAGTATTTACCAAGCAACAGGACACTTTCACCGTGTTAACATGCTGCTGTCAGGTAGATTAGGAATTGGGAATGGATGCATTTTTCTAAGATTTATGATAGCTGAGATAATATTGCTATTGGATTAAAAATTAGAAAATGCTGTACATGTCCCTCCTTTATGAAGTTTATGATGTACGTTATTTTCAGATTTTGGGAACATACTCCTCAATTATGGAAATATGGCAGAAAGTAAAATAAATTAATCTGATGTTGTCCATTTCATTATGCATCACAAATTGGTTTTTGAATCCATCTTCAGATCCGTCCTCGGATCCAACTTAGCCAATTCTTCCAGACATACGATCCAAGCCTTAATCTTCTCTCTCTCCCATGATAGCTCACTCCTTTTCAAACCCTCAGATCTCATTTGCCACCTTCCAGCACAGACGCGATTGCGAGCCTCTCTTCAGATAAGTAAGATTTTCTTGTAATTTCTTGTAATTTTCAAACTCTTTCTTCCTTATTGTCTTTAGCATACTTTTAGAGATTAACCTCCCCGCCTGTTAGTTTTCTTCAGTTTTTTTATGGCTTTAGAACTCTTCCCGCCTTCACATGTTCTCCTTCTCTTTCCATTTCTCTTTCTCCTTTCAAAAAAAAAAAAAAAAAAAAAAGCTTTCCCCTCTATTTTTTAGCTGTAACCTTTAGTGGTAGAGTAGTTGATTGTGAGTGTGTGTGTGTGTGTGTTTGTGCGAATAGCACTTAGGTGAGTGCGCTTCTCCAACATGTCAGACAAGCCGGACAAACCCTCTGGCTTTAAGAGGTGTGACTCTTGTGGGCATAATATTCCCAGTTGGATGCTCAAAGGAGGTACATTTATTGCTTGGGTCTGGGGTACTTGGAGATGCCGTGTGACATCTGCTCAGGCATCAGTCCCCGGGCCCTCACTGACAGGAGGAATAAGCTTTTTTGAGAGGGCTTCTTCCTTCGTCTGGAGCCCAGACTCCTGTTCAAAAGAAGTGTGTCCCCTGTGCTTCCCCGGGGTATCAGCTTCTACTGCAGAAAAACACAAGAAGCTTTCAGATCCATTGACATTGGATCCCTCCTGCCCTCTCTTCTCTCCGGATCCAAGAGGCCCCTTGGATCCAGGGGAGTCGGAGCCAACCAAACCTCCTGGTCTGCCAGATTCCACAGACCTCGGGTCCTAGCAGCCACTTGGAGGTGTCGGAAATCATCCAGATCCACAGCTCCTCATCTCTAGAGCAGACCCCAGGTCACACCCAACCGAATCGGAGATCTCGGAGTTATACTCCGCACCAGAGCAAGTCCCTCTCATCGGCTCAGACTGTCCGGCCAAACATGTCACCGGTTTGGTCGACTCATTCCTCCCTGTCTTCTCGATCCTTTCAGCTCTCCCACTCCTGATATGGATCGGATGATGATGAGTTTCCTCAAAGCCTAGATCCAGATGGGGATTTTGCCTTCTTCGACCCATGCTGGATCTCTGAGAACTCCAACCCCGATATCGCAGCCTCCTCCTCTGATACAGTCCTCGGCTTCGTAGCTGCAGGGCTTAGTACTCCCAAGTGGACCAGTGCCAGATCGTGGGATATCTCTTTCCCCAACTCTAACAGTGTCTCAGTCCGGCTCGGCCCAGATTCCATCGAAGTAGAGTGGGTTTGATCTGAAGTGTCAGCACCGGGTCCACAGAGCTAGTGTCGGCTCTGACATTCTCGGAACATCCCTTCTTCTGAGGGCCTCAGCCTTTGACAGCTTAGGGCCAGTGCCTTCTGGTGATGTCAGATCTGGGCTGGCCTCATCTCTTTCTCCCTTAGGGGCTTCAGCCTCCGGGGCAGGGGGGGTAGATTCTCCCAGCATCCTCAGCATTCCAGGTGACTGAGATGGCTTTCTTGACACAATGAGACACAGTCCCTCCTCCTCCAGGCCCTACCCAATCCCTTGTGGATCAAAACTTTGCTCCCTTCTGCCCGATCCTTGGTCAGCCACTGCCGGAGAGCCTCCAGACTACCTCTCAGCAAGGGGTTTCCCTGTCTTTCGAGTCCTCCCTGAGTATCCTGTGGAGGAGGTCCCCTGGAAGCATCTGTGCAAGAAGAAGTACCTAGACTCCCCTTTGGAGTTGCTGACAGAGGACACTGACTTCGAAGGGGAAGGGTCCCCCGATCTCCACTGGACGATATCTTCTTTGGAGATATCTTAGAAATCTGAAACAAAAGGGTGGATGGACTTCCCAACCCCCTTCCTCAGAGGAGTCAGTGTTCCTGGAGGCATTCAGAACAGGACCATCTACATCTTGGATGATCCCCCACCGGTGGATCAGCTTATTGACCTCATCACCTGCCGGGCTTGGAAGGCGCTTGACACCATGGAACCAATCTGTAAGTGAGCAGAAGTACCTTAGCCCACCTCAAAATCGCCCCTTCTGGAGTAAAAGTGTTCAGATTTATGCCGCTGTGGTGTCGGCAGCCAACAAAAAAGAGCTAGCTGAACAGAGTTCTACTGTTCACCCCTGAACAAAGAGTCTTGGGCCTTGGACAGACATGGGAAGTGGGTGTATGCCTCAGCCACTTTTTCACTGAGAGCATTGGGTTACCTGGCACACTTCACGTGCCTCAAAGGAGATTTGGTGAAGGAAATCTCCACCTCTCTGACAGTCACTGTCAGAGGAAAACTTCAAAAAGGTTTCTACCCAGCTGAATCCTGAATCAGTTATTTGTTTGGTTGAGACCCTCTTGGCGAATGGTCATATCACTAGGGGAATTGATGACAGCACCCAGCTTGCAGTCATCTGGAAACTTGGTCAGCCATAGCCCACTGTTTTTAGCCTGTATCTCAGAAAAGTATATCCCAAATAACAGAGGCCCAAAGACTGAACCCTGGGATAAGCCGCTCGTTACGGGTCTACTACTTGAGGTGGCTTCCCCTATTTTGACTAGGTGGGTTCTATCAGTGAGCCCATTAGCTACCCATCTAGTAACATACGGATTGATGCCTAGTTGAGTATTATGCCCTAGTGGGGAACAGTATTGAAGGCTTTGGCCAGGTCAAGGTAAGCGGCATACGCAGTCTTCTCCTCATCCATGGCTTTGGTGAATGTCTCGAAGAAGTTGACCAAATTTAACAGACATGGCAAAATGTGTGGGATCGAGTGTTTCGAGGTTGCCAATGTCCTTGTTAATGAGGTCCATGGTAATCCATTCCATGGCTTTGCAGATCAGGTTAGTTAGGCTGATGGATCTGTCATTTTCCAGATTGATAGACGCTCCACCTTTGTGCAGGGGGATGACAGTGGCTGCCCTCCACTCATCTGGGACAAAGCCACCTTTGTGCAGGGGGATGACAGTGGCTGCCCTCCACTCATCTGGGACAAAGCCAGTGCTCAGGCTTTGGTTGAATAGGGCGCCTAGTGGCGCTGCAAGTTCCTGCCTAAGTTTATGTAGGATGCAGCCTGGGATGTTATTGCATCCTATGGAGGCTGTATTTTTTGCCTTTGAGAGAGCAGGGATGACCTGTTCCCTAGATATAAGGGGAAGGGGGCAGGTACTGGGGATGTCCTGATTTACTGATGGGGGGACAGAGGGGTGAAGTTTTTACTGAATCTGTCAGCCAGCAAGTTTGGTATATCTATGACATTTGTATATGTGGTGTCCTTGACCACCAGTTCTGAACAGATCTGGGCACTTCCTTTGAGACTGCGGACATATGTGTAGAAGGCCTTATGATTGTCTCTAGTAGATGTGGCCAATTTGGACTCAAAGTTTGCTTTGGAGGATTTCACTTGTGCTCTTATAGTTGCTTGTTCAGGCTAAGGAGATTTTGCCTCCAATTGGGCTCCTGCTCCTTCTTGGTCCTGGACAGCAATTTTTTCCTTTGTTATAAAGTTTATAGAGTTGTCAACATAGGTGAGTATATGCTGCATTCCTTGGATGTTCATGGACAGTTGCATTTCTGCTTACATAGAACTAGACCTCACAGAAAACCTGAGCAGTTATTCATTGCCTTTTCGCCAGATAGGTTCGGCCATTGTGTGTCTAAGGTTACATTAGCCAAATGGATTACGGAGTGTATCTCTGCAGTTTATTTTCAGCAAGGCAAGCAACTTCCCTGTCCAGTTGGAGCCCACTCTACCAGATCTATGTCAGCTTCATCAGCTTTTTCAGCTAGAACTCCAATTGATGAAATCTATGCCACAACTGCTTGGACCACAGCTGTTACATTTTTATCTCACTATAAGTTGGACATTATTTCCAGGAACAGAGCATCCTTTGGTTCCACAGTGCTCAGGCATATCCATCTTTGAGATCATCCCAGGGCTTATATATTTGGGAACTCTGACCCATTCATAATGCATAATGAAATGAACAACATCAGAGTAGAAGTTATGTACTTACCATAACTTGGTATCTTTGTTGTCCAATTTCATTATGCATCACATCCCACCTTCCTTCCCTCTTCCTAGTACAACTGAGAGTGATCAAGAGGATTACTGAACCCACTGATTCCTAGTTTTGGCTTCAGTAGGTCTCTTTCTCTGTATCTCTATTACCTTTGGGATAGCCATCTTGAGGAAGGGGCAGCAAACTCGATCTGAGGGTTTGAAGAGGAGTGAGGCATCAAGGGAGAGGGAGGAGCTTGAGGCTCGAATCGTATGTGTAGAAGAAATGGCCAATTTGGATTCAAGGACTGATCCGAAGACCCATTCATTATGCCTAATGAAACTGGACAACACAGCTACCAAGTTATGGTAAGTACATAACTTCTAGTATATAAAAAGGAAAAGACAATCATAGAAATTTGCGAACATGTAAAAGCCAGAATGGGATATTCTGGTTAGGGATCATGGAGACAAGAGTTGGACTAGGACATACTGGGTAGGAAGTATAAAAAAGAAAAGCAGGGTTAACATCTGCTTTACAGCAGCGTTTTTTTGCCCAGTGGCCCACCCCCACCAAGAACTGAGGTTCTTCAACTGTTTCAGTGGCATCAAGTTCAGTCACCCTAAATTGTTAAAACATCTGTCCTTTCACTGCTCAGAAGTGCACCCCCTTGGCACCAAACCTTTCCTTTGCACTGCTTCAAAGTTATTTGTATTTTCACTCTTCCATTTTCAGCTTAGTGTAACCCCCATCTGCTTTTCCAGACCTTAACCACTTTCTGAACTTACATCCCATTCTCTTCTCACTACCTGTGCCTGCAGCATTATGTATTCCCGTAGTATTCTAAGTATTTTGATCTTTCATTTGACTGTAAAAGTTCCACCCAACCCTGTACACACCACCACTGCAGACATTTTCCTTCAGATTTTTTTAAATCAACTAAAAGAAAAACTCCTCCTGATGTCACACTCTGGTATCCAGAAGCCCTTCATTATCTTTTTGTTTCAAGATCCTGAAGGTCCCACAGTCTCCCCCAATCAAATCTCACTTTGCTCTTTGCTTCATAATTTTTTTTTTACTGTTTTTACTGTTAGTGAAGTCATCACCCAAATTTTAATCTCAAAACCATTTTAAGCACTTAACAAATGACAAACCGCTGTGAGTAAATCCTTTACACATTATATAAACTGGTACTATCAACATGCTGCTATTCATACAGCAGAAAATTTGAGAGAATCTTCCTTACCAGATCTAAAGCTACCAACTTGTTATATACTGCTATTACTGACACCTAGTGAAGTGTGTAGCAAATGACATTTCAACATGTTTATATAACTCTGGGGGAAAAAGTCACAATTTAACTACTCTCTCTGGATAAAGATTTAAACACACCGTGAAATGCTTCCTGCAGCTTATATTCAGCATAAAGAGTAACCCAGCAAAAAAGGAACACTTAACACTGTTTCCAAAGATGGTCCAAGATTAAACCAATGATTCATAAGTTTATACAGAAACAGGCCACCTGACTTATTTAATCTAGGCTGTGCTATACTGTGGGATCATAAGTGCAAAGTGGAAAACAAAACTAAGATGTCATGGCAATCCCCATCACACCATTTATTTGGAGGAAGGGGAGTAAATTACAGTAGCTTCTAAGGCCTTACACTGCAAGGGAGACCACAGTGTGATGAAAAATACTTTTTCCATTTCTAGGTGACATGAAGTTTTCCTTTAAATATAAACTTTTTAGTTTATCTGCAGCAGGCCTTTATTTTTATTCACCTATTACTTTCCCTCTTCATAAGCAGTCTCACCGGCACGTAGTACCCTCCCCCCAGTTTAACCCATGCTAAGTGGTCTTTTCAGCAGAATCACCCCATCAGTGTCACAGGAAAAACAAATCAGCAAGATCTCATGATTAAGAGATGGCATAACACTGTGAAACCAAGAATGTCATTAATATTATGAGGCCAATAATTCAAACCCTGTCAATTAAAAAAGCTGTTCTGTGAACCACATGAAGCCTGTTGCATTGGGATATGGTCTATAATTGCTATAGTATGCTTGCTAGTTACTGGTTCATTAAAATTAAACTTGTTGACTAGCCACCAAGTCATGACACATATCTCAACTAGTCAAACAACTGGTGAATAAGGAAATCAAAGGTGTAATAAAGGGAAACCTCGCAATTCCAGTGAAGCCTCAGTAGTGTATTGCATGTACAAGTGTAAGATTTGAACCAAATTGTTTACTATGTGAATAGGTGTATTCGTACAATTACTTGTGCACAAAGAAAAGACCTCTTTGTAGGCACACATGCTTAATTATACCCAATCTTATTAGATAACTTGCTGTCTAATTTACAAGACAACATGAGATTCAGAAATGCAGACCATAGCATGTGTATGTGAGAGGGGCGGCAGTGCAGAAGACAATTGTAATAGTTTGAATTTTGGCAGATCAGCCAGTCCACCTGGCTTTCACAGTATGCGCCACCTCCCAGATGAAGGTTATGGCAAACTTTGTTGGGGACTCAAGGACCAATAAGAAAGTGAATACTAGAAACAGAAAATCAGGACAACAGTGGGAGAAAAGGGTAGGTGGGGTGGAGAGGACTACATTGTCAGCAAGCTAGACCTGTAGGCAAGCTTGATTTAATTTCCTGGTCTCCATTTGCATTTCACATGAATAAAATGTTACAAAACCAGACCAAAGGTTCAGGATCACTCCAGTACTACTTTAATGGAGTTAAAGAATCATTCTAGACGAATCTAAGATGCCAAGAGTGATGTGGAGGTGAAAAGAGTGTCCGATAGAGTGATGTTTATGAAGCTGGAAATTGATGATGTAATGATGAATGTTGTTAGTGCATATGCTCCCCAGGTTGGGTGTGCAATTGATGAAAAAGAAAAATTTTGGAGTGAGTTGGATGAAGTGGTGGTGAGTGTTCTCAAAGGTGAGAGAGTGGTGATTAGAGCAGATTTCAATGGGCATGTTGGTGAAGGGAACAGAGGGGATGAGGAAGGGATGGGTAGGTATGGTGTTAAGGAGAGGAATGCAGAAGGTCAGATGGTAGTGGATTTTGCAAAAAGGGTGGACATGTCTGTGGTGAATATGTATTTTAAGAAGTGGGAGGAACATAGGGTGACGTACAAGAGTGGAGGAAGATGCACACAGGTGGATTATATCCTATGCAGGAGAGTCAGTCTGAAGGAGATTGGAGACTGTAAAATGGTAACAGGGGAAAGTGTAGTTAGACAGCATAGAATGTTGGTCTGTAGGATGACGTTGGTGATCATGAAGAGAAGTGTGAGGGCAGCACCAATGATCGAATGGTGGAAGTTGAAAAAAGGTGATTGTGAGGTGGAGTTCAGGGAAGAGTTAAGACAGGCACTGGGTGGCAGTGAAGATTTACCGAATAGGTGGGTAACTACAACAGAGCTGGTAAGGAAGACACCTAGAAAGGTGCTTGGTGTGACATCTGGACAGAGGAAGGAGGGCAAGGAGACCTGGTGGTGGATGAGGAAGTACAGGAGAGTATACAGAGAAAGAGATTGGCAAAGAAGAAGTGGGATTGTCAGAGAGATGAAGAAAGTAGACAGGAGTATAAGGAGATGAGGCGCATGGCAAAGAGAGAGGTGGCGAAGGCTAAGGATAACATATATGGAGAGTTGTATGAAAGGCTGGATGCTAAGGAGGGAGAAAAGGACCTGTACCAATTGGGTAGACAGAGAGACCAAGCTGGGAAAGATGTACAGCAGATAAGGGTGATAAAGGATAACGAAGGAAACGTACTCACAAGCGAGGAGAGTGTGTTGAGCAGATGGAAAGAGTATTTTGAGGGGCTGATGATTGAAGAGAATGAGAGCGAGAAAGTTGGATGACGCGGGGATAGTGAATCAGGAAGTGCAACGGATTAGCAAGGAGGAAGTAAGGACAGCTATGAAGATGATGAAGAATGGAAAGGCTGTTGGTCCAGATGGCATACCTGTGGAAGCATGGAGATGTTTAGGAGAGATGCCAGTGGAGTTTTTAACCAGATTGTTTAATGCAATCTTGGAAAGTGAGAGGATGCCTGAGGAGTGGAGAAAATTTGTTTTGGTACCGAATTTTAAGAATAAGAGTGATGTGCAGAGCTGCAGTAACTACAGAAGGATAAAACTGATCAGTCACAGCATGAAGTTATGGGAAAGAGTAGTGGAAGCTAGTTAAGAAGGGAGGTGATGATTAGTGATCAGCAGTATAGTTTCATGCCGGGAAAGAAAACTACAGATGCGATGTGTGCTCTTAGAGTGTTGATGGAGAAGTATAGAGAAGGTCAGAAGGAGTTGCATTGTGTCTTTGTGGACTTGGAGAAAGCATATGACAGGGTGCCTAGAGAGGAGTTGTGGTATTGTTTGAGGACGTTGGGAGTGGCAGAGAAATATGTAAGAGTGGTACAGGATATATACGAGGGTAGTGTGACAGTGGTGAGGTCTGCAGTGGGAGTGATGTATGCATTTAAGAAGGAGGTGGGATTACATCAAGGATCAGCTCTGAGCCCTTTTGTATTTGCAGTGTTGATGGACAGGTTGGCAGATGAGATCAGACAGGAGTCCCCGTGGGCTATGATGTTTGCAAATTATATTGTGAGGAGACCCTGGAAAGGTGGAGATATGTTCTAGAGAGGAGAGGAGAGGAATGAAGGTCAGCAGGACTAAGACAGAATATGTGTGCGTGAATGAGAGGGAGGATAGAGAAATGGCGAGGATGCAGGGAGTAGAGTTGGCGAAGGTGGATGAGTTTAAATACTTGGGATCACCAGTTCAAAGTAATGGTGAGTGTGGAAGAGGTGAAAAAGAGAGTAGAGGCTGATTGGAGTGGGTGAAGAAGAGTGTCAGGAGTGATTTGTGATAGACGGGTACCAGTAAGAGTGAAAGGGAAGGTCTACAAGAGGGTAGTGAGACCAGCTATGTTATATGGATTGGAGAATTTGGCATTGACAAAAAGGCAGGAGTCAGAGCTGGATGTGGCAGAGTTAAAGATGTTAAGAGTTGCACTGGGTGTGACGAGGATGGACAGGATTAGGAATAAGTATATCAGAGGGTCATGTCATGTTGGACAGTTTGGAGACAAAGCCAGAGAGGAGAGATTGCGTTGGTTTGGACATGTGCTGAGGAGGGATGCTGGGTATATTGGGAAAAGGATGCTAAGGATGGAGCTGCCAGGTAAGAGGAAAAGAGGAAGGCCTAAGATAAGGTTTATGGATGTGATGAGAGAGGGCATACAGGTGGTTGGTGTGACAGAGCAAGATGCACAGGACAGGAAGAAATGTAAACAGATGATCCGCTGTGCAGACCCCTAACGAGAACAGCTGAAAGCAAAAAAAAAGTAGCAGTTACTACAAAAAAGCAGGTGACAACAGAAACAAAAACAGCATCATGACTTCAAACCTCATACACAAAATAATCGGGTTACTCAACTATTAAAGAAAATTTAGGAAATCATTTTTGTCCTAAAATCTCAGGACATTTTCCATCCTTCATTTTTTTTTTGCAGGACGCAACTGCCCAATGAGGGACTGTGCTGTACACAGAGGGACGGTTGGCAACCCTGGGTATACAACTTAGATTGTATACAGCGGAGAGCCATTTATCAATTACATATAATAATTTTTAACTGCACGTTTTAAACCCACCAAGAAAAAGAAAAGATTTGAAAAAATGTAGTGTATACCCAATGCACATAGTCCCAGACACACACATGCGGGGGAATTGCAAAGCATGATTTAAAAAATTTACAAAGACAATCTGCAAATCTTAGGCAGTACTTGAGATGCAGTAAACCCTAAACAGACGTTCTTCATAACATTGTCAGAAACACAAACCACAGCATTAACAATAAAGTCTTAAAACTCAGTCACTGTCATAGCAGCGTATAAATATAAAATTAATGAATATGTGCTATATATTTATAGAGAACTTATTTTACCAGCTAATCTGCAGAAAGTTGTCAAAACCACAAAATGCATCAGGAAGAATCTAAATGACAACATTCCTTCCATACTCAAAACAATTAGTGTTATGTAGTCCTGTCTCACCGTAATTCTTGCTGGATGGGTTCGGAGCCGATCCTTGGCTCCGACTCAGCCGCTACTAAAGCTTGAGAGCTTTTACTGGCTCGAGGCTATCCCCTATCTCATGGTGCACCACGGCAATTCCCCAGATCTCATTTGCCACGAAAGCTTTGAGGTTGTCTTCTTACTGGCTCATTGGCTAAGTGAAATATTTTGATATTTTTGACTATATCTCTTCACTTTTCTCTTTAATAGTTTTTTTTCCTTTATTATCAGAGTGATTGTCGTGAGTGTTTGCTACCTCTGTCCTATTTTTTAAGGATTGTACGGCCCGTTTTAGTTAGAGGGCCGTAGTTGCCCATTTAAATTAGAGGACCTTTCTGCTCTGTGTGCTAGTTTTTTCTCCTACAAAAAAAAAATATATATATTTACTTCTTATAGTTGTACTATTGGTTTTTGTTATTGTTTTTGTTCTTTCTTCTCAAAAGAAATATGTCAAAGGATAAAGACAGGGAACACAAAGAACGCTGCCCTTCTGGCTTTAAAATTGTGATAAATGTGCTCAAAAAATTTCATTGATTGACAGTCACACCAGTTGTGTGTGTTGTCTTGGAGAGGCTCATTTACAAGAACCCTGTACCTTCTGTCATGCTTTCAGCACCAGGGTTCTTAATGAAAGGAAAATGAAACTTATAGATAGGGTCCTTATGACTAGTTCCTTTCAAGAGCAGCTGGAACAAGGTCAGACAGTTCCTAAAAGTCATAAAAGGAAATCTCCATCGGTTCCTGCTTCGGAACTGATAAAGAAATCAAAAGTGACGAAGCCGAAGAGTTCTGGCTCCAATTCTGCTTCTTCAGTCTTGGTGTCGTCTGTTTCATTGGTGCTGAGACAATCTTCTCTATCGAGACACTCACCGATTTTGGAACCGGTTTCGCCAACCTTAAGATCTCTGATTTTGGAAAGGAGGAGATCTTCATCTATCTCCACCCATTCCACCAGGACACTTTCTGATGAGGATGTAGAGCGGGTGGTGAAAAGGTTGCTCTGTGACTCGGCACTGGCAAAAATTTTAGCTCCTTTGGACCCAAAGGCTTTGGAACCGTCCCATCTTCAGTCTACTGTTCCTCCTCCCACTGCTTCGCTCTCGGAGTCTAATGTTTTGGGTCCTTTAGTGTTGGAACCTTCAGTTCCGAGAATTCTTCCTGCTTCCTCGGAACCAATAACACTAACCTCATCAGATCAGTCTGGAGCTGAGGGGTCTAGGAGCCGAAGCTCTCCGGTCAACTCCGAGAAGGATAGTCACCCCAGTTTTTCTTCAGAACAGACCCACCCTCTCGGTGCTTCGGCTCGTGTGAGCTCAGCTCCCATGTCCACTTTGGAGCCTGCCCCTCCTGCTCGGAGTCGACCTTCCATTTCCTCGGACCGGAGGTTCTTTGGAGCGGGGTGGTAAGGCTTTCGAAGTGATAGAGTAAGCTTTGTCTAGTGCTATTGCCCTGCCACTGGACCCGATGTCCCTCCAGCAGCCAGCAGCAGCCTCTTCTCTCCCACCTGCCCCTAAGCGTAGGCAACCAGAGCCCCAGATTACCTCACTGGAGAAGTCCCTTGGAAGAGAGTTTGTAAGAGGAAGCACATTGACTCACCTGAGTCTGTCACTTCTGACACTGATTTGGATGAGTCAGAGGGGTCCCCAAGATTCCCCTCTGAGGATATCTCTTTTGCTGACATCCTTGAAATCCTTAGACAGAGGGGTGATTGGAAGACCTCTAACCCTACTGAGGACGAATCAGTGTACCTTCAGGCTTTTGGTTCCCGACCTTCCATCTCCTGGGTGACACTGCCATATGACCAACTGTTAGGGGTCATATCTCAGAAAGCTTGGACCTCTCCGGACACAGTGGAGCCTGTCCCGAGGAGGCTGAAGAAATTTATCACTGCTCCAGAAGACAAATCATTTCTAACCAAGGGAGTAACTGTGAATGCTATGGTGGTAGCAGCAGCCACAAAGAAAGAGTTATCTGAGACATCCTCAAATATCCATCCTCCTAATAAAGAGTCTAGGATAATGGATAGTTATGGAAAGCATATCATTTCTTCAGCGGCCTTTACTTTACGATCGCTGAATTACCTGTCCCATTTTACTAGGCTTCAAAGGGATCTCCTAAAGGTGTTGGGAGATACCCTTCAGGGTTCAGTAGCTTCAGGATATGCTAACAAGGTATCTAAGCAGCTCTGCACCCTTACCTCTATTACTAATTCCTCCATGAGGCTGATTTCATATGCAGCTGACGAAGCGAGCAGTGCGGCCGCAGCAGGGATCTCTCTTAGGAGACATTCCTGGATGCATCTATGCAATTTTGTGGAATCCTTCAAGTTTTCCTTTACCAACATCCCCTTTGATGGTTCAACTCTTTTTGGACCTCAGGTAAAAGAAACTTTGACCAGGTGCGAGCAGGAAGGGAAAACCTTATCTGCTGTCGGAGTCCGTTTCTCCCTTCCTTCCAGACCCTATTCCAAGAGTCAAACAGGAGGGAAAATGTGGTTCCATAAATCCCAGAAAAGTTTCCCTCAAGCACAAGGTCAACCCTCCCCTAGAGGCAGAGGTGGAGGTTATAATGGAAGGCGCCACACTCACGACAGAGGGGGGTCTGCAACACCAGGGTGATAGAAATGCTTTCTCTGATCGACCCTTTCGTTGCCCCTGAGGGGTTGCCCGACTGTCCATCTTTGGAGGCAGTCGGGGGTCGTCTCTCAATGTACCCAAGCGCCTGGCTACAAATTTCCCAAGAACGATGGGTACAAAATATAATTTCCAGAGGTTACCTCATTCCCTTTGTTTCCGATCCCCATACAAATCGGTCTTTCTCAGATGTACCACCCAATCAAATAGACCTTGTAACATCAGAGGCCATCTGGTTGCTTCAAAAAAGAGTCATCTAAGAAGTCCCCACAGAGCAAATAGGATCTGGAACATACTCACGATTCTTTTTATTTCCAAAAATCAGTTCTAGATCTCAGCAGGCTAAACAAGTCTGTAAAAAAATCGAAGTTCCGTATGATCACTCTGCAGTCAATTTTTCCATTTATCAGAAAAGACAATTGGATGTGCTCCATGGGTCTTCAGGACACGTACTACCATATCAAAATGGACAGGCGCTCCAGAAGACATCTACGCTTTTGGCTGAGAGCCAGTCATTTTCAATTTTGAACACTGCCCTTTGGCTTCACTACAGCCCTCAGAGTGTTCACCAAATGTATGGCAGTGATCACGGCTCACCTGAGATGTCAGAGATTCCAGGTGTTTCCGTACTTAGACAACTGGCTCCTCACTGCTACCACCAAGCACCAACTAATCCGAGTCAGGGACGAGACTCTATCCTTGTGCACTAGATTAGGAATTACAGTAAATCTAAAAAAATCTGCCTTATCTCCATCACAGCGCATTGTCTTCTTAGGCTCAGATGTAGACTCAACCACCATGACAGCAAAACTGACACCAGAAAGGATAGAATCGTTGGACAACCAAGTCAGATTCTTGCTGACCAAAGACAAAGTACAGGCCAGGATAGTTCTTCAAGTTCTAGGGACTATGGCATCCACCATTCTTTTAGTTCCTGCAGCCCGTCTACACATGAGAGTACTTCAGTGGCTACTATTTGCACAGTGGTCAATTCAGGATCTACCCTTGTCCTACCAAATACTCATTACAAACTCCTGCAAGAAGGACCTAACATGGTGGTTACATACAGATCAGCTTTATCTAGGTCATTCCCTTGTTCTCCCTCAACAAAACGCAGTTTTGACCACGGACGTTTCCCAGATTTGGGGGGGGGGGCGTTATCTGGGAATGACGGTTCAAGGTATCTGACAGGATCACGAGAACCACTTGCACATAAATGTTCTGGAGATGAGAGCAGTGCTATATGCATTGCAAGCACTTCACAGTTCTCTTCCCACCGGAGCAATTGTGATTCAGTCAGACAACATGTCTGTAGTGTGATACATAAACAAGCAAGGGGGAACCAAGTATTACCCACCTTGTCGAGAGGCACAAAGAGTATGGAAATGGGCAATGGACTCTCAACGTTTTCTGGTAGCAACGCACATTTCGCGGAAATCCAGTGTGATAGCAGACAAACTGAGTCGAGCAATTCTGATGCTTCACGAGTGGTCCCTGAAAACAGTAGTTGCAGAATTGAGTTTCCACAAATGGGGCCACCCTTGCTGCGACCTATTCGCCACAAGCATGAATGCCAAATGTAGCAACTACTTTGCCCTCATTCCTCATCCGGGGAAGTCACCCAGGGATGCTCTGGTCCACAATTTGCTTCTGGGACTTCTTTATGCTTTTCCACCCTTTCCTCTCATACCCAAAGTGATTCAGAAAGCAAAACTGTTGAAGAGTACCCTGATCCTCATTGCTCCTTCCTGGCCTTGCCAAGTTTGGTTCCCCTTCCTGTGGCCCCATCTTTTGGAGGAACCATGGATTCTGGAACCATCTCCAGACCTTTCGATTCACCAATCAGGACAGTTTCATCCTACCATCCAAACCCTGAAATTGACAGCATGGCTGCTCCAGTTCCAGGAATAGCCAGGTGTATATCTATTTCTTCTACTGTTAACACATCCTCATTCCTTCCCACAGAACTTCCACCAGGAAATTATATTCCAGCAAATGGAGAAAGGTTTTCCATTTGGGCGGCAAATCAAGGCATAGATCCCTACTCAGCCCCCATAGAGTCTATCCTGTCCTTCCTTGCATCTATTTTTCAAGAAAGAGCTGCAGCTGCTACCATTAGAGTTCAGTTAGTTGCCATCTCAAATTATCACTTTGGGAGCATGGGAAATCCTATTATGTCCCACTTTTTATGTAAATCCTTTTTGAAAGGAGTCCTCCTTCTCAGACCTCCAATCAGGCAACCTCCGGAGACCTGGGACTTAAACTTAGATGTTAAGTTGTCTATCTTGCCTTCGTTCTTGCTGCTTGGGATCGGAGCCGATCCTCGGCTCCGACTCGGCCATCTTCAATAGCTCGAGAGCTTTTTACTGGCTCGAGGCTACTCCTTATGCCATGATGCCTAGCGCTAACTACCCAGATCTCGTTTGTCACTTCAGCTGCGAGGTGTGGTTCTTACTGGCTCAGGCTTGTATAAGTTTCTTATTTAACTATTTCTAGTCAAATTAGTCTTTTTTCTGGGATTTTTTTGTTGTTTAAAGCTGTAGTCTATAACTTGGTGTTAGTTTAGTCTATTGGTAGTCCTTCGCTTAGAACTCGTTTAAGTTAGATAGTTCTCCCCTCCCCCACCCCCTATCCCTTCTTGTAGGTTACAGTTAGTTTAGTCCTTTCTTTCTTTCTTTCTTATTGTTAGGTAGCCGTTTAAGTTAGAGGCTTCCTAGTTAAAAAAAAAAAAAAAAAAAAAAAAAAAAAAAACATCTTTAGCTGTAGTTTACTGTGTGTTTTTTGCCTTTGTTATTAGTGTTGTGGTATTCTGTTATCACAGTTCGGCCTTTTGGCCAAAAATTCAGTGTAGTGTCTTACGGTTATTTTGTGGGTATGTCTAAAGAATCCAAAGTGTCTGGATTCAAGAAGTGTGACTCATGCTGTCAGAAAATGTCTCTGACAGACGGTCACACTTCTTGCGTCTATTGCTTAGGCGCAGTGCACCTGCAGGACTCTTGTTCCATATGCCATGCATTCAGTCCAAGAGTTCTGCAGGAGCGTAAGAATAAACTTATTCTGAGGGGTCTGTGAAATCTCCAAAACCGATCAATTCGTCTGCTCCAAGCTCGGAGCCGTCATTGGTTCAAACTTTACCGACTACTTCGGTTCCGGTTGGAACTGAGGAGACTATCTCCCCGTCGGCTCCATCAGTGTCCTCGGAGCCGTCGCGGAGGCACAAGAGGCTGAGGTCCCCTTCATTAGAATCTATACATTCGGCTCCTCTGTCTCCCCTGCTGCAAAGTAAGCGCAGTCACAGATCCTCCCTCTCCTCTCGGTCCTCTAGGCTCTCGGATCATGATGTGGAGAGAGTGATCAGTAGGTTACTGAAGTCGCAGGCACTTGCCAAGATGTTGTCCAGCCCTCCTCAACAGGTGTCGGCTCCGTCCACTGCTATCAATATTCCTCCTCCTCCGACTCCATTGAGCTCGGAGCCGGAGTTCGTTGGGGTTTGAGTCGTGGAACCGTCAGCTCCGATTAACTATCCCTCCTTCGGTTCCATCATCGGCTCCGATTCCCTCGAAGGTGCCATCCGTCGAGGGATCTGGGCGCCAAGGCTCCCTTGTTGTCTCTGAGGGGGTAAGTGACATCGGACCCTTGTCCAACCCTGTTCTCCCTCTCGGAGCTTTGGCACAGGTGAGCTCAGCTCCTACATCGGCCTCGGAGCCGTCCCCCTCGGTGCGGAGAAGGATTCCGATTTCCTCTGAACCGGAGCCTTCTCTGCATCGTGGCAGGGACGCCTTCGATGTCATGAGGAGTGTTCTGGCCACTGAGTCAGCTCCACATTCGACCCCATCGGCTCCATCCCCTGTAGTGCCTGCGTTAACCTCTACATCTCCTCCAGACCCCAAGCGTGGGGAACCGGCACTCCAGGGCACCCCTATTGGGTGTTTCCTCTTCTTCCGAGGCCTCTCCTGATCATTCAGGGGAACCCCCTCGGAAGAAGAAGTGCAAGAGGAAGCACATTGACTCCCCTGAGTCTGTCACTTCTGATACAGACTTAGATGAATCGGAAGGGTCCCCAAGATCCTCCTCTGAAGATGTTTCCTTCTCGGACATCCTAGAAATGCTTAAGCAGAGGGGGAACTGGACTCCCCTGGCCCCTACCGAGGATGAGTCTGTATTCCTGGATGCCTTCGGTTCCCGACCTTCCACCTCCTGGGTTTCTCTGCCTTTCAATCCACTCATGTCAGTGGTGGCTCGAAAGGCTTGGTCAGCTCCAGATACAGTGGAACCAACCCCGGGGAGACCCGGCAAGTTTATCACTGCACCCATTGATAAGCAGTTCCTTACTAAAGGTTTCCTGTGGATGCCATGGTGGTAGCAGCAGCCACTAAGAAAGAGTTAGTGGAAACTTCTGCGTCTGTCCATCCTCCTAACAAGGAGTCCAGGATTATGGATAGATATGGGAAGCGAATGTTTGCTTCAGTGACCTTTTCTATGAGGTCACTGAATTACTTATGCCATTTTACCCGGCTTCAGAGGGATCTTCTTAAAGAGCTCGGAGATGCCCTTCAGGATCCATCAGCTGAAGGGGCTCAAGCTAAAGTGGCCTCTCAGCTGGCGACCCTTAATTCTGTAGTCAACTCCTCCATGAGGCTCATTTCCTATGCAGCCGATGGTGCGAGTAGAGCCGCAGGTACAGGCGTGGCCCTTAGGAGACACGCATGGATGCGGCTGTGTAATTTTGCGGAACCCTTTAGAGCGTCATTCACCAACACCCCCTTTGATGGTTCCTTTCTCTTTGGACAACAGGTGAAAGACACTCTCACTAGGTGTGAACAAGAAGGCAAGACTCTCTCTGCTGTGGGAGTCCATTTTTACACTCCTTCCAGATCATACCCCAAGGGTCAGAAGAGTGGTAAAATGTCGTTTCAAAAATCCCAGGGAGCCTCGCCTGATACACGTAGTGATTTTTCCTCCAGGGGGCAGAGGAGGAAACAACAACAGACGCTGCCCTCGTGGCAGAGGGGGTCCGCAGAACCAGGGCAGCAGAGAAGCCTTCTCTGAGAAGCCCTTCCAGCATCCCTGAATGGTTGCCCGGCTGCCTGCCTCTGGAGGCAGTCGGGGGAAGACTTTCACTGTACCCAAAAGCCTGGGAAAACATAACACAAGACAAATAGGTACAGTCAATCATATCCGGAGGTTACAAAATTCCCTTTTACAAAATTCCCTTCTCTCAACCCCCCCCTTACCGTCAAGCAAATCCCTTCCAGATGTTCCACCCAATCTGAGGGACCAAGCAGTCGTAGAGGTTTCAAGACTGCTAGAAAAAAGTCATCCAGGAAGTCCCGGCAGACCAACTCGGATCCGGAACTTACTCAAGGTCTTTTTTGGTACTAAAAAAGACGGGACTGGAGACCGATTCTGGATCTCAGCAGACTAAACAAGTCTGTTCAAAGAACAACATTTTGGATGGTCACGCTACAGTCCATTCTACCCTTTCTGGGTTAGGACAATTGGATGTGCTCCATAGATCTTCAGGATGTGTACTACCACATCAAAATAGACAGGCGCTCCAGGTGATTCCTTCGCTTCCGGCTGGGAGCCAGTCATTACCAGTTCAGAGCTCTGCCCTTTGGTCTCACCACAGCCCTCAGGGTGTTCACCAAATGTATGGCAGCGGTCACGGCTCACCTGAGACGTTGAGGATTCCAGGTGTTTCCATATGTAGATAACTGGCTCCTTACTGCTACTACCAGGCATCACCTTCTACAAGCCAGGGACTACACAATCACATTTTGTTCCCAGCTAGGCATTATAATAAACTTCGAAAAATCTGTCTTGTTGCCCTGTCAATCTATTACCTATATAGGAGCAGACCTAGACACAAGGAGTATGTCCGTGAGGCTACCGCCAGACAGGGTGACCACAATTCGACAGCAAGTACAAATTCTAATGCAGTGCAAAAGGGTCCAAGTCAGGTTGGTTCTTCAAACTCTGTGTTCCATGGCAGCGGCAATTCTTGTAGTCCCTCTGGCCCGCTTTCACATGAGAATTTTTTAGTGGCTTCTGTTCACACAGTGGTCTTTTCAACAGCTGCCTATGTCTCACATGATCATGATTACAGATACATGCAAAAGGCACCTTTCCTGGTGGATGGTCTCCCAACTAGTCTCTCAGGGCAGACCATTCATTCAGCCCCCTCCAGTTGCCACAGTGACCACAGATGCCTCCCTGATAGGGTGGGGGGGTCGTTATCAGGGCAGGACAGTCCAAGGCACTTGGCAGCCTCACGAGTACCATCTGCATATAAACGTCCTAGAAATGAGAGCAGTGCTCCTAGCGTTGCAAGCTCTTCAGGAATCTCTCCCTTCTGGGACCATTGCAATTCAAACGGACAACATGTCAGTGGTTTGGTACATCAACAAACAGGGTGGAACCAGGTCCTACCCCCTATGTCGAGAAGCACTCAGACTCTGGCAGTGGGCGATCTCCTCCCAACGATTTCTGATTGCGACGCACATCCCTGGCAGGTCCAACGTCATAGCGGACAGGCTGAGCAGAGCTATTCTCATGCCTCACGAGTGGTCTCTGAATCAGGAAGTTGCGAATCTTATCTTTCGCAAATGGGGACAGCCTTGCTGCGACCTTTTTGCCACCCGCTTCAACAGCAAATGCAGCAACTACTTCTCCCTTCTTCCGCTTCCGGGTCACACACCCAGAGACGCTGTAGTCCACGTTTGGCCACAGGGACTTCTTTATGCCTTCCCTCCATTTCCCCTGATACCGAAACTCATACAGAAAGCAATATCGTTGGGTTGCAAAATGATCCTCATTGCCCCCTACTGTCCTCGACAGATATGGTTTCCATTCCTGCACCATTATCTTCTCGATCAGCCCTGGACTGTGGATCCGATTCCAGACTTGCTGATTCATCGATCAGGCGGGCTGCATCAATCCCTCCAAACACTCCAGCTCACAGCTTGGTTGCTCCACTTCCAACCGTAACCAGGCTTCCCAACATTTTCCCGGCCGTACGTGAAATTATTGTCTCCTTGCACAAGTCCACCACTAGAAAGACTTATGCTAGCAAATGGAAACGTTTTTCTTGTTGGGCAGAGGCTAGGAAAATAGATCCCTTTTCAGCCCCAGTCCATGAAATCCTGGAGTTCCTAGCAGAACTTTTTCATTCTGGGTCCGCTTCTGCTACAATCAGGGTTCAATTAGCGGCCATTTCAAACTTTCATGTTGGTTTCTCTAATGCAAACATGGTCTCATAAGCTATGTAAAGCTTTCCTAAGAGGGACTACTCTCCTTAGACCCCCAGTGAGAGATCCCCCTCCTCCTTGGGACCTAAATTTGGTACTAACCTCCTTAATTTTGCCCCCTTTTGAACCTGCAGCATCCTGTTCAATTAAGTTTCTATCTTGGAAAACTCTCTTTCTGGTAGCTATTACTTCAGCCAGACGCGTCTCTGAACTTCGGGCACTATGTGTCCGTCCTCCTTACTTAGTTTGTCATAAGGACAGGGTAGCTCTGAGGACTAATTCTACTTTCCTTCCGAAAGTCTGCTCAGAAAATAATTTAAACCAATCTATAGACCTTCCTGTGTTCTTTCCCAACCACACCAACAAGGCAGAATACAAATTACATCAATTAGATGTTCATAGACAACTGCATTTTTACCTGCATAGGACGAAGAACATAAGGAAATCGGACCAACTATTCCTTTCCTATGCTCTGGGCAAACAAGGTCGTCCAGTCTCCAAAGTGACCTTATCCAGGTGGTTGTCTCACATTATTACTTTCATTTATCAATTGAGAAACAAAGAGTTGCCTATCAAACCAAAAGGTCATTCCACTAGGGCTTTGGTCACCTCTGTAGCCTTTCAATCTAGATTACCCATGGATTCTATCTGTGCAGCCACTACGTGGGCAAATCCTCATACCTTTATTTCTCATTACAAGCTAGATATGGTCTACAGGAGCAGAGCTGACTTTGGTTCCACTGCTCTGAAGAGTCTGTTCCAATGAGCCGCCCAGGATTGTAGTTGCTAGGGATGCTGTCCCAACCAGCAAGAATGAAGGCGAGATAGACAACTTAACATAAAGAAGTTATGTACCTACCATAACATTCCATGTTAGTTGTCTTCATCTCGCCTTCTTTCTTGCGTCCCACCCTCCGTCCCCCTGTCCTATTGGATCGAGAGGAGTTTTGGTTTCACTGGCTGAGTGTTCTCTGGTTTGTTTCTTCTACTGACTTAGACAGTATGACAGGTATGCTCAACCTGTTTGTTGGACAGGTTGATTCTCTGGCTATGTCTGGGGTTAGCTATTACAAACGAGATCTGGGTAGCTAGCGCTAGGCATCATGGGATAAGGGGTAGCCTCGAGCCAGTAAACAGCTCTCGAGCTATTGAAGATGGCCGAGTCAGAGCCGAGGATCGGCTCCGATCCCAACCAGCAAGAAAGAAGGTGAGATAAAGACAACTAATATGGAATGTTATGGTAGGTACATAACTTCTTTTTCTGACCTCATTGATTTCTCCACCATTCGAACCGTCTTCTTCATCCGACTTGAAATTGTTGTCTTGGAAGACATTGTTCTTAGTAGCTATAACATCTGCTAGGACGGTTTTAGAATTGCAAGGTCTGACATTCGACCTCCATATATTATATTCCATAAGGATAGAGTCTCCCTAAGAACTAATCCTTCTTTCTTCCCTAAGGTATGCTCAGAACATAATCTAAACACAAACTCCTAATTGCAAATTTCACGAACAGTCACCTCAGACAAGGAAAATGGACCAACTCCAGCAACAGGAACCACAATAAGCACTGATGTACCACTTTATTGAACGACAGTGTTGACCTAGGTATCGTCTTTATATCACAGACTTCTTCAGTTTTTGCTGTTTAGGTGAGGCCTTAGAGCAGCTGGGTGGGGCTAAGTATCTTACAACCTATGAACCTATGGACCATTGATCTTACCAAGGGTTACTGGGAGGTGCCCTTGACTCCCAGTGCGAGAAAGAAGTCAGCCTTTGTGACTCCTTTTGGCTTGTATAAGTTCCCAAAAATGCCCTTTGGGATGAAGAATGCCCCAGCAACTTTCTAGAGGCTGGTAGATCATATCCTAGCAGGAGCAGGAGGGTTTGCACTTACTTACCTAGATGATATTGCTATCTACAGCCATTCCTGGCCAGAGCACCTTCAGCATGTCAGGGAGGTGCTGGGCAGACTACAGAGGGCTGGGTTGACCATTAA
Organism: Protopterus annectens; assembly: GCF_019279795.1. Classification (NCBI taxonomy): domain Eukaryota; kingdom Metazoa; phylum Chordata; order Ceratodontiformes; family Protopteridae; genus Protopterus; species Protopterus annectens. The sequence goes on along the minus strand of NC_056746.1, from coordinate 1,307,304,303 downwards.
GCCGAGCAAATGTCAGGTGGGTATGGCAGAGGTCTCCTACCTAGGACATAGAGTGGGGAGTGGTAAGATAAGGCCAGAACATGCCAAAGTTTAAGCCATTCAGGCATGGCCTGCACCTGTTACTAAAAAGCAGGTGAGGCCATTTTTAGGGACAGCAGGGTACTACAGAAAGTTTGTCCCCAGTTATAGTACCATAGCTGCTCCCCTCACAGACCTGACAAGGAAGAACAGGCCAGATAAGGTAGTGTGGACCCCAGCAAGTGAGCAGACATTCCAGAAGCTTAAAGAAGCTTTGGGAGGACCCCCTGTGTTGGGCAATTCAGATTACAGCAAATAATTTGTTGTGCAGATGGATGCTTCGAACCATGGGGTGGGGGCTGTACTTTCCCAGATTTCTTCAGAGGGAGAAGAGCATCCAGTGGTTTATCTCAGTCGTAGGCTCCAACCCAGGGAGGGATGCTATGCAGTTGTAGAAGAGGAATGTCTAGCCATAGTGTGGGCACTGCAGAAACTTCAGCCTTATCTGTATGGAAGAAAATTCACTGTTATGACAGATCACAACCCCTAATTTGTTTAAACAGAGCCAGCCAGCCAAATGCCAAGTTGCTAAGATGGAGCCTAGGGTTGCAAGCATATGATATGTCAGTGCAGCACCACAGTGAGATTAGCAATGCCAATGCAGATGGGCTCTTAAAACAGGGAATGGGGTAAGGTATACTCAAACCTAACACTCTCAAGCAGCGTTTCTCAAGGGTCACTAGAAAAACTAGGTTGAGTTCTCCGGGGGGAGAGAAATGTGAAGACTGCCAGCCTAGCTAGATAGAATTTTATATATAAAATGTGTAAATATTAATGTAAACCACAGGCTTGTTGTCTTAAATGGTAAAAATAGTGTTACATGTGGAACTGGAAATAATGTAACAACAGTGCACTCTACTGACCAAGTAAAGCATGTTGTGACCCTTTGATGTAAACACAATTCCGGCCAGTCTAGATGAAGGAATTCTTGCTGTTGTTTTAAGGCCACAGTTAATAGCAAGATTTTGCATGCATAAAGGTCCTTTATTGCTCTGGTTTCTGCCCAGAGGTGAATAATGTAAATGTAATTTGTGTTAGCCTGGGAACCCAGGGAAGTGGGAAGAGGGATGTAATGTGAACCAGGAATGTGATGTTAGAAACAGAGAGAATCAGAGAGCATTAAGCATTTTTGTCTTGACCATCCAACTCATCAGCACTCTGCCTCTGCTCTATATTTAAGTTATTTTAGAATTGTATTTTCTGTTAGAAATAGCTTAAAACTTGAAATATTAGACTTAGTGTTTTTCTGTGATGTCAAAACTGTACTACTGAATTATTTTAAGTATTTCTCTGTGATTTCTGAACTCTTGACTAGCACTGTGTAGTAATAAGTATTGTCTTGTTTTTTTTTTAATTATTTATTATTAAATATTTTAAGACCTTTTAACTGTGGCTGTTTTGTGTAGAGATAATTTAAGCTCTAGAGTACATTGCATGTATATAGTGATCCTGTACCAAGTCACTCTAATAAGCCTTGACTGTTTAGTCACACTTACCAGTTGGATAATAATATTGTGCAGTAATAACTGGACACCCTTTTAAGGGCCTTTGAGTAGCTGATAAATATTAGTGGGTGGTGGCAGCTGATACTACCGTATAGTCTTGGAGAAAGGGGCACAGCTGGAGAACCTGTGCCAGCCTTCCCCAGGAGTCTGTGTGGTTGTATAAACTCTTCTGAAAGTGTGTGTGTGTGTGTGTGTGTGTGTGTGTGTGTGTGTGTGTGTGTGTGTGTGTGTGTCTGTGTCTGTGTCTGTGTCTGTGTGCATGTGTGTGTGAGTGAGTTACTTGGGCAGGGACACGAAGCACTGGTTGGACAGAGAGGGTGCTGGAGGTTTTAGCTTGCCCACTAGGCTGAGATCTGGACCCTATAGCTGTGCCAGTGGGGAGTCTTATTGGGGACCTGGAGAGCAAGGGAGCGACCAGCCTCGGACTGACTGTGATCTCTGTGTGCTCTTAAGTAAAATTGCACTTTACTGTCTGTATTTGTTATCCTTACCTCCTATATGAGACGCTCCTCACTGGTGTTAGTGGTGAAGATTGAGACTCCTTGATTGCTGGGCTAGGCACAGACATCACAGTGGGCATGGACTCAGTGATGTGGTCCCTATAAAACCTAAGCTGACATCTAGAAACCTAAGATGTTGAATATTTTCACCTTTGCATCATTGTATTTTTTATGCTCTCTCTCTCTCTCTATATATATATATATATATATATATATATATATATATATATATATATATATATGTGTGTGTGTGTGATATATGTGCATTATTATGAATGTATTATGATTTCTGTACTTAGGTGCTATGTATATGCTTTTATGAGACTGTTTGTTTAAATAATTTGAGTGCCTTGATGTCACATGATTAATCAAGGGAGGTAGTATATGGTATTTAAAGTGCATTTTTTAGTTTGATAGACATTATTTGAAGAAGCAGCTTAGTCTGTGAAAGCACTTGTGATGTCGACAATAAAAGTTTTTTATTGAAACTGGCCGTTTGGTGTCCCACTGTCTTGCTGGATAAATTTTTTGGTTTTCTTTACTGGGACTTCTTTACCAGAATGGGTTGGTATTTGTGTTTGTTCTGCTATCTGCCAGTTTTTCATTTCATCCTCACATATGGGTGCTGATCTGATATAGCAGATCCGACTCTGCTATTACTAAGCTTGTGGCAACGAAAAAGCTCTTGAACACCTCCCTTAACCATAATGCACCTCTCCATGTTACCTCTGATCTCATTTGACGCTTTGCGAAGATGTGGTCTAAACCTTCTGCTCTTGGAGAGTCAGGTGATATTTTCAGATTTTCTTAAAAATGTTTTGCTGCTTTCGTCAACCTTTGGTAGTGCGATTACTTTTTTCCTCCCTGCCTTTTAATCTAAAGTCTTTTTCCCTGCAGTAATCATTTTTTGTTAGGTTACTTTTCTTCCTCTCCTGTATACCCTTGGCAGTAATGTCGCTACTATTGTTATTAGCCTTACCCTTCCTATTTTACTTTCTGTCACAAAAAAAGTTTTCTTTCATTCTCTTCCCTTTATTGTAATTTCCTTTCCTCCCTGTTTCTGTGATGTCATGGTGGATTCATTCTGCCCAATTTACACAAGGCCGACCCTTTGTTCCCTCACAACTTCACGCCACAGTGACCACGGACGCTTCCTAGATAGGGCGAGAGGGCATTATCTGGGGAAGATGGTCCAAGGCATCTGGTTTGCCAATGAGGCTAATTTGCACATAAACATCCAAGAGGTGAGGGCAGTGCTTCTAGTGTTGCAGACCTTTTAGACAGCTCTTCCTCTGGGAACAGTGGCGATTCAGTCAGACAACATGTCTGTGGTCTGGTACATAAGCAAGGAGGAACTAGATCATACCCTTTGTGTCGAGAAGTACTCAGAGTGTGGCAATGGATGATCTCAACCAACAGCTTTCTTGCAGCAACACACGATCTGGGAAAGTCCAGTGTGATAGCGGACAAGTTGAGCAGATCCATTCTCATGTCTCACGCGTGGTCTCTCAACCAGAAAGTAGCAGAAGAAATCTTCCTCATATGGGGCCAGCCATGCTGTGACCTCTATGCATCCCCTCTGAACAACAAATGTATTTATTTATTTTACATTTGTTGACCGGGAGAGTCCAACTGGATTACAAGTCCATTTTCAGTGGAGGCCCAGGGAGAAAAGCTCCAAGAGAACAATTTTTTGCAAAACATGGTTTTAAGGACAGACTTTTGACATACAATTTCCATAAAAGAGACTTTGACATACATATTAACTAACAGATAGGATACATTTGTTCTCTACAATATAATATTAAATTTTAGAAGATATTCCTAAGTTTAGGATTCCTGTGATAGATTTACTATCAGAGTAAAAGCAGAGAGATGTAGAATAAGGCTCCGAGAGAGCAGATGATGCTCGCTATAGTTGAGAAGGATAACAAATTGATTCACTATATGTCTTTGTCTGGTTTTAGTTGAGAAGGATAACAAATTGATTTACAATATGTCTTCTCCTGGTTTTAGTTGCTTATGGAGAGCTCAGCATTGCTGGGGTAGTTTTCCCTAACTCCAGGAGAGATGGGATGAGCAGTAGATTAACAGTCCTAAGTGGGTACAGTACTATGATTGTTTGGCTTAGCAGAGTTACTTAAGTTAGGTGAAGTGTTCTAATGAGACATTAACCAGGGGGAAACAGGAGCACAGTTGATTATTCAAAAAGTGAGTTTTAACAAGTTTATTGAACTGTGTTGGGGATTTGTTGTCAGTTATGTGGGCAGGAAGGGAGTTCCAGGTTTTTGCTATACAGTGGCTGTAGACAGACTTACCAGCTTCATTGTTATATTTGGTTACTTTGAGGAGGTTTTGTGTGCTAGACCTCAAGGGCCTGGCGGTTGTATAGGGTTGCAAAAGATTTTGTAGGGCTGGGGTGTTTTCAGAGTTATGTATTATTTTGTGGGCTAGTGATAGTTGATTGAGTAAAAGTAGTAGTGATAGTTTTAGCCAATTGAGTTTTTTTAGATATTCACAGTGATGTGTTCTGATGGGAGAGGTTGTAGCGAATTTGGCTATCATATCATAACAACTATCAAGTTTGTTTAGGTCGGATTTGTGGACATTTGTAAGCACGGGGGAGGCATAAAATAGGGTGGATAGTAGGTGAGTCCTCGCTATTGTAGTTTTGGAGTGGTCAGTGAAGAATTTTTTATTGCGATACAGTAGGCCAAGTTTTTTATGTACTTATTTATAGTTATAGAAATATGTAGGTCAAATCTAAGGTGATTATCTGTTTCAACCCCTAAGAGTTTGGTATGATTTGTGGGGGTGATTGTGGTCTTGTTAAAGGAGGAGATGAAGAAAGAATCAGTGGGAGGTGTGGCTCTGTGGGAGCTAAAGAGTACTAGCTTTGTTTTACTTGGGTTCATAATGAGTCTTTGGTTTGTAATCCAAGTTTCTGCTAGGGAAAAGCATTCTTGTGTTAGGGAGTGAATGATGTCAATTGATTTGGCTGCGCATATTATGTGGTATCATCTGCATATTGCACTATTGAGGCTTTAGGAATACTGTTTGGGAGCTGATTGGTGAAGAGGGTAAAAAGAAGTTGCCCCAGGATGGAGCCTTGGGGTACTCCTAGGGAGACTGGTAGGGAGTGGGAGAGTTGGTTTTGCCACATAACAGCTTGATGTGAAGTTGTTCAATCTCACCTTTCATTCATCACTGATGGGTTCGGAGCCGATCCTTGGCTCCGACACGGTCGACTAGCAAGCTCAAAGTTCTCCAGTAGCTCGAGACCCCACCCCTTATCCCACAACGCACTGCCGGCATTGCCTCAGATCTAGTTTGCCGCGGCACGGATCTCTTGGTTTCCAGCTTGGCTCGAGACTTTATTGGGAGTTTTTCAACTTTCAGCAAGTTACATTTTTTCATTTTTATATATCCTTGCTCTATTCTTAATAGCAGATATACTAGCTAGTAGATAGTAGTTTTTTTGTGTTTATACCCCTTTCCTCAGTATTATCTATCTTGCCTTTGGCCTTTTGGCCTTAGGATCCCTTCTTTAGTGATTAGTCAGTGATCCCTTTTGGGACTATTGTTTTTGGATCTCTTATTACTGTATGTAATAATTTAGTTGTCAGTGCCCCCTTTGGGCTATGTGTGAGTTACTTCGTTCAAAATAGCTCATAGTTAAACAGTGTGCTTGAGTTGTGTAATGTCTGAAGAAAAAGACAAACATCCAAAGTCTGGGTTTAAAAAATGCCCAGACTGCGGACAGAAAATGTCAGTCACAGATGCCCATGTGCAGCGTGTTTACTGCTTGGTGAGGTACATCCGCAAGAGTCTTGCAGTATATGTCATTCCTTTTCCACAAGAGTGTTAGCTGAAAGGAAGAGGAAATTGATTGATAGGGGTATCATTAAACACCCCTTTTCTGAGGCATTGTCTGACCAGGATGGAGCCAGTAAATCATGTAAATCTTCTAAGTCTTCCACTGATTCTAGATCCAAAAAAGGAAAGAGGTCAGAGAGCGTGGTGACTTTGGCTCCACTGCCTTTGCAGTCGACAGTCTGCATTGCTTCAGTCGGCTCCATCTGTCCACTCTTCCAGGTCCTCTGTCAGCCTCTCTGATCTGGATATGGACCAGCTGGTTCAAAAACTCTTAAAGGCACCAGGCCTAGTTAAATTGCTATCAGCTCAGACACAACCGTCTGAGCTGAAGACCACTACCTTTGAATTTTCTGCTTCTCCTCCGAGCCATATCGGACCTTCGGAGCCGGAGGAGGCCGACCTGATGATTGTGGATCCCTTGGAGCCGACACCTGCTCCAGTGTCGTCAGCTCCATCTGCTCAGACGTTCCCGGCGCCGACCGGGGACTCTAGGAGACGACACTCTCCAGTCGGGTCTGGGGAGGATAGCCGCACTGACTTGTCGATGCCAACTCTTCCTCTCGGGGCCTCTGCTCGGGTGAGCTCGGCTCCTACCTTGGGCTCGGAGCCCACTGCTTTAGTGCGGGAGGAGATCGCGGCTCCATCGGAGCCATCGACTCCTCCTCATCGGAGCCAAGGTGCATTCGATTTCATGAGGCGAGTGTTATCTCCCAAGACATCCTCATCTCAAGGTCTGGCCTCTTCTTCCCCTAAAATGCCTGTGTCTGTTTCTGTTTCCTCCGGTCATCCCAAGTGTAGAGAACCAGAGCCTCAGGTAGCCCCACGGGGCGCTCCCTGCTCTTCCAAGACCTCTCCAGAAGTTCCCCCTGAAGAGGTTCCAGGAACAGATTATGCAAGAGGAGGCATTTGGACTCCCCCCAGGAGTCTATCACATCGGACACCGACCTGGATGAATCAGAAGGGTCCCCCAGATCCCCCTCTGAGGAAATCTCCTTTGCAGAGATTCTTGAAATTCTTAGGCAGAGGGGTGATTGGCAGTCCAAGAGCCCTACTGAGGACGAGTCGGTTCTCCTGAAGGCATTTGGGTCTCAACATTCCACCTCTTGGGTATCTCCGCCCTACGATGAGCTTATGGATCTGGTCTCTCGTAGGGCGTGGGAGTCTCCAGAATCTATGGAACCTGTTCCTAGGAGGCCTAATAAGTTTATTTCAGCCCCTGTGGATAAGTCCTTTTTGACCAAGGGAGTCCCTGTTGATGCCATAGTGGTGGTGGCAGCCACCAAAAAGGAAATGTCTGAGACTTCCTCATCTATTCATCCTCCTAACAGAGAATCTAGGATCATGGATAGATATGGGAAACACATGTTCAGTTCAGCGACTTTCTCACTCAGATCACTGAACTACTTGACAAATTTTAACAGACTTCAGAGAGATCTTAAGGAGTTGGGAGATACTCTTCAGGGTGCTGTAGCTTCGAGTGTATCCGATAAGATTGCCACTCAGCTCTCTACCCTCAATTCGATAGTCAACTCGTCCATGCGTCTCGTATCATACGCAGCTGATGGTTCGAGTAGAGCCGCTGGTACAGGAATCGCTCTTCGTAGGCATGCCTGGATGCGACTCTGTTCCTTCGCGGAAACCTTCAAGTCTTATTTTACTAATACCCCACTTGACGGCTCATCTTTGTTTGGGCCAAAGGTGAAGGAGACTTTGACCAGGTGTGAGCAAGAATGAAAGGCTCTGTCTGCCGTTGGAGTCCGTGTTTCCACCCGCACTCGACCCTTTCCCAAAGTTCAGAGGGGAGGAAAAATGTGGTTCTGTAAAGCCCAAGGAGCCTTTCAAGACACACATGGAGAGCCCCCCTCCAGAGGCAGAGGAGGGGGTTTCAATGGAAGACGCCGCCCTCGCGTCAGAGGGTGTCCGTAACATCAGGGTGACAGAGATCTCTTCTCTGGTCAATCCTACCAGCGCTCCTGAAGGGAGGCGTGGCTGTCCTACTCTGGAGGCAGTCTGGGGTCGCTTATCATTGTACCCTGAAGCCTGGCTGAATATAACAAACGACAGTTGGGTACAAAGTATCATTTCCAGAGGGTATTTCATACCGTTCTCCACCCAGCCTCTTCCCGTCAAAAAAATCCCGGACGTTCCACCCAGTCACATGGGACAAGTGGCAATAGTGGTACGCCGATTGGTAGAAAAAGAGTCATCCAGCCAGTCTCAGCAGACCAGATAGGATTTGGAACTTACTCAAGGTTCTTTTTGGTTCCAAAAAAAACAAGGGACTGGAGACCCATTTTGGATCTCAGCAGACTCAACCAATTTGTGAGAAAAGAGAAGATGTTCTTCATCTCACATTGCTGCAGTCCTTACATATGGGTAGTCCGCTGTCCTCGGACACCACATAAAGATGGCCAGACCATCCAGAGGTCACCTGCGTTTCTGGCTGGGAGCCAATTATCAATTCTGAGCTCTGCCCTTTGGTCTCACTACAGCCCCCAGAGTGTTCACCAAGTGCATGGCAGTAGTCATGGCTCACCTGAGGCATCTAGGATTCTAGGTGTTTCCATATCTAGACGATTGGCTCCTTACCTCCACCACCAGGCATCAACTTCTTCAAGCGAGAGAGGCTACTCTGACACTCTGCGATCAGCTAGGCATTACAGTCAACTTCAAAAAGTCTGCCTTGTTGCCATCGCAGCATATCGTTTTTATAGGGACAGAACTAGACACGTCAACCACCACTCTCTGCCTTCCGCCAGAAAGAATCTCTATTCTTCGCCAACACATCATGTCCCTAATATCAAAGAACTGAGCACCAGCAGCAGTGGTATTTTAAGTTCTAGGATTGATGGCGGCAGCTATTCTAGCAATCCCGTTAGCAAGGATGCATATGAGACTCCTTCAATGGCTTCTATTCACGCAATGGTCTTACCAAGAACTTCCAATGAGTCACATGATCCTCATAACAAATTCCTGCAAGAAGGATCTTCAGTGGTGGTTGACGTCTCTTCATGTCACAATAGGATGTCCTTTCATTCTTCCCCCTCCAGTTGCCACTGTGACCACAGACGCTTCCCTGATAGGGTGGGGGGGGGGGGCTTTTTCAGGGAAAGACTGCCCAAGGCACATGGACAGATCAAGAATCACACCTGCATATCAATGTCCTGGAGATGAGAGCAGTACTTCTAGCATTGCAATACTTTCAGGACTCTCTTCCTCAAGGGACGATTGCAGTACAGACGGACATGTCAGTGGTCTGGTATCTGAACAAACAAGGCGGGACCAAGTCTTATCCCCTTTGCCGAGAAGCCCTCAGAGTATGGCAGTGGGCACTGTCATCCCAGCGCTTTCTGTTGGCAACGCACATCCCGGGCAAATCCAACGTCATAGCGGACAGACTGAGCAGAGTAATCTTATTGCCCCATGAATGGTCCCTCAAACAAGAGATTGCGTACAGGATCTTCCGCAAATGGGGCCAGCCTTTCTGCGACCTGTTTGCCAGTCACATCAACAACAAATGCAGAAGCTATTTTGCCCTGATTCCCACGCCAGGTCACTCCCCGAGCGATGCTCTTGTCCACGATTGGCCCCCGGGTCTCCTCTATGCATTTCCACCAATTCCCCTGATACCCAAATTGTTACAGAAAGCAAAGTCACTGAGATGGACAATCATCCTTATAGCCCCTTATTGGCCTCGGCAGATTTGGTTCCCATTTCTTTACCATCATATTCTGGAAGATCCATGTATCCTGGACCAAGTTCTGGACTTGTTGACACATCCGTCAGGGGATCTTCACCCATCATTGCAGACACCGAAGCTAACCGCTTGGCTGCTCCAATTCCCTGCATAGCCAGGCTCTATAATCTTTCCCATGACACTAGTCAGATTTTATTGGCTTCCCATAAACCTTCCACCAGAAAATTGTATCGTAGTAAGTGGAAGAGATTTTCCATTTGGGCTTCTTCCCACAACATTGACCCTTATCAAGCGCCATTGTCTTCTATCTTGCAATTCTTGACAGAAATTTTCAACAAAGTGCAGCGGCGGCTACGGTGCGAGTACAATTAGCTGTTATATCTAATTTCCATCTAGGAATTGATGGTTTTAATATTATGGCTCATCAGTTGTCTAAGGCTTTTCTAAAAGGTTCCTTTCACATAAGGCCTCCAGTGAAGACACCTTATTCCCCCTGGAATTTTAATTTTATGTTATCTCGTATCATTCTTCCTCCTTTTGAGCCTGCATCATCTTGTGAACTAAAATTCTTGTTGTGGAAAACTATCTTCTTAGTAGCCATCACTTCAGCCCATAGAGTGTCAGAGCTCCAAACCCTTTCCATCAGCCCCCCTTACATGGTCTTCCATACTGACAGAGTATCTCTCAGAAGAAATCCATCCTTTCTGTCCAAAGTATGTTCTGAGGTTAACATTAATCAAGTCACTGAGTTGCCCGTTTTCTTCTCTAATCATACCAACAAATTGGAATATATGTTGCATAAACTCGATGTTCATAGACAACTTAGATTTTATTTGGACAGAACAAAAGACATTAGGAAATCAGATCAGCTCTTTGTGTCTTTTTCTGAGACCAGGAAAAGTAAACCAGTTGCTAAAACAACCCTGTCTAAGTGGCTCTCGGATTGTATCACCTATACATATGCTTGTCATAATATGCCCTTATCTAGTAAGGTAAAGGCTCATTCAACCAGAGCAGTTTCTACCTCTTCAGCCTTTCAAGCCAAATTGCCTTTGGATAACATCTGTGCAGCAGCCACATAGTCTAAACCTCACACTTTTATAACTCATTACAAAGTGGATAAGGCCTCCAGGGACAGGGCTTCATTTCATTCTACGGTTCTGAAGATTGTACTTCCGTGAGCCCCCCAAGATCAGGGTGCCAGGGACGCTACTCATCAGTGATGAATGAAAGTCGAGATTGAACAACTTCACAAAAAGAAGTTATGTACTCACCATAACACTCTATGTGAGTTGTTCTATCTCGCCTTCATTCTGACGTCCCTCCCTCCTTCCCCCTCCTGGCTGGCAGTTGACGTGGAGGCTGTCTTCATCCTGGTTTTTCAATGTGTATTCATTCCTAGGCAGAATAATTATTGTACTATTATATGGTACGCAGCAAACAAGATCTGAGGTAATTCCAGCAGTGCATTGTGGGATAAGGGGTGGTGTCTCGAGCTACTGGAGAACTTTGAGCTTGCTAGTCAGCCGTGTCGGAGCCAAGGATTGGCTCCGAACCCATCAGTGATGAATGAAGGCAAGAAGGAACAACTCACATGGAACATTATGGTGAGTACATCACTTCTTTTTTCCTTCCCTCTAGGTAGTTTTTGAACCAGGAGATGGCAGGGGTGGTAAGGTTTAGAGTTGCTAGTGAAAGAAGGAGTTTATTGTAGTTAACCATATCGAATGCTTTGGACAAGTCAAGGAAGATGGCAGATACAAGGAGTCTGTTGTTTCTGTGAGTATTAACAGTGTTGGTGAATTCTGTTAGTGCAGTGGATGTGCTATGGAAGGGTCTAAAGCCATGTTGTTGTGTTGCTATTAGATTATTTTCAAGGAAATATTTCATTAGTTGCTTGTGTAGTACTCTCTCTAAAATTTTAGATAAAGGGGGTAGTATGGCTATAGGGCGGTAGTTATTGAGTTTCAGGGAGGTTCCCCCTTTATGTAGAGGGATTATATGTGATATTTTCCATAGCTTAGGTACTATACACTCGGAGATGGCTCTGTTAATTAGGATGGAGACAGGATATGGTATGGCTTCTGCAGCCAGGTGGAGGTATTCAGCGGGTAATTTATCTGCGGCTAGAGATGTTGGTTTGAGCTTGTGGAGTAGTTTTTCAATGGACTTGGTTGGTTCTGGGTGGAAGCTGAACTTGGGGCAATTGTTAGTTGTGGGTGGGGGTTGGATTTGCAGGGGTGGGGATGTTGTCATAGGGTTGGTTGTTTGCAAGGGTCTGGATGGTTTCTGTAAAGTATTTATTAAATTGAGTGGGGATGTCTTCTTGGTTTTTATCTATTTTTGGGGTTGGGGTAGTTGTTTTACCTGGTTGTAGAATAGAGTTAATTGCTGCCCAAAATTTGTGTGGGTTGTTCCTGTGCTTATCCTGTAACTTTTGGTAGTAAGATGTTTTGTCTGGTTTGGTGAGTTTTTTGGCTTTGTTACGTAGTTCAATGTGTATTTGTTTGTTCAATTGGGATTTACTGTTGAGTTAGTTGGTCCAGGCCTTGTTTTTTTTTTGAGGAGGAATTTTGTGTCTGGGGTTAACCAGGGGGCATATTTAATTTTAATTATTGTTGTTCTGGAGGGGGCGTGATGGTTAAAGGTGTTTGGGAAGGTAGTATTGAAATATAATACAGCTTCATCAAGAGGTAGGTTTTTTTAGGGGGGCCCAGTTGCACATTTTTAGTTCGTTTATAAAGTTGGAGCGGTTAAAGTGTTTTTCGTTTCTAATTAGGGGCATAGATATTTGAGTCAGTTGTGGTGATTTTGATCTGAGTAAGAATGTGGCTTGGTGGTCAATCAGGATGTCTGGTAGACACCCTGCTAGGGATATCAGTGATGGGTGGGATACGAGTATCCAGTCTAGAGTGGATTGGTGTTTGGTTCTCTTGTCTGTTCTTGTGGGGGAAGTGATGAGTTGGGTTAGGCCATGTAGGTTAATATGGGAGAGTGGGTTATGACTGGAACAGTTTTGCCAGTCAGTATGAAGGTCTCCTAACACTATGCTTTTTGGGGGAGAGAGTTAGATATCCATTCTAGGAGTTTTTCTGTAATGGGGATATTGTTGCCTGGAGGGATGTAACATCCTATGATGTTGATGTGTTTACTCTCATTAAGTTTTAGTGTTGTTAGAGTGAGTTCAACTTTATCGAGGTCTGGGGTTTTTATGTCTACTTTCTCAAGGAGTAGGTGAGATTTATACACTGTAGCAACAGCCCCCCTTTTTTACCTATTCTATCACTACGAATTATATTGTAACGTGGTGGAGTGATTTTATTGTTGTGGTTGCCTGGTTTAAGCCAAGTCTCTGTTAGTATGACTATCTCAGGTTGATAAAAGGAGAGTAGTGCATGAAGGTCGTGGACTTTGTTTAGTATAATTCTAACATTTAAATTTAAAATGAGGAGTGTGGATTTGTCTCGGTGGAGTAGGGTATCATTCAGGTTGAGGGTTGGGGCTCCTACATTTTGTGGGCCTGGGTTTGGGTGTATATCACCGCAGCTAATGAGTTGGGTTCTGAGGTAAAAGTAGAGTTTGAGTAGTTTGTTTAGGGTCTTAAAGTTCTTTATAGTTGTTTGGGACTGGTAGTGTGATGGCTGTAATCTGTGTGCATAGTGGTGAATAAAGAAGGTTTGGTAGTGATATGGGACTAGTTGAGTAAAAGGGTGTGTTGTAATAATGTTAGTGGATGTAGTTTTTCTTGGTATGTGGATACAATTAAGTTGTTTTTGGTGGTTGGTGATATAAGTTAGCAGTGGGAGGGTGGATACACCTAGGAACAGTAGTAAGAGGTGTATGTATGTGGGTTTGGGTAGTTTGGGCATGGTTTGGTTGGGTTTGGTCATGAGTGTGAGATCTTCTTGGGATGGGGTGGGTGTGGTGGATGATGAGAGGTGTTTGTGATTGTAAGGTAGTTAGATGGAAGACTGTGCTTTACAGGATGTGGAATAGTGGAAGAGAAAGAAATGGGTACAGGGGTGGGGCAGATTCTGTGATTGGTGGTTAGCATGAGGGGAGTGGCTAAGTTTAGTTGAAGTGAAACACTACTTCCAGAGGGATGCCCTCATACACGTTGGCTTTCTGGTCTCCTATATGCCTTTACCCCTACCCACTTGATCCCCAAATTTCTCCAGAAAGCAAACAGGTTGAAGAGAACAGTAATCCTCATTGCTCCGTTTTGGCCTAGACAAATGTAGTTTCCCTTCCTTTGGCCTCATTTGCAGAAAAAAACCTGGATTCTGGAGCTCCCTCCAGACCTCCTGTCATACTTGACAGGAGTGATTCATCCCACTCTTTCCAATCTCAAGCTGAGGCTTGGTTCCTTCAAATCCATTGTTAGCCAGACAGCCTATGCTCTCCTCCTCACAGTCTGTGATATTTCGCTATCATCCCATAAGCCATCCACTCTAAAAGTTTATAGGAGCAAATGGAAGAGGTTTGTAATCTGGGCTCAAAAACATAATGTGGATCCCATCATAGCACCTTCCCACTACATCCTAGAATTTATGGTTCACCTCTTTGGTAATGGGGCAGCTGCATCTACAATTAAAGTGCACTTGGGAGCTATCTCTGATTTTCACATTGGAAATGAGTGACAAGTTATCTTTTCCAACAAGCTTTGCAAAGCCTTCTTTAAAGGTACCCTATTACTAAGGCCACCTCAGAAGGATCCCTCTCCTCCATGGGACCTAAACTTGGTGTTATGTCTTATCTTCCAACCTCCATTTGAACCTGCAGCAACATGTGATATAAAATTTTTGTCTTGTAAGACAATCTTCCTAGTGGCCATTACATTGGCAAGAAGACTATCAGCAATTCAGGCTTTGTGTTCCCAACCACCGTACTTGATTTTCCATAAAGAAAGAGTTTCCTTGCACACCGACTCCTCCTTTCTACCCAAAGTTGTTTCTGAGATTAATGTCAATCAAACCATTAACTTGCCCATTTTCTTCCCTAACTTCAGAAATAAAGGTGAATACGTGCTGCATTTGAAGGATGTCCATAGACCATTACATTTTTATCTGCACAGGACAAAGGATTTTAGGAAGGCAAATCAGTTGATGTGATGTTGTTAATCTTCACCTAATCCTTGACGATGGGTTCGGTTCCGAACCCCCGGAACCAGTTCGCCCATTATTTTCCAGCTCGCGCACTCCAAACTCTCGAGCCTTGCTCTGCCCATAATGCTCCTCACAGAGATTACCCCAGATCTTATTTGCCACGTTGCAGACCAGATGTGCTTCATTATCTCTCAAGCCATGGTGAATTTTGTGAGTTATAAAACTTATATTTCTATATCCTTACCTATAAAATCTTTGATACTTAATTCTATCTACCTTATCTAAGCTACCTGCTCCTCTTCCATTCTCCCTCTCTCCTTACCCTTAGGATATTCTCGTTACCAACATTGGCATTTTTTTTGTTGCTCCCTTGCTTTTTTTTCAAAAAAAAAAAAGTCTCTTTCTCTTGTAATTTTCATCTAGCCTTCTTAATTCAGATATGTCGGACAAGAAACAATCTCCTATGCAACCTAAGGGCTCTTCAGGTTTCAAGAGATGTAGCAAGTGTGAGGGGAAAATGCCTAACTCTGACAGGCATACCCTGTGTGTATATTGTTTAGGCAAAATACATTTGCAAGAAAATTGTGCTATTTTTCACAGTTTTTCCTCCCGTACCTTATTGGAAAGAAAGAATAAGCTTTTGTTGAAAGGCCTGTTAAAATCTCCTTTCGACACGGCCAATTTTGGATCTAGAAAAGAGACCTGCTTCGGTTCCGAGCTCTTTGGAACCGATGAGAAAAATTTTTAAAACTTTTTCAGCTCTGAATAGTTCTTCGGCACTGGGAAAATTGTCGGTGCCTAGCAAGACACCTTTGGAACGCTCTGATGCCTCAGCCTCAGCTCCAACTGAGCCGTCGGTACCTAGGACTTCAGAGTTGTTTATTGCACCAGGGACGTCGTACTCTCCTTCTATCGACCCGTTTAAGGACACTGCATTCGTGGAAGTCAGATGGTCCAGATCTCCTTCCACGGTATCGGTAAGGTCTACTAAAAGTTTATTGAAACAGGACATTAGGAGATTAGGGGACCAGCTTCTAGTGGCAAAAGGTTTAACTTCAGTTCTGAGCCAAGCTGACATTGAAACTGCCTGTTCCATGACACCCACATACACTCCTCCTGCAACTCTATCTGAGCTCTTGGAATCCTCGGTTCCAAAAGCCCCGGCTCTGACCAAGTCGGTTCCGACAGCCTTTCCCTCTTTGGTTCCAACTACAGTCTTGAGTTTTTCTGAATCTTCTGTACCGGGGAATTCCTGTGGTCAGGATTTGCCGGGCGGTTCCGGGATGCATGATATTTTTTCGGCTTAGTCTGAGCCATCCATGCTTCTCGGAGCGTCGGCCCTTGTAGTTCAGATGCAGGCTGCAGGTGTGGAGGCGGTCTCCTCGGTGCGGGGTGTGACCCCAGTTCTGAAGCAGTCTTTTTCCATTCCGTGTTCCCACTCCTCTTCGGGGGGCCTGCCTTCCGTATCATGGTGAAGGCGCTATCCCTTGGGGATTCCCAGTCATTGCCTTCCCTGTTGGGGCAAATATCTTCCCCTCGGCTGGAATTGCCATTGACCTCATCCCCCGAACAGAGGGTGAAAAAACCCCAGGTAACCCCCACCCTGGTGGTTACTTCTTTGGAAACTTCTTCGTAACTTCACCCCGAAGAAGTCCCTGCGAAGAGGAAGTGTAAGAGCAAGCACCTCGACTCCCCATAGGAGTCCTGCATCGAGGATACTGACTTCAATAAAGGCGAATGTTCCCTAAGATCACCCCGAAGGTGTTTCCTTCTGGGACATCCTTGAAATACTGAAATAGAGGGGTGACTAGTTGTCCACACAACATTCCAAAGAGGAGTCAGTATACCTGGGGGCTTTTCACACCCAACTCTCCACTTCTTGGATTTCTCCGCTTGCTGACAAACTGGTGAAACTGATCACCCAGCAGGCTTGGAAGATACCCGATGCCATAGAACCTGTTCTCAAAAGGCCTGACCGTATTTTGTCTGCACCAAAGGAGGAACCACACTGGTCCAAAGGAATCCCTGTTGATGCTGTGGTGGTAGTGGCAGCCACTAAAAAAGAACTCGCAGAAGAGAGTCACACTTTCCATCCTCCTAACAACAAGTCCAGGACCTTGGATAGATTCAGGAAGCATGTTTATGCTTCAACAACCTTTACGCTAAGGTCGTTGAACTATATGGCACACTTTACCAGGTTACAAAGAGACTTAATTAAGAAACTTTCTAAAACCCTGGTAGGAGCAGTAGCTGTGGAGGTTCAGGATAAGGTCTCCTCCAAGCTTGCGACCCTCAAATCCATCTCCAATTCATCCATGAGGCTCATAGCACATGCAGCCAAAGGATCGTCCAGAGCAGCGGTTTCAGGCATAGCCATCAGATGGCATTCCTGGATGCGCTTATGTGACTTTGCGGAGCCATTCAAACCATCATTTGTCAATGCACCCTTTGAAGGATCTACCCTTTTTGGCCCAAAAGTTAAGGAAACTCTGACCAGAAGTGAGCAGGATGGTATGACCCTATCTGCCATGGGCATACGTTTCTCTACTCCTCAGCGACCTTACTCGAGGAATGAAAGGAGTGGGAGACTATGGTTCAAGAAATCCAAAGGACCTTTCTATGACTCACGTGGCAAAGATTTCCCCCGGGCCAGAGGGGAAAACAATGGAAGGTGCCACCCTAGGGGCCAGAATGGACCGGAAAATCAGTGGTCCAGGGAATCCTTCTCTGGTACTTCCTATCAGCATCCATGAAGGGATACCCAACTGTTTTCCTCTGGAGGCAGTTGGGGGATGTTACCTGCACCTACCAGCCTGGCAAACAATAACTTTGGACAAATGGGTGCTCGGAATAATATCCAGAGGCTACCAAATTCCCTTGTTCGTGAACCCCAAACCTCAGAGAAAAGTCCCAGATGTTCCACCCAATCAAAGGGAGGCAGGAGCTTTAGAAATTCAAAAGCTGCTAAACAAAAAAGTCATGCAAAAAGTCCCACAAGATCATATAGGTTTACTCAAGACTCTTTTTAGTGCCCAAAAAAAACGGGGAACTGGAGACCAATTTTGGATCTCAGCCAATTCAACAAATCAGTCCACCATACCAAATTCCAGATGGTCTCAGTACAAACCATACTTCCTTTCTTGGAAAAAGGTAACTGGATGTGCTTGATAGACCTCAAGGATGCTTATTACCACATAAAGATGGAGAGAAGCTCCAGAAGGTGTCTATGTTTCCAGCTAGGGGCCAGTCACTACCAATTCAGAGCACTGCCTTTTAGACTCACCACAGCCCCCAGGGTGTATCCCTAATGCATGGCAGTAGTTGCAGCACATCTCAGACTACAAGGTTTTCGAGTATTCCAATATCTTGATGACTGGCTCCTCACTGCTACCACTAGGCATCACTTAGAAATAGCAAGAGACTATACCTTGTCTGTCTGCACATCCTAAAAATCCCAATTGCAACCTTCACAACGTTTGGATTTCATAGGGGCACAACTAAACACTATCTCAGGGATAGCTCCCTTCCTCCAGAAACACTACTGAACATCAGGGCTCTGGTGAGACAGATCATTCAGAACGACAGAGTCCCAGCGAGATTAATTCTTGAAACCTTGGGTTCAATGGCAGCCATAATCACTGTGGTTCCTCTAGCGAGGTTCCCCATGAGATTACTACAAGTGGTTACTAGCAGTACAATGGTCTCTAACTTATCAACCAATGTCTTACAGAATTTTAGTAACCAGTCTCTGCAAACAAGACCTCAAATGGTGGCTTCATTCAGATCAGATTCTCTTGGGCTGGCCCTTCTCTCTACCTCAACCCCAAGCCATAGTGACCACGGATGCTTCCCAGATTGGGGGGGTGGGCATTACCTGGAAAAGACAGTCCAAAACACATGGTCCCAATTGGAGGCCAACCTGCACAGCAGTGTTCTAGAGATGAGGGCAGTGCTGTTGGTGTTGCAAGCATTGCAGGATTCCCTTCCTCTAGGAAGAGTGGTCTGGTACATCAACAAACAAGAGGAAACCAAATCATATCCAGGGTCTATATTAGAACATCGAAGTTTCAGAACTTCGAATGTTCTAATATCGACACCTAGTAACTGAAAACCGATAAGACCAAAAATTTAAAACAGCGAATTTTTTTCCTAGGGAAAACACTTGCTGTTCCAAAACACATACATACAACACAAACACACCAAACAAACAGCAATCCACACACATACACCTAAAATCTTGCATCTAAACCTACACTAAACTGTACATACACCACTATCTACCCACTTACCTTAACCCAAACCCTAACCCTAAGGTCCGCCACTATTGCACACACACCTCACCCGCGCCCTAACCCTAACTCACCTATCCCACCCTAACACTCACATCCACACATTCGCACACTTACCTGATGCGCGCCCTAACCCACCTATCCCACCCTAACCCTCACGTCCACACAATCGCACACTTACCTGAACCTGACCATAACTTTCCACCGCAGAGCTGAAAATAGCGAAGCAACAGGAACGGACAACCGAATTCTTTCCCTAGGAAAGAATTTGGTTATCTAAAATTTCACTAGTTTCAGCTTTCGTTTACTAGGTGTCGATATTAGAACATTCGAAGTTCTGAAACTTCGATGTTCTAATATAGACCCCGTATCCAGTATGTCGAGAGGCACTCAAGAGTGTAGAAATGGGTGATTTCTTCCAGTCACTTTCTCACAGCAATGCACTTTCTGGGAAGATCAAATGTGATAGTGGACAAGTTGAGCAGGACTATTCTCATGTCTCACGAGTGGTCCCTGAATCCAGTAGTGGTAGTTGAGATTTTCCATCGATTGGGCCAACCTTGCTGCGACCCCTTTGCCTATCCCCTGAACAACAAATGCAGAAGTTACTTTGCCCTAATCCCTCCACCAGAGGAGTCACCCAGGGATGCTCTTCTACACAACTGACTGCCCAGTCTATTATATGCTTCTCCCCCAGTTCTGTTAGTCTTTCAGTTTCTGAAGAAAGCAAATAGGCCGAAGAATACCATAATCCTCATTGCCCCATTCTGGCCTCGACAAGTCTGGTTTACCTTCCTTTGGCCCCATCTGCTGCAGAAACCATTTATTCTGGACCCGGTTCCAGACCTGCTTACTCACCCAGAAGGCATGCTTTACCCCAGCTTCAGCACCTCAAACTGACAGTGTAGTTTCTCCAAATCCCATGATTGCCAGGCAAGCCTCTCTGTGAATGCCTGTCAAACGTATTATTATTGCACACCACAAACCTACAACTAGAAAACTTCACCTGAGCAAATGGAGAAGAATTACCATGTGGGCTTTAAATAATTGACTTTATCCCTTCAATGCCCCAGTTGAGTACATATTGGACTTCTTGAATACTTTCTTTGAGTCTGGTTCCTCTGCTTCAACTATAAAAGTTCAGTTGGCGGCAATCTCTAATTTTCATACTGGGCACAGTGACTCCAATAATGTCCCATAAGCTTTTCAAAGCTTTTCTGAAAGAGTTATCCTTGCTAAGACCCCTTGTTAAAGATCCGGTTCCTCCATGGGACTTGACAACAGTCCTTCAAGCGTTCACGCAAAGTCCTTTTGAACCAGCCGATTCTTGTCAATTAAAATTTTTGACTTGGAAAACTTTATTTCTAGTAGCCATCACCTCTGCAAGAAGATTCTCTGAATTACAGGCTTTATAATGCAAATCTTCCTATTTAATTTTTCACAAAGACAGAGTTCAACTTAGGACAAATACTTCATTTCTTCCAAAAGTGGTTACTGTAACCAATATTAACCAGACCATACATTTACCAACTTTTTCCCCCTAATTTTACCAGTAAAGGAGAATACACACTGCATTTGCTAGATGTTCATAGACCGTTGCATTTTTATCTCCACAAAACTAAAGAATTCGTAAATCTGACCAATTATTTGTGTCCTCCTCTGCCTTAAAAATGGGTTGTGCAGTTTCCAAAGTTACTTTGGCTAAGTGGTTGAGAGAACTGTATTTCTTTCACCTATCAATCTCAAGGACTTCAACTCCACAAAACAGTTAGAGTTCATTCTACGAGGGCTGTTGCTACATCAGCAGTTTTTCATGCAAGAGCTTCTCTAGATGACATTTGTGCAGCAGCTACTTGGTCCTCTCACCATACCTTCATTGCACATTACAAACTAGATCAAATCTCGAGAAGTCGAGCATCCTTTGGCTCTATAGTGCTTCAGAATATTCTTCTGTGAGATCTCCCAAGGTACATAAGTTGCTGGGGATTCTGTCCTACCGTCAAGGATTAGGTGAAGATTAGCAACATCAGATAAAGAAGTTATGTCTTACCATAACATTCCATCTGTGTTGTTCATCTTCACCAATCTTTGACATACCCTCCCACCATCCCCCATCCTAAAGCTGTTAGTAGGCCTCACTGATTCTGATCCAGTTTCTCATCAGGGATCCATAGATGGCCTCACCTTCTTTGTATATTTTTTCTGTGTGTATATTGTATGATGTTCTAAAATTGTGGCTATATTCTGCCATCTGGCAAACTCGAGCTGCGGTAATCTCTCTGAGGAGCATTATGGGTAGAGCTGAGCTCAAGAGTTTGGAGTGCGCGAGCTGAAAAATAACGGCCGGGTCAGTTCCGAGGATTCTGAATAGAACCCACCATGAAGGATTGGTGAAGATGAACAACACAGATGGAACGTTATGGTAAGACATAACATCTTTTTTTATTTCCTAAGCAGACCCTAGGAGGGGCCAACCAGTATCAAAATTTACTCTAGCAAAATGGCTCTCTGATTGCATATCCTTCATCTACACTAAAC
Source organism: Protopterus annectens (assembly GCF_019279795.1). NCBI lineage: Eukaryota > Metazoa > Chordata > Ceratodontiformes > Protopteridae > Protopterus > Protopterus annectens. The sequence continues at coordinate 1,307,282,715 of NC_056746.1, read as the reverse complement.
AAGGTATAGATCTTCCCGAACCTGTTCAAGCTCAGTCAACCAGGCCCATGGCTACTTTGGCAGTTTTTCAGGCTAATTCATCCATTGATGAAATTTGTGTAGAGACCACTAGGACTAATCTTCATACCTTTATAACTCATTACGAATTGGATTGGGTCTCCAGGGGAAGAACTTCCTTTGGTTCGATGGTTCTGAGAAGCATCCTTCCATGAGTCCATCTGGGATAAGGGTAGCTGGGGACTCTGTCCCATATGTGAGGACGAAATGAAAAATTGACAATATCACGTAAAGAATTTATGTACTTACCATAATTTTCCATCTGTATTGTGGATTTTTCATTTCTCCTCACATCTCCTCCCTCCAAGCCCCCAACCTTTTGCGGGAAGCATAACTTTTATTGCCTACTTTATCTTTCTCCATTCTCCAGAAATGGTCTCCTTATGGGCTTTTTCATGTAAAATTCTTCTGTATATTCTCTGTCCAGAGATGGTGTTAGCAAACAAGATCTGAGGTAAGAGGGAGAGGTGCATTATAGGTAAGGGGAATTGCCCAAGAGCTTTTTGGTTGCCATGAGCTTAAAAAACGAATACCACCAACAGCTGAATAAAATACCAGAAATAAATGCCAGCTCAAAATCCACAATTTATTGTTAGCACTTTCGTTCGCTCACAATGAAGGAACTTCTTCAGACGTCAAAGCACAGTACTAAATTTAAATAACACAGTTAATTATAACATCATGACCTCTCCCAAGCACAAATACAACCCCTGAAAACCATTTAAAGAAATATGTACAATACATGAGCATGCATACATTAAAATATATATGTATACATATATATGTGTATATATATATATATATATATATATATATATATATATATATATATATCTATATATATGTATATGTAAAAAAAAAACGTGAAAACACACAGAACATATAATACTTGTAACTTTTTTGAAAAAGCCCAGCATTGTAGCAGGGTGAAAGCACTTGTATATTATCTTGACTTTGGAATTAAATAACTTATAGCCTTTTCCGGCATGTCCAGACCATATATATATATATATGTACATATGTACATTAAAATTCACATACTGAAAAAAAAAAATAAAAAACATTTATATCACTGTCAATATTTTTATCTGGTTAAAGATTTTAATTTTAAGGCACATTTTAAAGAACAAGTATCGTTTAACCCAGGGAAGGAAAAAAGCACTAGTTGTCAATTGCCAAAATAACTCCCTCTCCTCAAGTCTTAATGACCACGGTCCCCCCCAGGGCTAACTTCTACTTTTTCATCAATAGTGTAGTGAAAGCAGTGATAAGCTTCTTCCAATATGTGTCCTGCTAAAGCATTATTTTTATCCTGTTGGTTGCCATGAGCTTAGTAATGGTCGAGTCGGATCCGATGGATCGAATCTGCACCCATATGTGAGGAGAAATGAAAAATCGGCAATACAGATGAAACATTGTGGTAAATAAATAACTTCATCTGATGACATTAATTTTCATTCATTCATGATGAATGGGTTTTGGTTCTGTCATCGGAACTGACTCTGCCAATATAACAAGGTTGCGCCTGCCAAAAAACTCTGGAGCTAAGGTTACCCATAGTGCCCCTCTCTCCGAATCTCCTCAGATCTCGTTTGCCATGTAGAGTTTCAAGACACGTCAGGCCAGCTCTCAAGCTAAGTGTTCTATTGATGTAATGTGATCCTATCTCGCCTACATTCTCTACAGATGGGTTCGGAGCCGATCCTCGGCTCCGACTCGGCCGCTATACAATAGAACACAGTCTCTTATTGGCTGAGTTACCTCATATCCCAGGATGCACCACTACCACTTCCCCAGATCTCGTTTGCCGCTTTCCAGCATAGACGTGGTCTCGGACTTGGCTGAGCTAAGTACCTTTAGTCAGAAAACTTTTTCTGTCTGAATTTTCGTAAAACTTACCCAAAAGCTGTTTTAACAGCTATTGTTGTTGTGTGACTGGTTTTTATATATATTTTTGTGGTAAATTGTGTTTGTTTGTTAGTGTACGGTCCCGTTTAAGTTAGAGGGGCCTACCCTACCCTAACGGTCCCGTTTAAGTTAGAGGGGCCTAGCCCTACCCTAGGCGTTTAAGTTAGAGCCTAGGTTGTCTGTGTTAACTTGTTTTTTTTCTTGTAGTCTCTGTTAGTGTTTTTAGAACCATGTCTAAAGAACATAGACCATCCGGTTTTAAAAAAAAATGTATAAAATGTAATTACAAAATGTCTATAACTGATGACCATTCCTTATGTGTTTATTGTTTAGGTTCCAAGCATCTTCAGGAGTCCTGTAACATTTGCCACGCTTTTTCCTCTCGCGTCCTCCAAGAGAGGAAAAATAAGTTGATCTTGAAAGGGCTTATTGCCCCTTCCTTTGAGGAAGCCCTATCTTCCTCTTCTTCTTCACCTTCTGGGAAGAAGAAAAAATCTTTGGCTCCGACCAGCCCGTCGGATCCGGCAGCAAAAAAGTCTCGGCAGGCTTCTCCGTCGGCTCCACGGACTTCGGAGCCGAGGGCGGAACGGTCTGCCTCGATGTCTCCAGCCTCGACTCCTCGGGTTTCGGAGTCGAGAGCTTGGGTGTCGAGAGGTGTGTCACCTTCATCGGCTCCACTGCCTTCGGAGCCGATGGGGGTTGCCCGCTCAGACACTTCCCCTTCGGTGCCGAAGTCCACATTGGCTCTGAGGGAAATTGCAGTTGTAGTGGAGTCTCCCTCGGCGCTGATAATTCTTGAACCATTACAGAGCCGGTCCCCCAGTCTTTCGGAACCGGCGGAGAAGTCGACTCGGACCCGGTCGGTCTCTTCTCAGTCATTGAGGATGTCCGATTCGGACTTAGACAGGGTGCTTCAGAGGCTCTTTCAGTCTCCAGTCTTCGCAAAGTTGATCTTGGCTCCAGCCCAGTCGGCTCTGGAGCCGATCTCCCATCCTGCTACATTGATTCCTCCTCCAACAGCCTCGGCGCCGTTGGAGTCGGTGTTGGTGGAACCGGTGGAGATTATTGGGTCGGTTTCGACCCTAACTTCAACCCCGTCCCCCGGGTCGGGGTTCGGTACGCGGACCTCCTCTGTCGGCCCCGGGGGGGACGCTTCGGGCCCGATTCTTTCGGTTCCGAGCCTCCCTCTCGGTGCGTCGGCTGCGGGGGCTCCGACTGCTGTTGTGGTCTCGGGGGCTGGACCTTCCCAGGACTCTGGGGGTCCAGCCTTCGATGCCATGAGAAGTGCCTTGGCCAAATCCTCTGTGGCCACTTCGACCTTTTCACCATCACCTTCCCTGGGCATGGAGACTGGCGCCTCTGCAATCCCCCTGTCTTACGACAGCGGAGCCCCTGGGCCTGAGGTTACCCCCATTGGGGGTTCCCTTCTTCCTGGAGGTCCCTCCGACATGCTTTCGGAGGAACCTCCCAAGAAGAAACAGTGTAAGAGGAAACACGTCGACTCCCCTGATGAGTCTCTCACCTCGGACACCGACCTCGATGATGCGGAGGGGTCCCCAAAGTCGTCCTCGGAAGATGTCTCCTTTGCGGACATCCTGGAGATCCTCAAACAACGAGGCGACTGGCAGTCCAAACCCCCTTCTGCTGAGGAGTCGGTTTTCCTCAAGGCCTTCGGGGCTCAGCCCTCCGCCTCCTGGGTGTCTCCGCCCTTCGATGAGCTTCTGGATTTGATCTCTCAAAGGGCGTGGGAACACCCGGATTCTGTGGAACCGGTGCCAGCTCGCCCCAATAAGTTCCTCTCAGCTCCCCCGGACAAGGACTTTTTATCTAAGGCGTGGCTGTAGATGCTATGGTGGTGGCATCTGCCACCCAACAAGATGTGGCAGAGGCTTCGATGTCCGTCCATCCTCCTAATAAAGAGTCTAGGAGCATGGATCGGTACGGCAAGCGTACCCTTTCTTCAGCGGCCTTTACGTTAAGGTCTCTGAATTACCTGACACATTTCATCAGACTACAGAGGGATCTGATCAAGGAGCTTTCGGATACCCTCTCTGGTAACTTACCTGAGCAGTTGACCCAGACGGTTAACTCCCAGTTGGCTACCCTATCTTCATTATCTAACTCGTCCATGAGGCTCATATCTTATGCAGCCGAAGGAGCGAGTAGGGCGGCGGGAACAGGTGTTGCTCTACGGAGACAAGCCTGGTTACGCCTGTGTCACTTTGCGGAGGCCTTTAAGTCTTCCTTTGCCGACGCCCCCTTTGATGGGTCCTCACTGTTTGGACCCAAGGTAAAGGACACATTGACTCGTTGCGAACAGGAGGGTAAGACTTTAACTGCCGTAGGAGCCCGGTTTTCCATTCCCTTCAGACCTTATCCCAAGGCTCGAAGAAGAGGGAAAATGTGGTTCCGCAAATCTCAAAAGCCTTACTCGTCGCAGCAGAGTGATTCCCCTCCTAGAGGCAGAGGAAGGGGAAATTTTTCAGGGAGACGCCGTCCCAGAGGCGGCGGAGGCCCCCGCAACACTGGAGACCGCGAGTCCTTTCGTGGCTCCTCCTCCTTCCAGCACCCCTGAAGGAGTACCCGACTGTGCAGCTCCGGAGCCAGTCGGGGGTCGCTTTTCGAAGCACCTAAAGGCCTGGGAAAATATTACTCAGGACCAATGGGTGCTTCGGATCATCGCCGGAGGTTATACCATCCCCTTTGTTCAACCCCCTCCACCAGTCCAAAGAATCCCGGACCCACCACCCAGTCAACGGGATCATGCAGCCAACGAAGTATCAAAGCTGCTTCAAAAAGGGGTCATCCAACCTGTCCCCGCAGACCAGGCCGGATTAGGGACTTACTCAAGATTCTTTTTGGTGCCAAAAAAGACCGGGGACTTGAGACCCATTTTGGATCTCAGCAAACTAAACCGATTTGTAAAAAAGTCCAAATTCCGGATGGTCACTTTGCAATCCATTCTCCCACTTTTGGAGAAAGGTGTTTGGATGTGCTCCATAGATCTCGAAGACGCCTACTATCACATCCTGATAGATCAGGCGTCGAGGAGACACTTACGCTTCAGCCTAGGAGACAGTCATTTTCAGTTCCGAGCACTGCCCTTTGGTCTCACCACACCCCCAGGGTGTTCACCAAATGTTTGGCGGTGGTGACTGCTCACTTGAGAAGTCTAGGATTCCAGGTGTTTCCATACCTAGACGACTGGCTCCTAACTGCCACCTCCAGGCATCTACTCTCGGAGAACCTAGCAGCCACTATCACACTAGGCAACTCCTTAGGAATCACCTTCAATTGGTCAAAATCTGTATTGCAACCATCTCAGCGTATTCTGTTTATTGGTGCAGAAATAGATTCAAGGCAGATGCGAGTCTATCTCCCTACGGAAAGAATAGCGACGCTCCAGCATCAGGTTCAGGCTCTGCTCCTCAAACGTCGTGCTCCAGCAAGAATGGTCCTACAGCTGTTGGGCTCCATGGCAGCCACCATTCTTCTGGTCCCCTTAGCAAGGTTGCACATGAGGATACTTCAGTGGCTCCTATCAGTCCAGTGGTCTTATCAAGACCTTCCCCTCAGTCACCACATACTGATCACAGACACGTGCAAACAGGATCTTCGTTGGTGGCTTCTATCCTCCAACCTGAATCTAGGGCGACCCTTCGTTCCCCCACTCCCCTCTGCCACGCTGACTACGGACGCCTCCCAGACAGGGTGGGGGGGACATTATCTGGACAGGTCAGTCCAAGGCACGTGGCACTCCGATGAGAGTCTTCTCCATATCAATATCCTGGAGATGAGGGCGGTGCTTTTAGCGTTGCAAACACTGCACGATCACCTCCCCCAGGGTACGATTGCCATTCAATCCGACAACATGTCGGTAGTCTGGTACTTAAACAAGCAAGGAGGAACCAGGTCCTATCCCCTTTGCAGAGAAGCCATGAAAGTATGGAATTGGGCGATCGCTACCAAGCGTTTCCTAGTGGCAACGCACATTCCGGGGAAATCCAACGTGATAGCCGACAGACTGAGCAGAACTATTCTCTCACCTCACGAGTGGTCCTTGAACAACAGAGTGATATCGCAGATATTCACAAGATGGGGAGTTCCTTGTTGCGATCTCTTCGCAAGTCCCCTCAACGCGAAATGCCAACACTTCTTCACTCTGACCCCAGTTCCGGGGGAGATTCCCAAGGACGCTCTAGTCCACGTTTGGCCCTCCGGTCTGCTATATGCCTTTCCACCGGTTCCCATTCTCCCCAAGGTGATTCAGAAGGCGATTCGCTTGAGAAGCAAAATGATATTAATCGCCCCATACTGGCCTCGACAAGTCTGGTTCCCCTTTCTTCACAGATATGCATTGAAGGGTCCTTGGTTCCTGGACCAAGTTCCGGACCTTTTGACTCATCAGTCAGGACAGCTCCATCAGTCCCTCCATTCATTGAAGTTGGCAGCCTGGCTACTCCTCTTCCAACCATAGTTAGGAGCCATACTTTTGCCCCTGAAGTCATGCACATCTTGTCTTCGGCCCACAAGACTTCTACGAAAAAGATATATAGCAATAAATGGAAGAGGTTTGTTATTTGGGCCCAACTCCGAGGATTAGACCCGATGACAGCCTCGGTATCAGAAGTACTGAAGTTTTTAGCTTCCCTATTCAACCAAGGTTGCTCAGTGTCTACCATCAAAGTACAATTGGCGGCTATTTCAAATTTTCATGAAAGTGTGCAACCTCCTTTAATGAGCAACAAGTTGTGCAAAGCCTTTAGTAAAGGAGCTTGGCTTCTACGACCCCCTATATCTCAACCTGCACCTCCGTGGGACCTTAACGTGGTATTAGGTGCATTAACCTCATCCCCATTTGAGCCGGCAGCAGCCTGTGATCTAGAATTCCTTTCTTGGAAGACTGCCTTTCTAGTTGCTATTACTTCAGCCAGACGAGTTTCAGAACTTCAAGCCCTATGTATTAAACCACCATACTTGATATTTCACAAGGATAGAGTATCTCTTAGACCAAACCCATCTTTTATACCAAAGGTTTGTTCTAACTTTTGTCTACAACAATCACTAGAGCTACCGGTCTTCTTCCCCAAGTATTCGAATAGAGCTGAATATACTTTTCACTGCTTGGATGTGCACAGACAATTACGTTTCTATTTGGATAGGACACACAAAGCACGAAAATCAGATCAACTGTTTGTGTCCTTTTCGGATAACAGATTAGGCAAAGCCGTCACAAAAGTCACTATTGCCAAGTGGATCAGGGACTGCATTAATCATGTTTATCTCATCTCAAATAAGGAACTTATAGCTCCAGTGAAAGCTCATTCTACCAGGGCTATGGCCACTTCGGCAGCTTTTCATTCCAAGCTCTCTATTGGTGACATTTGTGCGGCTGCCACGTGGACATCTTCACACACCTTTGTTTCTCACTACAAATTAGATGTGGCATCCAGAGGTCGAGCTTCCTTCGGTTCCACAGTTCTCAGGAGTGTTTTCCAGTGAGCCACCCGGGAATTAGGTGCTAGGGACGCTGTCCCATCTGTAGAGAATGTAGGCGAGATAGGATCACATTACATCTTTTAGTTATGTACTTACCATAACTTTAGATGTATGGGATCCATCTCGCCTACATTCCTAATAACCCACCCTCCTTCCCCCTGCCTCATAGACCAGGAGAGACCGGACGATCCGAAATTGAACTTCTTTCCTCTCTTGAAAGACCTGAGAATGTTATAACAATAGTATGTTTCTGTGAGCATGAGTGCGGACAAACAAGATCTGGGGAAGTGGTAGTGGTGCATCCTGGGATATGAGGTAACTCAGCCAATAAGAGACTGCGTTCTATTGTATAGCGGCCGAGTCGGAGCCGAGGATCGGCTCCGAACCCATCTGTAGAGAATGTAGGCGAGATGGATCCCATACATCTAAAGTTATGGTAAGTACATAACTAAAAGTTTTCTCTATTTGACAATTTAGCAATATATTTTTATTTCAGTCTACTCCTTATCTTAGTCATTGTAGTTAAATATATTTTTCCCATCTGTGTGAGTGAGTTTTTTGTCCTTTTTCTCTCCTTTACCTTGTTGATATTTCTTCATACCATTGTTGGTACAGGCCCCTCCCTACCTTACCTTTAGATATTTCAAATACCGTTGTTGGCATTCCTTCCTTCCTTTTACCCTTCGGGATATATTCCTATTACCGTCATTGGTATAAATAAATAAATAAAGTCTCCCCTTTTATATCTAATGTTTAAGTGTATCTATAGTCCCATAGTAGAAATTTTCTTGTGTTTATTGTTGGATTAATACTGTTAACTTTATTGTTGATAATGGCTGATAAGACGGGCACTACTGGATTTAAACAGTGTGACAAATGTCAGGAAGATGCCAAATTCCGATGGGCGTCTCTCCTGTGTCTGTTGCCTAGGAGTACCACATTTAAAGATCCAACCTCCATGCAAGCTCTGTAAGGGCTTTAGTGCCCGCACTTTAACCAAGAGGAAGAACAAATTGATCTTAAAGGGTCTCTTAAAAAACCCTTTCTCGGAGGCTTTATCTGAGGTGAAGGTCTCAACCCCACCTGAAAAAAGACACGAAAAAGAGGAGCTACTTGGTACCATTGTCTCCTCAGTCCTAGGATCCAAAAACTACTAAGGCACAAGTTCATACGGAACTGAAAACTAAACATGCCAAGATGACCATGACACCTACTTTGGCACCAGAGCTTAAAAGTGGCAGCAATGCACATTCCTGGGAGCTCCAATGTGATTGCGGACAAACTGAGTAGATGCATCCTCCTGCCTCACGAGTGATCTCTCAATCCAAAAGTAGCAACAGAGATTTTCCGTCGCTGGGGGTCAGCCTTGCTGCAATCTATTCGCAACCCCCACCAACCACAAATGCAGCAGCTACTTTGCCCTAATCCCCCCTCAGGGAGTGTCCCCGAGGGATGCTCTAGTACATAATTAACTGGCACCTGGGACTGCTTTATGCCTTCCCTCCCTTTCCCCTGATCCCACAATTCCTAAAGAAAGCTCTTCGGTTGAGAAGCAAAGTAATCCTCATTGCACCCTGTTGGCCCCGACAAGTCTGGTTCCCCTTCCTTTGGCCTCACCTGGTTCACCGCCCGTGGACTCTGGATCCAGTTCCATGGTTACTGTCACACCCACAGAGGTTGACCCATCCAAACCTGTCGAGACTAAAGCTGACAGCTTGGTACCGCTTCTTCCGGTAATTGCCAGTCAAAATAACCTTTCTTCCACTGTACAGAAAATACTTCTGGCTTCCCATAAACCATCCACCAGGAAAATTTTCATACCAAATGGAGCAGATTTGTGTTTTGGTCTTGAGAGAAGGGACTGGACCCCTTTATAGCTCCCATTAGTTCAGAGTATTTATCAACTTTGCTCCATTCAGGAGCTTCAGCTTCTACGATCAGGGTCCATTTAGCAGCTATCTCAGACTTCCATAATGGTTTCCAAGTTTCCTCATTAATATCTCATCGTCTTTGTAAAATCTTTTTGAAAGGAGTCATGCATATAAAACTGCCCTTCAAATAGCCCATTGAACCTTGGAATTTGACACTGGCTCTGCAGACTTTGACTCGTTATCCCTTTGAGCCTGCTGCCATTTGCGATATAAAATTCTTGTCTTGGAAGACATTACTCTTCATAGCCATTAACTTGGTGAGAAGAATATCAGAATTGCAGGCCTTGTGCATAAAACGCCCTTACATAGTTTTCCACAAAGAGAGAGTATCTCTTCGGACTAACCCCTCCTTTCTACCCAAGGTTGTCTCGGAGTTGAATATCAATCAATCTATCGACCTACAAGTGGTCTTTCCAAACTTTTCTAATAAAGGTGAATACTGTTTACATTTATTAAATGTGCATAGACAACTACATTTCTACTTAGACAGGACTAAGTCTATCCGTAAATCTGACTAATTGTTCCTGTCCTTTTCAGGACCCAAGTTAGGAAAATCAGTTTCCAAAGTCACTTTGTCAAAATGGTTAAGAGATTGCATCTCTTTTGTCTAGCAACAAAACCAGATACGTTTAACTACTAATATCAAAGCTCATTAATATCCTTCCATAGTGCCTCCCGGGGCACAAGGTAGCTAGGGACTCTGTCCCATCTGTCATGAATGAATGAAGATTAACAACATCACATAAAGAAGTTATGTTCTTACCATAATGTTCCATCTGTGTTGTTGATCTTCATTCATTCATGACATCCCACCCATGAACCCCCTCCAAAGGACTCCTGGAGTTTCGGATTTTGTCCTGGTTACATATTAGGGCATTTGCTCAGACAAAGCCTCCACTTTATTATCCTTACGGGGAAACTCGATCTGAGGAGATTAGGAGAGGGGTGCTATGGGTAACCTTAGCTCGAGAGTTTTTTGGCTGGCGCAAGCTTGTTATAATGGCCGAGTCTGTTCCAAGGACGGAACCAAAACCCATTCATCATGAATGAATGAAGATCAGCAACACAGATGGAACGTTATGGTAAGAAAATAACTTTTTGTTTTTCTCTTTCTGACTAGGAATTTCTGTCAGAAAAGCAGACATTGCATATGGAATGGGTTTTTTGGGTTCAATATTACAGCGTTTGAACTTATACAAGTTTGCAGTTGTAATATAGACCCGTGCAGCGAGGGGTGCAAGGTGGCTAGTTCCCTGTAAAAACATTGTTTTTATGTTGTTTCCATTGATCGACAAAACTGAATTGTTAATAATATATGGTCTCAGCCATATGATCAACAAACTGAATTGTCGATCATGTAGTCTCAATCATGTTAGTTTCAACGATGTTGTTCATTGATCATTTGACATAGATCCATATTTTATATCTCATGTTTAAGAATAGTCAGGCGCAAACATTCCTTAAACATGCTCCCAATTTGCTCTTCCCTCCTTCCCACATCAATGTCTGCTGTCCATCTGAGGTGAGTATTTTTGTAGTTAATTTGGTATATAAAAGCACATTTTTTTGTTGCATATTTAGGTGCCATACACATTTCTTCTTCTTGCTTAATGTGATTTGTAAATTAAATCTCTCTTTCCAGTCCTTCCTTAGTTCCTCTAACTGATTCTTATAACTATAATGAAGTGTTTTGTATGCCTTAATTATTCTTTTTCTTCTTTTGCTTACATTCTCTGTTCTCTGTCTTGTGTTTTAATTCTGTTATTAATCACTGGCATGTTAAACAGTCTTTGGGTTGTAAATCAAAGAGGCACTGAGCTGTTTCCCATTCTGTCACCGTTCCTTCTTGACTAATTTGTTCCCAATACCCTGCCTCTTTAGCTAGTCTTGCCCATGTTTTTTTTTTATTCTCAACATTTCCCCATCTGTCATCATTATTTATTTATTTACATTTGTTTACCAGAAGAGTCTAACTGGGCAGAAAATCTCTTTTCAGTGGAGGTCCAAGGAGTAAAATCTCCAAAATAATTTATTAGCAATATGTACACAATTACAGTTATGATTAAGTTAACAAAAACTAGCTTCAAAATTACATACTGTGCACTCCCCATCTATAGTTACTTGTTTCATTAATGATTGCTGATGCAGCCATTTAATAGTGATATATTTATATAAAACTAGTAGGCTAGACTCCTGTCAGACAGTCAGTTATAACTTGCCATTGTTAAGCATGTAAGTCCAAATATCACAGTCAACTGTTCTGCCTAGTCGTTTTTAAGCATCTTTATTTAAACATGACTTTTTTTAAAAAGTGTCATAGATACTGTAGAATATGAATAGCCAAAGTACGTGCTTAAGGAAATTGAGTACGTGACAATCTGTATGCATTGAGATGAATTTTGTACTGCGAACTCTGAGTAAACTGTGAATAGTGGAAAAGCACTGAAAAACAGGAGCCTGCTTGAAAGCAGGAAATGTGCCTTATATGGAAGTGTATCCGATTTTCTTTCTCTGCCTAGAGATGTAGTAATGTGAACTGCTTTAAGCCTACGGGTAAACCACTGATTAGTTAATTGTCTTTTGTACTAATTTAATTGGTCTAGTTTATATTTTTGTACTGTCAGCAGTATTACCAGTATATAAGCTTATGTATTCCTTTGCTCGGGGAGTCTCCCTGGTACTTTCCATGAGGCTCCCACACGTGTGTAATAAATACCACTGAAAGAGAGGAAGAAGTGTCTTGTCTTCATTTAAGATAAAATGTTAAATGAAACAATACACATATAGTAATGGAAAAGGAAACAAACTGTAACAGCATTTACTTTATTATTTTCATGTATTGTATACATATATATATATATATATATATATATATATATATATATATATATATATATATATATATATATTTATATATATATATATCTATATATGGATATACTTCTTTTCAATGAAGAAACACTTCACAGAACGTTACAATAGCGAACTCACTACTACGAAAGCACACATCTCTGAAAATACACTGAGCTGAACCTTAAACCACCGAAGAACACATGAACGAACAGAAAATCAACTGTTAACTCACAGACAAGTATTTCACTTACAGATCAACTTCTGCTCCCAAAAGCATCCAACCTGAAACAACAAATAAAACACTACTAAACACCCTGCAATACAATATTAAAAATACGCACACACCGGTACAATGTCAATTTCCTCTTCACAGTGTAAACATACATAAAATACCTTCTCACATAATTAACTTACCTGCAAACACCTCTACTATAAAACTCTAAGTAAAACGAGCGAACACAAATTCTTATATAAAATAAAAACAACAAACACATTTTCCAGTATTTTTGCATGGGGGCAATCCCCTCTGCACCCCATTGTGAGGGGCTGCACCCCCCAAACCCCCTGCAAATTATATATACCAACTCCGTGATTGCACTATAGTGAAAAAAAAGTGCAGATTTCCCGTTACTTACTGCAGTGCAATCTCACACTTAAGCTACCAATGCTCTTCAACTTATTCTGCTGTTTTTCAAGATTACAACACCTACCTGAACATTGCATACCACAACACTAGTCAGCAGTATGACTGGAGCAACGTGAGCTGAATAGATCAACCGAACTTCGGTGAAGTAACTTTCGGACAACTGCAAATTTGTAATACTGAGGAGTTCGCTGTTGTTACGTTCAGTGAAATGTTTCTTCGTTGAAAAGTAGAAGAACATGTGTGTATTTTCTTTATAACAATTTTCTTTCACTCCAGCATTACATAAAATTGCTCATTTCTTGCCTTCCCTTAAATTTCACATCTCTGGCACGTTATTCTGCATGCATTGTTTCTACAAATTCCATTTATTTCTTTGTAATTTGTTCCATTCCTTTTCTAAAGACCATGCCTCCAGTTATTTTATCTCCTTTACAAAATTCAGTACTTCAGTTACTGTTGGTTTAGATTTTGATTTCCTTCGTTTAGTAATTGCTGTTAGGCAGCCATTAGTATTATATTTAGTAAAGTCTTACTAAGTCTAGCAGTTCTGATCCTATATCCCAGCTCAAAAGAATAATTTCCTTAGTTACAATCATTTGCTTCCCCAAGATTTCTGGCAAAGTATTCTGTGTGGAATTTTTTAAATCTGCCATCTTCGTACATTCCCAAAAAATATTATCTCTCTCTTTCCTTTTCCACTTCCAGTCCACCTCCAACATTTGCTGTTTACCAGAGGAGATATTCTGAAGTCTGCTTAGGGTATCAAAGTACCTATGCAAGCACCACTTTGCAAAAGTCCTAAACTTTCTGGACTTTGTTGCATGCTTATGAACCATGTAGGTGTCCTTCTTCTCTGTTCCTTTGTAAATTACCTTTCTACTCTCTCTTACTAGTCTTTTCTAATGTCTTCTGATTGGTTCTAATAGTTGTTATGGAATGTTTTATATGTCCTACCATTTATCCCTTTTTTAAAAGCAACTTCTGCTATAGACTCAACTAGAAGCTCAACCAGAGCTGTTTCTTCACATAACTCTTCCCTAATACTTTCTCTTTGCCTATACACTGTCAATTCCTGGTAGTCTCAAGCCTTCATTCCAAACTTCTGCTTGGCCCCTTGCCACGGTATTACCATTCCCTCCATAGGAATTTTCTCCCAGTACCTTGGCTTCTTTGCCTATTTTCTTCAATAAATTTCAGCCTTCCCTTGCCTATTCTCTATACCTTTACTTGCAGTCATCCCTACTGGTAAAATCACCTTTCTCCATTCCAGTTTTGCATAGGTTTCAGAATACTTTCTGCTACCTTATAAATATAATGTTCTGTTAAGAACCTCATGTATCCTTCTTTCTTGAACTCCACCCTCCCCCATTTCGTCATCATTTCTTTCCACTTTGATTTATACCCTTTTTCTTGAGCTACGTATATGAGCATTAACTGCATACAGTGGATATAGAAAGTGTACACACCCCTTGTAAAATTCCATGTTTTTGTGATATAAAAAAATGAGACCACAATAAATCATTTCAAAACTTTTCCCATCTTTAATGTGACATATAACCTGTGCACTTCAGTTGAAAGAACAAATCTGTTAGGGGAGAAAATATAAAAAAATAAAAAACGCGCAATAAGCTGGTTGCATAAGTGTGCACACCCTTAATTTAATACTTTGTTGAAGCACCTTTTGATTTAATTACAGCATTCAGTCTTCTTGGGTAGGAGTCTATCAGCATGGCACATCTTGATTTGGCAATATTTAGGTTCATAGGTTGGTACTAGGCTATCTGCCCGAAGGCATTTATAAGCCTAGCCAGAATGTGTTGGCTTTCGCCCCCCCCCCCCTTAGATTAGTTCCCTGTGCCTCTGTCCAGCAGAGCCATTGAAGTGATCCCCGAGGTAAACTTTGTTTCCCATCCACTCGTCAAGGTTTCTTTTGAAGACTGTTAGCGAGGAGCTCTACCTAATGTAGATTGGAATCTTGTTCCAAAGCATGGGAAGTCTCTGGGACAGGAATCTATCCCTTCAGCACATCCTATTTATTGTTGTGGTGAGGTTTAGATCCCTAGAGCGTGTGGCTCGGGCGGATAAGGTTTTCTTTAGGTGGAGCATGTCCATCAGTTCTTGGTTGGACATGGCCTTGTATGTCAGGCAGAGATCACCTCTGAGTAGGCGGTATGCAACTGAGTACAGCTGGAGTTTCTTCAGTCAAGCTGCATAGGGCATCTGTTTGAGGCCAGTGATCCTCTTGGTGAGGTACTTCTGTGGTCTTTCCAGCTGTTGCAGGTGTCTTGTAAGGTACATCCCAAATGGGGCATTGTACTCTATGATGGGTCTGATGAGTGATGAGTAGAGGGGCACAATGACCTCTTTTGATCTGGATGGGAACCCTTTTGTGATTAGGTGGGCCACGTAGAAGGATTTTCTAACCACTTTGGCAATGTGATTATCAAAGGTGAGATTACTATCTACTTGGGTCCCCAGATCCCTTATTATGTCTTCCGTATATAGGGGACTATACATATGTGATAGTTTGTGGGTACTTTGTTTTTTCCAAAGGGGATGACTATGCACTTTTTGGAATTTAGCTCAAGGCCATGATTTTGACACCAGGTATTTGTCTCAGTGAGACCCTTTTGGAGGATGTCTGTGTCAGCCGGAAAGTCATTTATGGCCCCTAGTTTGCAGTTGTCTGCGAACTTGGTCAGCCATAGTCCTCCTGTTCTTGCCTGTACCTCTGAGAAGTATATGCCGGACAGGAGGGGTCCTATGGCTGAGTCCTGGGGAACACCACTTGTAACCGTTTTAGAGTCGGACCTAGCTCCCACAACTCTCACCATGTGGGTTCTGTCCGTGAGCCAGTTGGCAACCCATCTTGTGACGTAGGGGTTTATGTTCAGGCTGGTGAGCATGTCTAAAATACCAGACTGGGGAATGGTGTCAAAGGCCTTAGCGAGGTCTAGGTAGGCTGTGTGTACCACCTTTCCCTTGTCTATAGCCTTGGTAACTGTCTCAAAGAAGTCCACCAGGTTTAGGAGGCATGCTCTGCCCTTAAAGCCAGACTGGGTAGGGTCCAGTGTTTGGAGGTTCCCAATGTCTTTGTTAATGAGTTCCATGATGTTGCGCTCCATAGCCTTGCAGACCAAGCTAGTCAGGCTTATAGGGCGATAGTTCCCAGGGTCTGTTGTGGCTCCACCTTTGTGGAGCAGAATAACCGTTGCTGTGCAACACTCTACGGGTATGTAGCCTGTGGAGATGCTGAGTTTGAACAATGTGTTTAGGTGAGGGGTTAGTTCGTCTTTGAGCTTGTGTAGGATGCAGCCTGGGACACTGTCCGGTCCCATTGATGCTGTGTTTTTGGCTTTGGAGAGGGCTGTTTTAACCTGAGTGTCTGTGATTTCAGGGACTCTACATTCTTCTGGTATGGTTATGGGCCCTTTTGGGGGTGAGAGGGGGGTGAAGTTTGCGCTGAACCTGTCTGCCAGGATGTTGGCGATATTGGTCGGTTCAGTGTATTTTGTGCCATTCTGCACTAAGTCCGAGCAGATTTGAACATTGCCACTTAGATTCTTGACATAGCTAAAGAATGCCTTGTGGTTATCTTTGGAGTCCTTGGCAATTTTTCTTTCAAAGCTCGCCTTGGATGATTTTATGAGGGATCATAGTTTCTTGCTGATACTGATCAGGGATGTCTTCCCTTCTTGGGATTTTACTCTTTTCTGTACTAGTTTCCTCCTTCTATTGTATAGCTTGTTTATGGCAGGAGTCCACCAGACTGGTTTCCTTTTCTTGGAGGAGTGAGTCTTGGTTTTGCTTGGGATTGCACGATCCATGCATTCTTGTAGCTGCCCGTAGGATGCATTAGTAAAGGATTTTGCAGCTTGGACAGTGTTATCCTTCAGCATGGGGGATTTGAAACTTTCCACCTTGGTCTTAAGTAACGTGAAGTTTGCTTTTGAAAAGTTTTTCACGGTGGTTTTCTTGTCCAGGGGTGGGGGCGGAATATGGATATCCAAAGTGATTTGTTTATGGTCAGATCTAACCAGCGAGGGATTGACCTCTGGTGTGGAACACTGGTCGCCCATGTTGGTGATGACCAGGTCCAATATGTTGTCACCTCTGGTGGGAGTGTTGACCAGTTGAACCAGGGCATTTGAGTTTATAAATTCTAGGAAAAGTTAGGCAAGGGAGTTAGTACTTGAGTAGTTCTCCCAGTTAATGTTTGGGTAATTGAAATCACCCAATATTAGGGAGTTTTGTAGGACCTTTATGTTTCCCATTGTTTCCAGAAATGCGGAATGGGGGTCGTGGGACATGGTGTGTGATCTGTAGCAAGCTACAATTTGAATTGCAGTTTTGCCCATTGTTAGTTGCACGTGGATGATCTCTGAAGCATCGTGCTGTGCCACTAACCTGGAGGTGTGGGTATCCTTGAAGAATATGGATACGCCCCCACCTTTTGTATTTCGGTTTGGGTTCTGTGGCCAAAATGTATGGTATGAGTTGTAGCCTGGTAGTGCTGGGATGCTCTCTGGAGCATTAAACCAGGTTTCTGTTACTGCAGATATATCAATTTTCTCCATACTGAGGTGTGCCTTGAGTGCATGCATTTTGAGGTTTAGACTTTTGGCATTGAGTAGCAGTACCCTCAGTTTTTTTGTTACTTGTGCTATTTATGGTGGTGGGTTTGTCTTTTGAGCCTTGCCTAAAAAGGCACTATGGGGGTGGCAAGAGCCTTGGCCACTATTCGAAAGCCTAAGGGTGACAGGTGCAAGCCGTCTCTAGCGAAGCAGCATGGCTTGTCGAGCATGTCATCCCAGGCGGATAGACACTGGATCCCCGTTTGCCCACTCTTCCTTGCAAAAGCACTCCAAATCTGTCAGATTGCGAGGGCATCTCTTGTGCACAGCCCTCTTCAGGTCACCCCACAGATTTTCTATTGGATTTAGGTCTGGACTCTGGCTGGGCCATTTCAAAACTTTAATTTTCTTCTTGCGAAGCCATTCTTTTGTTGATTTGGATGTATGCTTGGGGTTATTGTCTTGTTGAAAGGTTAAATTCCTCTTCATCTTCAGCTTTCTAGCAGACACCTGAAGACTTTGGACCATAAGTGACTGATATTTGGAACTGTTCCTAATTCCTTCCTCCTTGACTAAAGCCCCAGTTCCAGCTGAAGAAAAGAAACCCCAAAGCATGATACTGCCACCACCATGCTTCACCGTGGGTATGGTGTTCTTTTGATGATCCAAAGTGTTGCTTTTGCGCCAAACGTACCTTTTGGAATTGTGTCCAAAAAGTTCAACCTTGGTCCCATCAGACCATAACACATTTTTCCACATGCTTTTGGGAGACTTGATGTATTGATTTGCAAATTTTAGCCTGGCCTGGATGTGTTTCTGTGTAAGAATAGGCTTTTGTCTTGCATCCCTACCCCATAGTCCAGACATATGGAGAATGTGGGAGGTTGTTATCATAGGTAGTACACAACCAGTAATTGCCAGAAATTCCTGTAGCTCCTTCAGTGTTGCTGTAGGTCTCTTGGCAACCTCCCTGACCAGTTTTTGTCTTATCTTTTCATCAATTTTGGAGGGATGTCCAGTTCTTTGCAACATCACTTATTTTCTCCACTTTTTGGTGACTGTCTTCACAGTGTTCTATGGTATATCCAATGCTGTTGAAATTTTTTTTGTGCCATTCTCTTGACTGATACCTTTCAGCAGTGAGATCCCTTTGATGCTTTGTAAGCTGTCTGTGAACCATGGCTTTTGCTACAGCAGGCAACTGAGTAAATGTCAGGAAAATCCTACTAGGACAGCTGAACTTTATTTGAGGTTAATCAGAATCTCTTTAATTGATGGCAGGTGTGTCCCCAGGAAGACTGAATGTTGTAATTAAATCAAAAGGTGCTTCAACAAAGTATTTGTTTAAGGGTGTGCACACTTATGCAACCAGCTTATTGTACGTTTTTTTTTTTATTTTTTATATTTTTTCCCCTAACAGATTTGTTTATTTTTCAATTGAATTGTACAGGTTATAGGTTACATTAAAGGTGGGGAAAGTCTTGAAATGATTTATTATGGTGTCATTTTTTTATATCACAAATAACCTGGCATTTTAACAGGGGTGTGTACACTTTTGATATCCACTGTAGCTCTAAATTATACATTCAAATCAGGTGATCCTACACCACCTTGCTCTATGGTGAATATCTTATCCCAGTCTTGCCTTCTTCCCCTCTCAGATAAACTCTGTCAGGTCTTATTAATTATCATCCACAACTTCTCTACTGGTTGATAGAAAATACACCTCACCTGTTTATACAATTAAAGTGATTGAAAGCATCTTCATGGTTTGTATTTTACTATCCATATCCACAATTGAGAGCCTCCAGCTTCTTTTTTTTATTTTATATTTTGTGTTGTCTCTTTCCACACATCTGAAGCCATCATAATAAAAACTTTTTCAGTTCATAAACCTAAATACTTTATTTTATCTCCCCATCCCAGAGATCGCCTCTGAGTAGACGATATGCCACAAAGTATAGCTGGAGTTTTTAGACGGTCAGCATAGGGTATCTGCTTTAGGCCTGTGATTCTTTTAGCGAGGTATTTCTGCGGCCTTTCCAGCTTTTGCAGATGTCTTGTGAGGTACATACCAAACGGGGCATTGTTCTCTATAATGGGTCTAATGAGGGATGAGTACAGTGGGACAATGACCTCCTTTTTTTCTGGATGAAAAGCCCTTAGTGATGAGGTGTGTCACATAGAAGGATTTCCTGATTGTTGTGGCGATGAGGTTATCGAAGGGGAGACCACTGTCCACCTGTGTCCCTAAGTCTCTCATCACACTTTCAGTGTTTAGTGTACTGCCACCTATGTAGTAATTCATGGGTACATGGTTTTTCCCAAACGGGATAACTATACATTTCTTGGCATTAAGCTTGAACCCATGGCTCTGGCACCAAGCATCTGTTTCTGTAAGGCCCTTTTGTAGAATATCCACATAATTTGGGGATTCAATAATGGCTCCCAGTTTGCAGTCATCTGCAAACTTTGTTAGCCAGAGTCCCTTAGTGCTGCCCTGTACTTCAGAGAAGTAGATGCCAAACAAGAGTGGTCCCAGAACTGAACCCTGAGGTAATCCACTTGTCTGGAACTAGATTTGGAGTTGGCTACTTTTACAGTCTGGGTTCTGTCAGTAAGCCAGTTGGCAACCCATCAAGTGATGTAGGAATTTATGCCCAACCTAGTAAGTTTATGTTTGATTCAGTGGTGTTGAAGGCCTTGGCGAGGTCCAGATAGGCTGTGTGGACCGCCTTACCCTTGTCCACAGCTCTGGAGACTGATTCGAAGAAGTCAATTAGGCAATCTTTGCTTAACATACAAGGCCATGTCAAACCCTAAGCTGTTGGACATGCTCCACTTAAAGAAATCTCAATCCCTCAGAGCCACACGCTCCAGGGATCTAAACATTGTCATCACAATGAACAAAACATGCTGGAGGGAGAGGTTCCTGACCCAGAGACTCCCCATACTCTGGAATAGACTGCCCATACATGTCAAGCAGAGCGCCTCCTTGGCCCTCTTCAAAAGGAACCTTGACGATTGGATGGGAAATAGGAAATTCACCCCGGGGATCATGTCAGTTGCCCTGCTAGACAGGGCTCCAGGGAAGTAAATATTGTGGGAAGAAGTATCCAGGGAATTGTTATGGCTAGGCTTGTATAGGCCCTAGGGCCGATAGCCTAGTACCAACCTATGAACCATAAATATGGATATTGCTGAACCGACTGATGTGTGGGTAGAGAGTTTACCACTACAGCCTTTGTTTTATCTTCATTTCTTTAATATGTGCATAGGTAAGTACTAGGCTTGCTGCCCTTGCGGGCCATTTTAAGACTAGCCAGTTTTACTTTTTGTGCTCAAACTATCGTATCCCGTTTAGTTAGAGGTTGGTCTTACCCATCCCTTGGTCGATATTTATATGTTACCCCTAATAAGCATAACTGAGATCGTACCATAAATTATTTGCGGGGACCTATGCATGGGATAAAGCATTTAGGAGCTGCCTGTATCCATTAGTAGTACAAGGGGCAGTGCTGGGGTAAATATTCCGAGTTTATTTAACTTTTCTATAATGCCTGAGTGGGGAATTGTGTCAGGAGCTTTGGCTAGGTCAAGGTATGCAGTATTTATTATTTTGACTTCATCCATTGCTTTGGTGGCCTTTTCAAAAAAAAATCCACCAGGTTGAGTAAGTATGTCCTGCCCTTGATTAATTTAAACTGAGAGTGAACTAGTGTTTGGAGGTTCCTTATGTCCTGATTGATTAGTTCCATGATAAGTCTTTCTATGGCTTTGCATTTGAAACTATTTTTGCTATGAGGATTTTTAATGTCCTAAAAAGACTTCAAATTGTTTCAAAATTTTCCACAGCACCAAAATGTCATTTTATGGTTGTATACATTTCAAAATAATATCAGCAAACAAAGCTACTTTTCTTGATTAGCACACCAGTTATATCCTTGAATTTGTGAGTTCCTTATTTTCTTTGCTAACAGTTTTGAATATAAAGCTAATGACAAAGGGGGGAAGGAGATACCTGACTACTTTTGTACAAATACTGCTTGTTGAAGAGAAGTATTTCCATTTGAATTCTTGCCCATGACCCTTCAAATATCCTCCTTATTAACCCTGTCATTCTATCAAGAAACACAAATGCTGCCATTGTCATAGTAATAAAATCCCAGCTGCCTCTAGCATATGTTTTCTTTTCTGTATCAAGATCTACCAACAATACCAGCATTTTCATACGCTGTGCTTCCCTTTGGATCATGATTGTTCTATTAATATTGTGAAGATAGGTGAAGGCTTCCAGCCTAGCCAGATAGAATTTTGTAGATAATTCTGTCATTATTAAATATTAATATAAGCCACAGGATTGTTCTTTTAAATGGGAAAAAATGGTGTTAAATGTGGAACTGCAAAAATGTAACAACAGTGCACTCTGCTGTAGGAAAGCTGATAAGTCAAGTATTGTGGAGTTGTTTGATGTCATACCTCGAACCCGAGATGTCTAAATGAAGGAATTCTTCCTATTGTTTTGAGGCCAGTGTTAATGGCTAGAATTTACATGTATAATTTCTTTTATTGCTCTGGCTTCCTGACCAGCTGCAAGATCAAAAGGGCTATTAACCTCGAGTTTCTGTTAGCCTGGGAAAACTGAAAATTGTTAAGAATGATTTAATGTGAATCAGCACTGTGTTATCAATTTAAAGAGAGAGAATCAGAGATCATTTTTACATTTTGCCTTGAGAACATCCAACTCACCAGCACTGCCTATGCTCTATATGTAAATTTATTTTAGAACCGTGTTTTCTGTTAGATATAGCTAGGAAATAGGAAGATTAGTCTTTTTTTTCTGTATTGATGTCAGAACTTTTCTACTGTATTATTTTAAGTATTTCTCTGTGATCTCTGAACTCTTGACTAGCACTGTGTAGTAAGAAGTATTGTCTTGTGTTTTTATTATTTATTATTAAATATTTTAAAACCTTTCAACTGTGGCTGTTTTGTGTAGAGATAATTTAAGCTCTGGAGTACATTGCATGTATATAGTGATACTGTCCAAGTCACTCCAATGAGCTTTGCTGTTCAGTCACATTTAGCATTTGGATAATAATATTGCACGGTAATAATTGGACACCCTTTGTTAAGGGCCTTTTTAGTAGCTGACATTAGTGGGTGTTGGCAGCTGGTACTACCTTTTAGACTGGGCAGAAAGGGGTCACAGCTGGAGAATCTGTGCCAGCCTTCCCCAGGAGTGTCTATGTGTTTGTATATAAGACATATCTCAAAGTGTGTGTGTCAGCTACTTGGGCAGGGCCACGAAGCACTGGTTGGACAGAGAGGGTGCTGGTGGTTTTAGCTTGGCCAGTGGGCTGCAGTCTGGACCCTGTAGCTGTGCCAGTGGGGAGTCTTATTGGGGATCTGGAGAGAAAGGGAGAAACCAGCCCCAGACTGACTTTGATCTCTGTGTGCTCTTAAGGGAAATTGTACTTTACTGTGTATGTATATGTTATCCTCCCTATGTGGACGCCCCTCACTGGTGTTAGTGGTGAGGACTGAGGCTCCTTGATTGCTGGGCCAGTGCACGGGCGTCAGAAATATTGTCAAATATTTGCCTGCTGTCCACAAAGCCATGCAAACCCAAAGCTATCAGTTTTGGGAACACCTTTGCCATTGTCTTAGCTATTAGAGACATCAACACTTTATAATCATGGTTTAAAAATGAAAATGTCCTATATATAGCTAGATATGAAGGTTATTCACCCTATTTTGTAAGCTTTTTCTGCCAAGAAGCTTTTAGTGCCCCCTTAGATATTTTTTTAAATAAATCCTTCTAAATCTTTATCACTTTCTTCCCTACTAACTTCCAAATTTCCACAGGAATACCATCTGTTCCTGGAGACGTCCGTGTTGATTGATTGCACATCACCATTTTTATCTAATCCCTTCCTGTCTTAGCTATAAATTTTAATACCTATCTTCAGCTTACATTGACATAACTAAGTCTTCCATAAATATTTCCATTCGTGCCTTTTATTGGTTTTGCCATTCCTGTGCTTTATAGAAAATATTCATAGAATTTAAAAAATATATCTAATATTGTTATAAGCTCTCCAGTTATTTTTCTTGTCATAGTCTCCCTTGTTTGGCAACTTTAATTTCTGTTGCCTAAGTCACTGTGCTAACAGCTTTCCTGGTGTGAAGTTATCAAAAAATACTTGCGTAACAGAAACTTTTCTAATCTCATGCATGTTATCCATGTACTCCCCTAATTCCCTTTATAAATAAGATCTGAAGTAGGCAGACTTCATTTGTCTGCAACCTGTGGGTATCGGATCCGACCTCGGATCCGAGCCGGCAATTCAAAAGCTTAGGCTCCGAGCTCCTAGCTCCTCCCTCTTACCCATAACCCCTTGCCAAGCCCTGACTGACCTCAGATTTCGTTTGCCGCTTTCAAGTTGCGACGGATTCCTTGAGCTCCTAGTGCAGATAAGTTTTCTGACAGGAACATTTTCAAAAACTTTAACTTTTTTAATTTAATTAGTTAGAAGTGTTTGTGTTAGGCTTTCCTCTCTCTATCTTTTAATTTTTTCTCGGGTTTTGCGTAGTTTGTGTGTGTGTGTTTGTTTTAGGCCTGTTAGGGCTTAACATGTCTGAAGCCCATAAGGCAGTATTCTCTAAATGTACCGAGTGTGGCCATAAGCTGTCCCCAGCGGATGGCCACACTTTCGGTCATCTTGGGGTTGAACACCTGTCATCTGGTTGTACCATTTGTGCAGGGTTCAACCCCCGAGCTTTGAGGGAGCGGAGGTCGAAGCTGGTTCTGGCGGGACTTCTCCCTCCAGATACCGCTTCGGCTTCTGCCCCTTCTACACAGCAAACAGTTGCTGTGGGCTCTCCTCCACCGGCTGGGACTCAACCTCAACCTCCCTCTAAGATGCCGGAGGAGAGAGAGTCTTCTAGGGAGAGAGAAAAGAAGGAGAGGCACAGGGAGAGGCACCACAAACGGAGAGCTGAAACCTCCAGTTCGGCTCCTCCATCCAAGCGGGCCTCTCCTGTGCCTTCTAGCTTCCCTCCTCCTCGGCTCCACTCCCCTCGGTTCTCTCCTGGGCCCGAGGAGGAGGAGGCTAGCCCTTCAACGAGGTCCCCAAGGCGGCTCTCTAGGTCCGCTTCGGTGGCCTCGACTAGATCTACCTTCTCCATGAGTGAAGCAGATATGGACCGGATGATGAGGAAATTCATCCAGGCCCAAATGCAAATGGGAGTGCTCCTAGCCCCCCCCCCATCCGGGAGGGCTTGACCCCTTTTCACCCTTTGGCTCCTTCTCCGACCCACACCATGGGTTCGGAGCTGTCGGCGCCGGGCAGACTTGGATCCGGGGGTGGGTCGGATCCGATAGGTCGGCGCACCTCGGATCCGTCCCATCCCTTGAGTGCTTGGTACCGGACCCGACCTCTCGGAGCCGAGGACCGAGTCTCGGATCCGAGGGAGCTGGTGTGTCTTCGGCCCGTCAGGTCGGAGCACACGGTCTCGGATCCGACGATCTGCTCCGCTCCGATCCGTCGCCGGATCCGAGTGGGGTCGGCTCGGGTTTAGAGAAGCTGGCTCCCTCGGCCTTCACGTAGTGGAAAGGGCACTGTTGAGGACTTCCGGAGGCCCGGTCCCTGCTACGGCTCCATCCCGCACTCCCTTGCAGTTGGGCCAGGCTCCCACCAGCCGGTCCCAGGGACAGCCCGCCTTGATGTCCCAAGTAGTTCCCTTGGAACATCCAGCTGCGGAAGAGTACTCCTCGGACAGCCCCGAAGAAGTACCTCAGAAGCGTAAGTGCAAAAGGAGGCACATGGACTCCCCCGAGTCCGTTACCGAAGACACAGACTTGGATGAAGGGGAAGGCTCCCCAAGGTCACCCCAAGACGTCTCATTTGGAGACATTATGGAAATGTTGAGGATCAGGGGGTGGTCTGCCCCAAGGCCTCCTCAGACGAGTCTGTGTTCTTGGAGGCATTCGAGGCGGCCCATCTACCTCTTGGGTGTCCCTCCTGCCGATCCTCTGGTGGACCTTATATCCATCAGAGCGTGGAAGGATCCGGACACCGTTGAGCCTGTACCCAAGCGTCCTGACTGTATCCTTTCCCCTCCGGCGGACCGCACTCACTGGAGCAAGGGCCCCCTAGTAGATGCCATGATGATGGCTGCAGCCACTAAGAGGGAATTGGCCCAGGAGAGTCCCTCTATGCATCCTCCGGGCAAGGAGTCCCGCTCGATGGATCGCATTGGGAAGCGAGTTTTCAGTTCAGCAACCTTCTCTTTGAGAGCGCTGAACTACATGGCACATGTCATCAGGATGCAGCGGGATTTGATTAAAGAATACGCTGCTTCTCCCCCAGAGTCCATGTCGGGTGAGGACAAACAGGTATACTCCACCCGAATGGCCACTCTCAGAGCAGTTTCTAACACATCTATGCGGCTACTTTCTCACGCTACCGAGGGAGCCGCTAGAGCCAGCGGAGCAGGCCTAGTCATGAGGCGGCAGGCCTGGCTCCGCCACTGTGATTTCGCAGAGCCCTTCAAGGCGACTTTCGCGAATGCCCCCTTTGATGGTTCTGCCTTGTTTGGCAAAACTGTTCGCGAAACATTGGTCCAGAGCGAGAAGGACGGGAAGACGCTGTCTGCCGTCGGAGTCCGCTTCTCAGCTCCCCAGAGGTCCTTCTCAAAGAACCAAAAGGGACAGAAGAAGATGTGGTTCCGGAAGTCGCAGCAGTCCCAACCTGCTCCGGATAACCAGTCCTCCCGTGGCAGAGGAGGACAAGGGAGGTCGCCGTCCTAGAGGCAGGGGGGCTCCTAGAAACTTTGGGTCCAGAGAACCCTTCTCTGATAGGCCCACGCAGCAGCCCTGAAGGGTTGCCCGGCTGTCCGTCTCTGGAGGCAGTCGGGGGGGGGTTTTCGCGGCACCTAACTTCTTGGGAGTCCATCACGTCAGACCGTTGGGTGCTTCGTGATAGCCAGTGGCTATACAATTCGCCTGTACAAAGTTGCCAGATCTCGCAGCCTCCCAGGTGTTCCACCCGACCAAAGGGGGGCAGCAGCTATCAAATCGAACAGCTGCTAGAAAAAGAGCTATCCAGTGCGTCCCCCAGATCAAACTGGGTCAGGGTTTTACTCCAGGTTCTTTTAGTGCCAAAGAAAACGGGCGACTTAAGACCGATCTTAGATCTTTCCCTGCTGAACCTGTCAGTAACCAAGCAAAAGTTCCAGATGGTCACCCTTCAATCTATACTCCCTCTCTTGAGGGAGAACGACTGGATGTGCTCCATCGACCTCAAGGACGCGTACTACCACATTCGCATGGACAGACGGTCCAGGAGGTTTCTTCGCTTCCGGCTGGGAGCCAGTCATTATCAGTTCAGGGTCCTCCCCTTTGGTCTCACCTCAGCCCCCCAGGGTGTTCACCAAGGTTCTAGCGGTGGTAGCGGCCCACCTGAGGCTACAGGGATTACAGGTCTTTCCGTACCTGGACGACTGGCTCCTGACGGCATCATCAAGGCATCTTCTGTGCTCAGCCAGGGACTACTTTCTTCGTATAGCCCCAAGGCTGGGCATCACTGTCAACTGGGAGAAATCTTTACTGCACCCCACACAAGTTATAGATTTCATAGGAGGAAGGCTAAACACCAGGTCAATGCGAGCCTTCCTCACTCCAGACAGAATTGCCAACCTGAAGTGTCATGTCGCAGCGGTCCTACAACCATTTCCGACAGCAGCTTCGGTCCTCAGGGCCCTAGGTTCGATGGCGGCAGCTATCCCGCTTCTTATTCATGCGCGCTTACGCATGCGGGTTCTTCAATGGACCCTTCAGGTTCAGTGGTCCCCTCTCTGTTCCTCTCTCAACACTCCGATAGCGGTCAGCAAAGCATGCAAGGATTCCCTTCTTTGGTGGCTTCTATCTCCGGAGCCTCTGGCAGGGAGACCTTTTTGTGCAGCATTTCCCCGAGCCACAGTGACCACGGACGCTTCTTGCCTCGGGTGGGGGGGGCATTCTGCGGGAAAGATTGTCCAAGGCACGTGGAACTCCACAGAGACGTCGTTGCATATAAATGTCCTGGAAATGAGGGCTGTGCTCCTAGCGTTGCAAGCACTTCACCACGTTCTTCCTTCAGGGACTATTGCGATTCAGACAGACAACATGTCGGTAGTCTGGTACATCAACAAACAGGGAGGAACCAGGTCCTATCCCCTTTGTCGAGAGGCCATGAGAGTCTGGGAATGGGCAATTTCCACCAAACGCTTTCTGGTAGCAACGCACATTCCGGGAAAATCCAACATCCTTGCGGACAAACTCAGTCGCACCATTCTTTCACCTCACGAGTGGTCTCTCAATCCTCAGGTAGCGAAGAAGATTTTTGCCGTTTGGGGGCAACCCTGTTGCGATCTTTTTGCCTCTCACTCAAACGCCAAATGCGACAATTTCTTCGCTCTGCTTTCCCACCAGGGAATTCCCGAGAGATGCGCTGGTGCATGCTTGGCCTCCCGGTCTCCTTTATGCCTACCCTCCACTACCTCTGATGCAGAGGCTTCTGCAGAAAGCCAACAGTTTGGGGAGCAGAATGATTCTCATTGCCCCGTTCTGGCCTCGTCAACCCTGGTTCCCCTTTGTATGGTCTCACAAAGTGAATCCACCCTGGATTCTGGATCCGATTCCGGATCTCATCTCCCACCCTCTGGGAATTTCGGTTCCCAATCTACGCACCCTGAAATTGACAGCTTGGCTGCTCCAGTTCCATCCTTGATTAGGACTCCCGGTATCTCGTCACCGGTCAAGGCCATCCTAGTGGCAGCTCATAAACCTTTCACTAGGCAGGTTTATCGGAGTAAATGGAAGAGATTCTCTATTTGGGCGGTTCAGAGAAGTTTGGATCCTTTTTCAGCACCTATGTCGGCAGTGCTGGATTTTTTAACAGACCTCTTTCATCAAGGGGCAAGTTCTTCCACGATTAAGGTAGAATTGGCAGCCATCTCTCATTATCACATTGGTTATGAGACAGCTCCCCTCATGACGGCAAAATTGTGCAAAACCTTTCTTAAAGGGATTTTTTTGTTGAGGCCTCCAGTCAAAGACATTGTACCACCTTGGGACCTATCTTTAGTTCTGCAAGCTCTTACTGCTCCTCCCTTCGAGCCTGCAGCTTCTACAGACCTTAAGTACCTTTCCTGGAAGACTACCTTCTTATTAGCTATCACTTCCGCCAGAAGAGTGTCTGAACTTCAGGCTCTATGCGTCAAGCCGCCTTACCTTTCCTTCTTTCCAGATAGGGTGTGCCTCAGGACCAATCCATCTTTTCTTCCAAAGGTCTCTTCAGAATCTAATATCAACCAATCAATCAACTTACCTGTGTTTTTTCCCAAGTACTCAAACAAAGGAGAATACAAATTGCATTCCTTGGATGTTCATAGACAATTACGATTTTATATTCACAGAACAGCTGGTCACAGGCAATCAGATCAGCTGTTAGTCTCCTTTGCTAAATTTGCTTTGGGTAAAGCAGTTTCTAAAGTCACACTATCGAGGTGGATTGCTAATTGTATTCTGCAGGCTTATGACACTTCAGGTAGACCTGCTCCTCAGAGGGTTACGGCTCATTCTACTAGGGCAGTCTCCACGTCAGCCGCCTTTAAGTCCCGTGTGTCATTGGATGATATCTGCTGCAGCTACTTGGGCCTCGCCTCATACCTTTATTTCTCATTATAAGGTGGATGTTGTTTCCAGGGGAAGAGCATCCTTTGGCTCAGCGGTGCTCCGGAACATCCTTCCATGACGGCCACCCAAGATTCAGGTAGCTGGGGACTCTGTCCCACAGGTTGCAGACAAATGAAGTCTGCCTACTTCAGATTTAGAAGTTATGTACTCACCATAACGTTCCATCTGAGTAGGTGACTTCATTTGGATGCAACCATCCCCCCCTCCATCCCCCTGACCTTTATAGAGCGAGTATTTATGCTTTGTTCAGGTACTGTAGTCAGTATTATATAGGCAAACTCAATCTGAGGTCAGTCAGGGCTTGGCAAGGGGTTATGGATAAGAGGGAGGAGCTAGGAGCTCGGCGCCTAAGCTTTTAAATTGCCGGCTCGGATCCGAGGTCGGATCCGATACCCACAGGTTGCATCCAAATGAAGTCACCTACTCAGATGGAACGTTATGGTGAGTACATAACTTCTAATTTTATAAGACAGAATGGACAAGGCTTATGCTGGCCCGCAAGTATGCATCACATTCTCATAAGTTTTGTTTCTTGGGGTGGCAATGCCAATTTAAATATTTTTATACACTGGCTAAGCAGGATATTTCTGGCAGCTTCGTCTGTTGGTGCTGTAACTCAGGAGCTAAAGCAGATTGGTTGTATATTTTTTGGGAATGCTCAATTTTGAAAGACTTAAAGGAAACATTCTGACTTGTCTACCAAACTGTTTTCCCAAATCATATTGTCATAACAAGGAAAGATTTTCTTTTGGGGGTTTTGTGGTGCAAGAATTTTACTTCAGTAGAGCTTAGCCCAGTGAATAGGATGTTAATTGGTGCTAAGACATGTATATGCAAAAAGTGGAAAAATAACAGGAACTCCAACATATATGGATTTATTTTGCATGCTGTATGAGCAGGGCATGCTTGATTCCAGTTCAGGTGATTCGTGCTTGAGGGAGAAGGCAAAGATTAATGGTCCTTGAAGATTATCTTTAGTTGGGCGGCCACGGTGGTGCAGTGGTTAGCATTGCTGCCTCACAGCAAGAGGTTCTCCGGTTTGATCCTCGGCTGGGGTGCCTTCTGTGCGGAGTCTGCATGTCCTCCCTGTGGTCGCGTGGGTTTCCTCCGGGTGCTCCGGTTTCCTCCCACATCCCAAAGACATGCTGCAGGTGGATTGGATACTCTAAATTGGCCCATGGTGTGCGTGTGAGTGTGCCTTCTGTGGAAGGTTGGGCGCCGGGCTGGCAACTCGACACCGTAAAACTCCACTGCCATTCAAATGTGCGGACAAGGTGATTCGCTGTGGCGACCCCTAACCGGGAAAAGCCGAAAGAAGAAGAAGAAGAAGATTATCTTTAGTTGATGTGCATCACTTGGAATGTCATGCTAGATTATTTTTAATCACACCTGTTTTATCTATGGTTTAGATGGTATACCTGTTCGATATTGTATAGGTTAATATGTGAAAGTTATTTATTTATAGTCGAGTATAAGCATTCATCAGACCTATCATTGAGTACAGTGCCTCGTTTAGCATGTATCTAACCATGCATATCCAACAGTTGGAACGTCCACCGAGTTTCCTCACTAAAAGAATACAAGGCATAAGTCAAATGTGCTGTGCAGAGTTCCTCAAGAGCTATCCCTGTATTCTGTCTCCTACAGGCTTTTGAGGAGAGATCTATGCCTGGCATACAGGGCATTATCAGACCCCACTCTGATGGACCTCCTGGATGTCCACAAAACAAACAGCACCAGAATTACCCGTTCTAAAGACTTAAACGTTGCCTGTGATATAAATAGGACCTACTAAATTGTACTAGATAGGTATGTATCCCAGAGACTACCCCTTCTTTGGAACAAGATCCCATGCATGTGAAGCAGAGTTCCTCTCTAACCCAATTCAAGTGCAACTTGGACAGTTGGATGAGAAACCAGAAATTCAAACCTGGTTTGGCATCTGTGTCTCTAATGGACACCGGCAACCTGTAAATGGTTCATCTCCCAGGCCCATGCTTACACTTATCAAGGGTATCAGAACTTGTCAGAGATTTAGGATGCATGGCTAGGCTTAAAAAGACCCTTGTGGTTGTTAGCCTAGTAAACACCTATGAACCTATAAAGAGTTTAGTTTGTGGGACATCACTAAAATTCAGTATTTTTTCTGTTATAAATGAGTAAATTTATTCCTTTTACCTTGTGTATCTTAATCATTACTGTGTTGTATGACAGAGTTTTTGTGTTTTTTTTAATAAAATGTTAGAGGAAAAAGAACATAATATTTCCAGGTGGTTGTCCCTTACTGTTTTTTCCCACCAATACAGAACACTTCCAGGCACTGTCAAGATATATTCTACTAGACCCTTTTCTTCTCTGGTGGAATATTAAAAAAGTGCTACATTTCTTGTGCATGATTACTTTGCAGGAAGTGATCACTACTACCCATCCTGTAGATTTGGATCTGAAGCAAATCACTCTTATGGTTTTAGGAATATAGTGAATATCACTGCAAATTTAAAAGAAAGTAACAAACTTCATATATTCAGAAGAACACATCTCTCAAATATAACAGCCTACTGTCCATGTGGCTAAATAAAAAATACACATTTAAAAATGAATGCTAGTAACTAGGCAAAGCTTGGAATTACACGTTACATAGAAATCAAGACCTAAACATTAAAACAAACCCTTACCACACCCCCCTCACCTCCCAAATTTCTCTGTATTAGTGTTCCAGAATTGTGACCAGAGTGAAAATATACTGCAGTACTTTATAACTCAGCCAGGTCAACAGCAAATAATTGACATGAGAAGTCAACAGAACATACCTAGGAGTCAACCATTATACTGTTTTATGTCAAATATATGTTCTTTATCCTTAAACACACTTCCTAGTTTTCCTTTTCAGTTTTTTAATACTGCAACATGTCTGTTTTGATCTTCAGACTGACTTTATTTCTTTCTACTCTTAGTTGCTTTTAGTGTATGGTTTCTTGCTATACATGTTGTTTTGCTCTTGTACTTAGCTGCTTTTGGCTCAGGTCATGGCTAAAATGTGTTGCATGGCCAGCCCACTTACCTGATTAACAAATAAAAATAAAAGGTAACGAATTATGAGAAAATAGACAGATGCTTCCTTCTTTCATAAGAAAAAAAATATTATGAAAGTTCCAGTGTATAGACATTTTTTGTATTTGTTGCTTGAGAAAATATTTTGAGCTTAATAGTGAAAATTGTGTTGAGTAGAAGTGAGGCATGGCTGTTATATCACAGGGGATTTCAGGAGTTTAATTGGATAATGTACAAATCCAAAACTCAGAGCTGCTGTTAGTTGAGGTAGGATACTCACGCTAAAACACTAGTAAAACTCAGTCCAAAAAGATGCGTGACTTTCCAATGAGCAATAAAATGAAAGTAGAAATTCAAACAAATAAATCCATGTAAGTTAGCAAATTGTTTATTCCAAACGAGTAAGCGCTTTCGCCAAAGGCTTCTTCAGACTCTTTACACAAACTAAAACTTTGAACATCACTTTTAAAACCAACAAAAGCTTGTGATAGGATCTCTATAATCACATGTTTCCTTCATTTAAAAATACAGTAACCCATTAAACTCAGTTCCATGAATGTTACCTTGTTCAGCTAAGAAAAATACTGGTATATTAAAAGTAAGAACTGAATAGTTCAAAATAAACATACATAAAAACATACATAAAAACATACATAAAAATGCATCGGTGCCCAAACATACATTATATTATATTAAACAATTGAGTATATCTCAGAGCCTTGTCATATTTACTTATCATCTCATGGTGCTTTAGGAAAATCTCGTACTGAACTTTCAGGCAGTATATATCAGAAGCCATTTCAGACTTGGTTAGTATAACCCAAACTGCTTGTAATGCACATATTTACAAAGTGTGACTTTAGATATTTCCGTGTTTTACTGGAAGTTCATACTATCCAGAGTAGACTCGTAAAACAGTCAACAATTACAGGTGGTTAAAAACTTGTATCACATTAGTTAGGCTATTCTCGTATAAATCAAAAGTTAAAAACAGTTTTTCAAAATTACTTATTTTCTGCAGACTCTGAAACGCTTTTAAAAATCACAGCACAACAAAGTATTCCTTGATGTGCCTGGTTAATTCTTGAATGCAAACAAAGAACGCTACTGTGCGCATTTACGCATATAGCTCATAAAAATAAACATTGTGTCTATTTAAAAGCCGATTAGGCTTACAACAGGCATAAGTACATGACGAGCTTTTCAATAGCTGTCCATTAGTTCATGCCTTAGTCTCTTCAATCTCCGTTAATAAACAGGGACATTTGACATTTCAGGATGTGAACGTAACTTACAAAAATGTGGGTGGAAGAATGCTTCAACAATAAACGAAGCAACAAAACGCCTATATGGAAACAGAGCAATATCTTAATAATTAACTTGACTCTCGTACAGATCCACAATGGTGGAAATAAGCACACTGACTTAAGCAACCATTAATTGCACTTTATAATTGTTACATCCTTGATACCCAAATTTAAAATATAGACATTGTGAAATGTTAAAACTCTTATGTGGTGAACGAAAATATAGGGCAGCAATACATGAGGAGTAAAGGGGAAAATGGGAAGTATTTTGGCACATATATTCTGTTAATCCCGAATGGCATCCTGAGGTGTCTTACATTAGTTTTTATAAACAGTACTTTTCAATACTAAATATATGTGTGCAAAGATTCATTTCTTATGACAAATGTTGAAAGTATATGAAATGCCTACAATATGTCTGAGTATATAGATAGGTCATCTACACCATGGTCATAATGTTGTGAGGAAAATGTACCTAACTAATGTGGAATTTAGAACAGTTAGTGGGAGATCTCTTTACTCGTAATCTTCTACTTTTCAAAAATGGCTTTATTTGGATTTTATCGTTAAGGCCTGGTGGTTTATCGGACCTTAATCTTATGATCCATCTTGTTTCTTGTTCTAAAGTTCTGTTAATTAGATCACCACCTCTGAATCCTTCATACACACATTGAATGGCACAGAACTTAAAGGAATGACTGGTACCAGTTGAACTTTTATGTCTAGCCAATGCATTGGTTTCTGTACCTACTCTAAGGTGGCACGTGTTCCCTAATCCTCTCCTTAAATGATCTATTTGTTTTCCTATGTAGTAACTATTACATCCTAAACATTTAGCCATATATATGACATTTTACTTTCACAGTTGGTGTTAGTGTTAAAATTGTAAATGCGCCCTGTAGTAGGGTGCTCAAAACTAGTTTCTTTATTAATATAAATACATTGATTGCAATGACCACAGGGTACTGTGTTTCTATTCACTGTCAACCTGTTAACTAGTGGATGTCTTGGTCTACATAGGATACTCTTCAGATTGGGAAGGTTTTTATAAGCTATACGAGGTGTGGGGCCAGCAATCTCACTAACTTCTATATCTGAATTCAAAATACCCCAGTGTTTCTTCATAATGCTTTTCACTTGCAGGCTCATTTTACTAAAAGTAAGGTTAGCTCTAACTTCATTCCTAGGGAACCTGAGCTAGTGGTCATTGCTTCATGTGCCATAAAATATGGTTTCGCAGTACTTGTTCTTAAGGTCTCCACTGTGTTAATAGTGTCTAATATTTCTTTTCTTTGTAACCTCTCTCCAGAAATCTCTCCTTCATGTCCTCTATTCCTGAAACATAAGTTTCTTGTTGTGGATTCAATCTAGATACCCTCATAAATTGTCCTTTAAGGACGTTTTGAAATACATGGCCGGGATGCATACTTTGTCTATGTAATATATTGTTTCTTTGGCAATCTTTCCTATAAATAGTTGTGTTGATCATACCATTGGTCATTCTAAATACTTCCACGTCCAAAATGGAAGATTGCTAACTGAGAAGTTTGCAGTAAATTTTAAGAAGTCCGTGGTATTGTCCAAGTAAGAAACAAAGTTTAATAGGGAGGGTTCATCTCCAAGCCATATAAAAGAGGTCGTCCACAAAACGACAGTACATTGCAGCATGTTCTATAAATGATAGATTATTGAAGAGAAAATATCTTCCCATCTGGCCATGACTAGGTTGGCGTAGCTATTTGCACATGATGTGCCCATAGCCACGCCATCCTTCTGTAAGTAAATGACTTCTTCAAATGCAAAGACATTATTAGTTAATATAGTCTCTAATAGCAGGGTCACAAGGTCAATCTTTCTATCAGTGAAGTCTGAATGTGCTTTCAAATATTCAGTGATCAGTCTTATTCCTACGTCATTGGGGATCACTGTGAATAAGCTAACCACATCAAGTGTCACAAAGAAAAATGTTGGTTCGTATCCAATGAGTGAGTTTGAGAATATAGGTCTAAAAGAAATTGCTTACTATCTTTCAGGATCTTCTTATTACCATTAACTAACGGTCTAAGTACACTCTCTAGATAAATAGATAGGGGTTCTGTTACCCACCCTTGACCTGCAACAATAGGTCTAAATGGTGGGTCTCTGCTGTTCTTATGGACTTTAGGAAGTCCCTGTATGATCGGTATAGTGGGATTGTTCACCTTTAGGTATCCATACAGCTCTTGTGTTATGTCATGCGATAGTACCAGGTCATCTAGGTATTGTAAACACTAAAGACCATGTTATTTAAATTAGCCTTAGTTACTTTTGTATATGTAGTTGTATCTTCAAGCATCTGAAACATTTTATTTGCATAGTAAGTATAGTCCATAATGACAACCGGTCCTCCTTTATCTGCTGGTCTTATTACAATAGACCTGTCATTTCTCAATGAATTCAAAGCTTGCCTTTGTTTATAGTTTAAATTACCATGTTTGGATGGTTTATTCTCTTGATGACTTCTATATATTTCATCTTCCACTACATTCCCAAATACCTCTATAGTCGGGTTCAGTTGTGGAACATATGTACTATTTGGACGATGCTTACTCATAACTTGGCTACTATCTGAGTTGCCAAAATCCAACCTTAATTGTAAATTCAACATACATTTTTGTTTCTATAATAGTATCTACTAGATCGTTAGGTTTTGTAGGCATAAAACCTAGGCCTTTACTTAAGACCTGTATTTCATATTCATTCAGTGCCCTACCAGATAAATTCATGATTAACGATTTTGTCTCCCCATTTTCTTGATTGTGGGGCCTAGTTGTTCCTGTTCGTCATTGAGCCTTTTTTCTGTCTCCCTGCTTGTGGACCTTCTTTGTCCAAAATGGTTCTGGGCTATGGGGGGGGGCCGGACATCTGTTTGAATTGAAAATGGCACTGTTTGCTTTTGGTCTAACTACTGCTGCACCTGATCTCTGTCCTGTGATGCAACCTGTCAAACTCTCACCTAACTCACCTTGGTTCTCTCCCATTACTTAGTATCTGTGAGGGGCTGTGAGTCTCTGTCTCTATATGATTAGATTCTGTCAACTGTGGATCAGGTCCTGTGCTGTTTCCAATAATTGGAACTTCAGGACCATCACTCTGTTTATTACGTGGGTGAGTTTGTTGGACAATCTATTTTCTGTGTTAATATTTTGTTGATAACTATCTGGTTTGTTAACAGGTGTGGTTAAGGTAGTATTCCTGAAACTTTTACCTGTTACACCTGATGGTCTCTGAGATCCATTTAAATCAGAATTGAAGTGTGAGTTCGTGTCATTTCCTGGGCCAAGTGAAAACATTATTATTTCTAAAATCTCGTAAATCCTGGTAATTTTTACTTTTTCTGGTCTAACATCCGCTCTAAAAATAACACATCTTCTATAACTTTTCTTAGTTTACTCATACATATTTCATTATTACTATATTTGCATTCAAAATCTTTAAACAAATTGTTAACAACCAATCTCAATCTCTCCTCTTCAGGTAGGTGAAATTCAATCAAAAGTTTCATATAGCTAAAACTCAACTCAAGGTTGAGTTGCTGCCAACGATATAGAAGATCTGGCAGTGAAGTACCAGAGGTGGGCATTTTTAGTACTCTTAGCCCACGAGGTATGATTTGCTTATTTAAACATACTTCAAAATAATGTCTCTGAACTTGTAGTTTGATTAATTTAGTAAACACAGTCTCTAATTCATGTAAGTCTTTGGAAACATCCAAGTTAGTCATACCTAACTGAGTATCAGTTCCTCCATCTACGACTGGATTAAAGTCCATGAGTAGGTTTGTACTCCCAGAGACACAAGTCTTAAATCTGTCCAGGACACTTGAAGTAGGTTCTAACACTCGGTACATAAGGCAGTTCAATATTCACATTACTTTCATTCGCCATCCTCACTCTCTGCAGCTCTGACAAAAGTAAAAGTAAATGCACATATCCTAAACTCTGACCTGCTGTTTGTTGAGCTAGGATACTCACGCTAATACACTAGAGTAACTCAGTCCAAAAGATGTGACTTTCCAATGAGCAATAAAATGAAAGTAGAAATTCAAACAAATAAATCCATGTAAGTTAGCAAATTGTTTATTCCAAACGAGTAAGCCAAAGGCTTCTTCAGACTCTTTACACAAACTAAAACTTTGAACATCACTTTTAAAACCAACAAAAGCTTGTGATAGGATCTCTATAATCACATGTTTCCTTCATTTAAAAATACAGTAACCCATTAAACTCAGTTCCATGAATGTTACCTTGTTCAGCTAAGAAAATACTGGTATATAAAAAGTAAGAACTGAATAGTTCAAAATAAACATACATAAAAACATACATAAAAACATACATAAAAATGCATCGGTGCCCAAACATACATTATATTATATTAAACAATTGAGTATATCTCAGAGCCTTGTCATATTTACTTATCATCTCATGGTGCTTTAGGAAAATCACTGAACTTTCAGGCAGTATATATCAAAAAGCCATTTCAGACTTAGTATAACCCAAACTGCTTGTAATGCACATATTTACAAAGTGTGACTTTAGATATTTTGTTTTACTGGAAGTTCATACTATCCAGAGTAGACTGAAACAGTCAACAATTACAGGTGGTTAAAAACTTGTATCACATTAGTTAGGCTATTCTCGATAAATCAAAAGTTAAAACAGTTTTTCAAAATTACTTATTTTCTGCAGACTCTGAAACGCTTTTAAAAATCACAGCACAACAAAGTATTCCTTGGCGTATGTGCCTGGTTAATTCTTGAATTCATAAAATAAACATTGTGTCTATTTAAAAAGCCGATTAGGCTTACAACAGGCATAAGTACATGACGAGCTTTTCAATAGCTGTCCATTAGTTCATGCCTTAGTCTCTTCAATCTAATAAACAGGGACATTTGACATTTCAGGATGTGAACGTAACTTACAAAAATGTGGGTGGAAGAATGCTTCAACAATAAACGAAGCAACAAAACGTCTATATGGAAACAGAGCAATATCTTAATAATTAACTTGACTCTCGTACAGATCCACAATGGTGGAAATAAGCACACTGACTTAAGCAACCATTAATTGCACTTTATAATTGTTACATCCTTGATACCCAAATTTAAAATATAGACATTGTGAAATGTTAAAACTCTTATGTGGTGAAGCGGAAAATATAGGGCAGGAATACATGAGGGGGAAAATGGGAAGTATTTTGGCACATATATTCTGTTAATCCCGAATGGCATCCTGAGGTGTCTTACATTAGTTTTTATAAACAGTACTTTTCAATACTAAATATATGTGTGCATATGCATTTTTTATGTATGTTTTTTTATGTATGTTTTTTTATGTATGTTTATTTTGAACTATTCAGTTCTTACTTTTAATATACCAGTATTTTTCTTAGCTGAACAAGGTAACATTCATGGAACTGAGTTTAATGGGTTACTGTATTTTTAAATGAAGGAAACATGTGATTATAGAGATCCTATCACAAGCTTTTGTTGGTTTTAAAAGTGATGTTCAAAGTTTTAGTTTGTGTAAAGAGTCTGAAGAAGCCTTTGGCTAAAGCGCTACTGCTTGGAATAAACAATTTGCTAACTTACATGGATTTATTTGTTTGAATTTCTACTTTCATTTTATTGCTCATTGGAAAGTCACGATCTTTTGGACTGAGTTTTACTAGTGTTTTAGCGTGAGTATCCTACCTCAACTAACAGCAGCTCTGAGTTTTGGATTTGTGCATTTACTTTTTACTTTTGTCAGAGCTGCAGAGAGTGAGGATGGCGAATGAAAGTAATGTGAATATTGAACTGCCTTATGTACCGAGAGTGTTAGAACCTACTTCAAGTGTCCTGGACAGATTTAAGACTTGTGTCTCTGGGAGTACAAACCTACTCATGGACTTTAATCCAGTCAGATGGAGGAACTGATACTCAGTTAGGTATGACTAACTTGGATGTTTCCAAAGACTTACATGAATTAGAGACTGTGTTTACTAAATTAATCAAACTACAAGTTCAGAGACATTATTTTGAAGTATGTTTAAATAAGCAAATCATACTGTGGGCTAAGAGTACTAAAAATGCCCACCTCTGGTACTTCACTGCAAGATCTTCTATATGCAACTCAACCTTGAGTTGAGTTTTAGCTATATGAAACTTTTGATTGAATTTCACCTACCTGAAGAGGAGAGATTGAGATTGGTTGTTAACAATTTGTTTAAAGATTTTGAATGCAAATATAGTAATAATGAAATATGTATGAGTGAACTAAGAAAAGTTATAGAAGATGTGTTATTTTTAGAGAAACGGATGTTAGACCAGAAAAAGTAAAATTACCAGGGATTTACGAGATTTTAGAAATAATAATGTTTTCACTTGGCCCAGGGAAATGACACCGAACTCACACTTCAATTCTGATTTAAATGGATCTCAGAGACCATCAGGTGTAACAGGTAAAAGTTTCAGGAATACTACCTTAACCACACCTGTTAACAAACCAGATAGTTATCAACAAAATATTAACACAGAAAATAGATTGTCCAACAAACTCACCCCACGAATAAACAGAGTGATGGTCCTGAAGTTCCAATTATTGGAAACAGCACAGGACCTGATCCACAGTTGACAGAATCTAATCATATAGAGACAGAGACTCACAGCCCCTCACAGATACTAAGTAATGGGAGAGAGAACCAAGGTGAGTTAGGTGAGAGTTTGACAGGTTGCATCACAGACGACAGAGATCAGGTGCAGCAGTAGTTAGACCAAAAGCAAACAGTGCCATTTTCAATTCAAACAGATGTCCGCCCTCCCCATAGCCCAGAACCATTTTTGGACAAAAGAAGGTCCACAAGCAGGGGAGACAGAAAAGGAAAGGCTCAATAGACGAACAGGAATAACTAGGGCCCCACAATCAAGAAAATGTGGGGAGACAAAATCGTTAATCATGAATTTATCTGGTAGGGCACTGAATGAATATGAAATACAGGTCTTAAGTAAAGGCCTAGGTTTTATTCCTAC
The DNA here is from genome assembly GCF_019279795.1 of Protopterus annectens. NCBI lineage: Eukaryota > Metazoa > Chordata > Ceratodontiformes > Protopteridae > Protopterus > Protopterus annectens. The sequence continues at coordinate 1,307,242,098 of NC_056746.1, read as the reverse complement.
AAAACCTAACGATCTAGTAGATACTATTATAGAAACAAAAATGTATGTTCGAATTTACAATTAAGGTTGGATTTTGGCAACTCAGATAGTAGCCAAGTTATGAGTAAGCATCGTCCAAATAGTACATATGTTCCACAACTGAACCCGACTATAGAGGTATTTGGGAATGTAGTGGAAGATGAAATATATAGAAGTCATCAAGAGAATAAACCATCCAAACATGGACGTAATTTAAACTATAAACAAAGGCAAGCTTTGAATTCATTGAGAAATGACAGGTCTATTGTAATAAGACCAGCAGATAAAGGAGGACCGGTTGTCATTATGGACTATACTTACTATGCAAATAAAATGTTTCAGATGCTTGAAGATACAACTACATATACAAAAGTAACTAAGGCTAATTTAAATAACATGGTCTTTAGTGTTTACAATACCCTAGATGACCTGGTACTATCGCATGACATAACACAAGAGCTGTATGGATACCTAAAGGTGAACAATCCCACTATACCGATCATACAGGGACTTCCTAAAGTCCATAAGAACAGCAGAGACCCACCATTTAGACCTATTGTTGCAGGTCAAGGGTGGGTAACAGAACCCCTATCTATTTATCTAGAGAGTGTACTTAGACCGTTAGTTAATGGTAATAAGAAGATCCTGAAAGATAGTAAGCAATTTCTTTTAGACCTATATTCTCAAACTCACTCATTGGATACGAACCAACATTTTTCTTTGTGACACTTGATGTGGTTAGCTTATTCACAGTGATCCCCAATGACGAGGAATAAGACTGATCACTGAATATTTGAAAGCACATTCAGACTTCACTGATAGAAAGATTGACCTTGTGACCCTGCTATTAGAGACTATATTAACTAATAATGTCTTTGCATTTGAAGAAGTCATTTACTTACAGAAGGATGGCGGCTATGGGCACATCATGTGCAAATAGCTACGCCAACCTAGTCATGGCCAGATGGGAAGATATTTTTCTTCAATAATCTATCATTTATAGAACATGCTGCAATGTACTGTCGCTTTGTGGACCTCTTTTTATATGGCTTGGAGATGAACCCTCCCTATTAAACTTTGCTTCTTACTTGGACAATACCACGGACTTCTTAAAATTTACTGCAAACTTCTCAGTTAGCAATCTTCCATTTTGACGTGGAAGTATTTAGAATGACCAATGGTATGATCAACACAACTATTTATAGGAAAGATTGCCAAAGAAACAATATATTACATAGACAAAGTATGCATCCCGCCATGTATTTCAAAACGTCCTTAAAGGACAATTTATGAGGGTATCTAGATTGAATCCACAACAAGAAACTTATGTTTCAGGAATAGAGGACATGAAAGAGAGATTTCTGGAGAGAGGTTACAAAGAAAAGAAATATTAGACACTATTAACACAGTGGAGACCTTAAGAACAAGTACTGCGAAACCATATTTTATGGCACATGAAGCAATGACCACTAGCTCAGGTTGCCCTAGGAATGAAGTTAGAGCTAACCTTACTTTTAGTAAAATGAGCCTGCAAGTGAAAAGCATTATGAAGAAACACTGGGGTATTTTGAATTCAGATATAGAAGTTAGTGAGATTGCTGGCCCCACACCTCATAGCTTATAAAACCTTCCCAATCTGAAGAGTATCCTATGTAGACCAAGACATCCACTAGTTAACAGGTTGACAGTGAATAGAAACACAGTACCCTGTGGTCATTGCAATCAATGTATTTATATTAATAAAGAAACTAGTTTTGAGCACCCTACTACAGGACGATTTACAATTTTAACACTAACACCAACTGTGAAAGTAAAATGTCATATATATGGCTAAATGTTTAGGATGTAATAGTTACTACATAGGAAAACAAATAGATCATTTAAGGAGAGGATTAGGGAACACACGTACCACCTTAGAGTAGGTACAGAAACCAATGCATTGGCTAGACATAAAAGTTCAACTGGTACCAGTCATTCCTTTAAGTTCTGTGCCATTCAATGTGTGTATGAAGGATTCAGAGGTGGTGATCTAATTAACAGAACTTTAGAACAAGAAACAAGATGGATCATAAGATTAAGGTCCGATAAACCACCAGGCCTTAACGATAAAATCCAAATAAAGCCATTTTTGAAAAGTAGAAGATTACGAGGTAAAGAGATCTCCCACTAACTGTTCTAAATTCCACATTAGTTAGGTACATTTTCCTCACAACATTATGACCATGGTGTAGATGACCTATCTATATACTCAGACATATTGTAGGCATTTCATATACTTTCAACATTTGTCATAAGAAATGAATCTTTGCACACATATATTTAGTATTGAAAAGTACTGTTTATAAAAACTAATGTAAGACACCTCAGGATGCCATTCGATTAACAGAATATATGTGCCAAAATACTTCCCATTTTCCCTTTCCCTCATGTATTCCTGCCCTATATTTTCCTTCACCACATAAGAGTTTTAACATTTCACAATGTCTATATTTTAAATTTGGGTATCAAGGATGTAACAATTATAAAGTGCAATTAATGGTTGCTTAAGTCAGTGTGCTTATTTCCACCATTGTGGATCTGTACGAGAGTCAAGTTAATTATTAAGATATTGCTCTGTTTCCATATAGACGCTTTGTTGCTTCGCTTATTGTTGAAGCATTCTTCCACCCACATTTTTGTAAGTTACGCTCACATCCTGAAATGTCAAATGTCCCTGTTTATTAACGGAGATTGAAGAGACTAAGGCATGAACTAATGGACAGCTATTGAAAAGCTCGTCATGTACTTATGCCTGTTGTAAGCCTAATCGGCTTTTTAAATAGACACAATGTTTATTTTCTTTGTTTTGCATTCAAGAATTAACCAGGCACATAAAGGAATACTTTGTTGTGCTGTGATTTTTAAAAGCGCTTCAGAGTCTGCAGAAAATAAGTAATTTTGAAAACTGTTTTTAACTTTTGATTTATACGAGAATAGCCTAACTAATGTGATACAAGTTTTAACCACCTGTAATTGTTGACTGTTTAGTCTACTCTGGATAGTATGAACTTCCAGTAAAACACGGAAATATCTAAAGTCACACTTTGTAAATATGTGCATTACAAGCAGTTTGGGTTATACTAACCAAGTCTGAAATGGCTTTTGATATATACTGCCTGAAAGTTCAGTACGAGATTTTCCTAAAGCACCATGAGATGATAAGTAAATATGACAAGGCTCTGAGATATACTCAATTGTTTAATATAATATAATGTATGTTTGGCACGCACCGATGCATTTTATGTATGTTTTTATGTATGTTTTTTATGTATGTTTATTTTGAACTATTCAGTTCTTACTTTTAATATACCAGTATTTTTCTTAGCTGAACAAGGTAACATTCATGGAACTGAGTTTAATGGGTTACTGTATTTTTAAATGAAGGAAACATGTGATTATAGAGATCCTATCACAAGCTTTTGTTGGTTTTAAAAGTGATGTTCAAAGTTTTAGTTTGTGTAAAGAGTCTGAAGAAGCCTTTGGAATAAACAATTTGCTAACTTACATGGATTTATTTGTTTGAATTTCTACTTTCATTTTATTGCTCATTGGAAAGTCACGCATCTTTTTGGACTGAGTTTTAATTGGATAATGTAACTTAGAGGTTAAAGAAGGATTAATCCTGGATTTCAACAGGAAAGTGCTTTACAGTATTTTTTCCTTTTTCATAATGCAGCTTTGGATATGGGCGAATTTCGAGAAGCTATGAAAAAAATCATGGGTGACATGGATGATGAAGAACTTGATATAATATTCATGAAAATTGATACAAACTGTGATGGTACAGTAGACTGGGTAAGAACAATGGAAATTTATGTGGTGCAGTAAAAGTAACTTTAATTACAAATTTTTAATGAGAATTTTTTTTTTGTTTAGACAAATATTTCCAGAAAGAATACCTGGGTCTTTAATTAAAAAATATTTTTTTGGCTTCCCTCACAGCTGATCCAAAGAGCATGTCGTCATTCACTGAGTTTACCAAACCTGATATGCCTCCTGCAGACTTTTTCTAACGCATGCTTGAAGTTGGTGAGGAGATTGAGACACCTCAGGACAATGTCATATGTGCTTCTGCGATTTTTTTTTTATCATGCTCTAGCTCCCTTCCCCCTCTACACACACACACACACACACACACGCACACGCACACACACACACACACACACACACACACACACACACACACACACACACACACACACACACACACACACACACACAAGTATTAAATTGTACACTTTGCATTTAATAACCCCCATTCCTAACATTCTAATATTAGATTCAGTTTTATTCTTAATAGAGATGCCACAGAGTTTTTGACCAGTTTTAATGATCAGAATTAAAGTTATTTGCTGACAGTTGCACCTGCTTCATGGCATCCAGTGAGTAAAATGCTGCAGTGCATTTTCCTTCCTGACACTTCTTATGTTTTTGGACTGTACTGTAATAAAAAGCTTCATAAACTTTATATTAAAACCATGGTCCATATACATTTAGGCTATCCCTTGGTGATGTCAGGTTGAAAGTAGCATGAAGTAAGTCCATAGAGTTTAATGGATAAGTTTTCTTGCATGAGCAATATCGCGTCCATTAATAGTCTTTGAAAGCATCTCACATTTTCCTTACCCTGATGCTACAGAGGCTAAAATTTATGGTTTGCATTCGGTGTCATCAGTGTTGAGAAAACATAAGTTTAAAAGTCTTTTCCACAGGCAAATCACTTTACAAATAAAATTCTGCACCATTTATTTTATTCTGGTGCTAGACAATTTTAAATATTACATGCAAATTCTTTATTTTTACTTTGTTGACTGGAAGGCTCTGCATTATGGTAGCACATTTTCAGGAGAGAACTAGGAAATGATACACTACAGAAGTAAAACACAATGTTCATGACTAATGATAGTACTTACCTAATGTACAATATCAATATTTTTCAAGCAGTGTGCTAGGTATGCATATATTGTGCGAACGTGAATGCAATACAGTTTGTAGAGAATGTAGAAATGCCTATTGAGAAGACTTACCAAACTAGTTTAGTTTTCAAGACACATAGATTTTATTCTTTTCAACAACACCTAAGTTAATAGGCAGTACAGACGCTTACATCATCCGTGAGAAGACTTGATCACCAAAGAGCCTGTGGCCTACTGCTCATCTTGAGATTGGTGCTACTGTTTTTCTTCTGGTAAGAGGGCAAGCAAAGGAACATTGTGTCCTAGCAGCATGAAGCTGTGGTGAGACCAGCACTAGTAGTAGTAGGGCAGTAGCCATTCAAGCATATCCCCCTGTTTTTATCATTCTTGACAAGTTAATTCTTTCGTTTCAGTACCTACTGCTTGATTTGCTGGTGTCTAACCTAACTTTAAAATATCTCCCTAAATACATCATCTATAAATTATCATGGTCTACTTATTAGTTTCCCTCAATTGTTTGGCAGTGCCCTGTATATTTATTTATTTATTTATTTCAGTTTGTTGACCGGGAAAGTCCATTGGGCCAAGGTCGCCTGTTTTCAATGGAGGCCCGAGGAGAAAAGCTCCAGACATAAAGACAATATACAATATACAATGTATTAGTACAACATATGAAAAAAACAGTTTAACATTCAATATACAGCAAGGCAAGATTTTACATATCTTGAAATATATGAGCTGAGTCAATCACTTATAAGATATTAGCAAAAACAATAAATTTATGTTCATTTAATACACTACATGTATTTAGGCAAAGGAATTTTAGAGAGATGAATTGAAGCAGTGGCAGAGATTAGAGTAGAATAGAATAGGGATAGGTATCAGGAATCAGGTAGGATGGGTACAGGAGCTCTCCCAGAGGAAGTAGAGGTGAGAGTGGAATAGAGTTTTAAAGGATGGTAGGTTAGGGGTAGTTCTAATGTAAGGGGGAAGAGAGTTCCATAATCTGGCAAGGGAGAATGATAGTAGAAGTTGCCCTGGTGCGTGTAAAGGCTTGTAAAGTTCTGATTTGTGGATCTAAGTGTTCTATGTGACTGGTGAAGTTTTAGGGAAGAGGAGAGTGATGGACAGTTAGAAGGTTTGAAAATTAGCTTGTGTGCTGCAGTTAGATTGAAATTTAGGTAGCTAGGGAGTTCCAACCAATTTAGAGCATGTAGGGAGTTGCAATGGTGAGTAGAGGATTTGGATCCTGTGGCAAACTTTGAAATTTTGTTATAACATGAGGAAAGTTCAGATTTTAGGGATGATTGGAGGTTAGAGAGTAGCGGAGCTCCATACAAAAGGGAGGGTAGGAGGTAGGTGATAGATAGGAGTTGTCTAGAAGACAGAGAAAGGTAGCGTCTGTGTCGATAAAGCATGCCAAGTTTTTGATGAGTCTTTTTAATATTGGTTTGTAGGTGGATATCAAATTGTAGCTGGTCATCGATAAGAACGCCCAGAAGTTTTGTATGGGGAACTATTTCAATAGTTGTTTTGTTTAGGCTAAGTATAGAGGAGGATACTTTGTCAGCAGCAGTATGTCTAGAAGGGGTAAAGATCATTATTTTAGATTTGGAGGCATTTAGGGCTAGGTGATTGTCAAGCATCCAGGACTCAGTGGAGGAGTGGAGTGTATAGACACAGAAACTTTGAGTTGATATTTTTCCTGTAAAAGCACCCTTGAAATTTCACCCATACCTAGTTGTGCACAGGACAGCTAGTTTGCAGTAACACGTACTGTCCACAGAGTTGCAAACCAGATACTCCTGACATTACTTTACATTCTCAATGCAGCATTCTAATAAAAAAAATGTGTCTGTTGCCATGGATAACTTTTCCACTATCTCCGTTACCAGCTTGGGAGATATGAACATCCTGAGGCAATGCAGAAATTGTCTCGTTTACTTACAACCAGTTAATTCGCAGACAAACTGATATGGTATGTGAGAAATGTATTTACACAATGTTACTGGAGGCAAAGCTGTCACATAATAGCACTCCTAATGTCAATCAAGTTGTCAGTGGTACATACACTGCACCCATCATACACACAATTCAAAGCAGATGCATAGACCTGCATATGCGGAGGCACTTAAATGTAACCTTCCTAAACCCCAAAGGCCTCCTAGATGAAGTACACATAATATATACACTCAGCAGTCGTCAATGCACTTTATTAAAACAACACCCACATCAACACATAGAGACACATCTCATGGAGTCTCTACTTTTTAGTCCATAAGGGAAGCCACCATACAATCCAGCATACTGATCACTGGAGACACCATTGTGCGACACGGTGATATCCCTCTCACCAGGCTGAGTAAGGAGAAAGTCACAGTCAGTTGCTTATCAGGAGCCAGGATCTGCCACATTACGCACGCTTTTAGGTAATTGAACCACAAGTACCAGTATGACTCAGTCATAGTCCATGTGGGTGTTAGTGACCTGACACATACCTCCCTAGATTATGTGAACAGAGACATCATGGAGCTCTCAGAATATGTGTCCTAGGGTGGTATGAGCCTTACATTGAGCAACATTTTACATTCTCCAAGGATGATGCCACAGTATGAAAAGAAGGTAACTGACTTTAATAATTGGCTTAGTTTCTGGTGTCATTCTAAGGGGGTGCAATATTTGTCAGCATGGAAAGAGATAGTCAACAGATTACACTCCTTTGCCAGGGATGGTCTGCACCTCTCCCCTCTAGGCCTTTGAATATTAACTAAAACATTGTCCTCCCCCATAATATCTTTTTAGGCAATGCCAAACTTAAAGTACCTCCGACACAGCAAATCAAAACCAAGTTAATCCTCAATGCTAGGAGTCTAAACAAAAAAAAATTACTCCCTACAAGTTCTCCTCACCCTAGGAGTCACAGAGACATGGTTTAAAGCCATGGAGAACACACCAGCAGTGCAAGGCTGTAATGCCTTCCACCCATTTATAGCAGCTACTACACAGACAGTGACTAAAGGTAGGGGTGTCTCAATTTACATAAAAAATAAATATACTGCAAGGGTAGTCAAACAGGACAGTGCACTTGAACTTTTTCACTTTAAAATCACCATAGGCAAAATCTCATACCACTTCCTTGAAAGCTATAGGTCCCCCCTCTATGACACAGGAAACCCATAATATTTATTTAAATTTATTGGAAACACTCACCATCCAACTCCATACCATATCCATGGGCAACTTTAATTACCCCACTATTAACCGGAAATAATATACAACACCAAACATACAGGCACAGAGATTCCTGGATTTTGTAAAAAGAAACTATCTGAACCAGATTGTCAGTACACTAACCAGGTGTACAAACATACTGGATCTGGTTTTCACTAATGTGGGAGAGTGCTGCACACCACTTAGTGGAATGTCTTCTCTGGAAAAGTCAGACCAGAAAATGGTCTCATTTAAAGTAAAAATAAAACCTAAAACTTCAGCTAGCCCTGGAATATTTGAAACCCAAAAACCTCACGTAGTGGTGCAGTCCTCCAAAATACACACGGACTGTGAAAAACAAATAAACTTTATTAACAGGTCAAGCGTTTTCGCCCCTGTTGAACTTGGGACTTCTTCAGAACAAAAACTCATTAAAACCCAATTACTTTTAAACATAATTACTTGTCACATAATTGTGTGCATTTGCATTTCCTGCCACAGCGATCAAAGACTACTTTACTCAACAACACATAATCATGTTACTTTTGTTAAAAATCTATGCCAAAAATATTAAACAAAATATGTAAAAAATAGTTTGGGACAATAAAAAATGTATATAAAATACTATCTTACACTCAAAAATCCCATTACATAAAAAACATGGCTGGTGGCAGTGAAAGCTCAATTGCAATAGACCGTCTTAATGTAATATTACAATCCACTGATAAAATAAGGAAAAGAGAAGGGAAGCTGGTAGAGTTTAAATTTCTAGTGCCCTTTTCCTTAACACAGGCATATGATTTACTGATTCATTTAATCCAGACAACGAGGTCGCATTCAGTCTAAACTCCCAGTTTAACTCCCTTAAAGCCAATTCATTTTCCCAAAACCTCCCGCTTGGACTTTTTCTGACTATCTCAAGAATGTAGAAACAAAACTTCCTAAAAGGCAAACAACTAATGCTGTGTTTGTAAAGAGCATTGTTTGGATTTCCATGCTGAATGGCATAGTTGTGCTCAAATAATTTTCCAGAGACATCTCTCTGTCTTCACTATATAATAATATGTACAACTTGAACAGACGGCTAAGTATATTAATCATTTACTACTACAACTCCCTGTATCTAGTGTTAAATACTGTGGTGGACGGTTTACCTACTGTAATGTTGTCCCCCTCAAATACATAACTGCAGTACTTGCATGCCCCACATTTATAGGTACCTTTCCTTTTGTTCTTTGGTTCTAATAAGGGGTGTTCTAACCAAAACTTAAGATTTGGTTCTGTCTTGTAAACAAAATGTGGTCCTTCCCCCAAGATGTTCCATATATCTGTATTGTTTTTGAACGTAAACCAATTTTTGGGCATACATTTTCTGACCTCTGTACTGAAGTCACCGTAGTAAATAACCATGGAACTGGCTAGAGTGGGGTCAGTGTTTTTATTCCTGTTGTAGAGGTCCAGTGTACCGCCATCTAAAAGTGGTGTGTATTTGGTACCCCACCCTTCTAACACTTGTTCACTACACCCAAGCAATAATTGAGCCAGGGTAACGTCTATCACAAAACATTTTAAAAAGTAAACCCGATTCTAATTTAAAATTCTCTACCTCTGAACACCTCCTTGCCGCTCTACTCATTTGTCCCTTAACTAAATTATTTTTAATAAAATAAGGATGTGAACTCTGAAAGTCCAAAAAGGTGTTGGAAAAAGTAGGCTTTCTAAATAATCTAGACCCAAAACATTTATCTCTGTAATTTTTGAACAACATTACATCAAGATAGTCAATCCTATCTGGGGAACTTTTATGAGTGAATTTAAAATATGAAAAAATTGTGTTGATATAATTCACAAAAGTTTCAGTTTCACTATCTTTGTTCTTCCACAAAATAAACACATCATCTAGGTATCTCAGAGAGATGTGCTCCTGATTACTATACTTTGATTTAAATACAAACTTGGTTTCCAATGCATACATGACTAAATTGGCAGATAAGGGAGCACAACTTGCTCTCATTGCAATGTCCTTTATCTGCTTAAAATGTTCCCCTTCAAAAAAATAAATTTGTTACACAATATGTAATCCATAAGTTCCATAATGAAATTTAACATACTGTTGTCAAAATTACCAAGATGTTCTTCATCTCACATTGCTGCAGTCCTTACACTTGGGTAGTCCGCTGTCCTCGGTCGGCCCGAATATCAAAGTATAAGGCTGACGTCGGTCAAGGCGCATTTGACTGACATCAGGACGTCAGGGTACAAATGCGCATGACCGACGTCATATCCTCAGTCTTTTTTGCCGCATGGTCCGATGCAGAAGCAGCGTTGCAAGTGCCGGTTGGCGTTCTGAAATTGTTCGGTTTCGGAGTTTCAGACCGAGTCAAAGTTGGCTAAGTACCCCGTTGGGGAATATTTTAGTTTTTTCTTGCCTCAGTGATTTACCGGATGTCAGAAAAAGTAAATAATTGTATTTCTTGTGGGAAACAGATACCGCATAGAGACTACCATACTTTGTGTATTCCTTGTTTAGGGCCTGAGCACGACGTTGTTGGGTGTCGCTCTTGTGCTAGATTCAACAAGCGCACTATAAATAGAAGGTTAGATTGTGCCAGGTTAGTCTTCGGAAAGCGGTGCAATTATAAAATGCCGTCGGATGCTCCGACGCTTCTTCGAAGAAGCGCAAGGACAAAGCAGTTAAGCCTAGGCTGGAGGAACCGTCTGTACCGGACGCCGGTTCTTTAGAGGCGTCGGTGGAGCCGGTAGTTTTACCGGAGGTTTCTTTGGGACCCCAGGGTGAGACTTTGTTATTGCAGGATGTGGCCTCTCAGGAGGCAGGTCAGGCTGATGGGGCTTCTCAGGTTACTATACTCCCCTCACTGCCTAGGGTGGTTAGGCCCTCTCCTTCGGTTTCCAAGGCTTCTCCTAGAGGCAGGCCAGGTTTAGCTTCTGTTGGTGTTACCCCTAGTTCTTCAGGAACTGTGCCCAAGAAGCATATGCTTAAAATGGCAGAAGATTTGATTACTTTGATTAGGGGTTCTTTGCCCCCTCCTGATAAGAGGCCTAGGGTGGAGCCTGAGCTAGGGAGTTTTGAGCAGGCTTCGGATGTTTCTGAGTCTTCGGCTGAAGACTTGCAGGAGTATTCTCCTTATTCTGATTCTGATGTGGATGATTCTACTCCTTCTGCTTCTCCTCCTGAGGATTTTTCTTTTTCAGAAACTCTTCATTCCATGAGGGAGCATTTTAAGTGGGAAGGTCAGGATTTCTCTGATTCCAGGAAAAGGCTTAGGGAATTTTTATTTTTACCCCAGCATAGGCCTTTGGCTATACCTCCTGTTTTGGATGTAGTGGAAGATGTTTTACAGAGGCTTCTCTTAATCCTGATTCTTTGCCTCCTGCTCCTGTTAAACCGGATAGGTATTACAGGGTGCCTGAAGCTCATAAGTATCTTTTAAGAGTCCTAGGGCAGACCCAGAAACTGTTAGCCAGGGGCCTAAAGGTGTTAAGGCTTCTGTTGTCAAGAATCCGGTTCCTGCAGATAAAGAGGCCAGGGCTTTGGATAGATGGGGAAAGAAAGTTTATACTTCTTCCACTCTAGCTATGAGGGCTTTGAATTGCCAGTTTCACATGTTGAAATACCAAAACTATCTCCTTTCACAATTGAAGTCTAAGGTTGATGCTCTGGCGGAAGGTATTGATTGTAAAGAGTTACAAGATTTAGTACATGTTTCTAAACAGGTGGGTAAGCATTCTTTGCAATGTGGTTTTGATGCTGTTCAGGCCTCGTCTAGGGTGGCTGCCACTGGGTCAGTTCTTCGCAGGCACGCCTGGCTGAGGGATCAAAATTTATCTGACCATGTTAAAACAAGGATTTTAGATGCTCCTTTACAATCTGATGTGTTGTTTGGTTCTCCTGTTGAGGCAGTTTTAAAGAAAATGGAGGACAAGGCTAAGTCTATGCAGACTGTTAAAGATTTTTTGCAGGTTCAGCCTCCAAAGTTTAGTAGAAATTGGCCTACTAAGGGGTGGACGTATCCTTCTTATGATTCCCAGTCTAGGGGTAGATCTAGACGTGGTAGGGGCAGAGCTCAGGGCTCTTTCAGGCCTAGAACAGGGAGTTCTCCTGCACAGTCTTCGGGTGAGGGCAGGGGTCAGTCCTTTCGTAAACAGACCCAATGACCTGCCTTTTCAGCTGCCAGAGCCTTCTCGTCTGGCAGCACCTTTGGGAGGAAGGTTGGCACTTTTCAAAGAAAATTGGAATTTAATTACCCAAAACAGATGGGTATTGGATATCATACACCACGGTTACAGGTTTTATTTCCATACCTTGCCTCCTTTCAAAGGCATGCCAGACGTTCCTCCTCAACAAAGAATAGAGGCACACAAGCAAATTTCTCTTTTACTCCAAATAGGGGCCATACAGCCGGTCCCTATGCCAGAAGTGGGCCTAGGATTTTATTCTCGCCTGTTCCTAGTACCAAAGAAGGGGAACACGTGGAGACCAATTTTGGATTTATCTATCCTCAACACTTATCTGGACATTCCCAAGTTCAAAATGTTGACGTTACAACAGCTTTTACCTCTGCTGGGCAAAGACCATTGGATGGTAACTTTGGATCTCAAGGAGGCTTACCTTCATGTTCCTATCAGACTAAGTTGCAGGAAGTATCTGCGTTTTCGAGCTGGGACTTCTCACTATCAGTTCTCTGCATTGCCCTTTGGCTTATCTACTGGCCCCAGAGTGTTCACGAAAGTTCTGGCTCCAGTGATAGCTTTCTTCAGGCTAAAAGGAATACAGATCTATCCTTATTTGGACGATTGCCTGATTCTGGCTCAAGAAAGGGACGAGCTTCTTCATCATTTGGAATATGTGATAGCAGTGCTAAGATGCCTGGGGTATTCTGTGAACGAAATAAAGTCCAGTCTAGTACCCTCTCAGGACATGTGCTTTCTGGGTGTAAGACTGAATACAGCATCCCAGATGGCCTTTTTGACCCCGGACAAACAAAAGAATCTTTCCCTTTACTTCCATCAACTATCTCATCAGTCCGGGCTGACTGCAAGGACAGTCCTTCAAGCCTTAGGGTTCATGGCATCTTGTATTCTGGTGCTTCCCAATGCCAAACTGCATATGAGGAAGCTGCAATGGTATCTCAAAAATGTATGGACACAGCACTGCCAGGATTTGGACACTGTCATTCAAATAATACCTTGCATTCAAAAGGAATTTTTGTGGTGGGCTCAGGAATGTCACCTAAACAAGGGACTCTCTGTGACCCGGCCAGAGGCGAGTCAGGTTTTAACGACAGATGCCTCAGACAAAGCTTGGGGAGCTCATCTGAATGGAAAGTGGATACAAGACAAGTGGCCTGCCAGACTACAACATCTACATATCAACTTGAAGGAGATGTTAGCAGTCCAGTTTGCATTAATAGCTTTCAAGGATTTACTTCTTCCAGGGCAGGTGTTGATTCTAACAGACAACACAACTGTCATGTGGTACATCAACAAGCAAGGGGAACACATTCTTATCCTCTATGCAGGCAAGCAATGATTTTGTGGGAGACTGCTCTCAGTTTACAGCTCAATCTTCAGGCAAGGTTTCTGCCGGGAGCACAGAACTCCTTAGCAGATGTGTTGAGCAGACGAATTATGGATCCCCACGAGTGGAAATTGGATCCTCATGTATTTCAGAAATTGACAGTGTCATGGGGAACTCCAGACATAGATCTGTTCGCTTCTCCACTAAACCATCAGCTGCCAAAGTTTTGCACAAAAGGTTTCATCCCACAGCTTGGAAAGTGGATGCTCTTTCTTTCAATTGGAGCAATCTTCATGTGTATGCCTTTCCACCTCTGCCTCTCCTCCCAAAGGTACTTCTAAAAGTCAGACAGGACAAGCCAAGGATGATTTTAATAGCTCCAGATTGGCCTCGACAGCACTGGTACCCATTACTGAGAAGTCTGGTACGGAAGCCTCCATGGCCTTTGCCTTGATTCCACACCTGTTGTCCCAGGAGGACAGTCATTTGCTCAATGTCAAACTTCACTCTCTTCACCTAACAGCCTGGCATATTCTGTTTTGAACCATAGAGGGTCTCAACTTCCACAACAAGTTTTGAATGTGATTTTGGAAGCTAGAAGGCCTAGTACAAGGAAAGTGTACGCAGATAAATGGAAGAGATTTTATTTTGGAGTACAGCAAAGGATTTTGATGTTTCTGAGCCTAATTTAAGTGTGGCTCTTCAATATCTTACTGAGTTACTGGACAAAGGTTTGTCCTTCTCTTCTATTAAGGTTCATGCTGCAGCAATTTCAGCTCACTATGACTGTGACCCACCATTGTTTTCTCATCCTTTGTTCAAGCAATTTCTTAGAGGGGCAAAGAATATAAGACCCCACGAGAGCTCCTACTCCTGCTTGGGATCTCAATTTTGTGTTGGAGAAACTCACTCTACAACCTTTTGAGCCTGCAGCTACTACTGAGTTGAAATATTTATCATGGAAGACTGCTTTTTTTGTTGGCCATTACCTCTGCAAGAAGGGTTTCTGAATTGCAGGCCCTTATGGCGGTTGAGCCTTTCTTAATTTTCCATAAGGATAGGGTATCTTTACGTACTAATCCTTCCTTTATGCCTAAAGTGGTTTCTAGTGTGGCTTTAAACCAAACTATTCATTTGCCTACTTTTTATGCAAATCCCCAAAATAAAGGGGAAAAGATTTTGCACACTTTAGATGTACACAGGCAGTTGCGATATTATTTGGACAGAACTAAAGGGTTCAGGCAGTCTCAACAGTTATTTGTTTCTTTTGCCTTGAGTTCTCAGGGCAAGCCTGTGTCAAAACAAACTATTTCTAAGTGGATTGGGTTTTGCATTGCTTTCTGTTACTCCCATCATGGCAAGGAGATTCCAGCTGGGATTAGGCCTCATTCCACTAGGGCTACTGCCACTTCGACAGCTTTTTTGAGGGGGGTAGCAACCAAAGATATTTTGGAGGCAGCTACTTGGAGTTCAGTGCATACTTTCTCTAGGCATTATCACCTACCACTTTACTCAAAATCCAGGGCTGGTTTTGCCACTGCTGTTTTGCAGGGCATTTTGGCAGCTCCTGCTTCCTTATAGTTTGGCCATCCTCCCTTACCTCTGCTTTGGGATTCTACCCAAGTGTAAGGACTGCAGCAATGTGAGATGAAGAACATAGTACAGTTTTGTACCTACCATAAATGTAGATGTTCGAAGATCCACATTGCTGCAGTCCAATTTACCCTCCCTCCGTCCCCTCTGTAGTTAGAGGTGGTTGTGTGGGTTGGGTTGTAAATATTGTGTATATTGTATATATTGTACATATAATTAGTGCAAGGGTGGTTGGTTGTTTGTTTGCTGTCTTTTGGTTTTGACCTTTATTTTTAGGGTCTTCTGACATCTGGGGCAAGAAAAGACTGAGGATATGACGTCGGTCATGCGCATTTGTACCCTGACGTCCTGATGTCAGTCAAATGCGCCTTGACCGACGTCAGCCTTATACTTTGATATTCGGGCCGACCGAGGACAGCGGACTACCCAAGTGTAAGGACTGCAGCAATGTGGATCTTCGAACATCTACATTTATGGTAGGTACAAAACTGTACTTTCCCTGATGGCTTCATAAAATAAATCTAAACCAACCCTGTGGGTATAGAAGTAAACAAGTCAATAACATCAATTGTGAAAAAAAAAATGACTTCCTCTGAAAAACAATCCTTTTTGAGTTTACCCAGGAAGTCCCAAGAATCAGTTACTATGTGTTTCACCAGATGTAATAGGTATTTTAACATTCTGTCTATAAAGACTACCAGTGTATAAGTGGAACTATTCTGATCTGCCACAATCAATTTGATTGGGGGATTGTCTACATTCTTGTGGATTTTTGGTATTCCAAAGGCATTGTGTATTAATGGGTGGTTATTAACCAAAAAATTAAACACCATCTCATTAATAACCCCTTGCAACAAGTCCTCAAGAAACAGCTGAATCTTTCTATGTGCTATGTTAATCTCAATCATCGACACTGTAGTATATGTATCAGTGTTGTGTAACATGTCGTTCATGGTGTTAATATAGTCTGTTTGATTCGGTTTCATAACTCAAATATCCCGATTCTGTCTAATCTCCCTTAAAAGAACCCTTTTTTCTTAACTTAAATTATAGTGTCTCTTATTAAATTGACTTTGTTTGAAAGATTTCTTGCATACAAATATTCTCATAACTAGCTATACAGAAGTGTAACGAGGGATTAAATGTACACTTTTTCTTCAACCTTTGCCTTGGAAGTTCCACATCTGGTTTGTCTTTAAACATAATTTTAAAATTAATCTTCCTGGTAAAAAGTTTAAGTTCTGTTAAAGTTTTAGCTACGTCACTTTTGCGTCCTGGAACAAACTTAAGCCCTTTTTTAAAGAGAGAAAAATGGGTCTCTGAAACTATGTTCCGTATAATTAAAAATATTAAAACCATTAAGGCTTAACAACTTCCCATCAAAAACCTCAAAAATTTTGTTTAATCTTAATAATTCCCTGTGTTGTTCTTCCTCCAGTGATGTGTCCCACCCTTGCCCTGTTGTCCTTTCGGGGTGTGGGCATGTACTAAAAAATTCTGTTGTCCCTTTTTGTTACCAGTTCTCTGAGATCTTCTTAATGGGAGCTATTCATCATCTTGTGCTTCACTATCAGTTCTATAATTTTGACTGTTGTGGTGGTAGGGCCACGTTTTTGTCTACCGTGTTCTATTTGTAAGGGAACCCCCCTTCCGCCCCATTTTCATCATTAACATTCAGTGTATCTGGCCTATCTGTTCTCTGAAAAGCCTTTAGTAAAGCATATGCTATTTTATTACTGTATTCATATTCATCTCTATGTAGCTTTTTCTGCTTCCTAGCCATATTATTATTTACTTGTTCTTCAGTTTTTTCAATAACTCTGTCATATTCCATTTCAATGCTATTGAAAGATAAGTCTTTAGTTATTCTACTGTTAATGTCATTAATTTCAACGAATAAACTTTTAATTCCTTTTTTGTTTATCCTTATAATAAATTGTACCATTTCTAATCCATGCCGTCAGAAATATTTAACAGTTCATCCACTTTTTCTTGACCTTGAACTAGCCCATTTGGAAATTTATATATTCTAAGTCCTTTGGGGACCCTTTTACATTTAATACACTCAGCAAGGTAAACGCAACATTGTAAGTTATGTACCTTGCTGAGGCTAATTTCAAAACCTCTAAGTTCTTTTTGTAGGTCCCAGTTCGTCAGCGTGTAACTCCTTGTTGCTGAGAACGTTAAATCCTTATTAAGCCAGTTCTTAAATCGTGAATTGACATCCTAGGTTACCCTTCTCTATGCACAGGGAATCTCCTCAAGGTCGTAGTTTACTGGATTGCCTCTTGGACCCTTCCTTTTCCACCTGACGACTCCATCGTTAATTTCAGGAAGTGATCTATAGTCTTTTGAGGCTTCCGCTGCAAAGACTGTAGGGAATTGTAGTCTGTCCAACGAGGATTGTGTCTGTGTAACCTGTTGAGATAATAATTTCACCAACTGGGGCAGGTTACTCTCATCTTCAACATTAATAATCTTGGTTTGTGCCTCAAATGAAGTGGACACTGTCTTTCTTTCATTGTTCGCCATCCTTATTAGTTCAATCACAGTCAGTAAAGTCCAAAAGCCAAATAATCGTAAAAAATCTGATCAGTTGGAAATATCAGCTGCTGTTTTTATGTGTAGGTGGTCTTTAAAACTATAGCTACGTCTGTTTTAACATCACTAATGTGTATTGTGATAGAAAGGGCTGCCACTAAAGCGCTAATAGCCAAAACCAGATAACACAATTACCGCTAACAGTGAAGCCAAACAAAACTTGAAACCCAAAAAGTGGTGCAGTCCTCAAAAATACACACGGCCAGTGAAAAACAAATTAGCTTTATTACAAGGTTAAGCGCTTTTGTCCCTATTGAAGGGACTTCTTCAGAACAAAAACTCATTAAAACCTAATTACTTTTAAACATAATTACCTGTCACATGATTGTGTGCATTTGCATTTCCTGCCACAATGATCAAAGACCACTTTACTCAATGACACATAATCATGTTACATTTGTTAAAAATGTTAAAAATCTATGCCAAAAAATATTAAATAAAATATGTAAAAATAGTTTGGGACAATCATTTATGTAATGGGATTTTTGAGTGCAAGATAGTATTTATATTTATATACATTTTTTTATTGTCCCAAACTATTTTTGGCCCTGTGTATTTTTGAGGACTGTACCACTCCGTGAAGTTTTTGGGTTTCAAGTTTTGTTTGGCTTCATGGTTAGCATTATTTGTGTTATCTAACCCTGGAATATTCAGAACAACTTTAAGGCTAACTTCCTTCTATTAAGTAATAACCTGGCAACATTTCAAGCCCCCATAAACCGTGAGAACACTGCTGCTTATGTGGAACTATTTACAGAAACCCTATACAAGCATGTTAATAGCTGCAAAGTGGCAGCTGTACCCACCAGGAAGAAGTACACAACTAACACAAAAAGCAAGCCACCGTGGTGGAATCACAACATCAGTAGGCTGTATAACAGAAGGAAGAAAATCATGGCAAAAATTAGGAGGTGCAGCACCCAACAGGATACAAGCACTCTCATCAAACTAAACAAACAGCTCAGAGGACAAATAAAGTTTACCAATGCCAAATTTGAGGTAAATTTGGCCTCCCAAGCCAAGGACAATCACAAGGCATTTTTTGGCAGTGTCCACAACCGCAAAGGCAATACACACTTGGGTGCAGAGCTTAATGTTACTGAAGCCACATATACTGAGCCAGAAGATATAGCAAACCTGCTGACCAGCAAATTCAGCTCCAGCTTTACCCCTCTCTCCCCCCTCAACCTTCCTTCAGGAAATACCATCAAATATAACACCTCCTACTATCTCTAGGGAACATTTCCTTAATGCTCTCTCTAAGGCCATGAACACTGCACCAGTGTGCCCAGACAATATCCCAGGATACCTTCTAAATAGCATGAAACATTACCTGTCAGTCCCGCTGGAATTGTTATTTAACCGCAGCCTCCAAACAGGCTTCATGGCTCATGAATAGAAAACAGCAACAGTCATCCCATTGTACAAAGGTGGGCCATCTACCAACCCTGGAAACTACAGACCCATAAGTCTTACTAGTCTCATATGCAAAACCATGGAAATAATTCTCATGGAAATGATCAATAATGGCATAAGAAACCTCCAGACACTGGATCCAACCCAATTTGGTTTTGTTGAGGGCAGGTCATACCTACTCAATCTGGTGAACTTCTTTCAGAAGGTCACCAAAGGAATGGATGAAGGCAACATTTGGACATTTTGTGACTGACTCTGCCATGGTTGACTGGTTGGTTATTTTGCTAGTTTACTTTTCATAGCTCACTGGTCTTTTCCTGAGTTTTGGCTGAATTTAGTACAGGAGGAAATAAATGCAGATTTAGCCTCCTGACTGTAAATGAAAAAAAAAATAGCTTTTTTTGTAGGTAACAGCAGTATACTGTGAAGACTCATGGTTTGAATGAGTTTTGTTCCACTGATTCCAGATAAAGCCTTTTTTTTCTTTGGCAGGGTTTGTGGAGTCACCTGTCTCAATAAAGAATACTTATCTATGACACAGATTACCTGAAGGGTATCAGACTTTGGGTCACCAGTTGTGAGCTCAGAATAAAACAAAGCTAGAATTTATTAAGGCTGTCTGACATGCAAGTTTCTTTTGTAAGGGTACTGTGTACCACTCTAATTTTGCTTTCACTGCCAGCAAAGAGGTGAGCATTTTCCTCGTTTATCCATCAAAACAACCAAATGTACCCCTTTGGTACCACCATCAGGTAGGTTTCCATGTGAAACATCACTGAAGACAGCTGGTGGTTTCCATGATTAATCCTTCTCTGGGGTTGAAATTGTAGACCTACTTTTGCAGAACTGAGCTTTTCTGTTTCATGAAACAGTCTGCACAGAAGCATGCTCTGTGATGGATGCCAAACTGGAAACATCAAAGGTGACATCTTGTCTACTTTGCCTGGCAGCCCAGAGAATTTGTCCTATTTTGACCCAAGTCCATCTCAGGTGGAACATCCCTCTTCAGACCTCTCAATTGTCCCTGGTTTTGTGGAACATTCCTTTTTCAGGCCTAACTGAGGATGTCCCTATTTCTGGAGGTATGTCCCTATTTTCAGGCTTGATTTACCCCTTCAGACAATTTTCTGAATCCTCCCTCATCACATATAACATTTTAAGCTGTCTAGTACACAGAAAACCACACTACATGACTAACATACTAGTGGCAACAATAATTTAAGGAAGACACACATCTTACAACGCCTTTGTTTCCTGAAGCAAAAATAAATTGCCTTGTGTGGTAGAATTTTGTGATGCAGTACATTAAAGGTTGTAGATTTTACACTGTCTGTTTGATAATGCATTTATATTTTTGCATCATTTTTTGTCACTCTTTGTTTTTTTAAACATGTTTCTACATAGCATACCATATTCCTTCTGGAAGCAGAAACAGTTATGAGCTATTTGGTATTTAAACTTTTATGTTAATTAAATATTCAGATTTTTAGTCTTTGTTCCTATTCTCAATGTCTGCAGGTTGAGAGGTATTGCCTTGCACAGCCGTTGATGGTTCTATGAGGATAGAATGACAATTTTTATATCTAGTTTTCATGGTGTACCAGCACTGTTCCATTGCTAGTAGCCAGTTCCAGTCCCACATAACAGAAGCAGTCATGCTCTTTGTAGCCAATTTGAAGGGCAACTTTCCAACAGGGAATAAATGAAGTGATAAAGCTTTGCATACTACTGCTTACATAGTTATTCATATGGCCAGTCAGCAAGCACTTCAGTGATTTCATCATTCCTTTCTATCCAGTAAAACACAGCAAGGGGACCCTGCAAAATATTTAACAAATATGTTTGTCACATTATTTTTTATTTATTTCCTTTGTTAACCAGGTTAGTCTCAGTAGGTTAGTAGCCGGTTTTCAGGGGAGATCCAAGGTGGTATTTATACTATTAGAGGAAATATTGTCCAGGGCATCAGAGAACTTCTGCTCTTTACAATAGGTGACACAGAATCTTTTACATCCACCTGAGATACCACCAACTCAGGCAGATGGTGCCTCAGTTTAATGTCAAATCTGAAAGGCAACACAGTCAAGAATGCAGCACCTTCTTTATGGTGCCCTACAGTGTCAGCAATCCATCTTCCTGGTGTGGGAACAGAACCCACAGCCTTTTTACCTGTTTTGCCACTGATACTGCAAAATGCAGTACTGTTACACTAGTAAAGTGATGCACTGCCAAGACCATAAACACACTTCTTGAGTTACCACAACTGCCCTGCACAGCTTGCCTTTTAAGGGAGGCAGACATAAATGTTATGATTCCACATCTTGCAAAAAATGCAGACCAGAGAATGAAATTTCCACTGCTTTTGACAAATTATGGCTAAAGGAAATGAGGAGATAATGGTGCATGCTAGTGAAAAACTCCTGTAAATGTGTGTTTTGCAGACATACTGTATGTTGATACTGCCAAACATGCACATTTATCAATGGATATCATGTTGATCTCTCTCATGTGCTTTCTTGTAAATGGTGATACTGTGTGCTGTGGTTTAACATGTTACTAGGCACACACACATATTGATGTGCATCTGTATATTATTAAACTATATGTGCTGTGATGGTATCACTAATGTGATGCATAAATATTTTGAGGTTTTCTTTTGCATTTTTACATTTTTCTTGCTGTCCAGTAATGTGGCCTTGACACTTGCATTACATCCTTAAATGACAACATTTGATAGACAATCATTACACCAGTCATGTATAGGATATGTTGATAGGGTCTATATTACATTATCGAAGTTTCAAAACTTCGAATCTGATATGGTCGACACCATATAATCGAAGTCTTGAAGCATCGAAAATGTAATAAAACACAACAACATACAGAAACAAACCATTTAAACACTTTAAGCAGGGGGAAAGCTCCCCTGCACCCCCCCACATGGGGGGCTGTGCCCCACTCACCCCCTGCAACTTAAATATACCAACTCCGAGATCACACTACAGTGCAGAAAAGGGAAATCTTCACTTTCTGAGCTGTACAGAGATCTCTGTTAAAAGATTTGAAGTTTCGAGACTTCAATCATATGGTGTCGACCATATCAGATTCAAAGTTTTGAAACTTCGATCTTCTGATATAAACCCTGTTGATATTGAAAGGGGTTGGAAATTGGTGAAAGGGGTTGGCGGCTGGTATATTGGTTAAGGTGTTTACCTCACAGTCACAGGGTACAGAGTTTGATTCTCACCTTTGAAAGGGAAGTTGGCTAGGCTTAAAATAGCCCACTAGGGCAGCTAACCTAGTACTTACCTATGAACTTAAATGATGAAAGAGGTTCATAGGTTCATAGATTAGTACTAAGCTAACTGCCCTTGTGAGCCATTTTAAGCCTAGCTAGTTATCTCTTGTGAGACTCAAACCCTGCACCTTGTGTTTGTAAGGCAACCACCTTAACCATTAGGCCACCCTCCCCAACCTAAGGGATAGTTTAAGACTAAAATGGATACTTTATGGAAGGAGTAGGTTGAGACCAGGCCTCGTGGTACTCTTTGTCATACTGTTAAGTAATCAGACTGTATTCCTTGTATAGTTACATACTGTGATCTTCCAGTCAGCCAGGGTATAATGTACCTAATTATGTAATTGTTTGCCTTTGCTTTAATCAGGCAGTTATAAATTACAGTAAGGGAAAGAGAGAGATGAAAGCCTTAGTGAAATCCAGACAGAGAACACCAGGTATTAATCCTGTGACTATTGCCATGGTTATTTTATCTTAAAAATTAACTAGATTGGTTAAAGTAGACCTACCCTTAATAAACTCATGATCTAACGCTGTATTTTCTGTCCGTTCTTCAACTGATGGGTTTCGGATACAACCTCAGTTCTGACTTCATCTACTTTTTCTAGACTTAGGGTCTGTAGCCCAGGCTTCTCCCCTTACCCATAATCTCCTCCTGTCCCTAGCATTACCCTAGATCTCATTTGCCACTCAGAGTATGGACGTGATTTGTTGGCACAAGCTTCTAAATTTTGCTGTTGAAAGCTTTGGTGCTTCTCATCTGTTATTTTTCAAACAATATAGGTCTCTTTTTTCTACTAATGTCCTTCCTTTCCCATAAAAACAAAACAACAAAAAAAAATAACTACTCTAGGCCTTCTTCACACCATCTGTGCTTCCTTTCTTTTTCTTCCTAGTTCTTTCTAGTGTTTATACCATTGCTGCTATTTTTGTCCTAATATATTCATTTACAGCAATTTATCAGTGCATTCTTATTATCATTGCTGGTAGTGTTAACTGTGTTTTTCCTTTCTTTCAAGAATATGTTGGACAAGCCTGCTGGTTTTAAGAAATGTGTGGCTTGTAGCCACAAGATGCCAAATTCCAATTCACACTTAAAGTGTGTGTATTGTTTGGGGGCTGCTCATCTGGAAGAGGATTGCTTGAATTGCATTGCATTTGGTCATCAACTAGTGATTGTATGTCAGAATAAGCTCGTGCTCAAGAGTCTTATTCCTTCTGACTCTTCATAATCTGCATCTGTGGCTTCCCCATCCAAGGAAAAAGTCCTCAGATAAATGTAAGGAGGACAAAAGCGATAGACACAAAGAAAAGGGTAGAGAATTAAGGAAGGGATCCCCTGACTGCTTTCCTTCATCTGTATTATTTTCAGCTCTGACAAAAATTTCCAAGCCTTCAAATCCTACAAATGTCTTGGATTCAATCCCAGTATAGTCCAAGAATCCACTCTTATGGAACTCCAGGTCTTTCCTGGATCCAGTCTCTCCTAGGGTGGAGTCACCCTTTCCGGAGGAGAGATCTTTTCAGAGAACTTTGAGGCCGCTTTCCACATCTTCATCATTGAAGTCCATCAGGTCTACTAGAAGCTTAATAGAAGTTGATGTTGATAGAGTGATGTGGAAGTTCCTCGGGACCCAAATTCAGGTGGAGTTCTCCCATCTCCATCTCCCATCAGACCCATGAGTTTTGGTGTCTCTCCCTTGACTATGGCTACTCCTACCCCCATCTGATCTCAAGTTTGGGGATGCTGGAACTTAGTTCTTTTGAGTTGTCCATGTCGGATTCAAAGTTATGGTCATCTTCAATTCTGGCATCATATCCGATCCATCTGGCTATGCTTTCATCAAAGCCAGATAGATCTTGGAGCTGAAGCTTTGGCTTCAAGTCTGGAAGTAAGGGTTCATCTCCAAGCTATCCCGTTTCCCTCGAAATCTCAGCATTAGCTGTCCTCTGGCTTTGGTGTCAGAGCAGAGTTGATGTGGTGCTCTTTGTCATGTTGATGTGGCAAATTCAGCTCCTACTGGGGTGATCTTGGGTTCCCCCTTGGCTTCTGCCTTTGAGGCAGTGGAGAGAGCTCTCTCCAAGGCCTAACCCTCCCAGCTCCACCTGCTTAGCAACTGATAGCTCTAGGTCCTGATCCCACACAGTCTATCCCATCAGGACAAATAGTTCATACTAGCCTCGAGATGGTCGTCAATTAGGACAACCCTCAGACTTCCAAGTCTTTTCTGGACCTTGCCCCCATGGAGGCTCCTCGGAAGCATAAGTGTAAGAGGAGACACATTGATTCCCCCCAGAAGTTTATGACAGAAGACAAGAAGACACAGATTTTGATGAAATTGAGGGGTGGCCCAGATCGTCCCGTGAGGATGTCTCCTTCAGGAAGATCCTTTAGCTTATCAGACAGAAAGCAAATTGGTTTTCCAAAGCTCCTTCCGAGGAGGAATATGTTCTTTGAGGCTTTTGTTTCTGGCTGAGCTATTCCATTGGTGTTTCTCCTGACTGATGAGATGGTAGATTTACTCTCTTGTTGGGCACAGAAAGAACCAAATGTCACAAAATCAATCCCCACAAAACCAGGCAAATATCTTGTTGCCTATAAAGACCTCTGTCACTGAAGTAAAGGCCCAGGAATGGATGCCATGGCAGTGATGGCAGCCACTAAGAAGGAACTTGCAGAAGAAAGCTTATGTGTCCATCCCCCTAACAGAGAGTCCAGGGCTTTGAACAGGTTTGGGAAGCTAGTTTACTCTTCAGCTACCTTTGCTTTAAAGTCACTGGATTATTTGGCAAACATGACTAGGTTTCAGAGAGACTTGATTAAGGAGCTCTCCAAATCTCTTTCTGCATTCATGTTTGGGGAAGACAGTCATTGTTGAACGCCTCCATGCCTTTCATATCCAATACAACGGAAGGTGTTTTGATAGCTGCCGGAATAGACATTACCACAATTAGGTGTGCCTGGATGCATTTGTATGATTTTGTGGACTCCTTAGATGTCTTTTATTAAAGCTGCAGTTGATGGCTTAAATTTGTTCAGCCCTAAGGTCAAAGACACAATCTCTAGGAGTGAGCAACATGGGAAAACTCTTTCTGCAGTAGGCATATGGTTTTCAAACCCCCAGAGGAACTTTTTTCTGGAAATCAAAAAGGTTGTAAGAAGTTATGGTTTTGGAAGTCCCAAGACTTTTCTCAGTTTCCCCTGAGGTAGAGGGGGTTATTCTAGTGGTAGGCATCACCCTCGTGGCAGAGGAGGCCTGCAAATCAAGACTTCAGGGGTCTGCTCTTTGACAGATCTTTTAAGTGCTCCAGAGCGTTTGCCTGATTGCAATACTCTGGTGGAAGTCAAAGGTCAGTTGTCTATGCAGCAAGAAACCTGGACATCCGTCACCAAAGGTGTCTGGGTGCAGCAGTAATTACTTGAGGCTATTTCTTTCCCTTTCTGTATCCACCCACCTCTGTGAAAGAAACTTTCCAATGTTCCACCCTCTCAAAGAAAAGCATCAGGATTAGAAATAAAAAAGCTGCTAGACACGCGAGTGATCCATGAGGTCCCACCAGACCAGCAAGGGTTCAGAACTTATTCCAAATTCTTTTTAGTGCCAAAAAAGAACAGGAATATAAGGCCAATTTTGGACCTCATTCACTTGAATCAGTATGTCAAACACACAAAGTTCAGATGGTCACAGTACAGTCTGTCCTCCCCTTTCTGAGAAAAGATGACTAGATATGCTTGCTAGACCTTCAGGATGCAGACTGCCATATCAAAATGAACAGACACTCCGGGAAGTTCCTTTGCTTCTAGGTGGGAGCCAGTCATTTTCCGTTCAGACTTCTGCCCTTTGGCTCCACCACTGTTCCCTGGGTGTTTACCAACTGCATAGCAATGGTTGCAGCTTATCTCTGACTGCAAGAGTTCCAGGTGTTCTCCTATCTAGACGATTTGCTCCTTACCGCTTCTACCAGATTTCTGGTAGTCTGGGTCAGAAACTATTTGCTTCAGCTATGCTCCAACCTGCAAATTATAGTGAACCAGGGCAAATCTCAGTTTTACCCAATACAGGTTTTGGAGTTCATAGAAGCACTTTTGGACACAGCCATTCAAATTACAAGGTTACCAGAGAACAGATTATTCACTCTGAGAAATCAGGCCCAACAACTCTTAGATGCCACCTGCTAGACTAGTTTTTCAAATTGTAGGATTGATTGCAGACTTCTTTACTTTGATCCCCTTAACAAGGTATTATATGAGAGTGTTACAGTGAACACTAGCAGTCCAGTGGTCCATCAGATCCCAGCCCATGACTTTTCCAATCTGCTTAACAAGAATCTGCAGAAATCTTGTAACTTGGTGGATTCAGTTTCCAAAGGTGTCTGGAGGCCGTCCATTTGTTTCTCCCTCTTCCAAAGCCACAGTAACCATGGATGCTTCCCAACTAGGAGGGAGCATTACCTGAGAAAGATGGTCCAAGACACATGATCCCCATTAGATGCTAATCTTCACATCAGTGTCATAGAGATGAGGGTAGTCCTCTTAAAATTGCAGGCTTTTCAGGATGTCCTTCCTCTAGGGGTGATTCCTCTCCACACAGACATGTCAGTAATTTGGTCCATCAACAAACAAGAGGAAACACGCTCCTACCCATTGTGTTGTGAAGCGTTGAGAGTTTGGCAGTGGGCAATATCTTTGTGAAAGCAACACACATACTGAGGAAGACCAACATTCTAGCAGACAGGTTGAACAGACCTGTTCTGCAGTCTCATGAGTGGTATCTCAATCTAATATGGCAGCACAAATCTTTCATTGATGAGGCCAACCATGCTGCAGTCTTTTTGCTTGTCTCATAAGTTCTATATGTAGCAGGTTGTTTGCCCCGATCTTCCTGAAGGGGGAGTCTTTGAGAGATGCTGTGATCCACAATTGGCCCTCAGGTCTCCTGTATGCCTTCCCACCAACTTCCCCAATTCTGAAATTTTTGCAGCAAGTATTACCGCAGAGGTTCATGGTCATCCTTATGGCTCCTTTTGGCCTTGACAGTTGTGGTTTCCCTTCTTCTGGACTCAGCTGGTACACCCTCCTTGGTGCTGGCCCCGAATCCAGATCTCCTGTCCCGTCTGTCTGAAATGCCTCATCAGGACATTCAAGCTTTAAAACTAACTGCATGGATGTTCTTCATCTCACATTGCTGCAGTCCTAACACTTGGGTAGTCCGCTGTCCTCGGTCGGCCCGAATATCAAAGTATAAGGCTGACGTCGGTCAAGGCGCATTTGACTGACATCAGAACGTCAGGGTACAAATGCGCATGACCGACGTCATATCCTCAGTCTTTTTTGCCGCATGGTCCGATGCAGAAGCAGCGTTGCAAGTGCCGTTCGGCATTCTGAAATTTTTCGAATTCAGAGTTTCAGACCGAGTCAAAGTTGGCTAAGTACCCCGTTGGGGAATATTTTAGTTTTTCTTGCCTCAGTGGTTTACCGGATGTCAGAAAAAGTGAATAACTGTATTTCTTGTGGGAAACAGATACCGCATAGAGATTATCATACTTTGTGTATTCCTTGTTTAGGGCCTGAGCACGACGTTGTTGGGTGTCGCTCTTGTGCTAGATTCAATAAGCGCACTATTAAGAGAAGGTTAGATTGTGCCAGGTTAGTCTTCGGGAAGCGGTGCAATTATAAAATGCCGTCGGATGCTCCGACGCCCGCTTCTTCGAAGAAGCGCAAGGACAAAGCAGCTAAGCCTAGGCTAGAAGAGCCGTCCGTACCGGACGCCGGTTCTTTAGAGGTGTCGGTGGAGCCAGTGGTTCCGCCGGAGGTTTTTCTGGAGTCCCAGGGAGAGACTTTGTTATTGCAGGATGTGGCCTCTCAGGAGGCAGGGCAGGCTGAAGGGGCTTCTCAGGTTACTGTACTCCCCTCCCTTCCTAGGGTGGTTAGGCCCTCTCCTTCTGTTTCCAAGGCTTCTCCCAGAGGCAGGCCAGGTTTAGCTTCAGTTGGTGTCACCCCTAGTTCTTCAGGATCTGTGCCCAAGAAGCATATGCTTAAAATGGCAGAAGATTTGATTACTTTGATTAGAGGTTCTTTGCCCCCTCCTGATAAGAGACCTAGGGTGGAACCTGAGCTAGGGAGTTTTGAGCAGGCTTCGGATGTTTCAGAGTCTTCGGCTGAAGACTTGCAGGAGTATTCTCCTTATTCTGATTCTGATGTGGATGATTCTACTCCTTCTGCTTCTCCTCCTGAGGATTTTTCTTTTCAGAGACTCTTCATTCCATGAGGGAGCATTTTAAGTGGGAAGGTCAGGACTTCTCTGATTCCAGGAAAAGGCTTAGGAATTTTTGTTTTACCCCAGCATAGGCCTTTGGCTATACCTCCTGTTCTGGATGTTGTGGAAGATGTGTTTGCAGAGGCTTCTCTTAATCCTGATTCTTTGCCTCCTGCTCCTGTTAAACCGGATAGGTATTACAGGGTGCCTGAAGCTCATAAGTATCTTTTAATTTAAGAGTCCTAGGGCAGACCCAGAAACTGTTAGTCAGGGGCCTAAGGGTGTTAAGGCTTCTGTTGTCAAAAATCCGGTTCCTCCAGATAAAGAGGCCAGGGCTTTGGATAGATGGGGAAAGAAAGTTTATACTTCTTCCACCCTAGCTATGAGGGCTTTGAATTGCCAGTTTCACATGTTGAAATACCAAAACTATCTACTTAGTCAATTGAAGTCTAAGGTAGATGCTCTGGCGGAAGGTATTGAGTGTAAAGAGTTACAAGATTTAGTACATGTTTCTGAACAGGTGGGTAAGCATTCTTTGCAATGTGGTTTTGATGCTGTACAGGCCTCGTCTAGGGTGGCTGCCACTGGGTCAGTTCTTCGCAGGCACGCCTGGCTGAGGGATCAGAATTTATCTGACCATGTTAAGACAAGGATTTTAGATGCTCCTTTACAATCTGATGTGTTGTTTGGTTCTCCTGTTGAGGCAGTCTTAAAGAAAATGGAAGACAAGGCTATGTCTATGCAGACTGTTAAAGATTTTTTGCAGGTTCAGCCTCCGAAGTTTAGTAGAAATTGGCCTACCAAGGGGTGGACGTATCCTTCTTATGATTCCCAGTCTAGGGGCAGATCTAGACGTGGTAGGGGCAGAGCTCAGGGCTCTTTCAGGCCTAGAACAGGGAGTTCACCTGCACAGTCTTCGGGTGAGGGCAGGGGTCAGTCCTTTCGTAAACAGACCCAATGACCTACCTTTTCAGCTGCCAGAGCCTTCTCGTCTGGCAGCACCTTTGGGAGGAAGGTTGGCACTTTTCAAGGAAAATTGGAGTTTAATTACCCAAGACAGATGGGTATTGGATATCATACACCACGGTTACAGGTTTTATTTCCATACCTTGCCTCCTTTCAAAGGCATGCCAGACGTTCCTCCTCAGCAAAGAATAGAGGCTCACAAACAAATTTCTCTGTTACTTCAAATAGGGGCCATACAGCCGGTCCCTATGCCGGAAGTGGGCCTAGGATTTTATTCTCGCCTGTTCCTAGTACCAAAGAAAGGGAACACGTGGAGACCAATTTTGGATTTATCTATCCTCAACACTTATCTGGACATTCCCAAGTTCAAAATGTTGACGTTACAACAGCTTTTACCTCTGCTGGGCAAAGATCATTGGATGGTAACTTTGGATCTCAAGGAGGCTTACCTTCATGTTCCTATCAGACTGAGTTGCAGGAAGTATCTGCGTTTTCGGGCTGGGACTTCTCATTATCAGTTCTCTGCATTGCCCTTTGGCTTATCTACTGCGCCCAGAGTGTTCACGAAAGTTCTGGCTCCAGTGATAGCTTTCCTCAGGCTAAAAGGAATACAGATCTATCCTTATTTGGACGATTGCCTGATTCTGGCTCAAGGAAGGGACGAACTTCTTCAACATTTGGAATATGTAATAGCAGTGCTAAGATGCCTGGGGTATTCTGTGAACGAAATAAAGTCCAGTCTAGTACCCTCTCAGGACATGTGCTTTCTGGGTGTAAGACTGAATACAGCATCCCAGATGGCCTTTTTGACCCCGGACAAACAAAAGAATCTTTCCCTTTACTTTCATCAATTGTCTCATCAGTCCAGGCTGACTGCAAGGACAGTCCTTCAAGCCTTGGGGTTCATGGCATCTTGTATTCTGGTGCTTCCCAATGCCAAACTGCATATGAGGAAGTTACAATGGTATCTCAAAAATGTGTGGACACAGCACTGCCAGGATCTGGACACTGTCATTCAAATAATACCTTGCATTCAGAAGGAATTGTTATGGTGGGCTCAGGAATGTCACCTAAACAAGGGACTCTCTGTGACCCGGCCAGAGGCGAGTCAGATTCTAACGACAGATGCCTCAGACAAAGCTTGGGGAGCTCATCTGAATGGAAAGTGGATACAAGACAAGTGGCCTGCCAGACTACAACATCTACATATCAACTTGAAGGAGATGTTAGCAGTCCAGTTTGCATTAATAGCTTTCAAGGATTTACTTCTTCCGGGGCAGGTGTTGATTCTAACAGACAACACAACTGTCATGTGGTACATCAACAAGCAAGGGGGAACACATTCTTATCCTCTATGCAGGCAAGCAATGATTTTGTGGGAGACTGCTCTCAGTTTACAGCTAAATCTTCAGGCAAGGTTTCTGCCGGGAGCACAGAACTCCTTAGCAGATGTATTGAGCAGACAAATTATGGATCCCCACGAGTGGAAATTGGATCCTCATGTATTTCAGAAATTGACAGTGTCATGGGGAACTCCAGACATAGATCTGTTCGCTTCTCCACTAAACCACCAGCTGCCAAAGTTTTGCACGAAAAGGTTTCATCCCACAGCTTGGAAAGTGGATGCTCTTTCTTTCAATTGGAGCAATCTTCATGTGTATGCCTTTCCACCTCTGCCTCTCCTCCCAAAGGTACTACTAAAGGCCAGACAGGACAAGCCAAGGATGATTTTGATAGCTCCAGATTGGCCTCGACAGCATTGGTATCCATTACTGAGAAGTCTGGTACGGGAGCCTCCATGGCGTTTGCCTTCGATTCCACACCTGTTGTCTCAGGAGGACAGTCATTTGCTCAATGTCAAGCTTCACTCTCTTCACCTAACAGCCTGGCATATTCTGTTTTGAACCATAGTGGGTCTCAACTTCCACAGCAAGTTTTGAATGTTATTTTGGAAGCTAGAAGGCCTAGTACAAGGAAAGTGTACGCAGATAAATGGAAGAGATTTTTATTTTGGAGTGCAGCAAAGGATTTTGATGTTTCTGAGCCTAATTTAAGTGTGGCTCTTCAATATCTTACTGAGTTACTGGACAAAGGTTTGTCTTTCTCTTCTATTAAGGTTCATGCTGCAGCAATTTCAGCTCACTATGATTGTGACCCACCATTGTTTTCTCATCCTTTGTTCAAGCAATTTCTTAGAGGGGCAAAGAATATAAGACCCCCACGTAGAGCTCCTACTCCTGCTTGGGATCTCAATTTTGTGTTGGAGAAACTCACTCTACAACCTTTTGAGCCTGCAGCTACTACCGAGTTGAAATATTTATCATGGAAGACTGCTTTTTTGTTAGCCATTACCTCTGCAAGAAGGGTTTCTGAATTGCAGGCCCTTATGGCGGTTGAGCCATTCTTAATTTTCCATAAGGATAGGGTATCTTTACGTACTAATCCTTCCTTTATGCCTAAAGTGGTTTCTAGTGTGGCTTTAAATCAAACTATTCATTTGCCTACTTTTTATGCAAATCCCCAAAATAAAGGGGAAAAGATTTTGCACACTTTAGATGTACACAGGCAGTTGCGATAGTATTTGGACAGAACTAAAGGGTTCAGGCAGTCTCAGCAGTTATTTGTTTCTTTTGCTTTGAGTTCTCAGGGCAAGCCTGTGTCCAAACAAACTATTTCTAAGTGGATTGGGTTTTGTATTGCTTTCTGTTATTCCCATCATGGCAAGGAGATTCCAGCTGGGATTAGGCCTCATTCCACTAGGGCTACTGCCACTTCGACAGCTTTTAAGGGGTGGCGACTAAAGATATTTTGGAGGCAGCTACTTGGAGTTCAGTGCATACTTTCTCTAGGCATTATCACCTTCCACTTTACTCTAAATCTAGGGCTGGTTTTGCCACTGCTATTTTGCAGGGCATTTTGGCAGCTCCTGCTTCTTTATAGTTTGGCCATCCTCCCTTACCTCTGCTTTGGGATTCTACCCAAGTGTTAGGACTGCAGCAATGTGAGATGAAGAACATAGTACAGTTTTGTACCTACCATAAATGTAGATGTTCGAGGATCCACATTGCTGCAGTCCAATTTACCCTCCCTCCTTCCCCTCTGTAGTTAGAGGCGGTTGTGTGGGTTGGGTTGTCAATATGGTGTATATTGTATATATTGTACATATTATTAGTGCAAGGGTGGTGGGTTGGTTGTTTGCTGTCTTTTGGTTTTGACCTTTCTTTTTAGGGTCTTCTGACATCTGGGGCAAGAAAAGACTGAGGATATGACGTCGGTCATGCGCATTTGTACCCTGACGTTCTGATGTCAGTCAAATGCGCCTTGACCGACGTCAGCCTTATACTTTGATATTCGGGCCGACCGAGGACAGCGGACTACCCAAGTGTTAGGACTGCAGCAATGTGGATCCTCGAACATCTACATTTATGGTAGGTACAAAACTGTACTTTTCTCCACTTCCAATGATGGCTAGTCAGTCCAGGCTTGTATCCCAAGTGGCCCATATTCTAACTTAATCTCAGAAACCATCCACTAGGAAAGTTTACAAAAGTACATTGAAAAGATTTTCCATTTGAGATTTGCAAAGAAATGTAGATCCTTTTTTTAGCTCCTATATCACCAGTATTTGATTTCCTTGCCTTAATTTTCCACAACAGAGCAAGTTATTCAACTGT
Organism: Protopterus annectens; assembly: GCF_019279795.1. Lineage (NCBI taxonomy): Eukaryota > Metazoa > Chordata > Ceratodontiformes > Protopteridae > Protopterus > Protopterus annectens. The sequence goes on along the minus strand of NC_056746.1, from coordinate 1,307,208,571 downwards.
CAGGGTATAGCTAGCGCAATCTCAAACTTCCGTATTGGAGAGAATCACACTTCCTTAGCCTCATTTAAGTTGTTTAAAGCTTTCCTGATCTCTAACTTACTTCTTGGACCTCCACTCATGGATCCTGCTCCCCCTAGTAATTTTATTTAGAGTTTTTTTTATTTAAATGTGTAGGGAATTTTTTATATGTTTTATATATTCTGTGCTTTCTCCTGTATAATTTACATAACTCCTTATTCCACCATAAAGGGTATGTTGAATTTTTACCGTTATGATTTTATTTATTTTTTTTTTTTATCCTTTTGTTTACTAGGCTAATTACCTCTTTTCAGGGGAGACCCAGGGTGATATTTTTACTACTAGCAGAAATTTGACCAGGGCACCAGGGAACTTCCCATACTTTTTCTTATAAGCGTATGGGGACACTATTCAGTGTGGTGCTTCCTGACCTCCGTTCCGGGTGCATAGATGATTTGGAGAGGCAAGAAGCATGGAGGAGAGAGAAATTGTTGTTGGAGGTGTTGGTGAAAAAGGAGCTGTTAGTTGGGCAGCTAGGGAGGCTAAAGTAGTGGAGAACAGGCCGGAGGGTATACAAAGTGAGGAGAAGGGTGAGAGGTTAAATGATACACAAGAGAAATGAGTAAGAGGCAAGAAAAAGGTGATGGAGTGGAGATTGCCGATTCTGAAGAGATGTTTCAGCGTAATCTTTTTGTTACCACTATTGCAGCCACTGCGTGTGTTGTTATAACCCTTCAATCGGGAGGGTTGTGGAATGATTACCTAAAGGAATTAATAGATCAGAGTGAACCTGAGCATGAAAAAGCAGCGTTGTGGGGAGAAATAATGGACAGAATTCATCAGAATGGAAACCATGAGACAAGAAAACAGGAAAATAAATTGTATGTGCAAATGGTAAAGGAAGGTGAAAAGAGTGAAGTGAGGAAGGTAGAAGTCAAAAGAAAGTATCAGGTGAGAATAAGAAAAAAAAAAAAAAAAAAAAGAACTAGACAGGTATGAACTATGGGACACCATCATTGCACCAGTAGGTATTGACCCAGAGAGGTAAGAGCTTTCATCTGTATTAATAAAGAAATGTTTTGTGATATATATATATATATATATATATATATATATATATATATATATATATATATTTTTTTTTTTTTAGGAGGCACAGTACATGGAAAAATCCCTGGGTCATTTGCATATATCCCATGTGCCTCTGTTACAGGAGGTTTGGGAGGTCACTCATTGGAAGTTCTAGCCTGGCTGGAGTTTTCATTTAGTTTTTACTAAAACAATATAATAAAAAAGACATTAACCCCTGAAACTTGTATGTAGTTCAGGCATTCAATAGAGGAAGTTAAGAAAAAAGTATTTATACAATTTCAAACTGAAATCAAAAGGAATGTCTTAAAGGGCTATTTAAAAACTGGCGTGTAGATCATAACATCGAATGCTGACAACATTGAATGCTAAAACATCAAAATCAAAACAGCGAAAACTGATAACGTCGAAAGGTGATAACATCGAAAACAGGAACTCCGAACAGCAACGGTTGGCTGACTGCATACCCTTACTACCGAAAAGAAAACCCTAGTGATAGAAAGTAAACACCCTGTTCTGTTATGGCTCTATCTCTACATTTCTTCACATGTTTTAACTTAAAGCACCAGTAACATCTATTTTTAGAGATTCTCTCTAGATTGTACAAGTAGCCATCAACCAACAGCATGTCATTCCTTGTTTGGGACATTACACAGGTAAATACTCTACCTATAATGCCTGGAGCGTTGGGATACGCAGTTGCGGCCATGTTGCTATCCAGTCGTACGAACATGTATGAGTATATTAGGTGACATTTACTTTTATATACATTATGAATGCAAGTGATTAACATTCTTTAATAATACTCTCCTTTATAATGTATCATAGGTATAATTCATGTCATGTGTTTAAATGTAGGACAAAGTTAGAGGTTGGATTTATGAGTGTAGTGTGCTGTTTGAAAACATATTCAACTGTAGTGTGGCCAACTATGATCTTTCCAATTAAAAGTTTTTGATATTTTCACATCTCGACGTTATCAGTTTTCTCTGTTTTGATTTTGATGTTTTAGCATTCAATGTTGTCAGCATTCGATGTTATGATATACACGCAAAAACTGTATGTAGAGATGTTATGCATGTTACAAAAATATATAACAACAGAGGTTTATAGACTGGAGGATGGGAGTGTGGTGTAATATTGAGAATGTAAAATGATAAAATTGTACATTTATCAAATATAATCAGTGCAGAGGGGAGGAAGGGAATGGTGAGATATTGGGGACAACCAAAGACATTTTTTTATAGTGTAAAGATGATCATTTAATTAATAACTGTGATTAAAGGAAATTTTTATATGTGGCAAAGTTGGTCATAAAGCAAAGAAATGTGAGCAAAAATGTATAAAATGTGAAAAAATGGGACACATTCATGGACTGTAAAGCTCTAGAGAATCATATACAAGAAACAAGACTAGACCAGGAACAAGACAAGGAAAATGTTATATTGGATACAGTAGAAGAGACACAAAAATAAAAAATGGATGAGAAAGATATAAGAATAGATGTGAGAGATGGTATGAATGAAAGAAAAGGAAAAATAGGAGAGGAGGAGGAGGAAATTAGCAACTTGAGTGATGAAGGGGAAGATAAATGAGTAAGGGTGAGAAGTAAAAGAAGCTCTATAGGAAAAAGAGTGAAAGTTTAAAAATGTAACCATAAGGGAACTCAAAAAAAGGAAAAGGATAACTATTATATAATAAAACTCTTTCTTTATATGGAGAGCCCTAGCTATTAATGTTAAAAGTATAAAGAACATTCAACACAGGTTAGGAGTACTGGAGTGGTGTAAAGTATTAGACATGGATATTATAGCATTAACAGACATTGGAATAACAACAGAACAAGAAAGAATACTAATTAATGGATTATGGGAATGTAAGGTAATGTAGAACTTAGGTAGTGAAAAGTGTTCAGGCAATGTTATCTTATGTAAAGAATGTATTGCAATATTGGACTATATGATAGTTATGATTGGAAGAATAATAGTATTAGATATAATATTTAAGAATCAAATTTACAGAGTGATTACAGTCTATGCATGTACCTTACAAAAGCAAAGAGAAGTGCTGAGGAAAATACTGGATTATGTGAGTGTGAATATGCAAATAATAGTAATGGGAGACTTTAACTGTGATTTAAGACACAGACAGAAAGAAGGGTCAGATGTTAAAGTTAACTTAGATATGATTAAAACAGTAAGATGTATTTATAGTAAAATAAGCACTGGACATACAAAAGAAGTAATTTAAGAACTGTATTTGATTACTTTATAGTTTCAGAGAGCTTAAGGATATTACATTGAGGATGTAAAATTACAGGATTTTCAGATCACTAAGCTATACGGATAGAGATTCAAGAGAAAATAGGTGGAGGATTAAAATGATTAATGAATCAGAACTGAATGAATATGTAAGGGATATAATACAGCAACTGTGGCAAGATCATATAAACATGAGAGAATTTTACAAAGATTGGACAAGTTGGTAGATTAGTTTAAAAGAAAAATGCAGAAAAGATGTACTAGAATGGCAAAAAATGAAAAGATTACAAAATTATGATAAATATAAGGAAATTGTTAACCAGTTCTTTAAAAATATAACAGCTAATAGAGAAGAGTTTGAATAAAAAGAGAGAATGTTGAATGAAATGAATCAAGAAAAAAATTAAAAAATGTTATTCAAAACAGATATTTTTACAAGGGAGAAAAGAAGCAGCATCTTATTTAAATAAAATGGTCGAAGAAAAAATAAAAGTAACAAGAGAACTGAAAAATGAAAAGGTCTTATAGTGAATACACAAAGAGAAATTATGAAATTAGTTAAACATATATTGGATATCTTTTCTATATGTGACAGTATAAGAAAAAGTAAATGGGAGTTGAATAAGCTAACTGAAGAAGATAAGAGAACTGATGAAAAGATTAAAATAGCAGAACTTAAAAATGTACTAAAAAAAGTGAATATAGAAGCAGCCACAGGTTTAGAATGACTTGAATATTTAATGTGTAAAGATATGCAAGAATGGCAAAAAGAATATTTTTTAGAATATTTTTAAAGGTGTCGAATGAATGTTTGAACAATGTGTAAATGATGAAAAAAATCTGCACAGATGTAATGAAATCTGTATGGAAAAAGAAAGAAAGAACAGATATAAAAACTGGAGACCATTGGTATTAAATACTGTAGATTATGCAATATTTATGAAAATAGTAGAGAAAAGAATAGTAAGTAAAGCAAATAAATTATGTGAAACAGTCCTTGAAACAAAAGAGAAACAAGTCAAGAACTTCTGATATTAATAAGAGAGTTGGTAGTTGACGTAATAAATAGGAAACGGGACTAAAAATACTAAGCAAAAAAGTAATAAATATTTTGAAATTGGTTTACAGTGAAAAGAAAGTAAGGTTAGTAATTAATAGATGGTTAAGCGAAGTAATAGAAATAAAGAGTGGTATTAAGCAAGGATGCCCGGCAAGTAGTATTTTATTTGCATTAGCTATGAATGCAGTGGATGTTCTTCATCTCACATTGCTGCAGTCCTTACATATGGGTAGTCCGCTGTCCTCGGTCGGACCGAATACCAAAGTATTAGGCTGACGTCGGTCATGGGCGCTCAGAACTGACATCAGAGCGTCAGGGTATAAGAGCGCATGACCGACGTCATATCCTCAGTCTTTTTTGCCGCATGGTCCGATGCAGAAGCAGCGTTGCAAGTGCCGTTCGGCGTTCTGAAATTTTCGTATTCTGAGTTTCAGACCGAATCCAAGTTGGCTAAGTACCCCGTTGGGGAATATTTTTGTTTTTTCTTGCCTCAGTTAATTCTGGATGTCAGAAAAAGTGAATAATTGTATTTCTTGTGGGAAACAGATACCGCATAGGGATTATCACTCTCTTTGTATTCCTTGTTTGGGACCTGAGCACGACGTAGTCGGGTGTCGCTTTTGTGCTAAGTTTAATAAGCGCACCATCAAACGTAGGTTAGATTGCGCTAGGCTTGTCTTCGGTAAGCGGTGTAATTATAATATGCCATCGGATCCTCCGACGCCCGCTACCGCGAAGAAGCGCAAAGACAAATCTTTAAAACCCAGACAGGATGAGTCGTCCGTTCCGGATGCCGGTTCTTTAGAAACTACGGTGGAATCTGTGGATCCGGCCGTGGTTTCAGTTGAGTCTCTGGAGGAGACTTTGATTTTGCAAGATGTAGCCTCTCAGGAGGCAGGTCAGGCTGAGGGGGCCTCTCAGGTTACTGTTCTCCCTTCCTTACCTAAGGGGATTAGGCCTTCTCCTTCTGTCTCTAAGGCTCCTTCCAAAGGCAGGACTGGTTTGCCTTTCTCTGGTGTCAGTCCTAGTTCTGCAGGTTCTGTGCCTAAGAAGCACATGCTTAAAATGGCAGAAGATTTAATTACTTTGATTAGAGGTTCTATGCCCCCTCCTGATAAGAGGCCTAGGGTGGAGCCAGAGGTGGAAAGTTTGGAACAGGCCTCAGATGATTCAGAGTCTTCGGCTGAAGACATTCAGGATTTTCCTCCTTATTCTGATTCTGATGCAGAGGATTCCACTCCTTCTGCTTCTCCTCCAGAGGATTTTTCCTTCTCAGAAACACTTCATTCTATGAGGGAGCATTTTAAATGGGAAGGTCAGGATTTCTCAGATTCACGGAAGAGGCTTAGGGAATTCTTGTTTTTACCACAACATAGGCCCTTGGCTATACCTCCTGTTTTGGATGTTGTGCAAGATGTTTTCTCCGAGGCTTCCCTTAATCCAGATTCTTTGCCTCCTGCGCCAGTTAAACCGGACAGGTATTACAGGGTGCCTGAGGCTCATAAATATTTGTATAAGAGTCCCAGGGCAGACCCAGAAACTATTAGCCAGGGACCTAAGGGTGTCAGAGCTTCTGTTGTAAAAAATCCAGTTCCTATAGATAAAGAGGCTAGAGCTTTGGATAGATGGGGTAAAAAGGTGTATACCTCTTCTACTTTAGCAATGAGGGCTTTGAATTGCCAGTTTCATATGTTGAAGTATCAGAATTTCCTCCTTACTCAACTAAAATCTAAAGTGGATGCTTTGGCAGAGGGCATAGAGTGTAAAGAATTACAGGATTTGGTACATGTCTCTGAACAGGTGGGTAAGCATTCTTTGCAGTGTGGTTTTGATGCTTTACATGCTTCTTCCAGGGTGGCTGCCACTGGTTCAGTTCTTCGCAGGCACGCCTGGCTTAAGGATCAGAATTTGTCAGAGCATGTTAAAACTAGAATTTTGGATGCTCCTTTACAGTCTAAAGTTTTATTTGGTCCCCCTGTGGAGTCGGTCTTGAAAAAAATGGAAGACAAGGCTAAGTCTATGCAGACTGTTAAAGATTTCTTGCAGGTGCAGCCTCCAAAGTTTAGTAGGAATTGGCCTACTAAGGGGTGGGCGTATCCTTCTTCTGATTCTCAGTCTAGAGGTAGATCTAGACGTGGTAGGGGCAGAGCTCAGAGTACTTTCTGGCCTAGAACATGGAGTTCACCTGCACAATCTACAGGTGAGGGCAGGGGCCAGTCCTTTCGTAAACAGGCCCAATGACCTGCATTTTCAGCTGCCAGATTCTTCTTGCCTGGCAGCTCCTTTGGGAGGAAAGTTAGCACTCTTCAAGCAAAACTGGCTTTTAGTCACCCAGGACAAATGGGTATTGGACATTATAAACCGAGGCTACAAGTTTTATTTCCATACATTGCCTCCTTTCAAAGGCATGCCAGACGTTCCTCCTCAACAAAGGGTAGAGGCTTACAAGCAGATTTCTTTACTTCTTCAAATGGGAGCCATACAGCCGGTCCCTCTGTCAGAAGTGGGCCTAGGATTTTATTCTCGCCTGTTTCTAGTACCAAAGAAAGGGAACACGTGGAGACCGATTTTGGATTTATCTATCCTCAACACATACCTGGACATTCCAAAGTTCAAAATGTTGACTTTGCAACAGCTTTTACCTCTGTTGGGCAAAGATCACTGGATGGTAACTCTGGATCTCAAAGAGGCTTATCTTCATGTTCCTATCAGGCCCAGTTGCAGGAGGTACCTGCGTTTTCGGGCTGGGACTTTACATTATCAGTTCTCTGCATTGCCCTTTGGCTTATCTACTGCGCCCAGGGTGTTCACAAAGGTTCTGGCTCCAGTGATAGCCTTCTTCAGGTTGAGAGGAATACAAATTTATCCTTATTTGGACGATTGCCTGATTCTTGCTCAAGACAAGTACGAACTTCTTCATCATCTACAGTATGTGATGGCAGTGTTAAGGTGCCTAGGGTATTCTGTGAACGAAACAAAGTCCAGTCTAGTACCCTCTCAGGAAATGTGCTTTCTGGGTGTGAGACTGAATACAGCTTCCCAGATGGCTTTTTTGACCCCGGACAAGCAAAAGAACCTTACTCTTTACTTCCATCAATTGTCTCTATGGTCCAGGCTGACTGCAAGGACAGTCCTTCAAGCCTTGGGGTTCATGGCATCTTGTATCCTGGTGCTTTTCAATGCCAAACTGCATATGAGGAAGCTCCAATGGTATCTCAAAAATGTATGGACTCAACATTGCCAAGATCTGGACACTGTCATTCAAATAATACCTTGCATTCAAAAGGAATTTTTGTGGTGGGCTCAGGAATGTCACCTAAACAAGGGACTCTCTGTGACCCGACCAGAGGCGAGTCAGATTCTAACGACAGATGCCTTCGACAAGGCTTGGGGAGCACACCTCAATGGAAAATGGGTTCAAGACACGTGGCCTGCCAGACTTCAACATTTGCATATCAACTTGAAGGAGATGTTAGCAGTCCAATTTGCATTGATGGCTTTCAAGGATTTACTTCACCCAGGGCAAGTGTTGATTCAAACAGACAACACAACTGTCATGTGGTACATCAACAAGCAAGGGGGAACACATTACCCTCTTTGCAGACAAGCGATGATTTTGTGGGAGACTGCTCTCAGTTTACACCTCAATCTTCAGGCAAGGTTTCTACCAGGAGCACAGAACTCCTTAGCAGATGTGTTGAGCAGACAGATAGTGGATCCCCACGAGTGGAAATTGGATCCTCATGTATTTCGAAAGTTGACAGTGTTATGGGGAACTCCAGACATAGATCTGTTCGCTTCTCCACTAAATTTCCAGTTGCCAAAGTTTTGCACAAAAATGTTTCATCCCACAGCTTGGAAGGTGGATGCTCTATCATTCAGTTGGAGCAATCTTCACGTCTATGCCTTTCCACCTCTGCCTCTCCTCCCAAAGGTACTCTTGAAGGCCAGACAAGACAAGCCATCCATGATTCTGATAGCTCCAGATTGGCCTCGACAGCACTGGTACCCTCTGCTGAGAAGTTTAGTATGGGAGCCTCCATGGCCTTTGCCTTCGATTCCGCACCTTTTGTCACAGGAGGGCAATCATTTCCTCAATGTCAGGATTCAGTCCCTGCATCTAACAGCCTGGCATATTCTGTTCTAGACCCTGGAGGGTCTCAGCTTCCACAACAAGTTTTGAATGTTATTTTGGAGGCCAGAAGGCCTAGTACAAGGAAAGTTTACGCTGATAAATGGAGGAGGTTTTTTGTTTGGAGCAAAGCAAAGGACTTTGATGTTTCCAAGCCTGATTTAGCTGTTTCTCTTCAATACCTTACAGATTTATTAGGCAAGGGTTTGTCTTTCTCCTCTATAAAGGTTCATGCTGCAGCCATTTCTGCTCACTATGACTGTGACCCTCCTTTATTCTCTCATCCTTTGTTTAAGCAATTTCTTAGAGGGGCAAAGAACATAAGACCCCCACGTAGAGCTCCTACTCCTGCCTGGGATCTCAATTTTGTGTTGGAAAAACTTACTTTACCACCTTTTGAGCCTGCAGCTACTGCCGAATTGAAGTTTTTGTCATGGAAGACTGCTTTTTTGTTGGCCATTACGTCTGCAAGAAGGGTTTCTGAATTACAGGCCCTTATGGCAGTTGAACCCTTCCTAATTTTTCATAAGGATAGGGTATCTTTACGTACTAATCCTACTTTTATGCCTAAGGTGGTTTCTAGTGTGGCCTTGAACCAAACTATTCATTTACCGACTTTTTATGCAGATCCCCAAAATAAAGGGGAGAAGATTTTGCACACTTTGGATATTCACAGGCAGTTGCGTTATTATTTGAGCAGAACTAAAGGGTTCAGACAGTCTCAGCAGTTGTTTGTTTCTTTTGCCTTGGGTTCTCAGGGAAAACCTGTTTCTAAACAAACTATTTCTAAGTGGATTGGTTTTTGTATTGCTTTCTGTTATTCCCATCATGGTAAGGAGATTCCGGCTGGAATCAGGCCTCATTCCACTAGGGCTACTGCCACTTCTACAGCCTTTTTAAGGGGGGTAGCTACTAAAGATATTTTGGAAGCAGCTACTTGGAGTTCAGTGCACACTTTTTCTAAACATTACCACCTTCCTCTTTATTCTAAATCTAGGGCTGGATTTGCCACTGCAATATTACAGGGCATTTTGGCAGCTCCTAATGCTTTATGATTTTGCCAACCTCCCTTTACCTCTGCTTTGGGATTCTACCCATATGTAAGGACTGCAGCAATGTGAGATGAAGAACATAGTACAGTTTTGTACCTACCATAAATGTAGATGTTCGAAGATCCACATTGCTGCAGTCCAATTTACCCTCCCTCCTTCACCTCTACAGTTTGGAATGGGTGTATGGTTTGGGTGGTAGCTGTTATTTGTACATATTTTGTTTTTGGGAGGTATTCTGTTTTTGGCTGTGGCCTTTCTTTTTAGGGCCTTCTGACATCTGGGGCAAGAAAAGACTGAGGATATGACGTCGGTCATGCGCTCTTATACCCTGACGCTCTGATGTCAGTTCTGAGCGCCCATGACCGACGTCAGCCTAATACTTTGGTATTCGGGCCGACCGAGGACAGCGGACTACCCATATGTAAGGACTGCAGCAATGTGGATCTTCGAACATCTACATTTATGGTAGGTACAAAACTGTACTTTATTAAGATACATTTGACATTAGAGAAGGCAAAATACCATACACCAGATTGAATAAAGATTCTAGTGATGTTCACATATGTAGATGATTTAGTATTAGTGGTTAGAAACAGAGAATGAATGAATATAGCTATAGAAGTACTTAAAGAATTAAAGATGCTAGGATTACGTATTAATAAGGAAATGGAAAATAGTAAAGTACTGGGTTTTGTGGAGTAATAGAAGTTATTAAGTTTAATGAAGAAGAAATAGAAATTTTAGGAATAAAGTTTGGAATTGAATAACTGGAGAGAAACGGAAAGATGTGATAGTTAAAATATGATTTTGGAGAACATTTAAGCTTACATAGAGAAAGAAAGCATATTTAATTCTGTGATATTAGGAAAGATAAGACATTTGACAAATGTATGCATGATTCCACTAATAGCTGAAAAGGACTTAATGAACATAATTGTTGCTTTTATATGGGGATCTAGACTGAATCCTGTTAAAAGAGGTATTATTTATGTTTACAACAAGGAAGGAGGGTTGAGTTTAATACACCCAATTGTGTATATATCCTCATTAAACTTATATAAAATATTAATAGGAATGCAAGACAAAATAAAATTGTTAATAAGGATTATAGAGGAAAAACATAAATCAGTTTGGGAAAAGCCTAAATGTTTAAAAGGATTTGTTGTATGGAGATAAAGTTATATCAAGAGAAAATACTGTTATGGAAGATCGATTTAGGCTATATAGAAAAGAATAGAAAACATGATATGAGAATGTAATGAAAAAATTCTGTTACATTTATCCTTGGGGACATATACTGTAGGTGATAAAAAAAGTTAAGGCAGTAAACGTTAGAATGAAAAAAATGTAAAAAATATGTAGAATGTACATATTTTTAATGGAGATTGTCGATAAGTAAGCTCCTAGTTAAAGCAAACATGCCATACAAAAATATAAAAGACAGAATTTGCTGATATTGTGGTGAGTTAGAAACAGTCAAACATGTTTTCATAAAATGTAAGGAGTATATCAGTTGTGGAAAGAAATATGTGATAAAGGATATTTAAAGAAATTGAAATTTTTTTTAACATAAATAGGGACATGCTCGAGTATGAGCACTATGAAAATGTAAAACAAAATGACAGATTGGATCAAAAGTTAAAAAGTTATTTTATATAATGTGGATCATATGGAATGAAAGAATAAATGAGATAAAAAACAATGGGAAATGGATATTATCAGAAATTTTGAAAAAGTGAGATTTTGTTTGTGGAGAAAGCAGTGGGGGAGCTAAAAATGTGGAAGAGATTGAAAATATGTATATGCAATTGTACATATTGTAAATTTGTAAATATGTTGTGAAACGTATATATAGGATATATGTATATTCTGTTTTTGTGAATTTTAATAAAGGACCCCTACGGAACATGTGTTTTTAAAATGTAAAAGTGTAAAAAAGTTATGGGGAAAGCTATGTAAAGAATTTGTTTTTTTTTTCAAAGAAATAGAGGAAGTGGATAAATAAACATGGGTATGGTTAAATATGGACATTAAAAGAATAGAAGTCAAGAGTATGTTAAAAGAATAGATAAAAGCTTATTTTATATTATATGGGTTATATGGAATGAAAGAATAAATTAGATTAAGTTAAATTGTTCAATGGTAAATGGATTTTAATAACAATATTAAGTAAAATCAGATGGTTATGGAAAAAGAAGTGGGGGTCTAATAGGAATGAAAATTTAGTAAGCTTGTAAAGAAAGTTATGAATATGTGTAAAGAGATTTGTGTATATATATATATATATATATATATATATATATATATATATATATACTGTATTTGTAAATATTTGTAAATATGTAAATATGATGTAAATAAGAATTTAGTTTGTATATAAATAAAGGACCCCTACTCTTTGATGATCCAAATTATAGAATGTGGATGAGAAATTATGGTCTGTTTAGATGGTAAGTAAAAGTGATGCATCTGCGTAGAGCCAATGTTGTCTTTTCTGTTCGACAACACTGGCAACTTTTTTAGACATCCGGATTCAGAGCTCAGGCTCCTCCCTTATACCTGTAATTCCCTTCTGTTCACACAGTACCTCATATCTCTTTTTCTGCATATTAGACTCGGATGTGATGTGTGGGCTTCGTGCTAGGATAGCTTTGCCATTTAAGTCTTCTTACTCATTGCTGGGATTTTGTTTGGCTTCCGTTGATATCCTTTGGATATCTCTAATTGTAGGCTGTTGCTAGCTTGTGTTTAATAGCATTGTTTATCTCTTTTCTTGTATCTTTTGTAACAATCAGAGCTGCGGATTTACCTTTCCACCCTTTTTAGACTCCCCTCCTCATAAAAAAAAAAAATTCTTCCTGTTTTGAGTATATATATATATATATATATATATATATATATATATATATATATATATATATATATATATATATATATATATATATATATATATATGGATCTACTTCATAATGCCGAAATTTCAGAATGCCAACAACCATATGGCCGACACCCTATGTCCGGCATTCAAAATCTTGACATTATGGATAAATCCAGAAAAGAAAAAAAAAATTCCTTTAAAGTGCTAGCAGGGGGCTCCGCCCCCCCACACCCCCCGTAACTTTAATATACCAACTCTGAGATCGCACTACAGTGCAGGAATGAAAATCTTTCTATTCCGCACTATAGTGTGATGCGAGTTTCCCATTGTCGGCAATCTGAATGTTGATCATATGGTGTCGGCATTCTGGACGGTCGGCAATGTCAGCTAGACGCATATATATATATGGGTCTACCTGACAACGTCGACAGCTCAGAACGCCGACACTGAGAACACCGACACCAGAAGATCGACAACTGAGAAGACCGACGGATGAAAACACCGACGCTGAGAACACCGACATGGGAAAAGGCTGTGTAAGTATGCGGTAGTGACGGACGTTAGGGTGCGAGTAAGGTAAGTGTGCGATATTGACGGTCTGTAGGGATAGGGGTGGGTTAAGTGAGTTAGGGTTAGGGCGCGGGTTAGGTAAGTGTGCAGTAGTGATAGTCTTTGGGTTAGGGGCGGGTTAAGTGAGTCAGGGTTAGGGCGCGGGTTAGGTGAGTGTGCGATAGTGACGGACCTTAGGGTTAGGGTTTGGGTTAAGGTTGTAGATAGTTGTGTATGTGAGGTTTAGTGTGGGTTTGTAAGGATTTTGGTGTGCTTGTGTTGTGTGTGTGCTTTTTGGACAGGGGATTTGTTTTGTTTGTTGATTGTCGTTATTATGGTGTGTTGGACATGTGAGGTTTCGTGTTTGTGAACTGTCGGTTATGTGGTGTCAGTGATTTCGTTGTCGGGCATGTGAGGTTTCGTGTTTGTGAACTGTCGGTTATGTGGTGTCAGTGATTTCATTGTCGGTGTTGTGATGTGTCGGTGTTGTCAGCTAGACCTATATATATATATATATATATATATATATATATATATATATATATATATATACACACATATGTGTGTGTGTGTGTGTGTGTATATATATATATATATATATATATATATATATATATATATATATATATATATATATAAATAATATGGATCTACTTCACAATCTTGAAATTTCAAAACTTCGAACTGCAAATGGTTGAGACCATAACACTGAAGATGTTCTTCATGTTTCACTGTTGCAGTCATCACATTTGGGTTACCCCTGCCAGGGTAGCCCTCGGCCGTCCCGAATACCAGAGGCTTAGTATTTCTGCATTGGTTGATGTCGCTTCAGGACTGACGTCAGGTCATCAGTACTATAAAGTAAGGCAGCTGATGCCATTTTAAAAATCCTACTGCTGACTTTGAGATAATTTCTCAAGGGCCTAAAGGAATTAAAGCAACCTCTGCTAAGAATCCCATCCCCTCAGATAGTGATTCTTGAGCACTAGACAGATGGGGTAAAAAAGTATACACGTCTGCTACTGTTGCTATCAGAGGACTAAATTGCCAGTTCTATATGCTAAAATTTCAGCAACTTCCCCTGGAACTCCTCAAACAAAAAGTGGCTTCCTTTCCTGCTTGTGCAGAATCTGAAGAGTTACAAGAGTTAATGTATTCTGCAAGTTAAGTAACTAAACACACCTTGCATTGTAGTTTTGACGCCCTAGAAGCCCCTTGCAGGGCAGCAGTCACCGGTTCTGTCCTTAGAAAGCATACATGGCTTAAGGATCCACCCTTGCCAGACCATGTTAACTATAAATTGTTGGATTCACCCTTGCACAAAGACAACTTATTTGGCACTAAGGCAGAGGAGGTCTTAAAAAAGATAAATCTATGCAGACAGTTAAGGATTTCTTACAGGTTCAACCACCCAGGTTCAGCAGGCATTGCCCCTCCAAGCACTGGTCCTTTCCTGCTCCCACCAGGTCAGTTCAGCCCAGACCCTGTGGAAGCAAACCCCCCCCCCCCCAGACAGCAGCCACAAGCACCTGGACCACCATTACCAATGATTGCTGGGTCCTCAATATAGTGTCCCTGGGATACGAATTTTCTTTCCACTCCCGTCGAACTCCAAAAGGGTTCCCAGATCTACCTCCAAACCAGTGGGTAGAGGAGCAGTTCTCTGCTCTCCGAGGGCAAAAGAGCATATTCCTGCAGAACAGAAAAGCCAAGGTTTCTACTCCAGACTTTTTCTGGTACCCAGAAAAGAAAGCACCTGCTGCCCCATCCTCGATCTGTCCATTCTAAACACCTTCCTGGTGATACCAAAATTCAAAATGCTCACCCTCCAGCAACTGCTACCCATGCTGTCCAAGGATGCTTGGCTAGCCACCCTAGACCTAAAAGATACCTACCTCCACATTCCTATTAGGAAGTCATGCAGTAAATATCTCCATTTCAGGGCAGGATCTTTGCACTTTCAGTTCTCTGCACTTCCCTTTGGCTTATCGACTGCTCCTAGAATTTTCACAAAATGTCTGGCTCCAGCCATTGCCTTTTGCAGCAAAGGAATATCTAAATTTACCCATACTTAGACGACTGCCTAATTCAGGCAGACAGTCAGGAAAAGCTGCTCAAGCACCTGGCCTTTGTAAAGTCCCTATTGACCTCCCTAGGGTACACAATCAACGAAGAGAAATCCAAACAAGTACCCACCCAAAGGATTATATTTGTGGGAGCATGCCTGGACACAGCATCCCAGATGGCATTCCTTAGACCAGAGAAGCAAACTTACCTGACAGCCTAGTTCTCTCAACTAGCCATCAGACCCCAGTTATCTGCAAGGAAAATCCTGCAAGCTTTGGGGTTCATGGCGTCTTGCATTCTACTCATTCCATATGCCAGACTGCATATGAGGAAACTTCAGTGATACCTAAAAAGCCTTTGGTGTCAACACTCAGGTCCTGGAAACTCTTATACCAATGATACCTTGCCTAAGGAAAGATTTTCTTTGGTGGGCAGCAGCATGCTCCCACAACAAGGGAGTACCTTTCTCACCACCCCTCGCCATCCAGACCCTCACCACAGATGAATCAGGCTATGCCTGGGGTGCACACCTGGACGGCAAGTGCATACAGAGCCAATGGAGCGCACAGCAAACCCATCTGCACATCGACTAAAAAGAAATGTGAGCTGTCCAGCACGCATTGACAGCTTTCAAACCCCTTCCCTCCCCAGGAGCTCTCCTGATCAAAACAAACAACACCACTGTGATGTGGTATATCAACAAACAGGAAGGGACTCACTCCTACCCTCTGTGCAGGCTGGCCATGACCCTTTGGCACACAGCCTCTGCCATGCAACTCCACCTGTTAGCACAGTTCCTGCCAGGTTCTCTAAACTCTCTGGCAGACCACTTAAGCAGAAATCTTCTGGACCCACATGAGTGGCAGCTAGACAAAAGAACCTTCACCCTAATAACTCAGAATTGGGGCACCCCGGAGGTCGACCTCTTTGCCTCCAATATCAACCATCAGCTCAGCAAGTTCTGCATCAGGGAGCATCACTGCATGGCTTGGAAAGTGGATGCCCTGTCCTTCCCCTGGGTCCGTCTATCGGTCTATGTCTTTCCTCCACTACCTCTCATCCCCAGGGTACTGCTCAAAATAAGGGAGGAAAAAACAAATGACAATTCTTATTGCTCCAGTCTGGCCTCGCCAGCACTGGTACGCACTGCTGTGCAGCCTGTTTCCACTGCCACCATGGAATCTCACTCAGACCCCAACCCTCCTGACCTAGAGGGAAAGGGAAATTCATGCATTCCCAATTGCAGACCCTCAGTTTGGCAGCTTGGCTTATTCCCTAACCACTGATCAATCTGCCAACCTCAGTAAACAGGTTCTAGATGTTATACGTTAGGCCAGATGCCTTAGCACTAGAAAGTCTTATGCTGACAAATGGAAAAGATCTGCACCTGGATTCAGGCTAAGGGAGCCAATACGGCACAGCCCTCCCTCCCTCTCATCCTGGATTACTTAGCTGACCTGCTACACAGTGGTCTCTCTTTTTCCTCTATTAAAATTCATGCCTCTGCTATCTCTGTTCATTTCCCACTGTGCAGCCCCTTTTCTCACACCCTCTGATCAAACAATTCCTAAGAGGGGCTAGCAACTTGAAGCCACCCAGAAGAGCACCTACCCCAGCGTTAAAATTTCTCTCCTGGAAGACAGCTTTCCTTCTGGCCATCACTTCAGCCAGAAGGGTCTCCGAGCTACAAGCGCTCATGGCTGTGGAGCCCTTCATCATCTTACACACTGACAGGGGTTCCCTTAGGATGAACCCATCCTTCATGCCCAAAGTGGTGTCCAGTGTGGCTCTCAACCTATCCATTCATTTGCCCACCTTTTTCCCTAACTCACAGAACAAGGGGGAAAGGATCCTGCACTCTCTAGATGTGCACAGACAGCTCAGATTCTATCTGGACAGGACTAAATCCTTCAGAAAGTCTGATCAATTGCTTGTTAGCTTTGCTGCAGGGGTAGAGGGCAATGCCATCATCAAACAAACAATTTCCAAATGGATAGCACACTGCATCCATTTCTGTTACAAGCAACATGGAAAGCCTCTGCTTAAGTGGGTCAGGACTCAGTCCACCATAGCAGCCTCCACCTCTGCAGCTTTCCTCAGAGGAGTCCCCACCAGAGATATCCTGGAGGCTGCCACCTGGACTTCTTTTCACACTTTCACCAAACATTACCACCTGCCTATCTTCTCCAAATCCAGGGCAGAGTTTCCCTCTGCAGTCTTGCAGGGCATCCTATCCAGCCCATAGTCTCCTTGACTGCCTCCACCCTTTTCCTCAGCTTTGGGAATCAACCCAAATGTGATGACTGCAACAGTGAAACACAATGAACATAGTACAGTTGTGTACACTTACCATAAATGTAGATGTTTGAGAGTATTCACCGATGTTTGAGAGTATTCACCGTTGCTGTCCTAGTTTGCCCTCCCTCCATCCCCCTCTTCTTTCTTCTCTCTCCTTACAAGGGACATTTTGGTATTTACTTTCTGCTGGTCGGGTTCTTCCACCAGAACCTGGCTTTCACTTGGGAGCTCCTGACAGTTAGGGCATAAAAAACTGATGTAATGACGTTGGCTGCCTTACTTTATACTACTGATGACCTGACATCCTTCCTGAAGCGACAGCAACCGACACAGAAATATTAAGCCTCTGATATTCAGGCCGGCCGAGCGCTACCCTAGCAGGGATAACCCAAATGTGATGACAGCAGTAGTGCGAATTTGGAGTTGGTATATTTAATTGAGGGGTGTGCAACCTCCCCCACCTAGGTAGTTTGGGGATGGTATAGTTTCATTTTCGTTAGTTGTGGCATGAGTGATTACTTACCCTTGGAATGGATTTGCCAATCTGGTTGTTCTCTGAAGTGAGGTTTTGATGCTTTCGTCTTAACGATTCGGTCTTCAGTACTGTGGGCTTTTGATGCTTTGAAGTAGACCAATGAGAAGAGGGGTAAGGCATGCCCGAAGGTAGGTAAAAGCTAGGACTGTGATAGTGAGGGTCGGAACTTTGAATGTTGGCAGTATGACTAATATAGGGACAGAGCTAGCTAATATGATGGACGGAAGGAAGGTTGGTATATTGTGTGTGCAAGAGACCAGATGGAAGGGGAGCAAGGCTAGGTGTATCGGAGGCGGGTTCAAATTGTTTTATCATGGTGTGGAATGGAGGAGAAATGGCGTAGGGTTTATCCTGAAGGAACAGTATGCTAAGAGGGTTTTGGAGGTGAAAAGAGTGTCGGATGGAGTGATGTTTATGAGTCTGGAAATTGATGGTGTAATGATGAATGTTAGTGCATATGCTCCACAAGTTGGGTGTGCGTTGGATAAGAAAGAAAAATTTTGGAGTGAGTTGGATGAAGTGGTAATGACTGTACCCAAGGGTGAGACACTGGTGATTGGAGCAGACTTCAGTGGACATGCTGGTGAAAGGAACAGAGGGGATGAGGAAGTGATGGGTAGGTATGGTGTTAAGCAAAGGAATGCAGAAGGTCAGATGGTAGTGGATTTTGCTAAAAGGATGGACATGGCTGTGGTGAATATGTATTTTAACAAGAGGGAAGAGCATAGGGTGACATATAAGAGTGGAGGAAGATGCACACAGGTGGATTATATCTTATGTAGAAGGGCCAGTCTGAAGGAGACTGGAGACTGTAAAGTGGTGGCAGGGGAAAGTGTAGTTAGGCAGCATAGGATGGTAGTTTGTAGGATGACATTGGTGATCAAGAAGAGGAGGAGGAGTGTGAGGGCAGCACCAAGGATCAAATGGTGGAAATTGTAAATGTGAGGTGGAGTTCAGACAAGAGTTAAGACAGGCACTGGGTGGCAGTGAAGAGTTACCGAATAGCTGGGTGATACAGCAGAGCTAGTAAGGGAGATGGCTAGAAAGCTGCTTGGTGTGACATCTGGAAAGAGGAAGGAGGACAAGGAGACCTGGTGGTGGAATGAAGAAGTACAGGAGAGTATACATAGAAAGAGTTTGGGGAAGAAGAAGTGGGATTGTCAGAGAGATGAAGTAAGTAGACAAGAGTATAAGGAGATGAGGTGCATGGCAAAGAGAGAGGTGGCTAAGGATAAGGCGTATGAAGAGTTGTATGAAAGGTTGGACACTAAGGAGGTAGAAAAGGACCTGTACCAATTGGCTAGACAGAGGGACTGAGCTAGTAAAGATGTGCAGCAGGTAAGGGTGATAAAGGATAATGAGGGAAACGTACTCAAGTGAGGAGAGTGTGTTGAGCAGATGGAAAGAGTACTTTGAGGGGCTGATGAATGAAGAGAATGAGAGAGAGAAGGTTGGATGATGTGCAGATAGTGAATCATGAAATTCAGTGGATTAGCAAGGAGGAAGTAAGGATAGCTATGAAGAGGAGAAAGGCTGTTGGTCCAGATGACATACCTGTGGAAGCATGGAGGTGTTTAGGTGAAATGGCAGTGGAGTTTTTAACTAGATTGTTTAATGAAATCTTGGAAAGTGAGAGGATGCCTGAGGAATGGAGAAAAAGTGTTTTGGTACCGATTTTTAAGAATAAGGGTGATGTGCAGAGATGTAGTAACTACAGAGGGATTAAATTGATCAGTCACAGCATGAAATTATGGGAAAGAGTAGTAGAAGCTAGGTTAAGAAGGGAGGTGATGATAAGTGATCAGCAGTATGGTTTCATGCCAGGAAAGAGCACTACAGATGCGATGTTTGCTTTGAGAGTGTTGATGGAGAAGTACAGAGAAAGTCAGAAGGAGTTGCATTGTGTCTTTGTGAACTTAGAGAAAGCATATTACAGGGTGCCTAGAGAGGAGTTGTGGAATTGTATGAGGAAATTGGGAGTGTCAGGGAAGTATGTAAGAGTGGTACAGGATATGTACGAGGGTAGTATGACAGCGGTGAGGTCTGCGGTGGGAGTGATGGATGCGTTTAAGATGGAGGTGGGATTACATCAAGGATCAGCTCTGAGCCCTTTCTTATTTGCAATGGTGATGGACAGGTTGACAGACGAAATCAGACAGGAGTCCCCGTGGACTATGATGTTTGCAGATGACATTGTGATCTGTAGTGAGTGTAGGGAACAGGTGGAGGAGACCCTGGAGAGGTGGAGATATGCTCTAGAGAGAAGAGGAATGAAGGTCAGCAGGACTAAGACAGAATATATATATGTGAATGAGAGGGAGGATAGAGGAATGGTGAGGGTGTAGAGGTGGCGAAGGTGGATGAGTTTAAATACTTGAGATCAACAGTTCATGGTAATGGTGAGTGTGGAAGAGAGGTGAAGAAGAGAGTACAGGCAGGATGGAGTGGGTGGAGAAGAGTGTCAGGAGTGATTTGTGACAGATGAGTACTAGTAAGAGCGAAAGGGAAGGTCTACAAGAGGGTAGTGAGACCAGCTATGTTATATGGGTTGAAGGCAGTGGCATTGACAAAAAGGAGTCAGAGCTGGACGTGGCAGAGTTAAAGATGTTAAGATTTGCACTGGGTGTGACGAGGATTGACAGGATTAGGAATAAGTGGGGTCAGCCCAGGTTGGAAGGTTTGGAGACAAAGCCAGAGAGGCAAGTTTACCTTGGTTTGGACATGTGCTGAGGAGGGATGCAGAGTATATTGGGAAAAAGATGCTAAGGATGAAGGTGCCAGGTAACAGGAAAAGAGGAAGGCCTAAGATAAGTTTATGGATGTGGTGAGAGAGGATATGCAGGTGGTTGGTGTGACAGAGCAAGATGCAGAGGTCAGGAAGAAATGGAAACAGATGATCCGCTGTGGCGACCCCTAACGGGAGCAGCTGAAAGAAGAAGTAGACCAATTTATATGCATACACACAAACACACACACACACGCACATATACATTTATATACATGGTTTTGACAATGGTCACTTTACTCTTCGTAAATATTTTTCTATGTAAATATCTAGGTTATGAATTTTTTATGTACTGCTTTTTGCAAGTTGTATTCTTGTCTCATTGGGTCACTTCTGTATAAATATTAAGATTATGAAACTTTTATGTACTGCTTTTATGTCAAATTATAATATATATGTATATATAGGCAGGTTGTATTTTGTGTGAGGATACTTGTTGCTGTGAACAATACTGTAATCTGTTGTCATGTCTACCTGTTACTGGGAGCTTTTTTCCCCGGGCCTCCACTGAAAATGGGCTAGCTCAGTCCGGTGGAATTTCCAAATGTCAATAAATAAATAAATATATATATATATATATATATATATATATATATATATATACACACACACACACACACACACACACACACACACACACACACACACACACACACACATATATACACACACACACACACACATATATATATACACACACACACACACACACATACATATATGTATACACGCACACATACATAGACGTATATATATTTTTTGCTGTATTACTACTGTCGGTATTTTTTTCTGTATAGTGTTAGCAGTGTATGTTTGTGGGCTTTCTAGTGCCATGAATGATAAGGTTGTAGGGTTCAAGTGCACCACTTGCAGGCACAGAAAACCACCTCCAGATCCCTAGTCCCTTTGTGTTTATTGTCTAGAAGTGGGTCACTTAGATATTTAATGTGATTTGTGGGCTTCCTTTGGGGCTAGGTCCCTCATAGACAGGTGCAACAAGTTGGAGTTGAAAGGTCTTCTCCCTGCCACTGCAGGAGAAATGATCCCTTCTGGTTTGGCTTTCATTATTAGAAAGAATCCCAGGGCTAAGTTGAAGTCATCCATAGAGAAGGAAGAAGAGACAAAAAAGGAAAAGAAAAAGAGAGAAACAAAGAGACAAACCAGATGGAAAAGAAAAGGAACGAGGTTGGAAGAAGTCTCCAGAACCCTTAGGTCCATCAGGCCTGGCTCCAAAAGCCCCAGAACCTGTTTGGATCTGCTCCCCTTCTTTTTATCCTCCACAATTTACTCTGGAGCCAGCCAGTCCTCATTTCCATTTCCCTTTTTGGCAGAAGAGATTGACGCATCATTCTTCCATGCCTGATTTAGTGGCATCATCCTTGGCAACATCCTTCAGGTAATTTTAGTCATCGAGGAGTCTCTCTGAAGCCGATGTTGACAGGATGATGTGAAAGTTCCTCAGAACCCAAATCAAGATGGGGCTCCTCCCAGTGCTTCCCCAACCAGGGGTGCAGATCCAGTCCCTTCAACCCCCTACACACACACACACACACACACACACACACACACACACACACACACACACACACACACACACACGTGCGGTATCTCCTTTGCTGGTCTGGCCTTCAGATCCAGTGACTACAGAGCTGAGTGTTTCTGCAGGGTGCCCTTGTTAGAACCAATAGCTTGGTCTGCTTTGACTCCTACTGTCTCCCTTCATGTTTTATGTGGGAATAGGCCTTATTGGAATAAAGGTCCTGCTGTAGATGCCATCATGGTGCCGACAGCCACAAAAAGGAGCTGCTGGAAGAGAGCCCTTCTGCCCATACCCCTATTAGGGAGTCCACGGTGCTGAGCAGGTTTGGAAAGCAGCCTTGCACTTCAGCAATGTTTGCATTATGTACACTGAATTATCTAGCTCACCTGACACAACTCCAGAGAGACTTGACCAAAGAACTTACTAAGTCTGTCTCTGGGGCATTACTTGCTGATGTTCAGAAAACTGTGGAGTTGTAGTAACCACCCTCCATTCCATTTCCAATGTGTCCATTCAGCTCATGGCACTTTGAGGGTGGCAGGCACTGGCATTGCTGTGGTCCAAATACACCTGGATGCATCTCTGCGACTTTGCAGAAAGTTTCAAGACATCCTTTTTGAATGCCCCTATTGGGGGTCCACCCTTTTTGACTCAGAGTCAAGGAGATACTCATCAGAAGTGAACAGGTGCCAAAACACTGTCTGCTTTGGGCATCCATTTTTCTACCTCACCAAAGGACTTTACCCTGGAACCAAAAGGATGGAAAGAAGTTGTGATTTTGCAAGTCTCAGGGTTTTGGTCAAGGGACTTTTAGTAGCAGACCCCGCCCAGTGGCAGAGAGAGAGAGAAAGAACTTTGACGGATGTCACCCCTGTGGCAGAGGTGATCTGCAGAATCAACGGTTTAAGGGTCTGTTTACCAACAAACCCTTCCATCACTCTAAAATGGTTGCTTGACTGCTGCAGTCTAGAGGCAGTCTGGGGTACTTATCTCTACACCCCCAAGCCTGGTTAGCCATCACAGAAGATTCTTGTGTGCTTAAAATTATAACTAGGGGCTATGTTATTCCCTTTCTTTCCCACCCACCAACCAAAGAAAACATCCCAATGTTCCACCTCAGTCACCCAAATTAGTTTGTAAATCAGATGAAATTCTTAATGGTCATGATTCAGTCCATACTACCCTTTTTGACAAAGGACGACTAGATGTGCTTGGTGGACTTACAAAATGCCTATTATCACTTAAAACTAGCAAGGCAGTCCAAAAGGTTCCTTTGCTGTCAGCTGGGAGCTAGTCCCTTCCAGTTCAGGTCATTTTGCCCTTTCGTCTTTCCACAGCAACCAGGGTGTTCGCCGTGTATATGACCGTGGTTGCATCTCATATCAGACAGCAGGGGTTCCAAGTGTTCCATGACTTAGCTGACTGACTCATCATTGCATCCATAAGGGATGTTCTTGTTCAGGCCAGTGACTAATTGCCCCAAATATGTCACCAACTAGGAATCACCATCAACTTGAAGCCAGCTGAAACCCAGTTGAAGCAGTAAAATAAGGTGCCACCTCAATACAGTCTCTCAAATTGCCAAACATCTGGACTCCAGTGTAGTAGCCTTACGTCGGCAAGCTTCTGAAGTCCCATCTCTGGGAATTACTGAGCTAATTGGCTGCTGTGATTACTTTGGTTCCTCAGGCCAGCTTTCAGAGTAGAGGTCTGCAGTGGACTCTTTTCTATTTATTGGTCTATACTGTGTCAGCTCGTGTAGTTTCAGTTTCTCTAACTTTAATATGCAGACATCATATTCACTAGTGGAAGATTTCCCCACTGGTGGTTCTAGGTTACCCTTTCATCTTCCTGCCACCTTATCACCACAGAAACTACGACACCTCCCTTCTTAGGTGGGGGGCATTTCAAAGGGAAGATGGTTCAAGGCACATGGACTGTTTCGGAGGCCAAACTTCATATCACTATCTTGAAAATGAGGGCAGTTCTAGCACTGACAGCTTTTCAGCACCCCCTCCCTGATGGTGTGATTTCTGGCTAAATGGACAATATGGAGGGAGTCTGGTACATCAACAAACAGAGGCGAACCAGATCATATCCTCTGTTGAGAAGCCATGAGGGTTTGGCAGTAGGCGATGTCTTCCCAGTGCTGTCTAGTAGCAATTCACATCTAGAGGAATATCAGTGCTTTAGTGGACAAACTGAGCAGGTTAGTTCTCCTACCTCATGAGTGATCTCTCAGTCAGTTAGTGGCTACCAAGATCTTCAGCCACTGGAACCAACCTTGCTGCAATGTCTTTTTTTCCACTGTAAACACCAAATGTAGCAACTACTTTGCTGTGATTCCTCAGGAGGGACTGTCACTGAGGGACTGTCTGACTCATATTTGGCCCCTAGGTCTCTTTTTACACATTTTCACCCTTTCCTTTATAAAACGTTTCTTCAAAAAGCAATTTGATGCAAGGGAAGAGGGATCCTCGTCTCCCCCTTCTGGTCTTGTCAAATCCGAAATACCCTCCTTGGGTGCTGGACCCACTTCCAAATCTCCTGTCGCACCATTCTGGCCAACCTTCCCAGTCATCACTGCCCTGAAATTAACTGCTTGGTTTCTCCAAATCCAGTGATGGCCAGAAATACCAGGCTTTCTTGTTTGGTACTCCATATTCCTATTCTCATCACAAAAAGCAGCTACCAGAAAGTTCTATAGATGATTTGCAATTTGGGCTTTCTTCAAAAGCTGGGATCCTTTTTCAGCTCCATTGCCTTCTATTCTGGACTTTTTGGTAGGGCTTTTTCTAGAGGGTGAGAGTTTTTCCACCATCAAAGTTTAATTTGCAGTAATCTGTAACTTTCATATTGGAGAAAATCAGACACCTCCTGCTTCACTGAAATTGTCTAGGGCCTTTTTACGAGGAATTTCCTTCTCAGACCACTGTTGAGGGACCCAGATCCCCTTTGAGACATTACTTTGTTGCTTCAGGTCCTGACTAGACCTCCTTTTGGACTTGGCAGCTTCAGTGGAACTCAAATTCTAATCCTGGAAGACTATCTTCTAGCTGACTATTACTTTGGCTAGGACATTTTCTGAATTGCTAACATTGTCATTTAAACCAACATATTTGATTTTTCATAAGGACATGGCTTCTCTTTGAATCAATCCTAACTTTCTTCCTAAAGTGGCTTTGGAAGCCACCCTTAATCAGACCCTTAATTTGCCAATCTTCTTTCCAAAAGTTTCCAGTAAAGGAGAATGTGTTACATTTGCTGGACATTTATTGTGTGTTTTGTGGTTTTATTTGCGTCATGCCTAAAACTTTAGGAAGACAGCTCAGCTCTTTGATTCCTTTTCTAGAGCCATATTGGGAGACAGTATTTCTAAAGTCTTACTGCCCGGGTAGCTACTTTATTATATAAGTTTTGCATACAAAATGAAGGGATTGTCTGTACCTCAAACTGAAGTCCGCTCTGCTAGAGCACTCACAGTATTTGCAGCCTTCTTTGCCAGACTGCTAGTAGATGGTATTTGTACTGTGTTTACATGTTCTCCATTTCACACTTTTGTGTCTCATTACAAACTGGGCCTACAGTCTAGATCCCATGCATCCTTTGGATCCACAGTCCTCTGGAATATCCTCTCCTGTGATCACTCTGGAGTTTGGAGTAGCTGGGGAATCTTTTGCATATGTTGAGTCAGATGGAAGAGACAACATTGGTATGAAACATATGTACTTACCATAACAGTAGATCCATGTTGTATTTTTCTATCTGGCTCAACCTTTCCCACATTCTCCCTTGGCATATTGTCATGCCTGTGGTTCTTGACTGGCCACATTGAACCTAATCGGAGCCTTGTCTTATGCCCAGTCATATATTGTGTCCATTCTGCCATGGTTTTAATTTTTCCCATTTATGAGAAAGTGAAGGTCTGTTTAAGATTCAGGTAGGCAAACTCAATATCGAGTATGTGTGAATAGAAGGAGGAAGTTACAGGTAGAAGGGAGGAGCCTGAGCCCTAGATCTGAGAGTCTAAAAAAGTTGCTGATATCAGATCTGATTGGATCCCATACACTCATTTATTGTTTATGTCTATAATGGCTAAAAGAATGGCAAAATTGATAGAAGTGGATCAGTGTGATTTTGTGGAGGAGAGCAAACATTTGACAACATTAACAGAGCACTTATGATCCAGAGGGAAGCAAAATGTTAGAAAATACCACTGTTGTTGGTGAGTCTTGCTTCAGGAAAAAACATTTGACAGAGTAAGCTGAAATTTTATGAGCAGGGCAATTGAAGCATTTGCATTCCCTGATAAAATTATAAGGTTGACTAGGAGTGTATATGAGGGATTGGTGGCGAAAATTACAGTGTGTGGGGTCCTCTCTGATAATTTCTGCTACAGCAGAGGAACCAGGCAGGGTTGTCCTCTTTCCTCATTGTTATTTGCATTATATTTACAACCACTGGCAGAGAAAATAAGGAACTAGGAAATTCAAGGATGTAATTGGTATGGTAGTCAAGAAAAGCTTTCTCTATTTACAGATGTAATAGAATGGGAAGACGCCAAGAATTTATTTGGACTGCAGGTTAGAGATTGCCTTCTCTATCAAACACTGATATCAGAGTGTAGGCAAAGAGAAAGAAATGGGGGTCCTAAATAAAAGACCAGCACTAGTAGAGTTTTTAGTAGGCTCTAGAACAGAAGCTGCCATTAAGAAAGGAAAAATTAGTAGAGCATATAAAATATTGCATGATAACAGTCAGAGGAGGTTAGAAAGGATTGGAAAGAGAGACTGGATAAGCAAGTCACAAAGAAACAAAGGGGGATATATTTATGTCTCCCAAATATGCAACAAAATCTAGAAGATTTAGGATTTTTGCTTGGAAATGTTTACATAAATATTTTTATACCCCAAATAGACTCCTGAGAAATTTTTCTGAGGTAGACCCCAAATGTTGGAGGTGTGATGGGGAAGAAAGAGGTAATTGGGAACATATTTTCTGTGAGTGTAATGAGTTGGCAGACTTTAAAGATTCCCTGCAGACTACTCTGTCAGAGTTGCTGGGTGGGCAGATTAATGTAACTAGAGAAATTATTTTTCTGATCTATGATACAGAATTGGAATTGCATAGACGTACTAAGACCTTGCTGAGTCTAATTATGGTGGCTGCCAAAAAAAAAAAATACTAGAAAATGGAAACCAAACTCTAAACTAACTGTAATATAAGTAGTGAATATAGTAACAGAGATAAAATAACCGGAATTTGGATTTTTAGAAAAGGGTAGGAGCAAATTACATAGGAAAAAAATGATAACTGTGGGAACAATACATACAGGGAAGGAATGAGGTTTAAAAGAAGGTAGGACTTGAATCATCTATGTAATGTCTGACTGACATTGATTGGGTAAATTATAAGTGACGTATAATGTTTGAAACTGGGATTGTGTTAGTATGGTTTGTGATGCAAAATGCTTGCAACTAGGATTGTGTCAATATGGTTTGTTTTCATTTATATAAATGTGTGATTGCTTATAAGTGATAATTTAATAAAGATGTTTCTTGTTTAAAAAAAATATTCACATCAGTGTCCTGGAAATGAAAGCAGTCCTATTAGTGTTGTAGGTATTTCAAGATTCTTTCCCTCCCGGTATGATTGCCATCCAGACAGACTACATGTCAGTAGTCTGGTACATCAACAAGCAGGAGGATGCAGATCCTACCTCTATGTTGAGAGGCTGTGAGAATTTGACAGTGGGCAATCTCTTCCAGCCACTTACTTTTGGCAACACTTATCCCAGAGAAGCCCAGTGTGCTATCAGGCAAATTGGGCATGTCCATCTTACTCCGTCACAAGTGGTGTCTCAACTCTGTGGTGGTGGAAATTATTTTCCATCAATCGGGCCCCAGCAGCAGCTAAACTAAAACACTTCTCCAAAGCAGATTATAATCTCTTACGGGATGGTATAAATAGCTTCACTGCACCTTCCCTATCAGAGGGAAATGGCAACTATGCCGAGTTCTACACCAGTGCTTTATACAAACACCTGTATAACTGCATTGACTCAGCTGTACCTGATAAGACCAAAATAAGCTCCTCAAGGAAGGGCAGACCTGCCTGGTGGACAGCTGCCATTGACAGGCTTTACTCACAGCCTACCTAGACTTAGCCAAGGCTTTTGACACTATCCTCTATTTGGGCATCATTGACAAACTTACCAAGCTAGGTGTCAGCCCTTATACTGTTAGATAAGTTGCTAACTGGCTCACCAATAGAACACATATAGTCAAAATAGGGGAATCCATATCCAGCAGCAGACCTGTAACAAGTGGAGTTCCACAGGGATCAGTCCTGGGACCTCTACTGTTTGGAATCTATTTCACCGAAGTACAAGCAAAACCTAAAGGTGTATGGCTGACAAAGTTTACTGATGAATGCAAACTGGGAGCAGTCATAGAATCTCCAAATGATGTCAACATCCTAGAAGAGGGTCTTACAGAAACAGATGATTGGTGCCAAAGTCATGGCCTTAAATTCAATGCAAAAAATGTATTATCATCCCTTTTGGTAAGAGTGATGTTCCTGCTAACTACTACATCAATTGCAACACCCTAAGTACGCACTCAGTGGTGAGAAACCTGGGCACACAGGTTGACAGCAACCTTACCTTTGATCACCATGTCTCCACAGTGGTAAGAAGGGCATTCTATATTTCTATCTCATAAGTAAGGGCACTACCTCCAGAAAAAAAGAAGTTATAACCTTCCTGTACCCTTCCCTCATCAGGCCAATAATTGAGCACAACACCCCTTTTGGTATGTTCCTTTCCAAGCACCTGCAGCAATTGGAGAGACCACAAAGGTAAAGCACAAGGAAAATTCAAGGTCTTCAGCGGGTCTATATTAGAACATCGAAAGTTTAAAACTTTGAATGTTCTAATATCGATCCCTATTCAGCGAACGCTGAAAATACCGAACCTGCAGAACACTGAATTCCTTCCTAGGGAAAGAATTCGCTATTCCGAGAAACACACACACAACACAAGCACACCAAAAAAGCAGCAATCCACACACATACACTTAAAATCCTACATCTAACCCTGCACTAAACTGTACATACACTACTATCTATCCACTTACCTTAACACAAACCCTAACCCTAAAATCCGTCACTATCACACACTCACCTGACCCCCGCCCTAACCCTAACTCACCTAACCCACGCCCTACCCCTAACCCTAACGTCCACACAATCGTACACTTACCTGAACCCGACCCGTAACTTTCCACCACAGTGCTGAAAATAGCGAAGCCACAGAAACGGCCAACCGAATTCTTTCCGTAGGAAAGAATTTGGTGTTCTGTAACTTCGCTATTTTCAGCGTTCGCTGAATAGGTGCAATATTAAAACATTGAAGTTTTAAACTTTCGATGTTCTAATATAGACCCATCTTCAGCATCTATCCTATGTGGATCATCTGAAATTACCGTCACTTTATTCTGTTTCATACAGACTACACAGAGGAGATCTCTGCCTTCCATATAAGGCAATCTCTGACCCTGCTTTATTGGAAATGCTGCATATCCGCAAGTCAAATCGTATATGGGTTACTTGCTCTAAAGACTTTAACATGGTACGTGACATTAATAGAACCTGCTGGATAGACAGATTTGTCTTCCCAGACGTTACCACACCTTTGGAACAGACTCCCACTTCATGTCAAACAGAGCACCTCATTGGTCCTCTTCAGACACCGTCTGAACGATTGGATGGGTAACCATAAATTCACCCCAGGGGGTCCACCTGTGTCCCTTATGGACAGGGGCAATAGATGCTGATTGTGGAAATAAGGGTAGAACTTGGCTATGCTTGTAAGGGGCCTAGAGCCATTAGCCTAGAAACTTTCTGTGTTCCTGTGCTGTGATCTCTTTTCTTCCCCTCTCATTTCGAAGTGCAGCAGGTATTTTGCTCTCATTCCTGCCAGGGGAAAGTCACCGAAAGACTCTCTAATTTCATGATTGGCCCCCTGGGCTGCTATATGCATTTACTTCTACAACTCTAACCCCAAATTCCTGCAGAAAGTGATTCACTGGAAGAACAAAGTTATCTTTATTGCCCTATTCTGGCCTCAAGAAGTATGGTTTTCCTTCCTTCGTCCTCATCTAGTGCACTCCCCTTGGGTGTTGGATCCATCCCAGGATCTCCTTTCTCATCCATCAGAGATGACTTATCTGGACACTCCGACCCTCAAATTGACTGTATAGTTTCTTCACTTCCAATGATGGCTAGGCAGTCGTATAAGTTTTCCTTCCTGTGTTCGGCACATCCTCATATCCTCTCTGAAATGAAGATGTATAAGAGCAAATGGAAAAGATTATTTCTTTGGGCTGTCCAGAGGCAATTAGACCCCTTTTCAGCACCTATTCCAGCTATCCTAGACTGACTTGTTTCTGTTTTCAGCAGTGGAGCTAGTTATTCTACTATAAAAATCCAACTTGCAGCCATCTTGAATTTTCACATAGAAGATAACCATTCATCCCTGGCATCATTTAGATTATGCAAAGCCTTTCTCAAAGATACCTTTTTACTCTTACCCCTACTCCTCTATGGGATTTCACAATACTTCTTCAAGCCCTGACCCCCCCCCCCCCTTGAGTCAACTGCTAAGGTGGACTTAAAGTTTTAGTCTTGGAAAACTGTCTTTCTGGTTGCAATCACATCAGGCAGATGGGTATCACAACTGAAGTCTCACTCTTCTAAGCCACTGTACCTGATCTTTTCTCAAGGACAGAGTGTCTGTCCATACTAATCTTTCCTTTATACCTAAGGTTGCTTCAGAAATGGCTATAAATCAGTCCATCAGCCTTCCTGTTTTCTTTTCAATTTTTTTTTCAACAAAGGAGAACATATGCTGCACCTTTTGAATGTTCATAGACAGCATAGATTCTGTCTTCACAGAACAAAAGATTTCAGAAAATCCAACCAGCTATTTGTTTTATTTTCCAAAGTCAAGTTGGGCAAATCAGTTTCAAAGATGACTTTAGCCAAATGGCTCAATGAATGTATTTCTTTCATGTGTAAGAAGAAGGGATTGAAGTTTCCTAAACCTCCTTAGGTACATTCCCGTAGATCTATGGCCACATCTTCTGCTTTCTGTTACAGAGCTTCCATAGATGACATCTGTGCTGCTGCCACTTGGTCTAATACTCATACCTTTATTTCTTGCTACACATTGGGCATGTAATCTTGACATAAGGCAGCATTTGGCTCTGCTGTACTCCGGGATATCCTTCCTTGAGGACTACCCTGAGATTTCTGTAGCTGGAGACTGTGCCCAATCAGTTGAGGAGCGGACAAAAAAGACAACATCAGATACAAAAGTTATGAAGTCAACATAGTGATGCATCTGTGTTGCCTGTTTTAGTCCTTCCTCAAACTCCCACCCTCCAATCCCCTTCCTCTTTGGAAGTTTTTATTCTCTGGTCTCATAGTTCAGCATGAGGCATGTTATAATATAATGCCTGCATTTTGACAAGCTCCAGTCCTTTATTCCTTCTTTCTTTCCTTCTTTCTTTCTTTCCTTGCTGACAAACTGGGATTTTATTACTAATTCTAATGTATTACTACTAGCTGTCGTGGGCAGTAATATAGGCTGAAAAGAAGGCAAACTCGATCTGAGGTAATTCAAGATAAAGAGGAAGATTATTGGTAATTCGAGGGACTTCAGCTACAGAGCCAAGTCTTTACAAGTGGTCAAAGTCAGATCTGAGGTTGGATTTGAGACCCATTGTCTGAGGAAGGACGGATACAGACAACACAGATGCATCGTTATGGTGAGTGCATAACATTTGTATTCCTTCTGCAGGTCTAGGGCAGGTTTTGCTAGGACCATTCTCCAAGAGCTCCTAGAACCTTCTCCTTCCTCATCACAGTTGTTTTTAAGCTATGATAATGTACCCTTACATCTTATACAACTGCAGCCGTGATCATAATAATGAACATAGTAGAGTTATTTAAGTAAACTTAACATAGCAGTGGATGTACAAATGATCACTGCAGTAACCGCTTCCTCCCTCCACTCCCT
Organism: Protopterus annectens; assembly: GCF_019279795.1. Classification (NCBI taxonomy): domain Eukaryota; kingdom Metazoa; phylum Chordata; order Ceratodontiformes; family Protopteridae; genus Protopterus; species Protopterus annectens. The sequence goes on along the minus strand of NC_056746.1, from coordinate 1,307,176,226 downwards.
CCCCCTTTATTTTTGAATGTTTTTTATGCCAGGGTGTGGATATGTATTTTTTCTTTTACTAGCAATATCCTTTCAGGGTGTATCCTCCCTCTCTGTTACTATGAAATCTGTGAAGGGCTTGGCACCCAAACCTGACTTTTAATCGGCTCAGTTCAAGCTGGCTAATAGTATGGGCATGAGGAAAGTGCCCTGAAGCTTTGGAAGCTGGCCTGCTGTTATCCTATGCAAGATATAACCCATATACCTTAGGCTACTGCAGCAGTGATCATTTGAACATCTGCTGTTATGGTGAGTTTACTTAAGGGCAATTACCACACGTTTTCCTCACAGATTGAACCTACTCAGACAAAACAAAGATTGTTTGATACATCCTAACCTGAAACAACTTCAGCAAACTGCCTGGTTGATAGGGCTTTAATACCTTTTAGGCATCTATTTTCTGAAGATGTATAGTAGGTGTTAGAGGAGGGAAAGAGTCCTGTTACTAGGAAATCATGTATTAATTAGTGAGTGGAAAAAAATTGCTAGTTGGTGCCAAGTTAAGAACCATGACCCTTTTAAGGCTAGTACAATACAGATGCATAATTTGGTACTTGCGTATTATCGCAACCAGATTTTACGACATGGTATACTGTCTTCTCTGTTACTAAAACTACAACAAATAAGTGTAATCAGGAAGGGTGAACTGTTAAAAAGTATTCTAGGATATTGGTGGTGGGTTTGTAAGATGATTAAGGGTTAAAATTTTAGACTTTGCGGGTAGCGTGTTTTAAAGACTTAAAGCGGTGAATTCAGCGAGCAGCTCAGTCTTCAGATATTAGTCTCAAGTCTGCACTCCTGCTTTCTGCTGTTGTAAACGACAAATTGGAATGGTAAGTTAACTTCAGTTTTCCACAGCATCTCATCACTTTCACTCTGAAACAGAAAACAACACTGAAATCCTCCTCGATGGGATAGCGGTCTGTAAGACTGATGTTAACCTACCATTCAGAGTACTTTACAGCAGCAGAAAGCAGGACTGCAGACTGGAGGCTAATAATCATCTGAAGACTGAGCTGCTTGGTCCGCTAAACAGAAAAACGGAAAAGCCACATTGGTGTTAAACTGATGTCAAAGATACTATTAGGAAAGTACCGTACATTTTGTACACTTTCACAAAAAGCCTTAAGAAGGAGCTTGACTTTTCAGATCCTGTTTAAAACACATAGAAGATCACAGTCACCCTGAATCTGTGGTCAGTGTAATGGAGCTCATGGTTCTATGCGCTGTCTTTAAAAAGAAATGCATGCATGAAGAAATATTTGTCCCTCTCGCAGTTGGCTGCCAAAGTCTGGCTTCCGTTTCTTCTTCCTGCTCATGTTTAACTGGCAAAACCTATCAGTATGAGTCAACAGACACCACCTTACTCAAACATTCACTCCTTTCAAGAAAACATTAGGAGTTAGACAGCGTTACAAATCTGGTTGTGATAATACGTAAGTACCCATAATTTGTATGAGTTATTATACTGTGGTCTTTCTTATTCCTCTGCCAAGGTTTATCTGTCTGCCATTTCAGCATCTCTGGCCCACTTTCAATGCATTCCTTTGTCAAAATTTTTTGAAGGGGGTTCTGCATACCCATCCATCTAGAAAAACAAGTGGCTACTACTTGGGATCTTAAATTTGTTTTGGAAAATTTAATTAGCTCATGCTGTATCTGAACAGCTCATCAGGTTGATTTGAGGTTCACTATATGAAATACAGTTTAACCGATTGCTTTAGAAGATTGTCTGACTTGCAACTCTCATAGTGGGTTCTCTTTTTCCACAATGATATGGTTTCCTTGAGCACTAATCCTTCATTTATGCCTAAAGTGGTATCCAAGTTTATTTTGATCTAAGCTGCCCATCTCACTGTTTTCTTTCTAGAATCTAAAAATGAGAGAGAAAGAATTCTTCATAATCTGGATGTCCACAGAAAACTCAGATATTGTCTTGACAAATTAAAACATTCAGAAACTCTGATAAGTTATTTTTTTAGAAAGAGAAGAAAAAAGGTCAACCTTGTCGAAGCAGACGGTCTCCAAATGGTTGTCTCATCCTATCTACGAATAGAAACGGACAAAAACTTCTAAATAAACAAATAAAGCTGGATACAGAACTGGAATACACCAAAACACTGATTTTAATGAAGCACTTTTCATCTAATCTATTGGTTAGACTTCTTCAGACAAAATAGCAACAGTGAAATTCAAACTTAAATAAATTCATCATTTAAAAATCATGTGACCAACACAGTCCAAAATTTAAAAGGGCATGACATTCCGTATGAAAAGCCAATTAATTAAAAGAGGAAGCAACAGTTAAAAATAGAGCGGCTTATACTGAATATACTGAATATACTAATATAATGTAAATACCAAATAAACACATATATATTATATCCATCTAAACTAAAATCACTATTTCATTTATATTAAAACTCATTAATTAAATAGGAAAAATCCATCTTCAAAAAATGTATATATATAAACACGCATAAATAAATAAACCAATAAACCAACCGATACAGCATGCCAAATTAATCTAAATACTTAATCTGATAATAATATTATTGGTTTGTCCTTTATTATGACATTTTGTGTAGAATCCGAACAGATTAGGAAAATTATTAATAAAAATTGGAGGTTACTTCAAGATGACATTAATGTCATTAGCAAAGTAGGAGACAGACCAAGGTTAGTTTATAGAAAAGATTTAAATTTTAAAAAATTGTTCGAGAGAAATAAAATGTCAATAAAATAATATGTCAATAATCAAATACCCTGGAATGACACAATGTGGTAACTGTCCTTATTGCAGATATGTTGAAATTGGTGCTGCTATTACAATTAATGGTATTAAATTAGTAAGTAATAAGAAGTATAATTGTAATTCTAAATCAGTTGTTTATGTGGCTAAATGTGAATACTGTCCATGTTTTTACATTGGAAAGACTGAACGTGACAGAATTTATGAACATGTTTACAGTATTCATAGACAAAAGGAAGAAAATGCGTTAGCCAAACATCTTAAAAGTTTTCCGCATCATTTTTTTAAATTTTGGATAATACAACAGACTGATTTTACTGATAGGTGTGGACCTATCAATTTATTTTTAGAAAAACTAGAATTGTATTGGCAAATTAGGCTTTTCGCATATTACCACACAGGGCTAAATGATAAATGTTCTTTAATGTGCTTGTTGAAGTTGAAAAGTTTACTTAGATGAAATTGGTGTATAGTTTAATATTTTTATTTAGATATTTATGTATACACGTACAATCATAATTGTGTATGTGTATGTATGTGTTTATTGGTTTATTTATTTATTCGTGTTTATATATATATATATATATATATATATATATATATAATATACATTTTTTGAAGATGGATTTTTCCTATTTAATTAATGAGTTTTAATATAAATGAAATAGTGATTTTAGTTTAGATGGATATAATATATATATGTGTTTATTTGGTATTTACATTATATTAGTATATTCCGTATAAGCCGCTCTATTTTTAACTGTTGCTTCCTCTTTTAATTAATTGGCTTTTCATACGGAATGCCATGCCGTTTTAAATTTTGGGCTGTGTTGGTCACATGATTTTTAAATGATGAATTTATTTAAGTTTGAATTTCATTGTTGCTATTTTGTCTGAAGAAGTCTAACCAATAGGTTAGACGAAAAGTGCTTCATTAAAATCAGTGTTTTGGTGTATTCCAGTTCTGTATCCAGCTTTATTTGTCTCATCCTATCTCCTTTTGTTATACCCACCAAAACAGTTCACTTCCTGGCAAGGTCACAGCACACTCTACAAGGGCCTTGGTTTCATCTGTGGCTTTTTGTAAAGGGGTAGACTAAAAAATTCTAGAGGCAGCAGCTTGGTCCTCTGCACAAAGCACTATAAACTAGACTTGTTCTGCAGGTGTAGAACAGGCTTTACTATGACTATTTTCCAGGGATTACAGGACCCTCCTCCTTTCTCCTCCCAAACTTTATAAACTGTGATACTTTACCCATATAGCTATGGGTACCACATCAGTGGTCTAATGGTGAATATAGTATAGTTGTGTAAATAAGCTTACCATAACAGTAGATGTGTGAATGACCACTGTTGCAGTAGCTGCTCCGTCCCTCTACATCCCCTTATTTTTGTGTAATTTGTGTTGCCATGATGTGGACATTGATTTTTATTAAACTAACATTTTTCTTTCAGGGCTGTATCCTCCCTCTTTCAGGTGGTATGAAACCTCTGAAGGGTTTGGCATCCAGACTGCTGATTTTCTCCAGTGCTGCACTTACTGTCAACAGTCTGGGCTTGTGGAAAGTGCCCTTAAGCTTTGGAAGTTGGCCAGCTGTTATGCTATACATATGCTATAAGCCATATGCTAAGGCTGCTGCAGCTGTGATCATTTCAACATCCGCTGTTATGATAAGTTTACTTACACAACAGTCCTTTCATCTAAAAAGAAGTTTTTTTATGGTCTTACATCTGAAATTTAATTTTAATGTGTTCCTACTAGCATGAAACTGAAACTAGAATGCTATCAATTATCCTACAATTATTCCCCTCCACAAAGGTGGCTAGCAACAGACCCGGGGAATTACAGACTCATAAGTCTGACCAGCCTCATCTGTAAAGCCATGGAGCGTATCATTATGGACCACATAAATAAAGACATAGATGACCTCCAAACCCTGAATTCTACCCAATTTGGCTTTGTGAAGGGCAGATCCTGCCTGTTAAATATGGTGGATTTCTTTGAAAGCGTGACCAAGGCCATTGATGAGGGCAAATCTGTGCATACAGCATACCTCGACTTGGCAAAGGCTTTCAACACAATCCCATATTCGACCATTACCAATAAACTTAGCAAACTGAATGTAAAACTTTGCTGTAAGATGGGTTGCCAGCTGGCTCACAAACTGGGCACACGCTATCAAAGTGGGTGACTCCACATCAACCAGCAGACTTTTTACCAGCGGGGTACCACAGGGGTCAGTGCTGGGCTCCCTACTGTTTGGTACATATTTCTTAGAAGTTCAGGTCAGAACTAAAGGGCTGTGGCTGACCAAGTTGGCAGACAACGGCAAACTAGGTGCAATCATTGAATCCCCAAATAATGTCAGTCTCATGCAGACCAATGACTGGTGTATTAGTCACAGTCTCAAACTGAATGCAAAGAAATGTATCAACATTCCCTTCGAAACAAACAATGTCCCTTCACACTATCAAATCAATAACAATTCCCTAAGTACCCATGAAGTGATAAGTGATGTGGGATCACAGGTTGACCTCGACCTTAACTTCGACCACCATATGTCTACCTTTGTAAGGAAAGCATCTGATGCTGTTAATCTTCATTCATTCATGATGGATGGGTCGCAGTTCCGTCCTCATAATCAAATTGGCTGCTATAACATGCTCGCCCCAGCCAAATACTCTCGAGCTAAGATTGCCCACAGTGCCCCTCTCCTTATCTCCTCAGATCTCGTTTGCCGTGTAGAGTTTCAAGACGCGTCAGACCAGCTCTCCAGCTAAGTGATTTTTTTTCGATAATATTTCTTCAACATTTTGAGTTTTTCTCTCCTAATCCTTTCTTTAGGTAGTCGTTTACATTTAGATATAGTTCCTCTCTGCGTGTGTGAGTTTTTTCTGCCTTTACTTTTTGGTATTTCTTTGTACCTTTGGTGGTACAGGCCACTCCTTTACCTCTGTGGTAGTTCTTAATTAACATCGTTGGTGACACACACAAAATAAACAAACTTTTTTTTCTCTTCTGTGTGTGTGTGTGTGTGTGTGTGTGTTTGTGTGTGTGTGTTGTACAGCTAATTGTGACAGAATTTTTCATCTTGCTGTTTTTCACTATATTTATATATTATGGATTGTAGACTACTAGACTTTCTAATATGGCAGATAAGAAAGGCACAAGAGGTTTCAAACAGTGTTATAAATGTGGCAGGAAGATGCCTAAATCCGATGGGCATCTTTCCTGCATCTATTGCCTAGGAGTACCACACTTAAAAGTTCAGTCTCCATGTGAGCTCTGTAAGGGCTTTAGTGCCCGCACCTGAACTGAGCACAGGAATAAGTTGATATTAAAGGATCTTCTAAAAACCTCTTTCTTGGAGGCCTTATCTGAGGTGGAGGTCTCAACCCCTCCTAAAAAAAGAATTGAAGAAGAGGAGCCAGTCGGTACCATCTTCTCCTCATTCTCTGAAAATAAAATCCACTAAGGCCCAGGTTCATATGGAACCTAAACCAAAACAGGCAAAATTGACTTCTGCAGAGATCTTGGCACCGGAGCCTAAAACTCCATCCACGGTGCCATCCTTGTCCATAGAACCGATAATGACTTCCACACCTAGGGTACCACCCACTTCCATGGTATCACGGACCTTCTAAGCACCAAAAATAGTCTCTCCTTCAATGCAAGTCACTACTCCCCTCCAACACAACCTTCTGGCCTTCCAAGCATGGTGCCTGAAGGCCGAGACTCTAGCGCAGACCCAATATCCCCCATCTATCGATCCATTTCTTGGACAACAATTAAGCCCATTTCTTGATCGTCCCGAATCTCCATCGGGGATGTCAACCTGCTCCACAGGAGCCTTTCAGAGCTCGATGTAGTGAGACTCGTGGATCATCTCCTGGCAGCCAGAGGAATCCCAACTCCTTCTAAATCCTCCCTCCCACCTGGAGCCGAGGAATTTTCTCCACAGACTCCAATGTATATTCCTCCTTCAACCTCCTCGCAGGTATTGCAGCCCTCGATGCAGATGCCTATCCCGGTGCTAGCTCCTTTGGTTCCACTGGTAGATCTTACCATGGTTCTGGAGCCTACCCTGTGGTCCACAACTCAGTCGGAGCTGACCCACCCTCGAGACCGTGACTGGACTGTTGGTACCAGGACCCCTAGTACAGCACCAATTTTTTCTATGGCGCCGTCTACGGTTCCAGTTGCTTTGACAGCTCCGAGTCCTCTTGCAGCTCCTTTCCTGGGGGCGGGTTCATCGGAGTGGAGTGTGACCCCAGTTCCGAGGTTGTCTTTCTCAGTTCTGCACTTCCATCCCTCTTCAGGCAGGCCTGCCTTCCAGATTATGGAGAGGCACTCACCTCAGCAGGTTCACAGCTGGCCCCTTCTGTGCCGGAAGGCGACAGATACATGCCCTTTGGTCTGCAGCTGACACAGTCCACTATGCTGGGACATTGGGCAGGGGAACCTCAAGATACCCTACTGCAGGGCACCCTCTCTTTGAAGTCATCTTCAGATGCCTCCCCCCCGCAGAGCCACCTCGTAAGAGATCATGCAAGAGGAAGCATGTGGATTCCCCTGAGGAATCCCTTACTGAAGATGCAGATTGTGATGAGGGGGAAGGGTCTCCATGGTCACCTCCTGAGGATGTCTCCTTTGGGGACATACTAGAAATCTTAAAGCAGCGGGGTGACTGGAAGCCCACCAACCCTTCCTCTGAAGAATCTGTATTCTTGCAGGCTTTCCGTGCTCAACCCTCTACTTGCTGGGTGACCCCACCTGCAGATGAACTAGTCCAGCTCATCGTGTTGGCGCTTGGAAGAGTCTTGACACCACTGAGCCAGTTCCCCAGAGACCAGACAAAATACTCTCCCCTTCATAGGATCACCATCATTGGTCCAAAGGCTTGGCAGTAGATTCTGTGGTGGTGGCGGTGGTCACTAGGAAGGAACTCGCTGAGGAGAGTCCTACTCTCCACCCTCCAAACAGGTACATGACAAAGTTGCCTCACAGCTTGCCACCCTGGAATCCATATCTAATTCGTTCATGTGGTTGATTTCTCACACTAGCAAAGGGGCGTCCAGAGCAGTGGGTGCAGGCGTTGTCATGAGACATCACTGCTGAATGCGCTTGTGTGACTTTGTGGACCCTTTTAATTCTTCCTTCATCTACGCTCCCATTGATGCTTCCTGTCTTTTCGGCCCAAAGGTTAAAGACACATTAGCCAGGTGTGAAAAGGAAGGCAAGACTCTGTCTACTGTGGGCATACATTTTTCCACTCCCGAATGATCCCACTCTAGAGAAGTGGAAAGATGTGGTTCAGAAAAACCCAAGGGCCTTGCCATGACACACATGGCGAGGTTTCCCCCTGGGGCAGAGGGGGGATCTCATTAGGAAGATGCCGTCCCCGAGGCAGAGGGGGTCCATGTAAGCAGGGGTCCGGAGATTCTTTCTCTGGGCAACCCTACCAGCGCTCCTGAAGAGCGGCCTGATTGCTTGCCTCTGGAAGCAGTCAGGGGATGATTTTCTCTGCACCACCTAGCCTGGCTTTCCATAATGAAAGATTCTTGGGTGCAGATGATAATTACCAGAGGTTACCACAACCCTTTCAATCTTTACCCGAGGCACAAATGTGAATCCCTGACGTTCCACCCAGTAAACAGTATGCAGCAGCACAGGTAATTTAGAATCTGCTTCTAAAAAGAGTCATCCAAATAGTCCCACCAGACCAGATAGAATCCGGATTTTACTCAAGGTTCTTTTTAGTGCCGAAAAAGACAGGGTACTGGAGGCCAATTTTGGGCCTCAACATCTTGAACAAGTTTGTCAGACAGTCAAAATTGCAGATGGTCTCGGTTCAATCTGTCCTCCTGTTTTTGGGAAATACGACTAGATGTGCTCGATAGATCTCCAAGATATGTATTATATAAAAATGAGCAAACTCTCCAGGAGATTTCTCCACTTCTGACTGGGAACCAATCACTACCAATTTAAAGTGCTGCCCTTTCATCTCTTCACAGCCCCCAGAGTGTTCACCAAATGCATGACAGTGGTAACAGCTCACTTGAGACTGCAAGGATTCTGGGAGTTTCCATATCTAGACGATTGGCTCCTTACCACCCCTACCAAGCATCTCCTGCTTCTCACCTTGCGCCTCACTCTACAACTAGCAAGATCCTTTAGGGATCTCAATGAACAAAGAACAGTCAAAACGGGTACCTACTCAAAATCTAGAGTTTATAGGAGCGACATTCGACACACGGTCTTGCCTGGTAGCCCTTCTACTTCACCGACTCCAAAGACTAAGATCTCAACTCCAAGTGGTACTCTCTCAGGACAAAGTCCCAACTCTTGCAGTCCTTCAACTACTAGGATCAGAGGCAGCAACAATTACTATAGTTCCTCTAGCAAGACAACACATGAGACTACTACAATGGCTCCTGGCATCACAGTGGTTCCTTTTAACACACCCTATGTCATTTCCGATCTGCATTAACAAATCACTACAAACAAGACTTGAAATGGTGGATGAAGCCAAAAAAGGAATTATGGAGTCGCCCCTTCTCACCCTCTCAGCCCAAAGCCATAGTGACCAAGGATGCTTCCCTGTTGGGGTGGGGGGATATTAGCAGGGAAATACAGTCCAAGGCACTTGGTCCCCATGGAGGCCAACTTGCATATCAGTGTCCTAGAACTGAGAGTGGTGCATCTGGCATTGCAAGCATTCCAGTCTGTCCTCCAATCAGGGATAATTGCGATCCAGTCGGACAGCATGTCTGCAAGCATTCCAGTCTGTCCTCCAATCAGGGATAATTGCGATCCAGTCGGACAACATGTCTGTCGTCTGGTATATCAACAAACAAGGGGGAACTAAATCCTATGTTATGTCGAGAAGCCATAAGAGTTTGGCAATGGGCAATATCTTCCAACTGCTTTCTGGTAGCAATGCACATTCCCAGGGATTCCAATGTGATTGCAGACAAACTAAGTAGATGCATTCTTCTGCCTCACGAGTGGTCCCACAATCTTGCCATAGTAGCGGAGATTTTCAGTCGCAGGGGTCAGCCTTGCTGCGATCTATTCGCATCTCCCACTAACCACAAGTGCAGCAGCTACTTTTCACTAATCTCCCCACGGGGGAGTCCCCGATGGACGCTGTAGTACATGATTGGCCCACAGGACTACTTTATGCCTTTTCTCCCTTTCCTCTGATCCCACAATTTCTAAAGAAGGCTCTTCGGTTGAGAAGCAAAAGTAATCCTCATTGCACTCTATTGGCCCCGACAAGTCTGGTTCCTTTTCCTTTGACCTCACCTGGCTCACCGACCGTGGACTCTGGATCCAACTCTGGGATTACTGTCACATCCACAGGTGTTGATCCATCCAAATCTATTGAGCCTCAAGCTGACAGCTTGGTTCCTCCACTTCCAGTAATTGCCAGGCAAAATAACCTATCTTCCCTTGTATGAAAGATTCTTCTGGCTTCCTATAAACCATCCACCAGGAAAATTTATCTTAGCAAATGGAACAGATTCATGTTTTGATCTCGAGAAAAAGGACTAGACCCCTTTACTGCCTCAGTTAGTTCAGTTTTAGAGTATTTATCAAATCTACTCCATTCAGGAGCTTCACCTTCTACTATTCGCATCCCCTTAGCAGCTATCTCAAACTTTCACAATGGTTTCCGAGATTCCCCAGATTCCTCTTTAATATCTCACTGCCTCTGTAAAACCTACTTGAAGGGAGTCACATATATTAAACCGTCCTTCAAAGAGCCGATTGAACCTTGGAATCTGAAGTAGGATATTCATTTGTCTGTTTTCCAGCTATGGATCCAAGCTCTCAGCTCCTCCCTCACCCATAATGCCCTGCTCTACCAACTAGATGTGGATTTCATAGCTCTCAGCTAAGTGGATATTTTCTTTTAAAAAAATAGAATATTTTTTTTCTTTTTTTTTTTTGTGTGAAAGTTAGGTTTCCTATTATTATTGACAGTTTTAGTTTAATTAGAGTGTGTGTGAGTTCTTTGCCTGTGCTTTTTACAGTTACTTTCTTTAACTTAGGTTAGGTTAACTGGTGACTATGGCTGAACAGCCTAAGTCAGTATTTTCTAGTGATGGCCACACTGGTGTGTTAAGCTCTTGGGGTTGAACACCTCACATCTGGTTGTTCCATTTGTGGCACTGACTCTCAAACTCCCGCTTCAAAGGAGAGAGATGCATCTAAAAGATGCTGATCGATGATGGATGATGAGAAGGTTCCAGGCCCATCCAGAGATGGGAGTGTTGCCTCCCCCCTCCGGGGGAGCTCAACACTTTTAAGCCTATTGCTGGGCCAGGCTTCCACCATCCGCCCCTGGGACAGCCGACTCTCACTGAAGACACGGACTTGGAGGAAGGGAAAGAGGAGATCTCCCCACTGTCACCCGGATGTCTCCTCGGGAGACACATGAAATGTCTCCGTATTAGGGGGTGGTACCAAAATGGCCACTCTTAGGTCAGTCGATGGTTTGCCTATTTGGCAAGACCGTGCCTCCGGAATCCGCCTCCTGCCCCTCAGAGGCCCTATTCTAGAACCAAAAGGGTCAGAAGAAGATGTGGTCGGACAACCAGTCCTTCAGACCAGATCGGAGGGTTCTACTCCAGGTTCTTTTTTAGTGCAAAAAGACGGGGAACTAAGACCAATCCTGACCTCTCTTGAACCTGGCAGTCCCCAAAGAAAATTCATTCGAATGGTCACTCTACAATCTATTCTCCCCTTCTGGGAGAAGACCACTGAGCAGATGATCTCAAGGCCAGTCACTACCAGTTCCGGGTCCTTCCCTTTGGTCTCACCACAGCCCCCAGGGTGTTTACCAAAAGTACTAGCAGTGGTAGCGCCCACCTGAGGCTTCAGGTGCAGGTCTTTCCCTACCCTGGCTGACTGAACAAGGCATCTACTTCTCTCGCCGAGACTCCTTTCTCCATCTTGCTCCATTTCTGGGCATCACAATAAATACAAACAAGTCCAACCTGGCACCCACTCAGCTCTTAGATTTCATAGGGGCCAGACTAGACACAAGGAGTTACAGAGTTCTAAATCTGCAGCTCCAGGTGCTGGCCATTCTCCATTCATGTTCTGTTCCAGCGGAGTTGGTCCCTGAGGCTCTAGGGTCCATGGCTTCATCGAGCACTTCTTCCTCTAGCCAGGCTCCAATTCTACAGTGGACGCTCTTAGTTCAGTGGTCATACCTTGCTCTCCCATGCATCATCCCATAGCGATCAGCAAGGCTTGCAAGCGGTCCCTCTTGTGGTGGCTCCACCCGGATTCTCACTCCAGGGTCGCCCCATTTTGTGCTCTCCTCCTCGCCACGGTGACCACGGGGACAGTCCAAGGCACGTGGAACATTCAGAGACCTTACTGCATATCAATGTTCTAGAGATGAGAGCAGTGCTCTTAGCGTTCTTAGCTTCAGGGGACTTTTCCCTTGGGAACAATTTGCGATTCAATCGGACAATATGTCTGTTGTCTGGTACATCAACAAGCAAGGGGAACAAGGTCTTACCTCCTTTGTCGAGAGGCCATGAGAGTTTGGGAATGGGCATCTCCCTCCACCAATCGCTTTCTCATAGCACATTCGGTTCGTCCAACATCCTGGCGGACAAGCTCAGTCGCGCGCCCATTCTGACACCACGAGTGGGTCTCTCAATTGTCAAGTAGCGAACGCATTCGCATCGGGTGGGAACCCCTTCATGCGATCTTTTGCTTCTCCTCAAACACCAAGTGCGACAGTTTTTGGAGGTACTCCAAGAGACGCTCTGGTGCATGCTTGGCCACCGTCTCTCTATGCCTATATCCACCCTGCCTCTGATGCTGCAAGTTCTTCAGAAAGCCTCTCGGTGGGTTGCAGAATGATTCTCATTGCTCCATTCTGGCCTCGACAGATCTGGTTCTCCTAAGGTCTCACTCGTGAATCCTTGGATTCTAGATCCCATTCGGATCTGATATCCCATCCTTCCTGCATTCCTCCTCACCTGGACAACCTGAAGCTGACCGCTATTTTAGTGGCGGCTCATAAACCATCCACTAGAAAGGTTTACCAAGCAAATGGAAACGTTCTTTCTGTGGGGCGGAGCGGCAAGGCTAGATCCCTTTCGGTTCCTCTCCTGTAGTGCTTGATTTTCTAACCTCTCTCTAATGATGGTGCCAGCAGTTCCACAGTCAAAGTTCAACTGCTGGCTATTTCTCACTATCACATTGGTCAAGAGTCTCTTCCTCTTATGTCAGCCAAATTGTGCAAAACTTTTACTTTCCTTCTCAGGCCCCTATAAAGCAAGCAGTTCCTCCTTGGGACCTTTCTTTGTCCTACAGCTGCTTGACCGCTCCCCGAGGCCAGCGGCTACAGTGGATCTCAAATTCTTGTCTTACAAGACAGCCTTTTAGTAGCCATTACATCAGCCAAGAGTTTTTGAACTTCAAGCTTTATCAGCTAAACCTCCTTACTTGGTATTTCATCCGACCATCAATCAATCCATTAACCTCGAAAACAAAGGTGAATATAGGCTACACTCACTAGATGTTCACAGGCAACTAAGATTTTATTCAACAGGACAGCTGGTCATAGGCAATCCGACCAGCTGTTTATCTCCTTTGCAGAATTCAATTTGGGCAAGCGCTGGATTTCACAGTGCATTTTATTGGCTTATCAAGCGGCAGGGAAGGCCCGCACCGGAGGGTGTTCATGCCCATTCAACCGGTCAGTATCTACCTCGGCAGCCTTCAAGGCTAGGATTCCTCTAGATGATATTTGGCTTCATCTCATACATTTATTTCTCACTATAAGTTGGATCTAATATCCTTCCATGATGGCGTTGCAGACAATGAATATCCTACTTCAGATTTAGAAGTTATGTACTCACCATAACGCTCCATCTGAGTAGGTGTATTCACCTGCATTTTATTTGTACCTTTTGGGGTATTGTTGCTTTGGCAAACTTCGATCTGAGGTCATGAGAGGGGAGGAGGGGCATTTATGGTGAGGAGGAGCTGAGAGCTTGGATCCATAGCTGGAAAACTATGCGGTATCGATCCATAACCCACAGGTTGCAGACAAATGAATACACCTACTCAGATGGAACGTTATGGTGAGTACATAACTTCTAATTTTGGCCCTGGTCCTACAAACTTTGACTCATCCTCCCTTTGAGCCTGCTGCCACTTGTGATATGAAATTTTTGTCTTGGAAAACTTTATTCTTGGTAGCAATTGCCTCAGCAAGAAGAATATCAGAATTACAGGCTTTGTGCGTAAAATACCCTTACATAGTTTTCCATAAAAAGAGAGTGTTACTGTGGACCAACCCATCCTTTCTACCCAAAGTTGTCTCAGAATTGAGTATTAATCAATCCATTGACCTGCCAGTTTTCTTCACAAATTTTTCTAATAAAGGAGAATATTGTTTGCACTTATTGGATGTGCATAAACAATTGTGTTTCTACTTGGATAGGACTAATTCACTAGGAAAATCTGACCAATTATTATTGCCCTTTTCAGGACCCAAATTGGGAAAACCTGTTACTAAAGTAACTTTGGCAAAATGGCTGGGAGACTGTATTTCTTTTGCTTACCAACAAACCCAAATATGTCTAACAACTAAAATCAAGGTGCATTTGACCAGATCAGTTGCTACATCAGTCTCCTTTCACTCCAGATCTTCCATTGATGACATTTGTGCAGCAGCCACATGGGCTACTCCTCATACCTTTATCACTCATTACAAATTGGACATGGTCTCCAGGGGGAGCGCATCCTTTGGCTCAATGGTGCTTAGGAATATCCTTCCATAGGGCCTCCCAGGAAATAAAGTAGCTAGGGACTGTGCCCCATCCGTCATGAATGAATGAAGATTAACAACATCAGATAAAATTATGTTCTTACCATAACGTTCCATTTGTGTTGTTGAGCTTCATTCATTCATGACATCTCACCCTTCTACCCCCACCGAAAGACTCTTGGAGGTTCGAATTTAGTCCTAGCTTCATGATAGGGCATTTGCTCAGACAAGGCCTCTGCTTTCTTTCTTTCTTACAGGCAAACTGGATCTGAGGAGATGAGGAGAGGGGTACTATGGGTAATCTTAGCTCAAGAGTTTTTTGGTTGTCACGAGCTTGTTATAACAGCAGAGTCGGTTCCTAGGACGGAACCGAGACCCATCTGTCATGAATAAATGAAGATCAACAACACAGATGGAACGTTATGGTAAGAACATAACTTCTTTTTTCCACTTAGCTCGCTTATTTGTAAAGGCATTGCCTTGAGAGAAAAGAAATTATAATCCCCTATACCCTGCACTTATCTGGCCCATAATTAAGTATAACACCCCATTCGGTATGTACCATACTAAACCCCTACAGCAGTTAGAGAGACCTCAGAGGTTTCTAACAAAGAAGATCAAGGGCCTCTAGCATGTGCTTTACACAGGCCAACTAAAATGCCTGTCAATATATTCTGTACCGCATAAACTTCTTAGGGGAGACTTATGCCTGGCCTACAGAGCAACCCAAGACCCAAACCTAATGAACTTACTGCATATCTGTAAATCAAATGGGTCTTGGGCTACCTGTTACAGGGTCTTAAATATGGGCTGCAACTTAAATAGGACATGCTGGAGGGACAGATTTGTCAACCAGCAACTGCTGCATCTTTGGAACAGGCTACCAATTAATGTGAAACAGAGCAGCTGTATGACGCTGTTGAAAAGGAACCTGGATAAATGGATGGGGCACCGTAAATTCTTACCAGGGATAGCACTCACAACCCTCCTGGACATGGGCAGTCATCACTAAATGCAAATCTTGGGTATTGACTAATACCTCTACGGTATTACATTGAGTTGAAACGGCTAGACTTAAAATGACCTCTGGGTCAATAACCTAGCAATCTCCTATGATCCTGGTTAAATCAGTATATCCAAGGATGTTATTATGAGTGCGTAATTTAGTTACTTAACTGTTTAATTATAAGACAATAATTAGTGTTCTGCTAGATTATTAATTACAAGATCTGATGTTATCCATTTCATTATTCATCACGTATGGGTCTTGGATCTGATGTCGGATCCAATCTGGCAACTTTACAGGGCACACTCTAGGCTCGGGCTACTCCCACTCCCATAATCCCTTTCTATCTTCAAACCTCCAGATCTCGTTTGCTTCGGTTAGCTACAGATGCGATTCTGGTTCGCAGCACTCTTTCTGGATTTTGTCTTCAGAAATTTTTCAGCTAAGTGTTCATATTTGTTCATTTAATAGTTAGTTTAGTGTGGTTATCTACTTTCTTCCTCCCCTCCCCTTGTTCTTAGCTCTTGTGCAGTGTTAGGGTTATTTTTTTATTTATTTATTTTTTGTGCCTTGGCATTTGACAACTTTTTTCCTGGTCCCTTCCCCTTAGTTAGTGTTTGGGGTTTTTTGACTTTTTTTTTTTTGGCTTTTCTCTGTTTTTTGGCCTTGTAGTTGTTGGTCTGTGTGTTTTTAAACTGTGTGTACTAATTTTGGTAGGACCATGTCTGAGAAGCCTACTGGGTTTAATAGATGATGTTAAGTTGTCATTCTCGCCTTCATTCTTGCTGGATGGGTACGGAGCCGATCCTCGGCTCCGACTCGGCCTATACTATAGCTCGAGAGCTATTTTTACCGGCTCGAGGCAGCCCTATAACCCACAATACCATGCGCTAACTCCCCAGATCTCGTTTGCTGCTTCGCTGCGAGGTTGTCTTTTTTTACCGGCTCAGGTCAGTAAGAGATTTATTCTGTTTAAGTAAAATTTCAGGTAGTTTCTCCAGTTAGTTACCCTTGTTTAGGTCACTACTAATTGTACAACCCTTTTTGTAGCCCTGTTTCCCTTCTCTAGTTAATTTTTATCTTTGGGCCTACGGGCTTTACCTTAGTTTTCCCCACCCCTTATAGTGTCTGTGTGTGTGGGTTTTAGTCAGTTCCCTTAACTTTCCTAATTTTAAGTTGAGTGTGTGTGTGGACTGACTGTGTTTACTGTGGATAGGACTATGTCCAAAGACACTAAGGTCTCGGGATTCAAGAAGTGTGACTCGTGCTGTCAGAAAATGTCTCTGACAGACGGTCACACTTCTTGTGTCTATTGCTTGGGGCCTTTACACCTGCAGGACTCTTGTTCCGTCTGTCATGGGTTTAGTTCAAGAGTCCTGCAGGAGAGGCATAATAAGCTCATCCTAAGGGGCTTGTTAAAGCCTGATGACTCCCCGTCCAAGTCTGGCTCGGGGAAGTCTTCAAAAACTGCCAAACCCTCGGCTTCAGCTTCTGAGTCGAGGGCTGGTGTTATCGAGATGGTTCCGACATCGGTTCCATCTGGATCCGAGGTGGGTAAACTGGTATCCGCTCCGAAACCAGCATCGGAGCCGACCCCAGCGCGCAAGCGCTCTAGATCCCCCTCGATAGACTCCGTCCGATCGGCTCCGAGATCCCCTCTCCTATCGGAGCGGAGTCATAGGACTCACTCATCTAGGTCATCCAGGCTCTCCGATCACGACATCGAGAGGGTGGTCAGTAGGCTCATAAAATCTCAGGCACTAGCCCAAATGCTCCAGAGCCCATCTCATCAGACTGTGGCTCCTTCGGTACCGCCATCGATTCCTCCTCCGACACACCTCTCGAGTTCGGAGCCGGAGTTTGTCGGAACCGTAACCTTACCCACGTCGGAGGCGATACTCCCACCTTCGGCTCCGGTGTCGTTGGCTCCGACCTCTTCATTGGTTCGTCCGTGGAGAGGTCCGGGCGCCGGGACTCCATTGTCAGCTCTGAGGGGGCAAGTGGCATCGGACCCTTGTCCGACCCTGCTCTCCCGCTCGGAGCTTCGGCTCTGGTTAGTTCGGCCCCGACATCATTCTCGGAGCCTTCTCTGTTGGTGCCGGGGGCGGTTCCGGTCTCTTTGGAGCTGGGACTAACTTTGGTATCTGATAGGGGAGCCATCAAGGTGATGAGGAGCGTGCTGGACCCAGTGTCCACTCTAAGGTTAAGTTCTGCAGCTCCTCCCTCTACAGTGCCTGTTACGGTCTCTGGCCACCCTCCTGTATCTGACAGCAGAGATACGAAGCATAGGGTACCCACCTTGGGTGTCTCCTCCTCTTCCGAGGGCTCCCCTGAAGTTTCAGGGGAACCCCCTAGGAAAAGAAAGTGCAAGAGGAAGCACATAGACTCCCCCGAGTCTGTCACGTCAGACACCGACTTGGATGAGTCGGAGGGTTCCCCCAGATCCCCCTCTGAGGATGTCTCTTTCTCAGACATCCTAGAGATCCTAAAACAGAGGGGAAATTGGTCCACTCTCAAACCTTCCGAGGACGAGTCGGTTTACCTTGACGCTTTTGGATCTCGCCCTTCCACCTCCTGGGTGTCTCCCCCTTTCGACCCACTAATGGAGGTAGTGGCTAGAAAGGCGTGGGCAGCTCCTGACTCAATGAAACCTACCCCTAGGAGGCCTTCTAAATTTATTTCTGCACCAGAGGACAAGTCCTTTCTCACCAAAGGCATTTCAGTTGATGCTATGGTGGTAGCAGCAGCCACTAAGAAGGAATTGGCTGATCCATCTGTACCTGTTCATCCTCCTAACAAAGAGTCCAGGACCATGGACAGGTACGGCAAGCGGACATTTGCTTCAGCGACCTTTACTATGCGATCGCTGAACTATTTGTCATTTCACCCGCCTTCAGAGAGACCTGCTCAAAGAGCTGGGTAAAGCGGTACAGGATCCTTCTGCTGCGGGGTAACAGGACAAGATAAACTCCCAGCTGGCCACCCTGAACTCCATTGTTAACTCCTCCATGCGGCTTATCTCTTACGCAGCCGATGGAGTGAGTAGTGCCGCTGGCACAGGTGTTGCGTTGAGACGTCACACTTGGATGCGACTCTGTAACTTTGCCGATCCCTTCAAGGCGTCCTTCACCAACACCCCCTTTGATGGTTCAGAATTGTTTGGACCTCAGGTGAAGAATACCCTCACCAGATGCGAGCAAGATGGTAAGACTCTCTCTGCCGTGGGAGTCCATTTTTCCACACCTTCTAGACCTTATCCTAAGGGACAGAGAGGTGGAAAGATGTGGTTCCGCAAACCACAGGGAGTCACGCCTGCCGCACGTGGTGAATTTCCCCCTAGAGGCAGAGGGGGGAATAATAACAGACGCCGCCCTAGGAGCAGAGGGGGTCCACAGAACCAGGGTTCCAGGGAATCTTTCCCTGACCAGCCCTTTCAGCATCCCTGAGAAGCTGCCCGACTGTCCGCCTTTGGCGGCAGTCGGGGGAAGATTATCTCTGTACCCGGAAGCCTGGCAATCCCTCTCCCAAGACACATGGGTACAGAAGATCATATCCGAGGGTTACAAAATTCCCTTCACTTCCCCTCCGGTACAACCGCCAAGACCCCTACCAGACGTACCACCCGCACAAAGGGGTCAGGCTCAGCTAGAAATAAAAAAGCTGTTAACAAAAAGAGTCATCCAGGCAGTCCCAGCAGATCAGCTAGGATCCGGAATCTACTCCAGATTCTTTTTGGTACCAAAAAAGACTGGAGACCCATTTTGGACCTCAGCAGATTGAACAACTCTGTACAAAAGACAAAATTTCGGATGGTAACACTGCAGTCCATTCTACCCTTTTTGGGCAGAGACAACTGGATGTGCTCCTTAGATCTCCAGGACGCGTACTATCATATAAAGATACACAGGCACTCCAGGAGGGTTCTCCGCTTCTGGCTGGGAGCCAGTCATTAACAGTTCAGAACCCTGTCGTTTGGTCTCACCACTGCCCCCCGGGTGTTCACCAAATGCTTGGCAGTGGTCATGGCTCACCTGAGACAAAAAGGATTGCAGGTGTTTCCATATCTAGAAGACTGGCTCATTTCCGCTACCACCAAGCAGCATCTTATAATGGCCAGGGATTACACTATTCAACTTTGCAGCAGTCTAGGTATTTCTATAAATTTTGCAAAGTCGTCCTTGTCGCCTTGTCAATGTATAAACTTTATAGGCACCGTATTAAGCACCACAGAAATGTCTGCAACATTACCACCTCAGAGAGTGTCAGACATAAGGCGGAATGTTCAGTCCCTGTTTCAGCCCAACAGAGTTCAAGGCAAGCTAGTATTGAAAGCATTAGGCCTCATGGCAGCGGCGATTCTTCTACTCCCATTAGCCCGCTTCCACATGAGGCTCCTTCAGTGGATGCTGTTTTCTCAGTGGTCCTTTCAACAGCTACCAATGACTCACAATATTTTGATAACCCCTTCTTGCAAGAATCATCTCTCCTGGTGGATGGTTTCCCCTCAGCTTTTTCAGGGCAGACCCTTTGTCCCCCCCCCCAGTTGCCACGGTGACAACGGATGCCTCCCTGATCGGGTGGGGGGGCATTATCAGGGCAGGACGGTCCAGGGCACATGGGAACAATCAGAACGCCACCTGCACATAAATGTCCTGGAGATGAGGGTGGTGCTTTTGACGTTGCAAGCCCTTCAGAGCTCTCTTCCACAGGGACTATAGCAATTCAAACGGACAGTATGTCTGTAGTGTGGTACATAAACAAGCAGGGCGGAACAAAGTCCTACCCCCTATGTCGAGAAGCACTCAGACTTTGGCAATGGGCGATTTCCTCTCAACAGTTTCTGATAGCAACGCACATCCCCGGGAAGTCCAACGTCATAGCGGACAGATTGAGCAGAACTATCCTCATGCCTCACGAGTGGTCTCTAAATCAAGCAGTAGCAGACAGAATATTTCAGAAGTGGGGCCAGCCTTGCTGCGATCTTTTTGCAACTCCTCAAAACAGCAAGTGCCTCGACTTCTTCACACTCTTTCCTCTACCAGGCCATCCCCCCAGAGACGCTCTTGTTCACGTTTGGCCCCGGGGTCTTCTATATGCCTTTCCTCCCTTGCCATTGATCCCGCAATTAATTCAGAAAGCAACCGCATTGAGATCCAAAATGATCCTCATTGCCCCGTTTTGGCCTCGACAAGTATGGTTTCCGTTTCTGCAGTTACCTACTGGAACAGCCTTAGCATCTGGAACCCCTTCCGGATCTGTTGACCCATCTCACGGGCAAGCTGCATCAGTCTCTTCATTCCCTCAACCTCACAGCTTGGTTGCTCCACTTCCAGCCTTAGCCAGGCTTCCCCTTATTTCTCCTCCTGTTCGTGATTTCATTCTAGCTTCCCATAAGTCCAATACTAGGAAGACGTATGCGAGTAAATGGAAGCGTTTTTCGCATTGGGCACAAACTAAGTCCCTAGATCCTTTCCATGCACCCATTCATAAGGTTCTAGATTTTCTGGAGCTTTTCATTCAGGGTCATCGTCGGCCACTATCAGGGTACAATTAGCGGCCATTGCTAATTTTCATGTTGGGCTCTCAGAAGCAAATATTATGTCCCACAAACTTTGTAAAGCCTTCCTCAAGGTCATCTTTTTGCTTAGACCTCCAGTTAAAGATCCATCTCCACAATGGGATTTGAATTTAGTTCTAACCTCATTGATTCTGCCTCCCTTTGAACCTTCAGCTTCTTGCTCCCTCAAGCTTCTTTCTTGGAAAACTCTGCTTTTAGTAGCCATAACATCTGCCAGATGGGTATCGGAACTTCAAGCTTTGTCGGTCCGTCCCCCTTATTTGGTCTTTCACAAAGACAGGGTAACTCTCAGAACAAACCCTTCCTTCCTACCGAAAGTGTCCTCGGAAACAAATCTAAACCACTTCATTGACTTGCCTGTCTTTTTCCCAGACTATGCCAACAGGGCTGAACAGAAATTACATTCATTAGATGTTCATCGCCAATTACGGTATTATCTAGACAGGACAAAACAACTCAGAAAGTCAGATCCAGCTCTTTCTCTCTTATGCTGCAGGAAAGAAAGGGCTTCTGGTATCGAAGGTTACTCTTTCCAGATGGTTGACATCTATTATTACCTTTGTCTATGAGTTGAGACACAGGCAACTTCCGTCTAGGCCTAAGGCTCATTCAACCAGGGCACTATCAACATCAACGGCATTTCAAGCAAGGTTACCACTAGATGCCTTATGTGCAGCAGCTACATGGGCTTCCAAACATACTTTTATTGCCCATTACAAACTTGATATAGCCTCCAGAAATAGAGCTGACTTTGGTTCCACTGTACTCAGGAGTCTGTTCCATTGAGCCACCCAGGACTAAGATGCTAGGGACGCTGTCCCATCCAGCAAGAATGAAGGCGAGAATGACAACTTAACATTAAGAAGTTATGTTCTTACCATAACGTTCCATGTTAGTTGTCTTCTTCTCGCCTTCTTTCTTGCGTCCCTCCCTCCTGCCCCCTAGCCTGGATAGACTTCAGGTCTATGAGTCCTTCCATTTCTGGAGATATAACATGTTACGGTTTCCCAGTATCCTTAATGTTACTAGCAGGGAGCCCGTACTTGCAAATGAGGATTATGATATTATATTTATACTATGTCTTAGCTTCCAAACGAGATCTGGGGAGTTAGCGCATGGTATTGTGGGTTATAGGGTTGCCTCGAGCCAGTAAAAATAGCTCTCGAGCTATAGTATAGGCCGAGTCGGAGCCGAAGATCGGCTCCGAACCCATCCAGCAAGAAAGAAGGCGAGAAGAAGACAACTAACATGGAACGTTATGGTAAAAACATAACTTCTTATTCTTCTTGTGGGCGTAGGATGCCTAACTCTGATGTCCACAAGAAGTGTGTTCATTGATTAGGATCTGACCACCTCGAGGTAGATTGTGCAGTGTGTGCTTCATTCAGCCTTCGAGCGTTAGCAGATCAGTGCAGTAAGTCGTTGCTCAAGGGCGTGACCCAAGAGGCTCCCTTTGTTTCTGGCTCCCCCTCCTCCAGCGGCCATAAAGAACCAAAGAGGAAAGTCTCCTGTGTCTCCCTGGGGGCTTCTCCTCTTCATTCTCAGAAAAGTCCTAGGCTCTCTGATTGCAACCCTTCGGATTTGAAACAGTCACTGGCAGGGTCAGATCTGAAGGCCCAGGATCTGACCTCGAGACCCGAAGTCTCTGCGGATCGAAGACCCTAAAATCCCATGGCCATCCCCACAGCTCTGTTAGTCCGCTGGATCCGAGGCAGTGTGTTTCTCAGGGCTCGGATCTGGCATGTTTTCGCATCCAGTGCTAGTGGTCATAGGCTCCCAGATTGGTTCTTCCAGGGACTCAAAGCCTTCGGATTTGAGACATCAGAGTCGTTCTCCAGATCAGGAATGCCATAAAGTGGTTATGGCATCCCATCAGGTTTCCCCGTCCAAATCCACACATTCCTCTGCATCTTCCAGGTCCTCAAGGAGCATCTTACCCTCAGACATGTACAGGATGATGAAGAGTTTCCTTAGGGCCAAGATAGAGATAGGTCTTATGGTGTCCCCGGCCAATTCAGGCTTGGGGAGGTCTCCAGCCCCTAAGTCAACTTCTCCTCTTCTGATTCCGACAGTTTCGGAGTCCTAGGTCCCAGTTTTTCCTGAGTCATAAGACCAGGGAATGGCTGTTTTCCCTGTTCCTCCAGGATCCCTGACTAGCTCGATTCTTATGGTTTTGGACCAGAGCAGGTTCCATCTCTGAGAAGTTGGCTCAGGGTTCCTGGAGAGGGGTTCTGCTCTGGGTTTGTCGGCTTGATCCCTTCCCTTGGGGGCATTGGCTTTTGACAGCTCGGGGCCAGTACTTCCAAAGGGCTCAGGACCTGGGTGGGCTCCAGTTCCCTCTCCCTGGTGGTTTCTGCTATGGGGTACAGGGTTACCTTGAGTCCTTCGGTCTTTCGGGTGGTAGAGTGGACTTTCTCCAGGTCTGTAGTACCATCTTCCCCCCTTTTGGGAACCTCCCAGACCACCGAGGTCAGGTGCCCTGAGTCTATTCAGCCTGTCCAGGATCAGCCCTCTTGAGATAGCTTTCAGTCTTCTAGAACCACAGAGGTTCCCCTCTCTTCTGAGTCCTCTCCAGAGCCCCTCACTGAAGATCCTCCTTGGAAGAGATTGTGCAAGAGGAAGCACTTGGACTTCCCTATTGTCTCCCTCACGGACGACACAAATTTCGAGGAAGGGGATGGGTCCCCCAGACCTCCGACGCACAACATCTCCTTTGAAGACATTCTGGAGCTGTTGAAGCAGAAAGGCGGTTGGTCTCCTCAGCCCCCGTCCATGGAGGAGTCTGTGTTTCTGAAGCCATTCGGGATGGGCCCATCTACTTATTGGGTCCACCGCCCTCCCTACCGATGAGCTGGCCAATCTCATTGCACACAAGTCATGGAAGGAACCTGACAATGTGGAGGCGGTTGCTAAGAAAGCAGACAAGTTCTTGAGCCCCACATTGGAGCAAGAGAGTACCAGTCGATGCCATCGTGCTTGCTGCAGCCGCTAAGAAGGAGCTGGCGGAACAGAGCTCCAATGTCCATCCCCCAAACCGTGATTCCTGGGCGATTGACAGACATGGGAAGTATGTTTACTTTAGCCACCTTTGGCCTGGGAGCCCTAAATTATCTGGCACGTTTTACCCTCCTCGAAAGAGCCCGGTTCTCTGAGCTCATCAAGTCTCTTTCTGAGTTGATGCCAGTGGAGGACCTCAAGAAGGTATCTCCCAAGCTCACTCCTTTCTGCTGTAGTTCCAGTTCCTTGCTGAGGTTAATTTCCAATGTGGAGGAAGGCACCTTTCGAGTGGCTGGTGCAGGCATTGCCATCAGGCGGCACGACTGGATGTGGCTATGCGAGTTCACGGAGCCCTTCAAGGCATCTTTTACTAATGCCCCTTTCGATGGTTCCTCTTTATTTAGACCTTCTGTCAAAGAAACCCTAAACTGCAGTGAGCAGGACGTCAAGACTCTGTCGGCGGTTGGGATCAAGTTTTCTACTCCTCAAAGTCCCTTTTTTAAAAAACAATGGGGCAGTAAGAAACTCTGGTTCTGCATGTAGCAGGAGCCCTTCCAGGATTCCTCTTAAAGAGGCAGGGGAAGGGGATTCAAGGGTTGATGCCGCCCTAGAGGCAGAGGGGGGTCCTTAAAATCAGGGCTCCAGGGAGCCCTTCTCTGTGAAGCCCTTTCAGCACCCCTGAGGCATTGCCTGGCTGTCCTGCCCTGGAGGCAGTCAGGGGTCGTTTTTCTTTGCACCCAAGTGCCTGGGTGTCCATAACAAATGATCACTGGGTGCTCAAGATTATATCTAGAGGTTATTACATTCCCTTTTTCCAACCACCCCCACATACCAAGAAAGTTCTCCCCGACATGCCACCCAGTCAGAGAGAACTGGCCCAATGAGAAGGTCTAACACTTCTAGAAAAAAGAGCCATCCAGGAGGTCCTGACAGGGTGAAGAAGATCCAGAACATATTCCTGCTTGTACCTCAGGTAGCTGAACTTGTTGGTCAAGAAGTCGAAGTTCCAGATGGTCACTGTTCAGCCCATCTTGCCCCTTTTGCAGAAGGACAAATGGATGTGCTCCACAGATCTCCAGGACACTTACTATCAAATCAAAATAGACAGGAGCTCCAGGAGGCATCTTCGTTTCCAAATCAGAGCCAATCATTTCTAATTCAGAGCTCTACCATTTGGACCCACAACAGCCCCCAGGGTGTACACCAAATGCTTAGCAGTTGTAGCAGCTCACATGATGCTTCAGGGATTTCAGGTCTTCCCATACCTGGACGATTGGCTCCTCACAGCTCCCACCAGGCATCGACTGGTTTCTATCACACGGTACCTCTTGCACATGTTCCAGGAGCTAGGGATTACTGTCAACTTGGTGAAGTCAAAGCTCTGCCTGGTACAGAGTCTGGAGTTTATAGTTACTCATCTCAATATGGTCACAGAGATTGCAACATTGCCTCCCCACAGAGTAGACTTGATCGGACAACAGGTCAGGGCCATATTAGAGATTCCCTCATGTCCAGCTTACCTCATTCTGAGGGCACTGGGTTCCATGCCAGTGGCAATTCTCCTCGTCCCTCTGGTGAGATACCACATGTGGGTGCTTCAGTGGTCTCTGGCAGTTCAGTGATCCATCCTAACTCATCCGACGCCTGTGTCTATTTCATTGACCAACCTTTACAGACATCTGCTGTGGTGGCTGCAATCAGTGGATCTTCAAGGCAGGCCTTTTTCTCTTCCACTGCTCATGCCTACTGTGACCACGGACACTTCCCTGTTAGAGTGAGAGGGTCTTTTTCAGGGCAGAACAGTCCAAGGCATGTGGTGCCCCTCAGAGACCAAATTACACATAAATGTCCTAGAGATGAGGGCTGTCTTCCTCACGTTGCAAGCCTTTCAGGATTGCCTTCCTCAGGGGATGGTGGTGATTCACACAGACAACATGTTGGTGGTCAGGTATATCAACAAGCAAAGGGGAACGCGTTCATACCTGCTGTGCAGAGAGGCCATGAGGATGTGGGAATGAGCAGTCTTCTTCAGTCACTTTCTTCGTGCAATGCACATACCCGTGGAATCCAGCGTCCTGATGGGCAGGCCCAGCAGATCTATCCTGGCTCCACACTAGTGGTCCCTCAATCAGTCACTGGCATCTCAGATTTTTGCCTGTTTGGGTCAGTCTTGCTGTGACCTGTTTGCCTGCTCATTGAACAACAAGTGCAGCAGGTACTTTGCCCTGATTCCCCCAGAGGGGTAGTCTTTGAGGGACACTCTTGTTCATGATTGGCTCCTGGGTCTTTTGTATGCTTACCTTCCCTTTCCTCTGATCCCCAAAGTACTTCAGAAAGCCTTCAGACTGAAGAGTTCTGTGATTCTCATTGACCCCTTCGGGCCTCTGCAGGTATGGTTCCCCTTCCTCAGGTTTCATTTCAAGTATCCTCCCTGGATACTGGATGCCACTCCAGATCTCATTTCTCCCTCGTCAGAACCTCCACCCAATCTTCAGTCACTTCGCCTGACCGCGTGGTTCCTCCACTACCAGTCATAGTAAAGCAGTCCAGGCTAGCTTCTTCCATTAGGAGAATTATCCTGGCTTCACAGAAGCTGTCTACTCATAAGGTGTACCGGAGTATGTGGAAACATTTTTCCTTTTGGGCAGTTGAATGTAATATGGACCCTTTTTCACCTCCTATCCCGGATATCCTTCTCTTTTTGACATCCCTTTCTCAAGAAGTGGCCAGTTTTTTGACCATCAAGTTGCAGTTGGCAGTCATTTCCAATATCCATTCCAATGCTGGGCCCACTTTTCCCCCCAGGCTATATAAGGCCTTCATGAAGGGCTTCTTTCTTCTTAGACCTCCAGTCAAAGATCCTGCTCCTCCCTGGGATCTGATGATGCCGCAATCTCTCAACTAAAGTCTGTTCGAGCCTGCTCATTCTTGTGATCTCATATATCTTTCATGGAAAACCGCCTTTCTTGTAGCTATTACCAAAGCCAAGAGGTTTTTCTGAGCTGCAGGCCTTATCCGCTAAACCGCCATATATTGCTTTTCATAAGGATAGAGTGACCTTACGAACTAATCCCGCTGTCATGTTTAAAGCTGATACCGAAAATATCTTAACCAGGAAATTCAGTTGCTTCTTTTCTTCCCTAATCACTCTAACAAGTGCGAATATCTCCTCCACACCTTGGATGTTCATCATCAGCTTCGATTTTATTTACATCGAACTAAACCCTTCCAAAAATCTGATCAATTATTTGTGGCCTTTTCTCTGAACAGGCATGGCCAGGCAGTTTTGAAATTAACTATTTCTAAATGTATCTCAGCTTGTATCTCTTAGGTTTACTCCATGAGGAAGTTGGAGCTGCCTCACCCTCCCATGGCGTATTCTCTACAGCCAGTGGCTACTTCTTCTGCCTTTGCTGCCAGGATGTCTTTAGATGAGATGTATGCTGTGGCTACTTGGTCCATTCCTCACACTTTTGGCACTCATTACAAACTGGATATGATTTCTAGAGGCAGGGTGTGTTTTGGTTCCACAGTGCTCAGGCATGTCCTTCCTTAGGGCCACCCAGGGTTTTTGGTAGCTGAGGATTCTGACCCAGACATGATGAGTAATGAAATGGATAACGTCAGATCGGTAGTTATATACTTATCATAACTTGGTGTTTGTTTTATTCTATTTCATTATTCATCACCTCCCGCCCTCCTTCCTTGTTTCTGGTGGATCTGGGAAGGCTGGTGTGTGGCCCTTGAGCTTCCGCCTCTTGCGGTTCTATTACCATTTTTGCCAATATTGAGGTAGATCGTCAGGGGTCTGATGTTTAAGGTCCTTTGTCAGCAAACTCAATCTGAGGGTTTGAAGATAGAAAAGGATTATGGGAGTGTGAGGACCTCGAGCCTAGAATCTGCTGTGTAAAGTTGCCAGATTGGATCTGACATCGGATCCAAGACCCAGACGTGACGAATAATAAAATAGGATAACACAGATACCAAGTTATGGTAAGCACATAACTACCATTTGACATACTACTAAACCGTTTTATAACCATTTAGCAATTCATATCTTTGTATCTTACATCTTCTGTCCAAAAAAAAAAAAAAAAGAAAAAAACCCCAGGAGGGCCACTGATCATTCACAGAAATAATTAATCTGAAGTAGGAACTTCATTTGTCAGCAACCTTTGGGATACGGATCCGATCTCGGATCCGAGCCGGCAACTTTTACCACAGCATAGATCCGAGCTCCTAGCTCCTCCCTTTACCCATAATCCCCTGCCAACCCTAACTGACCTCAGATCTAGTTTGCCGCGCTTCAAGCCAACAAGCTGGATTTTGAGCTCCTGGCAATTCGGAAGGTTTTTTGTGAGAAAAATCTTAGAATTTTTGTACTTTCTTGTGTGATTGTGTGAGTTTGTTTAGGTTCCCTCTTAAATATCTATTTTTGTTGTAAAATTTTTCCTCCCCACCCTCGCTGGTCCTTAGTGTGTGTTTGTGGTGTGTTAGGGGCCTAGTGAGTGTGTTTTACGTTCAATATGTCGGAGGCCCCTAAAGCCATCTTTTCAAAATGTACCGAGTGTGGCCATAAGCTCTCACCGGCGGATGGCCACACCCGGTGCGTTAGGTGCCTCGGGGTTGAACATCTTTCCTCGGGATGCACGATTTGTGCAGCGTTCAACCCCAGGGCACTTAAGGACCGGAGATCAAAGCTGATTCTAGTGGGCCTTTTGCCCCCGGACTCGGCTCCGACCTCCGGTTCTTCGGTGGCCGCTACCCAGTCCTTGGTAGTAGCCACCCCTGCCTCCCTTCCTCCGGTCGGGACTCAACCTCCCGTTTTGGCTCCGGAGGAGAGGGAGGCTGGAAAAACCAAAAGGAAGGAGAAGCACCATAAGCAGCAGGCCGAGGACTCTTCCTCGACCCCGCCCGCCAAGCGGGCTTCTCCATCCAGGGTTTCTGGATCGCTTCCTCCTCGGCTCCGGTCCCCTTGTTTTTCACCGGGACCTGGGGAGGAGGCAACCCGGTCCCCGTCTAGGTCATCGAGGCGTCACTCTAGGTCTGCCTTGGTGGCCTCGTCGAGGTCTACATTTAGTATGTCAGTTGCAGACATGGACCGGATGATGAGGAGGTTCATACAGGCCCAGCTGCAGATGGGAGTGCTCTTGCCTCCCTCGGGGCTCACCATTTTTGCCCCAATCGCTCCTTCTCCGTCCCGCTTCCCAGGTTCGGAGCACTCGGAGCCGGGCCGCGTCGGATCCGGGGGTGTGTCTGAGCCGACAGTACTAGTTGCTTCGGCTCTGACTGGTCCCTTGAGTTTGTCGGATCCGACCTCTCGGAGCCGTGGGCGGAGCTTCGTATCCGAGGGACTTTGTGTGACTTCGGCTCCGTCCCGGTCGGAGCACATGGGTCCTTCGGATCCGAGGGTCTCAGCCCAGGATCCGGTCCCCGCTTTGGATCCGAGTGGGAGCCGACTCTCGGAGCCTATTGAGAGTAGCTCCCCCTCGGCTTTCGCGGTGGTGGAGAGGGCATTGTTGAGTGTATCCGAACCCCCGGTCCTGGCTTCGGCTCCTCCCTGCACTCCCTCTCAGCTGGTCCGGGCTCCTGGGTGTTCCTGCGGAACGTGATATTGCTGGTGAGTCTTCCTCGGACAGCCCCCCCCGAAGAGGTCCCTCACAAAGAGAAGTGTAAGAGGAGGCACATGGACTCCCCTGAGTCCCTTACCGAAGATACGGACTTAGATGAAGGGGAAGGCTCCCAAAGGTCACCCCCTGAGGATGTCTCCTTTGGAGACATCATGGAGATGCTCAGGATTGGGGGGGGGGGTCTGCCCCCAAGGCTTCCTCCGATGAGTCCGTATTCCTAGAGGCGTTCGAAGCAGGGCCATCTACCTCTTGGGTGTCCCTCCTCGACCCCTGGTGGACCTTATTTCCACCAGGGCTTGGAAGGAGCCGGACACTGTGGAGCCAATCCCCAAGAGCCCGGATAGGATCCTGAGTCCCCCTGCTGAGAGAACCCACTGGAGCAGAGGTCCCCCGTGGATGCCATGTTGGTGGCGGCGGCCACCAAGAGAGAGCTGGCTCAGGAGAGCTCTGCGGTCCACCCTCCGAGTAAGGACTCTCGAGCGATGGACCGCCTGGGGAAGCGGGTCTTTAGTTCAGCAACCTTCTCCATGAGAGCGCTGAACTATATGGCACACGTCATCCGGATGCAGCGGGATCTAATAAAAGAATACGCTGCATCCCCCCCAGAGTCCATGTCGGAAGGAGACAAACATCTGTACTCCTCCCGAATGTCTACTCTTCATTCAGTTTCTAACACCTCTATGCGGCTCTTGTCACACGCCACTGAAGGAGCCGCTAGAGCCGGCGGAGCCGGCCTGGTAATCAGGCGTCAGGCATGGCTCCGACACTGTGACTTCTCGGAACCCTTTAAGGCGTCATTTGCGAATGCCCCCTTTGATGGTTCTGCACTTTTTGGCAAAACCGTTCGCGACACCTTAGTCCAGAGCGAGAAAGACGGGAAGACGTTGTCTGCCGTCAGAGTCCGCTTCTCTGCTCCCCAGAGGTCCTTTTCTAAGAACCAAAAGGGTCAGAAGAAGATGTGGTTCCGAAAATCGCATCAGTCCCAGTCTGCTCCGGACAACCAGTCCTCTCGTGGCAGAGGAGGACAGGGAGGACACTGCCCAAGAGGCAGAGGGGGTCCCAGAAACTTTGGGTCCAGAGAACCCTTCTCTGAGAGGCCCACGCAGAACCCCTGAGGGGTTGCCTGGCTACTCCACTCTGGAGGCAGTCGAGGGGCGTCTTTCGAAGCACCTAGCAATGTGGGAGTCCATAACAACAGATCGCTGGGTGCTTCGCATCATATCCAGAGGTTACCAAATTCCCTTTATTGTAACCCCCAAAATCAGAAGCCTCCCCGACGTACCACCCAATCAGAGGGAGGCAGCTGCTACAGAAATTCAGCAGCTTTTACAAAAAAGAGCCATCCAACCCGTCCCCCCAGATCAGTTCGGATCGGGGTTTTACTCCAGGTTCTTTCTGGTGCCAAAAAAGACGGGGGACTTGAGACCCATTCTCGATCTCTCTCTCCTGAACTTGGCAGTACCCAAAGAAAAGTTCCGAATGGTCACCTTACAATCTATTCTCCCCCTATTACGGGAGAATGATTGGATGTGCTCGATAGACCTCAAGGATGCATACTACCACATCCTAGTGGACAGACGCTCCAGGAGGTTCCTCTGCTTCCGGTTGGGAGCCGGTCATTTTCAGTTCAGGGCCCTTCCCTTCGGTCTCACCTCAGCCCCCAGGGTGTTCACCAAAGTCTTGGCGGTCATAGCAGCCCACCTGAGGCTTCAGGGAATTCAGGTCTTTCTGTACCTGGACGACTGGCTCCTCATCACCCCAACAAGGCATCTGCTCTGTTCAGGCAGGGATTACTTCCTCGACCTTGCTCCACGTCTAGGGTTAACTATCAACATGACCAAATCTTCTCTAGTCCCCTCACAGGTGATAGATTTTATAGGGGCCAGATTGGATTCCAGGATAATGCTTGCCTTCTTAACTCCCGATCGGCTTCAGAACCTGAGGTTGCATGTCAAGGCCATTCTCATTCTTCTTGCTCCACCTGCAGAATTGATCCTGAGGGCTCTAGGGTCCATGGCAGCAGCTATTCCTCTACTACCCCTAGCCCGCCTAAATATGAGGGTACTGCAGTGGACCCTCCAAGTACAATGGTCCCTGTCTCGCAACCCCCTGTCCCATCCTATTCCCCTAAGCAGGGCTTGCAGAATGTCGCTCATGTAGTGGCTCCGGTCCCCGAGTCTCCACACAGGACGACCATTTTCGATGCCTTCCCCTGTCGCCACAGTGACCACGGATGCCTCTCGTCTGGGGTGGGGGGGGGCACTATTCAGGCAGAACGGTCCAAGGCACGTGGAACGACACAGAGATCTCCTTGCATATCAGTGTCCTAGAGATGAGGGCAGTGCTTTTGACGTTGCAGGCACTTCACAGCCTTCTACCGATTGGGACAATTTCAGTACAAACGGACAACATGTCAGTTGTCTGGTACATCAACAAACAGGGGGGAACCAGGTCTTATCCCTTTTGTCGCGAGGCCACGAGAGTGTGGGAATGGGCGATTTCCACCAACCACTTTCTTATTGCAACGCACATTCCGGGACGGTCCAACATCCTAGCAGACAGGCTCAGTCGTTCGATCCTGACTCCGTACGAATGGTCTCTCAATCCTGTAGTAGCGAAACAAATATTTGCCCTATGGGGGCAACCCTGTTCCGATCTTTTTGCCTCTCCTTCAAATACCAAATGCAACAGTTACTTCGCTCTAATTCCCCCTCAAGGGGAGTCCCCGAGAGACTCTCTAGTACATGCTTTGCCTCCCGGTCTCCTTTACGCTTATCCTCCGTTGCCCATGATGCTGAAACTCCTAGAGAAAGCCAGTCGGCTGGGGAGCAAAATGATCCTCATTGCCCCATTCTGGCCTCGTCAAACATGGTTCCCGTACCTGTGGTCTCACCTAATTCATCCACCATGGATTCTGGATCCACTCCCGGATCTCATTACCCACCCTCTGGGTCTCCAGGCCCCCAACCTGGTCAACCTCAAGCTGACGGCTTGGTTGCTCCAGTTCCACTCCTGATTAGGACTCCCGGAATCTCCTCACCAGTCAAAGCCATCCTAGTAGCAGCACATAAACCTTCAACAGAAGAGTCTACCGAAGCAAGTGGAAACGTTTCTCAATCTGGGCGGAACACCATCACTTGGATCCTTTCACGGCGCCTCACACGTCGATTTTGGAGTTCTTAACTACCCTTTTTCATCAAGGGGCTAGCTGCTGTACAGTCAAGGTACAACTGGCAGCGATTTCGCATTATCATGTAGGGCATGAATCAGGCCCTCTGACTGCTAAGCTTTGTAAAGCTTTCCTCAAGGGTACTTTCCTTCTCAGGCCTCCAGTCAGGGAGGTAGTACCCCCATGGGATTTGTCTTTGGTTCTCCAAGCCTTGACTAGCCCCCCTTTCGAGCTGGCGGCCACGGTTGATCTTAAATATCTCTCTTGGAAAACGGCCTTCTTAGTGGCCATTACTTCAGCTAAAAGGGTCTCTGAACTTCAGGCTCTATGCGTTAAGCCGCCGTATTTATCCTTCCATCCAGATAGAGTTTACCTCAGGATCAATCCGTCCTTTCTGCCTAAGGTGTCTTCAGAAGCTAATATTAATCAATCTATTAATCTTCCCGTGTTCTTTCCCCATTACCAGAACAAAGGAGAATATAAACTGCATTCCTTGGATGTGCACAGACAATTACGTTTTTATACTCATCGAACTGCTGGTCATAGGCAATCTGACCAGTTGTTTGTCTCCTTTGCCAAAACAAGTTTAGGCAAGTCAATTTCTAAAGTTACACTATCACCGGTGGATAGCTAATTGTATCCTCTTAGCGTACCAGAGTTCGGGAAGGCCTGCACCTCAGGGGGTTCGAGCTCATTCTACTAGGGCCGTCGCTGCTTCGGCGGCTTTTAAATCTAGGGTCCCCTTAGATGATATTTGTTCTGCAGCCACTTGGGCCTCATCTCATACCTTTATCAGCCATTACAAACTGGATGTTGTTTCCAGAGGTAGGGCGTCCTTTGGCTCTGCAGTGCTCCGGAATGTTCGTCCATAAAGGCCACCCAGGATTCAGGTAGCTGGGGACTCTGTCCCAAAGGTTGCTGACAAATGAAGTTCCTACTTCAGATTTAGAAGTTATGTACTCACCATAACGTTCCATCTGAGTAGGTATCTTCATTTGTCTGCAACCATCCCCCCCTCCTTCCCCCTGACCTTTAGGATATGTCTTGGATTAGCCCCTTCCGGGGCACTTTTACATTGCTTATATCGGGCAAACTTGATCTGAGGTCAGTTAGGGTTGGCAGGGAATTATGGGTAAAGGGAGGAGCTAGGAGCTCGGATCTATGCTGTGGTAAAAGTTGCCGGCTCGGATCCGAGATCGGATCCGTATCCCAAAGGTTGCAGACAAATGAAGATACCTACTCAGATGGATCGTTATGGTGAGTACATAACTTCTAATTGCTTTCTATCTGCTGCGCAAAGTAAAAAGGGATGGCAGACATTCAGGCTTCAGTTCTGCACAACAGGGCTTCATGCACTTAATTTTCAGATGTAAGACTAGTAAAGAACACTTCCTTTTTATTACAAATGAGTGGTAGCAATAGCAAGGATGTAGCAATAGCAAGGATGTGGTCTATTTCCAATTATCTCTTTTGTTAACTATATGGAGTTTTTTGCACTTATCAGTAAGTAAAGTGACTTGTTTGAGTGTTTAAGTTTCTGGTTAAGAAAAAAGAAGTTATGTCTTACCATAACATTCCATCTGTGTTGTTGATCTTCACTAATCCTTGACTGTGGGCTCGGTTCCAAGCCTCAAAACCAACTCGGATGTTTTTTCAGCTCGTGCCTCCCAAAACTCTCGAGCTAGACTCTACCCATAATGCTCCTCCCTAAATTACTGCAGATCGAGTTTGCATATAATAGTGGCAGATAGACAAGAAGTAACAAATAAGAGACCAAATCTGTCCTTATTATTAAGCCAGTCTTTGGGAATATGCATTCCACTAATACTCATAGGTGGGGGGTGGGGGCATGTCAAGGATTAGTGAAGATCGACAACACAGATGGAACGTTATGGTAAGACACAACTTCTTTATCTGATGTTGTCAACTTTCACGTAATCATTGACTGTGGGACAGAGTCCCTAGCTTTCTAAATCATCAAACTAAATGATGCACATCCCCTAAAGATCTGGTCCAGTTTGTAATGAGTGATAAAGGTATGAGAAGATGCCCAAATAGCTGCTGCACAAATGTTATCTAAAGAAGCTCTAGCGTGAAAAACTGCAGAAGCTGCTAAAATTCTAGTTGAATGAGTTTTCATAGGAAGTGGTGGGTAAAGTCCCTTTGAGTGATAAATAAAGATTGGATTTTCTGATGTCCTTTGTTCTATGAAGGTAAAAACAGAATTGCCTGTGAGCACCTAATAAGTAGACAGTACTGTCTCTTATTGGAGAAACTGGTGAAAAAGAATGTTAAACGCAAGGTTTGGTTAATATTTGACTCTGAAACAACCTTTGGCAAAAATGATGGATTCGTCCTGAGTGAGACCCTGTCCTTATGAAATATTAAATAGGGTGGTTTGCAAGACAAGGCTTGAATTACTGATATTCTTCTGGCTGAAGTGATAGCTATCAAAACCAAAAGTTTTCCACGTCAAGAACTTTAAATCACAAGTTGCTGAAGCTGCAAAAGGGGGGTAAATAAGAGACTGTAGAACCAAAGGTAAATCCCATGGAACAATGGGTTCTTTAAAAGGAGGCCTTAACATTAAGGTGCCTTTCAAAAAGGCCTTACAGAGTTTTTATGGGACAGAAGTGAAGAACCATCAAAACCCACATGGAAATTAGATATCGCAGCAAGATGTACCCAAATGGTAGATGCTGAAGAACCAGACTGATAAAGAAAGGCCAGAAAATCTAACACTTTACTGACCATTTAGCAAATTTTATCCAATTGTTATGGTGCAGTCTCCTGGTTGAAGGCTTATGGTGGGCCAAAATAATTTGGCGAACAAGGGAAGTAAGGGAGGAGTGCCTGGCAATCATGGGAATTGGGGAAGCCACACAGTGAGCTTGAGATGCTGGAGATTTGGATAAACCAATACCTCTGGATGAGTTAATGGGTCTGGTGCTGGGTCCAGAATCCAAGGTTTTTGTTTGAAGAAGGTGAGGCCAAAGGAAGGGAAACCAGCTTGTCGAGGCTAGAATGGAGCAATGAGGATTATTGTGTTCTTCAACCTCTTGGCTTTCTTTAGAAAGTGACATATCAGAGGAGTGGGGGGAAGGTATACAAAAGACCAGATGGCCAATTGTGGAGAAGAGCATCTCTCGGCGACTCCCCCGTGGGGGGGGGGAGTTAGGGCGAAGTAACTGCTGCACTTGTTCAGAGGGGATGGAAACGGGTCACAGCAAGGTTGGCCCCATTGGTGGAAAATCTTTTCCACCACGTCTGGATTGAGAAACCACTCGTGAGGCATTAGAATAGTTATGCTCAACTTGTCCGCTATCATGTTGTAGCTCCCCGGAATGTGCATTGTCATTAGAAAGCGGTTGGAAAAAATCACCCATTGCCAAACTCTGAGCGCTTCTTGACAGATTAGGTAAGACTTGGTTCCCTCTTCTTTGTTGATGTACCAGACTACTGACATGTTGTATGTCTGTATTGGTACTGTTCCCAAGGGGAGGGCATCTTGAAATGCTTGCAGCGCTAAGAGCACCGCCCTCACCTCTAAAAATTAATGTGCAAATTGGCCTCCATTTGGGACCAAGTGCCTTGGACTGTCCTTCCCAGATAATGCCCCCCCACCCTATCTGGGAAGCATCCATGGTCACTATGGCTTGGGGATGAGGAAGGAGAAATGGCCAGCCCAACATGATTTCATTGGAGTAGAGCCATCAAGACAGGTCTTGTTTGCAACGATTGGTGACCAAGATCTGATGAGATATCGGTTGATTTAGTAATGACCATTGGGAGGCCAGAAGTCAGTGAAGAATCTGCATGTGATATATAGCCATCGGAGCTAGGGTAATAGAGGCTGCCATCTTTCCTAGAGCATGTACAGTGAGTCTTGCTGGAACACTTCTGTTCTGAATGATGTGGTTTACTTGTGATCTGACCTTTGGAACCTTTCTAATGGGAGTGATGCCATCCCTGTGACTTTGTATGGTAGATCTCCAGTGAATTCCAGCTGTTGTTTGGGTTCCGGATGGGATTTTTCGTGATTTATTGTGATGCCTAAGGTGGTGCAAAGATGAAGGGTGTAATCTCTTGCCCTTACAAGTTGACGCCTGGTGGTAGGGGTAAGGAGCAAGTTGTCAAGATATGGAAAGACTTGAAATCCTAGCAGTCTGAGATGCTCTGCTACCACTGCCATGCATTTGGTAAACACTCTGGGGGCTGTGGTGAGGCCAGAGGGTAGTGCTCTGAACTGATAGTGATTGGCTCCCAGCCAGAAGCGCAGGAATCTTCTGAAGCGTTTGTCCATTTTTATATGGTAATACACATCTTGAAGATCTGTTGAGCACATCCAGTCATCTTTTTCCAAGGATGGAAGTATTGACTGTACCAAGACCATCTGGAACTTGGTTTGTTGAACTGATTTGTTCAACTGACTGAGATCCAAAATGGGTCTCCAGTCCCATTTTTTGGGCACTAAAAAGAATCTTGTGTAGACTCCGGATCCTTCTGGTCTGGTGGGACTGATTGGATGACTCTTTATTGAACAATTTTTGGATTTCTATGACTGCCGCTTCCCTGTGACTGAGTGGAATGTCTGGGAGTGTTTTTGTGTTTTTGGATTCGGTGAAAGAGGAATGATGTATTCTCTGGAAATAATCCCCTGCACCCATTTGTCCGTTGTCATTTGTAGCCAGGCAGATTGGTGCAGGGATAATCTTCGCCTGATTGCCTCCAGAGGAGGGTAAGCGGGTCTCCATTCAGGAGTACTGGTAGGAGTTACCAAAGAAAGACTCTCTGGACCCCTGGTTCTGTGGGCCACATCTGTCTCTTGAACGGCGTCTTCCATTGTTACTTCCCCCTCCGCCCCAGGAGAAGTCCTTGCCACGTGAATCCTGGAAAGGCCCTTGGCACTTTTAGAACCATAGCCTCTCATTTCTCTGTTTCCTAGAGTAGGTCCGTTGAGTGGAGACGTGTACCCCCATGGCAGAAATAGTCCTCCCATCTTTCTCACATCTAGCTAGTGTGTCTTTCACCTTGGGTCCAAACAGGGATGATCAGTCAAGCAGAGCATCAATGAACGAAGATATAAATAGCTCACTCCACAAGGTCAAACAAGTGCATTAGGGCATGTCTCCTGATAGCTACGCCTGAACCTGCTGCTCTTGTTGTCCCTTCAGCTGCATGAGCAATTAGCCTCATGGACAAATTGGAAATCGATTCAAAGGTGGCGAGCTGAGAGAGAACCTTATTTCGGACCCCTTCAGCAACTCTTCCTGAGAGACTATCTGTAGTTCAAGGACCTGAGAGTGAAGGTCGATGAAGCATATACACACTTCCCAAACCTCTCCATAGTCCTAGACCCCTTGTTAGGAGGATGGATAGTAGGACTTTCTTCTGCAAGTTCCTCTTTAGTGGCTGCCCATATCTCCATGGCGCCTGCAGGAATTCCCTTAGCCCAGTGTTGCTCATCCTTAGGGGCGGACAAAATCCAGTCAGGTCTCTTGGAGATTAGCTTTGATGGAGTCAGGAATTTTCCAGACCCGCTGAGTGATCAGTTTCATAAGCTCGTCAACGGGTGAAGAGATCCAGGAGGTAGAGGACTGGGCACAAAAAGCCTCCAGGTATACTGATTCCTGTCAGGAAGGCTGGCGGGAAGTCCAACCACCCCTCTACTTCAGGATTTCTAGGATGTCCCCAAAGGAAACATCATCAGGGAGTGACTTAGGGGAACCTTCACCTTAATAGAAATCGGTATCCTCTGTGTAAGACTCTTCAGGGGGTCCAAGTGCTTCCTCTTGCACTTTTTCTTTGAAGGTAAATCCTCAGTGGGATGCTTTAGGGATGTATCTGAAGAAGAAATCACCATGGTGGATTGCTCCTGAGGCTTTAGTGCCCTCTGTCCCAGAAATGAGGCTGTAGGAAGCTCTGATCGAGGGGATAGAGAAGATACTTGGCCCAACAGGGATGGCAAGGACTGTGAGTCCACAATGGACAAAGCCTTGTCCATGATTTGAAAGGCAGCCCCCCCCCCCCACCATAGAGGGATGGGAGCCCAGAACCGAAATAGACTCCTTTGGAAACGTGATCCCACCCTGCACCGAGGAAGCCACCTCCAAAGCAAAAGCCAGGGTCAAGCTTATGAATGCGGTGGCACAGAGGGGCATGGAAGGCTCCAAAAGGACCAAAGTTGAACCCTGCTTCTTAGAATCAGCAAAGAAGCTTTGACCCTGGGAGGTCTCCGATTCCAGCAAACCAGAAGAGCTCAAGGTGATCCTCGGTTATAGAGAAGGAACTCTAACCGGTACCAAGGCAGTTGGAGCCGGGCAGGTCAGCGTCAGAGGCTCCAAAGTCTCAGCTGGAGTTGGAGGAGGAATCTGCGATGGTGTAGATGAAGGACCAGTCCCAGAGCCAAGTTGGCTGGGAAGCGATGATGGATTCAATCCCCTCGCCATCAGGAGCTGGTTGACCAGTCTCATGATGTCCAACTCAGACTCTTAGTTGACTGAATAGAAAAAGCTGAAGGAAACCTTGGTGGTCTCGGTTCCAGGAAAAGACTGTGTGGATGGTCAGCAAAAGGGTCCATTGATTGCGAATGGGAGGTCCTTGGTAAGGAAATAAGGCTAGTCTGCTTCCGTACCAATAAAACCACTAGTACTGAAGCTCCAGATGTCTGCTGCGAAATTTGACTTGACGTTGAATCATCCGTACCTACCGGTGCTGTGGAAGCTGTTGACACCTTAGGTGGTTTTGTCAGTTTAGGAGACGGTTCCGAGGAACTTCTCGGAACCGAATGTGGTCACTTTTTTGTCTTGAATGATGAAGATGAAGAGGAGAAGGAGCTGGCTTCAGTTCTTGGACCCGATATGGCCTTTCAGAGCCTCTTCAAGATCAGTTTGTTTATCCACTCAGTCAAGTTTCTGGCAGAGAAACCATGGCAAATTGTGCAATCCACCTGGATGTGGACAGTACCTAAACAGTAGACAAAGAAAACAAGCCCATCTGAGTTGAGCGTCTTCCTTTCAGATTTTGGCACCTCTTAAAGCCAGCGGTGCCCTTAGATGACCTATCAGCCATGCTGTAAAAAAAGGCCTAACCTTTTAATACACACACAGAGGAAAAAAGTGACAGTGAAAAAGAGTCTCCTTTTTTTTTTTTTAAAAGGATAGAAAAGGGGGGGATTACCAAGAATAGTAATGAAGATTACTCTGATGTAAAGAAAGCAGAAGAGAAAGAGAAGAGATAGTACCAATGTACTACTACTACTACGTTATACTTAACAGTAGAAGGAAAAGAAGGTGGAGAAGCACTCGCACAAAGAGAGAAAGAGAGAACAGCGGGTAGAAGTAAATAGAAGTATAGAAAATACAGAGAAATATAGAAAAAATACTTACAATATACTACTGAAAACGTGCAAGAGATAGGTCGGATGCGTCTGACACCACAAAGTGGCATATGAGATCTGAGGTAATTTAGGGAGGAGTATTATGGGTAGAGTCTAGATTGAGGAGAGTTTTGTGAGGCTCGAGCTGAAAAAACATCTGAGTCAGTTCTGAGGCTCAAAATTGAGCCCACAGTCAAGTATTACATGAAGATTGACAACATCAGATATTATTTTAGTCTGTTTTCCCTTCTAGTGCCTTCAGTAATGTATTTTTTCTGGAAATATGTAGTCTAATGTGATATGCAGTTTAAGTGTGAATATGTATATACTTAAAAATGTGTACTTAGAAATGTGTACCTAATAATAGAAGGTAAAGTGTATAAGCTATATATAGTTTGTCCCTATATGCAGCCTTCCCAGAAATCAAGGTAATTCATTTACTGTTTATGAATTTGTACAATAATTTAATTGAAAGGCTGTGCATTCTTGTTTCTTCAGGTAATGTATATCTAAATAAATTGTCAATATCCTGGAAATATCATAGCAATACAATAATATCCTCTGTATTACAACATAGCAATACAGTAATATCCTCTGTATTACAAACAACAAGTGAATTTCTATTTCTTTCAAAGGATGAATATCTGAACTATATGCTGCTGGAGTACAGAGAAAGAGACTACATGCAGAAACAGTCAACTTTGATATTTCCTAAACCAATGAAACTTATTCCAGTGTAAGAAAGCATATATATATATATATATATATTGTTTTAGAAGGGGCAGTTTTGCATGCTTCACAGTTCATTTTACAGATCTTGGAAACATAGTTATCTTCTGTAGGGTACTGTTGTACAATGTTTAATTTAAAAGGTGTCAGAAAAAGATGGGTTGTATTCTATACACATTTTATTATTTTCTTTTACTACGTTTCTTAATTGGGCCAAGAAAGTTATAAGTTCAGTTCTTAATTTTGTGATGTTTAGAAACTGGCTCATCCGCTAATATTTTCCCCTTCCCTCTTTGCTGAGTCTTAGCTAGCTGTTTCTGTACATAGAATCTATAGGAATGTTTCATACGCATCTACTGTCTCCATAGTTTAATGGTACAGATTGAGCCTTGACAAGCAAGCATAATGGCATAATAACTGGACTGCAAATAAATATCCTTATCTCCTAAACCAAGCCTCAGCAACTGTATTTTTTGTGCAGAGTGCCAAAATCACACCATCTACTTTTGTAAAATGTTCAAGTGCCAGGCACATATATTTAAATACACTACTTTTATTTGTCATTGATCTGTCAATAAAAATGCTGACGTTTGCAAGAACTATCATAAGAAATGTACAAAAAGTAATGCTATGCATGTTCAACTCATGATGTGGGTGCTGGAGTGACTAGACGGGATAATAAGAGTGAGTGACCAATGCCAGCTCACCCACACTGAGTGAAGAGAGGCATTCCCAATCTCCTTATTGAGATACTTGCAGGACTGCAGGTTTATCACCTTGCAGCAAGAAACCTGTCAGACCTACATCATACAAGTGTGCTACTTAGCCACTAGGATACACGTGTGGTAGCATGCACACATTTCCCAAAAGTGGCTATAATGGAGCATGCAAGCTGCCAAGAAGGTAGAGATAGGACAGGATCTGCGGAAATGCCTTCTGCCTAACAACTAACATTTAGTTCTACTTGAATGAATGGGCTAGTGTGCTGTCCCCTCCAGTCAAGGAAGACATGTGTCATTTGGGTGCATGATAGGTACTCATTGGGCTGATCATGCAGACTCAAAAAATGAAATAATAAATAAATTAAATAAATAAACTAATTAAAGCTATGATATCACTGTTCAGTGTCTTGCCCTCTGCTGGTCTCCATTTGTGTTACTCTAAATTTACTCAAGTACTGTTGCCAGGGTAAGTAGGTTACTTACTCTAGTAAATTGTAAATATTTCTAAAATAGTATATAATGTGACGTCCATCCTCTGGTCCAGTATTCAAGAACCCTCAACCCTCATCACTGACACCGGTGGGAGACGTCCACTTAGAACAGAAATGGATACAAACTATTTTCAGTTGCAGCTCTCTTCACCAAGCACAATTTCCCTTAAGAGCACACAGGGAGCACGCTCCAGACCTGGGGCTGGGTTTTCCTCTCCAGGCCCCAAATAAGACTTCACCTTTCTCTCTGCAGAAAACAGTGTTATATGTCCCTGTTCCAAGTAGCTGATACACACACTGTATGAGATTTGATTTTCACACACACACACACACACACACACACACACACACACACACACACACACACACACACACACCTGGGAAAGGCTGACACAGATTTGCCACCTTTACCCAGACTGTAAGGTAGATTTACTGCCATCACGCAGCTACTTTAAGACTCTTACCAGAGTACCCAATTACACTTAGTAAAATTAATACTTATACAAATGGTAGTATTAACCAAGTAGCAAGACTTTCAGGAGCATGAAGCTCAGTGCCACCAAACAAATGCAGCTATTTGCAAAAGTTAAACTGTTTTGTAAAAGATCACCCGCAATGAAAGGTTTAGATATTTTTTATAATAAATAATAAAACAGAAAACATGAAAATGCTATCTGTTTTACAATAAAGGCCGGAGTTTCAATTCACAGGAAATATAAAAAATAACACAGATGGAAAGACTCGTACAGATACAAGAAAACAGTATTTAACTAATCTCACTATATTTTCTAACTAACTGAAGAAGTAATGTTCCCTAGTTAAAGCAAGGCAATATGAAGTGGGTGAGTGATCTTTGTTGTCAGGTTCCCAAGAACAGAGTGCTGAGTGTCACTATCACATCTCTCACTAATATCTAAAATAATTTCATTGCTGGCTATAGAATTGACATCACATGGGGTCACCTGATTTTGTGGTTCCCACACTACCCCCCTGAATAAAAGCTGAACCAGGATCTAGCACAGATGTGTCACAATACACACCTAGGGCTTTGCTAAGGCATCTGGAGACTGTAAAACAATTCCAGTACTTTCATCCTTCCTGGAGAGACTAACCAGTCATTCTCTGACACCCAGGGTAGCTATTAGTTCACCACTAAGGACAATAAGAGGCCAGGCCTTTCCCAGACATTGCGTCTCTGACTGCATTCAGGCATGTGAGATAAAATCTTTATGGCCTAAACCAAGTAATTTTATTTCTGGCTATTTCTGTTAAGGTAAGCTGAGCTGAGCTTAACCCCTTCCCTTCCAGCATTTTCTGTTAACATATATACATTTCCTCAGTTACAACAGTACAGTCTGACATAAATGTATATATCTGATGTTGTCAGTCTTCATTTAACCCTTGACATATGGGACATATGGGTTCTGTTCTGAATGTCAGAACCGACTCAGCCATTACTACAGCCCATGAGAACCAAAAACGCTCAAGCTTAAGTCCTACTCAGAATGCTCCTCTCCAGTTTACCTCAGATCTCGTTTGCCACTTCCTGTGACAGACGTGTTGTCGATAGCTCTTGAGCTAAGTGAATTATTTCTTATAAATATTTGCGCATTCTTTTGTATTAATATAGTTTTTTTCCGTTTCTATTATAAATGTTTACCTTCTCCTTTCCTTTATATCTACCCCTCTCAAATAGCTCATTTCATTAGTAGTCTTTCCTTCTTTAGTTTTTGGTACTCTATACTACCATAGTTGGTAGCCTGTATATAAATATAGGTGTGTGTGTGTGTGTGTGTGTGTGTGTGTGTGTGTGTGTGTGTGTGTGTGTGTGTAAGGCTCCAGAGAGTACCCCTGCATTACCAGGCTATAATTCATACCACACCTTTCCGCCACCTAACCTGGACCGAAACACTAAAGGCGGAGGCATGTCCATATTCATTAAGGATATCCACACCTCCAGGCTAGTTGCTCAGCATAATGCATCCGAGATTATCCAAGTGCAACTAACTCTGGGCAAGACCGCATTCCAAATTGTAGCTTGCTACAGA
Organism: Protopterus annectens; assembly: GCF_019279795.1. Taxonomy (NCBI): domain Eukaryota; kingdom Metazoa; phylum Chordata; order Ceratodontiformes; family Protopteridae; genus Protopterus; species Protopterus annectens. The sequence continues at coordinate 1,307,131,880 of NC_056746.1, read as the reverse complement.
TCCCCCACGATGCCTCAGGATTCCCACTCCTCATTTCTTAATACACTGGAAAATATTAGGGTACAACCTAACACCCTAATAATGGGCGATTTCAACTACCCTACCATTAACTGGGAAAACTACTCATGTACCAACTCTTGTGCTCAACGTTTTCTGGAATTCATAAATTCCAATGCCATGGATCAACTTATCCACACCCCCACCAGAGGCAGCAATATCCTAGACCTGGTTATTACCAACATGGGCAACCGGTGCTCCACACCAGAGGTCAATTCCTCATTGGTCAGATCCGACCATAAGCTAATCATCCTAGACATCCACATCCCTCCCCACCCCTCATTAGGGAAACCACAGTAAAATTTCTCCAAAGCCAACTTCACGCTTCTTAAGACAGAAGTAGCAAACTTCATGACACCCATGCTGACGGACAATAGAGGTATGACTGCTGAATCCTACACAAATGCACTTTATAAGCACTTACATGAGTGCATGGATCGTGCAATCCCTAACAGAACCAAGATGCTATCCTCCAAGAAAAGGAAGCCAATCTGGTCGTCCCCTGCCATAAACAAACCCTACAACAGAAGAAAGAAACTGTTGCAAAAAAGAGTAAAATCCCATGATTGGAGAAACTCCCTGGTCAGCTTCAGTAAGAAGCTGAGATCCGTCATAAAATCCTCCAAAGCTAGTTATAAAAACAAAATCGCCACTGACTCTAAAGACAACCACAAAGCATTCTATAGCTATGTCAAGAATCTCAATGGCAACACTCAGATTTTCTCTGAGTTACAGCACAATAGCACTAAATATACAGAACCAACGGATATTGCCAACATCCTGGCAGATAGGTTCAGTGCTAACTTTACCCCTCTGTCATCCCCTAAAGGGCCCATCTTTATATCAGAAGAATGCAAAGTTCCTGTAATCATGGCTGCACAGGTAAAAAACAAACTATCCAAAGCCAAGAATACAGCATCCATGGGACCTGACGACATCCCAAGCTGTGTTCTACACGAACTACAGAACGAACTGGCACCCCACCTAAGTACCATGTTCAATCATAGCCTCATCTCAGGCTATGTGCCCACTGAATGGCACACAGCGACAGTTATCCCACTCCACAAAGGGGGAGCCACCACAGACCCCAGAAACTACCGCTCCATTAGCCTAACGAGCCTGGTCTGCAAGGCTATGGAGCGTATCATCATGGAACTTATAAACAATGACATTGGTAATCTCCAAACTCAGGACCCCACCCAGTTCGGGTTTGTAAAAGGCAGATCATGTCTCCTAAACCTGATAGACTTCTTTGAAGCAGTCACCAAAGCCGTAGATGAGGGTAAGGTGGTTCACACAGCCTATCTAGATCTCGCCAAGGCTTTTGACACCATCCCCCACTCTGGAATTATAGATAAACTCACTAAACTATGTATAAATCCCTATGTCACAAGATGGGTTGCCAACTGGCTCACTGACAGAACCCACACTGTGAAAGTAGCAGACTCCAAATCCAGCTTCAGACCAGTGACAAGTGGAGTACCACAGGGTTCAGTCCTGGGTCCTCTCCTGTTTGGTATCTACTTCTCTGAAGTACAGGCCAACACAGAAGGTCTTTGGCTAACGAAGTTCGCAGATGACTGCAAACTAGGAGCCATAATCAAAACTCCAAAAGATGTGGACATCCTACAAAAGGGCCTTGCTGAGACAGATGCCTGGTGTCAAAGCCATGGCCTCAAGCTCAATGCCAAAAAGTGCATTGTCATTCCTTTTGGTAAAAACTCAGTACCCATGAACTACCACATAGGTGGTAGTCTCCTTAACACTGAAAGTGTGATAAGAGACCTTGGGACACAGGTGGACAGTAGTCTCTCCTTTGATAATCAAATCGCCACAGTAGTCAGGAAATCATTCTATGTGGCACACCTCGTCACAAAAGGTTTCTCATCCAGGAAAAAAAGAGGTCATTGTTCCACTCTACTCGTCACTCATTAGACCCATTATAGAGTACAATGCCCCCTTTGGTATGTACCTCACAAGACATCTACAACAACTGGAAAGGCCACAGAAATACCTCACAAAGAGGATTACCGGCCTCAAAGAGATGCCCTATGCAGACTGTCTCAAAAAACTGCAGCTTTACTCCGCTGCATATCGCCTACTCAGAGGCGATCTCTGCCTAACACACAAAGCTATGTCAAACCCAGAGCTTTTAGACATGCTCCACTTAAAGAAATCCCAATCCCTACGAGCTACATGCTCTAGGGACCTAAACCTTGTCACCACAATAAACAGAACATGCTGGAGGGATAGATTCCTGTCCCAGAGACTTCCCATACTCTGGAACAAACTACCTATCTATATCAAACAAAGCTCCTCATTAGCACTGTTCAAGAAACATCTTGAGGATTGGATGGGAGATAGGAAATTCACCCCGGGGATCACTTCTGTGGCTCTGCTCGACAGTGGCACAGGAAAATAATTTTCTTGGGTGATGAAAGCCAGGGTACCTTTGGCTAGGCTTATATAGGCCCTAGGGCCAATAGCCTAGTACCTACCTATGAACCTATGTATGTGTTTGTGTGTGTGTGTGTGTATATATATATATATATATATATATATATATATGTGTGTGTGTGTGTGTGTGTGTGTATATATATATATATATCTATATACACGTATATACATTTATATGTATATATATATATATATATATATATATATATATATGTGTGTGTGTGTGTGTGTGCACCCACACATACATATGTATGTGTATATATATATATATATATATATATATATATATATATATATATATATATATATATATATATATACTTTTTCGATTCTCCTTCCTTTTATCTACCTTTAAAAAAAATGTGTGTGTGTGTCTACTTATACCTTTATATTGCTTAATTTTTCTCTGAATATATAGTGTGTGTGTACGTGCGTGTGTGTGTGTGTGTGTGTGTGCGTGTGTGTGTGTGGTCATGTTTACCTGTTTTTTTTTTTTTTGGGGGGGGGGGGGTATTATGGCTGATAAGGACAGAGGCACTTCTGGTTTTAAGAAATACCGCAAATGCAAGTGAAAGCTACCAAATTCTGATATGCATTCTCTTGGTGTTTACTGTCTGGGCCTGGTGCACTTACAGGAAGATTGTTCTATCTGCCATAGCTTCAGTCACTGGGTCCTGGTAGAAAGGAAAAGCAAACTATTTTTGAAGTGGATGATAAAATCTGCCTTTGAAGAGGCTATCTCTGGTCACGAGAAGGTAAGTAAAACTGATGATGTTAACTCATTCACTCAGGAAAAGCTGCCTGCTGAATTCCACCATAGGAACAACAGAGCAGCCTGAGCTCATTTTCAGAAAATCCATTTGTAATACTATACAGAAAACAAATGCTCATAACTCTTTAACTATAAGAGCTACACTAAAAGTGTAAACGCGAAAGTTGTTCAGCAGACACTGACCTTTCCAACAGTGTAAATGTTGATAGTGCATATCAAAGTCATAATGAAATATTTGCCAAGGAATGCTGATATTGTGCAATTTTTATTTTTTGGAAAAGCAAAGCACAATATCTTGGTCTATGTACCATGCAGACCCATACAATTTGAATTTAATTTGTTAGTATGAATGTCAGCTTTAAAATGATACTTTAACCATAACTGTGTGACACTCCTTTCATGAGATATTCACAGAAATATGATTAGTATATTATTTCTCATAATTGATAAATAAACAAAGCATAATATCTCATCACCTGTAACAGACAGAGCCTACATATCAGTGTAGAAGTTGTGCATCTGAATGTCAGCTTCAAAATGACGCATCATTTGTGTGATTACCATGCTCCCTCAAAGATATGGGCATAATAATGAGAAGTATTGTAAATGTATAATTTTCATATTTGTACAAGACTAAACAAACTGTAATATCTGTACTTGTGTACAGTGCCTAGACACAGTTCTTTTACCATGTTGTAAGGAGTAACACTGTCTTCAAAATGATGCATTACTTCACACAATGTGGTGCTCCCTTGCAAAGTTATTTACCAAAATATGAAAAAATCATAATTTCCATAACCTAAGTCAGAAACAAACTTTGATATCTGCCTATGAGTACTACATACAGGTACCATTCTTTTACCATGTTAGAACTATAAATAATCTTTTCAAAATGAGGTATTACTTAGCACATTCAGATGCTCCCTTGCAAAGTTATTTACCAAAATATGAAAAAAATTATAATTTCCATAACCATAAGTTTCAAACAAACTTTGATATCTGCACATGTGTCAAACATACTGGCACAATTCTTTTACCATATTAGAACCAGCAATACTGTCTTCAAAATGAGATATTACTTGGCACATTCAGATGCTCCCTTGCAAAGTTATTTACCAAAATATGAAAAAAAATCATAACTTCCATAACCATAAGTCTCAAACAAACTTTGATTTCTGCACATGTGTCAAACATACTGGCACAATTCTTTTACCATATTAGAACCAGCAATACTGTCTTCAAAATGAGATATTACTTGGCACATTCAGATGCTCCCTTGCAAAGTTATTTACCAAAATATGAAAAAAATCATAATTTCCATAACCATAAGTCTCAAACAAACTTTGATTTCTGCACATGTGTCAAACATACTGGCACAATTTTTACCATATTAGAACCAGCAATACTGTCTTCAAAATGAGATATTACTTGGCACATTCAGATGCTCCCTTGCAAAGTTATTTACCAAAATATGAAAAAAATCATAATTTCCATAACCATAAGTCTCAAACAAACTTTGATTTCTGCACATGTGTCAAACATACTGGCACAATTCTTTTACCATATTAGAACCAGCAATACTGTCTTGAAAATGAGATATTACTTGGCACATTCAGATGCTCCCTTGCAAAGTTATTTACCAAAATATGAAAAAATCATAATTTCCATAACCATAAGTCTCAAACAAACTTTGATTTCTGCACATGTGTCAAACATACTGGCACAATTCTTTTACCATATTAGAACCAGCAATACTGTCTTCAAAATGAGATATTACTTGGCACATTCAGATGCTCCCTTGCAAAGTTATTTACCAAAATATGAAAAAAAATCATAATTTCCATAACAGTTATTTGCCAAGCTCAGAGAAATAAATTTTACATAACACATTTCATAATAGTGTTTTACTTACTATACTGGTCCAGCTTGGTCATGGGTGTTTTCCATTCTTCTCACAATCATGCAGGGCTCTCCTCACTCCATTGTGGAGGTTGGTCAAGAAGAATGCAATGCCCTCCTCAGTTAGGTGAATGCCATCCCTTCTAAACCAGTGAACATCTTCCCTTCCAGTCTTACCTCATCTGAAATAAAGCATGGGTGGACACTGACAAGGGTGCACAGCCAGGGCACATGTAAAGAGAAAAAGCAGGGTAAGGACCGCTCCACTAATATGCCAAGGACAGGCATGGGGCTCCAGATGTTGGTTATCTGTAGTGTCCCATAGCTGTGCCGGCTGCCCACTCAGACTGCTGATACCACTATGGTCTCATGACCTCCTTCAGTGGCAGCAGTCTGCCTTACCTCTGCCTTTTCTCTTTACATGTGCCCATTCGGCAATGGACCTAAGGGATGAGGGACTGAAGTAACTCACTAATTGCTGTCCTGACCTACCGGAAGGGAAGGAGACTGAGGGGAAAGCTACATCAAGGCAACATGTCAAAAGACCAAGACTGACCCAGGCTGTGTCTTTTTGCATGTTTTTGCAGTACATCACAGTGGCACACCCAAGCCCATGCTTACCGAGGACAGCAGCACTATGGGACTGTGCTGTAGAGTCTCCAGGTTCCCAAGTGCGATCCCGGTGGATCACAAGATCCACGCTGGCTGGGTATGCCCCCTGTGATGCACCCAGCAACACAATATTCGGCGATGGGACAACGTAAGGTTTTTGGCTGCTCCCTTTCCAGTGACTCCCAGAACAGCAGAAGACAGTCTTACCTCATCTGAAATAAAGCATGGGTGGACACTGACAAGGGTGCACAGCCAGGGCACATGTAAAGAGAAAAAGCAGGGTAAGGACCGCTCCACTAATATGCCAAGGACAGGCATGGGGCTCCAGATGTTGGTTATCTGTAGTGTCCCATAGCTGTGCCGGCTGCCCACTCAGACTGCTGATACCACTATGGTCTCATGACCTCCTTCAGTGGCAGCAGTCTGCCTTACCTCTGCCTTTTCTCTTTACATGTGCCCATTCGGCAATGGACCTAAGGGATGAGGGACTGAAGTAACTCACTAATTGCTGTCCTGACCTACCGGAAGGGAAGGAGACTGAGGGGAGAGCTACATCAAGGCAACATGTCAAAAGACCAAGACTGACCCAGGCTGTGTCTTTTTGCATGTTTGCAGTACATCACAGTGGCACACCCAAGCCCATGCTTACCGAGGACAGCAGCACTATGGGACTGTGCTGTAGAGTCTCCAGGTTCCCAAGTGCGATCCCGGTGGATCACAAGATCCACGCTGGCTGGGTATGCCCCCTGTGATGCACCCAGCAACACAATATTCGGCGATGGGACAACGTAAGGTTTTTGGCTGCTCCTTTCCAGTGACTCCCAGAACAGCAGAAGACAGTCTTACCTCATCTGAAATAAAGCATGGGTGGACACTGACAAGGGTGCACAGCCAGGGCACATGTAAAGAGAAAAAGCAGGGTAAGGACCGCCGCTCCACTAATATGCCAAGGACAGGCATGGGGCTCCAGATGTTGGTTATCTGTAGTGTCCCATAGCTGTGCCGGCTGCCCACTCAGACTGCTGATACCACTATGGTCTCATGACCTCCTTCAGTGGCAGCAGTCTGCCTTACCTCTGCCTTTTCTCTTTACATGTGCCCATTCGGCAATGGACCTAAGGGATGAGTGACTGAAGCAACTCACTAATTGCTGTCCTGACCTACCGGAAGGGAAGGAGACTGAGGAGAGCTACATCAAGGCAACATGTCAAAGACCAAGACTGACCCAGGCTGTGTCTTTGCATGTTTTGCAGTCCATCACAGTGGCACACCCAAGCCCAAGCTTACCGAGGACAGCAGCACTATGGGACTGTGCTGTAGAGTCCCCAGGTTCCCAAGTGCGATCCGGTGGATCACAAGATCCACGCTGGCTGGGTATGCCTTGTGATGAACCCACCAACCTAAGAGCAGTTGGCAAAACAAAATTGAAGAGGGACCTTCCTGGCATTTGTGCTGAAGGGCTTGGCTGCTAACTGACATGGGGGCACAGAAAGAGCACATGTACACTGAAAAAGCAGGTGAGGCACTCTGCTTTACCTCTGCCTTTTCCATTTACATGTGTCCTTTCTGCAATGAGTAGAAGGGAGGAGCTAATGTAAGCCCTGTTGTCCTGACCTACATACACTGACTACACCTGAAGGGAGGGAGACTGAGTGGAGAGCTACATCAAGGCAAAATGTCAAAGACCAAGACTGACCCAGGCTGTGTCTTTTGCATGTTTTTGCATTACATCACAGTGGCACACCCAAGCCCATGCTTACCGAGGACAGCAGCACTATGGGACTGTGCTGTAGAGTCTCCAGGTTCCCAAGTGCGATCCCGGTGGATCACGAGATCCATGCTGGCTGGGTATGCCCCCTGTGATGCACCCAGCAGCACAATATTTGGTGATGAGACAGCATAAGGATTTTGGCTGCTCCCTTTCTAGTGACTCCCAGAACAGCAGGAGACAGTCTTATCTGAAATAAAGCATGGGTAGACACTGACAAGGGTGCCCAGCCAGGGCACATGTAAAGAGAAAAAAGCAGGGCAAGGACCACCGCTCCACTAATATGCCAAGGACAGGCATGGGGCTCCAGCTGTTGGTTATCTGTAGTGTCCCATAGCTGTGCTGGCTGCCCACTCAGACTGCTGATACCACTATGGTCTCATGACCTCCTTCAGTGGCAGCAGTCTGCCTTTTCTCTTTACATGTGCCCATCCAGCAATGGACCCAACAGCCTGGTCACAACTTTGATGTATAGTGTGCTCTGCACATCTTACTGCTGTCAGCAGTCTGCTAGACTCTTATGGCCATGGTACTCACCAAAGCATTCCATGCATAGGTTAATCTTGCAGGTCGGGCATCCCCATGATGGTTCAGCACGTTTTCCCTTGATGGCACAGTTTTGCATCGTGCCTTCCGCCATTTCACTGGAAAGTGTGAGCCTTCTTCAAATCGTGTCATGGGCTCTGGGATGGTAATCTCTATGCATCTTTTCCTCTTCTTGTAGGTGGTCAGGAGGTGCATGCCTAGATGTCTTCTAAACTGTAACTGGCTTGCCGCAATAAAACGGCCAGAACGTGAAAGCTGCCGGTGGCTAGCACTCTCACGAAATAAAATGTAAGCATTCACTATGGCCACATCCCATAGGAACCAGAACAAGTACAGCCACCATTTCCTTGCCTTTCGAGCAGTTGGATACTGCGTCCTGAGCTGATCAGCTCGGTCCACCCCATTCATATATGTGTTGTACATGTTTACAACTGATGGACATGGTACTGCAGCTTTTGTTCCATCGTGCTGTTTCCTGCGTATGCTGGAGACTGCCAAGGTTGGGTTACTATTAGTGGACAGCAGAAATACTGGGTTGCTATCCTTCCATTCAGTTGCAAGCAATGGTCCACTCTGCAGCTGCTTGTAGAACCCTCGAGGCGCTTTACCAATGGCTTGTCGGTTGAATGTTACAGGCCATCCAGACCTATTGGTGCGCATGGTTCCACAGCAGTACAGACCATCCTGCAGCAGTTGCTGTGCCAGAGGGACAGATGAGAAGAAGTTGTCAAAGTAAATGTGATGCTTCTTTCCAATCAGGCCCCGTGTTAGGTCGACCACAACTCTGTGTGCCAGTCCAACGTCTGTGGTCTGCTCTGCCTTTCCAGTGTATACCTGGAATTCATGCACATAACCATTATGTGAGTCAGCTAGCACCCATACCTTAATGCCATACCTCTCCGGCTTGCCAGGCATAAACTGTCTAAATGACAGACGTCCACGGAAGCCGACCATGGCTTCATCTACTGCCACATCACGATGCACATTATACTGTGTCCTACATGCATGAAGTACGGCATCCAGTATTGGCCGTACATGATGGAGCTTGTCATGACCCACAGAGCCCTGTGGTCGTCTGAGGTTTTTGTCATTGCAGTGAAAATACTGCTGAATTTTTTCAAACCTCTCCCGGGTCATGTACTCGGCTATTGGGAAATGACCATACAGATGGTGCGTTTCCCAGTACTGCCTGTATTTTGGAACATGTACAATAGACATGTATATTCTGACACCTAGAAATGTGCGTATGTCTCCAGGACAAACTGGACTCCACCGCTTATCAACCTTGCCTGCTGCAGCCTGCCTCTGTGCAGCATAGCGGTTAGTTTCATCAGCAATAAGTGAATACAGTTCCTCTGGGAACATCAAATTGAGGAAGTCCACCTCTGTGCTGTCGAGTCAAGGTTGGTGACTGGGCCGACTGGACACACAAAATCATCGATGTGAACTGGTCTCAGGCGTTTCTCCCATGATAAGTTTCGTGGTGGGCATGATCGCCGTGCCTTTTTCATTAGCCTCCCAGAGTTTTGAATGCAAGGTACCCTGTGATCAGTTACATTACCCACTGGTTTGTACTGACTACTGAGTGGAGTACTGCACAAATTCCATATTGCGGCACACTCAGATCCTTGCTTGACAAGGAGCTACTTGCTCAGATCCAGTGGACTTTCTCCATCTGAATAAACCTGCTGTAGACTACACCTGAAGTCATGTATAGTAGGAAGCATATCCGCTTCCTCTTCAGCACTCGGCCTGGCTTGGGCGATGGAGGACTGCAAAGGTCTGTCACTCGGGCCACGTCCGTGCCGTAACTCAGATAGAGGCAATTCATCTTCTGTGTCAAAATCTGATTCAAGTTGCTGACCACTATTGTGTGTGCCATCATACCTTAGCTGGGCTAGTGGCATGTCATCCTCACTGTCGTGGTCAGTTTCATCAAGAGTAGTGAGCTCGGGGTTAGAGGGTAGGGGTCTGTCAGGAATCGCTGGGACAGGGGCATCTTTATCCGCAGTAATAGCCTTCTCACGCAGACGTGCCAGTGGAATATGATCATCGGCATCATAATCGTCATCCTCACTCTGGTTTGGCTTACGCTGTGCATCAAGATCCAATTCCATTTCGGACCCACTGGTATTACTGTCAGAATCAGTATCGTCGCCCACGTAAACGTCGGTTAACTTCTTAACAGATGGCATCTTCACTGAGGTGTGTGATGTCGGGTGAATGCAAAGCTGAAAAACACAATTGTATAGAATATAATGTTACTCACCTGCACAGAGGCAGCTGAAAAGCAACACATTCAGTATGTAGTGATAGTTTGACACATTCAACTGTTTCATTATATGTGGTTCAGTTACATTAATTCACAAAGATATGAACTACATTAATAAAATGGATAGTTATATCTGTATGTTATAAGTGAAAATACAGATATGTCTGTGTGTGTATATAGATTATATATTACATATACATATATACACACACTATATATATATATACATATATATATATATATATATATATATATATATATATATATATATATATATATATATATATATACACACACACACACACACACACACACACACACACACACACACACACACACACACACACACATAGATAGATATTATATATAAAATAAGGGATTTCAGAGGCTAGGTAGTTGAAGAATGAAGGGGGTGGCTTGCAATGACTAGAAGCAGAAAAAAAACACAATCTGCCTTGTGCATTCATCAATGTGATAACGAGTTGCACTTCAACAGTGACAGCTCCTAATAGTTTTACCTGAAAAGTGATAATGACTCAGTGCTATATTGTAACTGACTTATTGCTAAGGTGATAATGACCCGCCTTTCATTACTGGAAAGGTATGCATGCTCTGACACAGGTGATAATTGCTGCACATCACCTGTTGAGTAGGTAATCATTATCTCCTTGTGCAGCTGTTATGTAATACAGTAATTCAGTAAAATAGTATAACACTTAGCCCTTCCTCCCACACAAGTTGCACACACTACTGACAAAGGCCAGAAAAATTCCCAAAATATAGCATAGCTCCATGCAGGTAGTAGTCAGCAAGTAATAACATGGGTAACTTCTAGGCAAAACTAAATCATTCAGAATATCTGGAGCACTTGTTTATTTCTTGTGATGGTAGGAATGGACAGTCTGTTTCTAAACGTATCATTTTCAAATGAGTGTCCAAGACTTATTACCTTTTGTTATAATCACAAAAAATATATTAAAGTCAAGGTGAAGAGGGCCTTCACCCTGACTTTAATATATTTTTTGTGATCCAAAATGCATAGAGGGAAATCTAGGTTCTGTTACAGGGTTGGATTCTAGAAAGACAAGTTGTTTTTCTCTATACACTTCTATGCTGTTTGATAGATAAAGCTTATGAGAGATGCTATGGAAAGCAAATAAACCTGCAGTTCAAGGTATGGAATTTGGTTAGAAATGTGAATATCTGACAATACAAAGCAGTTCAGCAAGAAAACTGTAAACATTTCAATATCTCCTTCCATACCTTTCAACTGTGCCTCAGTGAGCTCAGTCCTCCCTCCTAAAACTGTGGTAAGTTACACTTTAGAAAATAAAGACAGTTTACATTATCATATGTGGGAAAGTGGGCTGTGCTCTGGTGAGACCTGCATGGCTTTGTATAGTGTGCCTCGATAAACTATGTTTGGGGTGGTTGCAAATGAAAGAAGATAAATGTAGTACCTAAGACTGCATCACCAATGTACATTTCTCTCCCTTCCGCTTCCTCTCTCCCTCTCAGATTACTTCTTTCTCCAAGAACAAACAAAAGGGGAGAAATAACAGATCAATATAGCCTTTAGTAATTTAATTTAATCGAATCTTAAAATTTTTTGCACTACATGCATCTAAGCTTTACTTATGATGTTCGTATCTAAACAAATGATAAATCTATTATAACTGCACCAGTTCTGCTCACTCAGATCAGAACACTAGAAGTCACAATACAAGTCACAATACTTTTAGGTGAGCTGGCTTTCTCTAAATTCAGGTAAATAAATCTATTAAAAAAAGATTAAAAAAGATGCCCTGATAAGATACTAACCAGCAACCAGGATGCTCTGACTTTATTCACATTTCAGGAGTCTAGAAATGAGCGTGTTTCTCTTGCAGCACAGAGTAGACTCTAGTCCAGTATAAATGCATAATTGTTTTCAATCATGACATGAAGCAATACGTCTAAGTACAGTTAATCACCAACTTACTAACACCCTAGCCCAAAGTTTCCTGAAAATTCATAAATTCAAATGCAATGGAGCGGCTAGTCACCTCTCCAAAAGGGAGATATTATAGTACACCTGATCATCACAAACATGGGGACAAAGTGCTCCACACCGGACGTATACCCCTCACTAGTGAAATCTGACCACAAACTAATCACCCTGGATATACACATCCCACCTCCACCCCCAACACAAAAGACTACAGTGAAAAACTTCTCAAAAGCTGACTTTACACTTCTTATAACTGAGATGGTATCCTTTAATCCCACTGGGCCAGTGGAAATTACATCCCACAATGCAGAATCCTTCACAAATGCTTTCTATGTACATCTCCAAGAATGCATGGATCATGCAATCCCAAATAAAACCAAGACCCTCCCCACCAAGGGAAGGCGTCCTGTCTGGTGGACCCCAACCATAAACAAATTGTACAACAAAAGGAAACTACTGCACGTTCTACGTTCTCTCATAAAAAACATCCAAGGCCAACTTTGAGAGAAAATCGCTATGGACACTAAAGATAACCACAAGGCCTTCTTCAGCTATGTCACAAACCTGGGCAGAAACCCTCAGATATGCTTAGAGTTAGTTCACAATGACAAAAATACACTGAACCCACAGATATTGCCAACATTCTGGCAGACAGGTTCAGTGCAAATTTTTCCCCTCCCTCACCCCCAAAAGAAGAAATACTTATCCCAGCTGAATGTAACCTCCCTGTCATCTCAGATGTCCAGGTGAGAACCGCCCTCAGTAAAGCTAAAAAGACAGCATCAATGGGACCTGACGGTATCCCAGGTTGCGTGCTACGTGAACTCCAAGAGGAGCTAAACCCCCACATAAAAATGCTATAGCCTTACTACAGGATATGTACCTGAACACTGGCACAGCGCTAAAGCAATATACCTTAGGAAAACAAAACCATATGCCTCTAAAACAAAATCATCCTAGAGAAAAATTAAACAGCTAACAACATTTTACATTTCTAGCTTCACATTTGTTAACTTTCTTTTAAAAATGCAGGCATTTATGAGGCAAAACGTGCGAGACGTCAGCGGTAAATACACATCAGCGGTAAATACACAATGCTCCAAAACTTATGAAGTCAAACCTTCCGGGTTTACAGGAAACCACGCATAACGCAAAAAGTGTATTCCCCAAGACACGGTTCGGACCTACTCTACAGTTGAACATACAGTGAAAAAGTACATTTGAAAATGAAATTCCAGAAGCAGATAATCTACAGTAACCATTTTTTTAAAAAAAGCAAATTTAAAAAGTGAGTGCTGTGCATTTCCTCATTGAACAACCCAGCCAAAAACTACGTCTAGACACAGAATCCCAAGTCAATATGTATATCAGTACACAGTGTATGTATACACACATCTACCAAGAATGTAATAGTCGTCTCATATTTGTAAACACTGCATCCAAAATGAATCTGTGAAATACGAAGATAAAATATAAACAGACTATTCTCGTTGCGATAAGTGGTATCAAAGGAAAATATACTCATTTCCATACATTTTACTTGGGAAAAGTGAATTTGACAGTGTTCTCAGGAAGGCTGCGTGGGGTTCCTGGGTTTGGGAGGGTGGTCTGTAGCAGGCTATAAACTGGAAGTCAGTTTTACCCACTGTTTGTTGCACATGGATAATCTGATGCTTCGTGCTGTGCCACCAACCTGGAGGTGTGGGTATCTTTGTCAAATATTGATACTCCCCCCTCCTTTTGTGGTTTGGTCCAATTTTTGGGGCCGAAAAGCATGGAATGAGGTATAATCTGGTAGTGCTGGGGTGCTCTCGGGAGCCTTGAACCAGGTTTCTGTTACTGCACAGATATCGATGTTCTCCATGTTATGGAGAGTTTCGAGTGCATGCATCTTGAGGTTTAGACTTCTGGCGTTGAGTAGCATTACTCTTAGTTTATCCCTTGTGATACCTATGGAGGTGGGTTTGTCTTTTGACCCTTACCTAAAAAAGGCACTATGGGGGTAGCAAGAGCCTTTACCAATATCCGAAAGCCCAGGGGTGACAGGTGCAAGTCGTCCCTAGTGAAGCATCGTGGCTTGTCGAGCATGTCATCCCAGGCTGACAGGCATTGGATCCCCTTTGAATGACACCAATACTTTAGCCAATTGTTAAAATTGATAATTTTGTCTTTATACTGTGGCATCATTCTTGGTGAGGGTAAGATGCTACTCAAGGTCAGGCTCATACCGGCCTGGGTTTTATGCTCAGAGAGCTCCTCTATGTCTCTTTTCATGTAGTCCAGGGATGTACGTCTCAGGTCATTCACACCAGCATGGACAATGACTGAGTGCTATATCACATTCATAGACATAAATACTCGTATGTGCATTTACTATTTTCTTTACACTCCTACCATAAATGGTAAAATTCTGTGCCACTGAAACTGCATGTAAACCCATATATATATAAAATGCATCTGGTCAGTAGAGGATTAAGTTTACATTTGGGCAATTTTCAAAACAGACTCCTTGCGCACATTTTTGTGGCCATGCATACATGTATTTGTTCTTTGATTCAACTTCCTGATTGCATTAAATTATATTCCCTATGTAATACAGCACCACTTGTTAGAATGCGTTTTAAATTTGTAGTTTTAAGCACTCTATAAATAAGCAAAGAACAAAATGTATAAACCAATAATGACAAAAAGGCCACTCAAACTTCTGTTATTACAATCCACCATTATCACTCAATACAAACAATCTCTGCAGAAGAGAAATCATCTGAACAATTCCACATTATAGAAATCCGTAACTAATGAAGAGATTGCCACTGGCAAACAACTTTACAGACAAATCACTGCTCACCATAAAGAAATCTTAAATTCTGCAGGAGACTCCATATACTTAAACAAAATTCCAAAACTGTAGAACTCCATTCCTCTAGCACTAAAAACAGAAAAACATGGAAATTAAAAATTAAATGTCACCAGACTGAAAAATTGATATGTTCCTGCATCTCACCAAGCTTACTGCCATTAACACCAACACATTTTAGCTCTTCACATCTCTATGAAATCATAGTTTATTCTGTGAAGCAGGAAGTTTGTCTGGTAATTTTGATTCTTTTCTCTGTGCTCACACTTGCTGAATGACGATATGTGGAGCAGTGGCCAGGCCTCATTATACAAAAGCAAAGCATTTTAGGTGATAAAAATATTGTTTTATGCAGATGTGAAGACATCTACACAGTGGCTGCAATGCTACAACACTTTATACAGTCAGCCCTGGATTAAAAGTAGGTCATCTACAATATCTAGTTGGCAGTACATCTTTACAGGGAGCATAGATCTCCTGTGGCTGCAGTTAGCTCGGAAATAAAGGCAGCCTGTAACTAATGTTGTGATGTCTAGATACCACATAATTATGATCTGTCAAAAAATAAAACAAATAAATGCTCTGTTTCCAAGGGATGCCTCCTATCATGTCATATGGGGCAGGTTACAGCTTTAAAAATTTTGGCAAGCAAAAGTATTTCATCTCTACATAAGAAAAAAGTACAGTGCAACAGTTGTCTGGGATAAGGTGCAATACCAAACTCCATGCAAACCTCTCAACCTCTAAGACCCAGAAATCTAGACAAAGCCATATATAATGAAAGGACAAAGCCCCGAAATAGGGACAATTTATAAATATTGTTCTTACAAACGTAGAAAATTGATAGAATAACAGATTTTGCATTAGCATGAATTTTCTGAAGAGTATGAAGTCTGTAACTCAAATCAAAGTCATTATTTCCTGACTTCAATCCTCAATGATTTGCCAGAAAAACAATTGTTTTTTGAGGAGCAGACCAAAAATATGAGGCAAAAATCTGGACATTCTGCAAAAATCTGTACAGTTGAGAGGTACAACAGTTCCTACTTCAACAGGTTGCAAAAATGTACATCAGGTCAGCATACTGCAAACATAAGTTTTGCAATTCGCTGTATCTTACAAGGGAAAATACAATTAATAAAAATATGATCGCTGCAGTGTACTGCAATATCTGCATGAAAAGACTGTGTTAACATCATGATTTTGCTTTACAAACTGCAGTTATTATTAGAGAATTAAAAACAAAACTGCCAGCCACAAAACTACCAGGACAAGAAACTAAACGACTACACACCAGCAGTCTAGGTGGACACCTGTATACTTTACTATGGGTGGAGACTACATACTCATCGAGAAAGACAAGACTCCCCTGTTACGGACTGGAAAAACAAAGAAACAAAACTGATCGATCATTAGCTGTCTACAATTTCCTTTTCTTTTATTTCAAAGAAAGATTTAAAAAAGTGTCATCTGGTAACTATTTAGAGCAGTCCATCAAGACTGGTCAACATTTTCCATAATACAGAGAAGGGAAGCTGTACAAAACTAGATGAAGAACTAACAACACTTTTATTTATTTCCAACACAAACAAGTAATTCTCTAGGTTATTTTAAAAATGGCATTTTACTATAAATGTTTAAATTAGCTCTCAAAAGTAGACCAGTAGTATGAAACACTCCCAGCTTCTGCATTCACTGAAATATTCTGACTTGCAAAAATGCAATTTACAGATTTTCTCCAAAGCATAAACAAGCAGAACATCTGGGTACACATATTTATTCCACTAACATTTATAAATCTTAACTGCAATCAAAGAAATCAATCAGTACAACTTTCCAGCTCTTGTACCAGTTGATACTGGCTTGTGAAATACTGTACAAACATGCTGCCACAGTCTGACAGCTATGCATCATAAAAGCCGAAACATAAACAAGTATAGCATTACCAGAGAAAATATGTGAATGTTTAGCTTTAGAAGTCACTGTCAAAAATGGAAAATGTGCATTTAATGCAGCAAATGGAGTAGATTATGTTGTCTTTCTGCAACATCAATTTAGTAAAACTGTGTTGCATTTTACAACTTGGAGGAAAAACACTTGGAATGTACTAATGACTCTGCACAGGAAAAACATTCATCATGTTTGCCCTGGGCAGGAAGGCTGACATATCAAGATCCAGCACTGTCGCACACGCACAATCAAATCATGGTGACCTCCGGCAACACAGCAAAACATAGAAGTAATTATTTGTTGCTTTAAAACTCCCCCCCCCAAAATAATTAATAGATCGAGGAACAAAATCGCTCTTGGACAGTATCCCAGAAAATAGCCATTCTCCCAACACACACTCACATGGCCTTTATCGTGTACATCCCTTCTAAATAAATGAAATTAAAGACATGACTGGGCAAATACAATGTGCATTGCAAGAAATTCTCGGGCTCTGAGAGGCTCGACTACAGACACTGCAGAGTCCACAGCAAACAGGCCACCACTAGAAAAATCAAAAGAGGATGAGCTTTGCAAACTGTCATGTCTTTACTGGTCTATATACACTTGAATCAGTGCCAGGACCTCTGCAAACAGCAAGCACAGCGTTTTACTAGGGTGTAAGGACTCCGAGCGCGTGTCCTCCCAAACAAGTTAAGTTCCCACCCCCTCTGCACATCAAACTGGTTAGCATGATTTTTAAACAGTAAACTGAAAGTGTTGGCATTCAGAAACAAAAAACAATAATCTAAAAAGTAGTGAATGCTGTAGTACCGAAGGAATACCACCAAGCTAATGCACGAAGGATTTATTTAACCACAATCACGTTAACGCACTTTAATAACAAATAAAATAAAATTCGCGTTTTTTGTTCATTTGTACATTTTCTGTATACCATCATAGTGATACGATTGAACCTTATTGCCAATGAGAACGCAATTTAAACTGTCGAATCAGCATGGTTATACATATCGTAATATTACAACCAAGGAAAACTGAAAATACTAAAAAAACCACGAAGAAACACAGCAAGCAGGCACGGAGAACCACCGGGGAGAAACCAACTCCACAATAAGGCAAACAACCCAATGTCCAAGACCGTACTCCATATCGTAATATTCATGATAGTAATGAATAATTAAAATAATTCACCCGTATTAAAAACAACCTATTTAAATACATAGAAATACATAAAAAAACACATAAAACCTCTGAATAAATAAATACGAATATAAATACATTGTTTATCTGATTTATCTTATAGGAACATGTTGCAAAAATCCAGCGTTTTAAATTGTTGCTTTCTATTAGTATGTTAGGTTTATATTTGGCAGCATTTGTCATTATATTGTGTCTAGCTTACCCACAGTATCATAGTAATTTCAATATATTTATAAATACATATTACTATGATATGTTGAACTAATAAAATTTTATGTAAAGCAGTTTTTTAACTAACAACTTATTATTTATGCCCTATATGTTAAATCTGAGTAATTAAAGTGCATAAGTCACTTAGTTTGCTTACCGGAAGACACAAAAAAAAGAGCCATGCTGACCGGGAACCGACAGTACTGTGTGCTGAGAAATCTTCGAAAGATAGTAAGAAAAAAAAGAGGATCCAGCGGCATGTGAAATCTCCAAAATCTTTGGAAAAATAAAAGAAATACCTGCTGCTGGACCCTCTTTTTATTTACAGAAGACAAAAGAAATTTGGTTTGGGGGTGGAGATGTTATGCAAGTGGTGGCTTGGATTGCAAAAATCCGATTGGCTGCCACCACTTGCTTTACGAAGATTTTTTCAAACTCAATTTTCTTTAAAATATTCAATGTTACCTTAATGTAATAACAAGCTGAATCGTAACTACAGAAGGTAAATTACACATTCTGTTACAATTTCAGCTTGTTTTACATTAAGGTGAACTACAAATCTGGAGTCTCGTTTGTGGAAGGGACTCGGAGCTAATGGCTTGCAATTTCTATGTTCTCATGGCGCGCTCGGTGTTGACCACACAGGCGCCATGAGAGGGTACTCGGGGCTAATGAGTTAAGTTGTCTATCTCGCCTTCATTCTTGCTGTTTGGGATCGGAGCCGATCCTCGGCTCCAACTCGGCCATCTTTAATAGCTCGAGAGCAGTTTACTGGCTCAAGGCTACCCCTTATCCCATGATGCCTAGCGATAGCTACCCAGATCTCGTTTGCCACTTCAGTTGCGAGGTGTGTCGTTTTCTGGCTCAGGCTGGTATTTTCAAATTTTTTGTGTAGAAATTTATTCTTAGACTCCATAAAACTATCAGATAAATTACCTTTCTTAGTTTTATTTACTAGTGTTTGTTGTTGAGTACCTTGTTTTTTATAGTCCCTTTTAGTGGAACTCGTTTAAGTTAGAGAGTTCTCCCCTCCCCCACTCCCTTCCCAAGGACAGCCGTTTAACTTAAGAGGCTCTCCTTTCCTTCTGTTTTTTGTTATCGTTCATTAAAAAAAAAAAGGGGGGGGGGTTGTTTTATATATATTTACTTAGTCTGTTGTACTTTGACTAGAGTAGAATTTTTTTCTATCTGTGTATCTCTTCTGGTGCTTGTTTTTTTGTGGTTGATATGCCTGAAGAAGCTAAAGTATCTGGATTTAAAAAGTGTGACTTCTGCTGTCCGAAAATGTCTCTGACAGACGGGCACACTAGTTGCGTTTATTGTATGATCACTGTTCATCTGCAGGACTCTTGTTCTATCTGCCATGCCTTTAGTCCAAGAGTCCTGCAGGAACGGAAGAACAAATTGATCCTTAGGGGTCTGTTAAAACCAGAGGATTCACCGGCAAAGAGTTCACAGGCAGTGAAATCCCCAAAATCCTCTAAACCGTCGGCTCCACCTTCAGAGCCGACTCTGGTACAGGATTTACCAAGTATGTCAGTTCTGGCTGGCACCAACAAGACAACCCATCCGTCGGCTCCATCGGATGTTTTAGAGCCGTCTCGGAGCCATAAAAGGCTGAGGTCCCCTTTGTTAGAGTCACTTCATTTGGCTCCTGGCTCTCCATTATTGCAAAGTGAACGTAGCCACCATTCTTCACACTCCTCTCGATCCTCTAGGCTGTCGGATCATGATGTGGAGAGAGTAGTAAGTGTGTGTGCGTGTGTGTGTGTGTGTGTGTGTGTGTGTGTGTGTGTGTGTGTGTGTGTGTGTTTTGGCTTTTCCCAGTTAGGGGTCGCCACAGCAGAACTCCGGTCCGCTAATGATTGGTAGTTAATTTTTACGTGCCAAGTTACCAGCCCTGACGCACAACCTTCAACGAAGGGTTCGCCCATTCACGCACGTCTCCATGCAGAATATGCTCTAGCTGAGAATCGAACCGGACAGCGTCTTATTGTGAGGCGACAACGCTACCGAGAGTAGTAAGTAGGTTGCTAAAATCACAGGCACTAGCTAAAATGTTGTCTAGCCCTCCTCAACAGGTATCAGCTCCATCCACCTCCCTTTCTGTTCCTCCTCCGACTCCATTGAGCTCGGAGCCGGAGTTTGTTGGGGTTCGAGTAGTGGAACCGTCGGCTCCGATAACCATATCTGCTTCGGTTCCGACGTCGGCTCTGATTACCTCGATAGTACCTTCGATCGAGGGATCTGGACGCCGGGGCTCCCTCGTCGGCTCCGAGGGGGTGAGTGGCATCGGACCCTTGTCCAACCCCGTTCTCCCTCTCGGAGCATCGGCGCAGGTGAGCTCGGATCCAACATCGGCCTCGAAGCCGTCCCCCTCGGCACAGAGAAAGATTCCTATTTCTTCGGAACCGGAGCTTTCTCTGCCTCGAGGCAGGGACACCTTTGAGTGTGCTGTCCCCCGAGTCAGCTCCACTACCAGCCCCACCTGCTCCGTCCCCCATAGTGTCTGTGCCAACCTCTGCTCCTCCTCCAGACCCCAAGCGTAGGGAACCGATGCTCCAGGACACCCCATTGGGTGTTTCCTCTTCTTCCGAGGCCTCCCCTGATCACTCAGAGGAGCCCCCTTGGAAGAAGAAGTGCAAGAGGAAGCACATTGACTGCCCTGAGTCTGTCACTTCTGATACAGACTTAGATGAATCGGAAGGGTTCCCGAGATCCCCCTCTGAAGATGTTTCCTTCTCGGACATCTTGGAAATGCTTAGGCAGAGGGGGAACTGGAATCCCCTAGCCCCTACCGAGGATGAGTCTGTATTCCTGGATGCTTTCGGTTCCCGACCTTCCACCTCCTGGGTTTCTCCGCCTTTCGACCCACTTATGTCTGTAGTGGCACGAAAGGCTTGGTCAACTCCGGACACAGTGGAACCAACTCCGAGGAGACCTGGTAAATTTATTACAGCTCCTCAGGATAAGCAATTCCTTTCTAAAGGTGTGCCCGTTGATGCCGTGGTGGTAGCAGCAGCCACCAAAAAAGAGTTAGCGGAGACCTCTTCATCTGTTCATCCCCCTAACAAGGAGTCTAGGATGATGGACAAGTACGGAAAGCGAATGTTTGCTTCAGCGACCTTCTCCATGAGGTCACTGAACTATCTATGTCATTTTACTCGACTTCAAAGGGATCTCCTTAAAGAGCTTGGAGATACCCTTCAAGATCCTACAGCTGAGGGAGCACAAGCCAAAGTAGCTTCCCAGCTAGCGACGCTTAATTCTGTAGTTAACTCCTCCATGAGGCTCATTTCCTATGCAGACGATGGAGCGAGTAGAGCCGTGGGTGTAGCTCTTAGGAGGCATGTGTGGATGCGGCTGTGTCACTTTGCGGAACCCTTTCGAGCATCCTTCACCAATACCCCCTTTGATGGCTCCTTTCTCTTTGGGCCACAGGTGAAAGACATGTTGACTAGGTGTGAGCAAGAAGGCAAGACTCTCTCTGCAGTGGGAGTCCGTTTTTCCACTCCCTCTAGACCTTACCGCAAGGGTCAGAAGAGTGGGAAGATGTGGTTCCGTAAATCTCAGGAGCCTTACCTGACACACATAGTGATTTTTCCTCCAGAGGCAGAGGGGGAAACAATAATAATAGACGCCGCCCTCTTGGCAGAGGGGGTCCGCAGAACCAGGGCAACAGAGAATCTTTCTCTAATAAGCCTTTCCCGCATCCCTGAAGGGTTGCCCGGCTGCTCACCTCTAGAGGCAGTCGGGGGAAGACTTTCACTGTACCCAAAAGCCTGGCAAAATTTAACAAGAGACAGATGGGTACAGTCCATTATATCCGGAGGTTACAAAATTCCCTTCCATCAACCCCCCTTACAGTCAAAGAATACCCTTCCAGATGTTCCACCCAAACTGAAGGAGCAAGCAGTAATAGAAGTTTCAAAACTGCTAGAAAAAAGAGGCATCCAGGACGTCCCTGCAGACCAGCATGGATCCGGAACTTACTCAAGGTTCTTTTTGGTACCAAAAAAGACAGATTCTGGATCTCAGCAGACTAAACAAATTTGTACAAAGAACAAAGGTTCGGATGGTCACACTACAGTCCAGTCTACCCTTCCTGGGTCAGTACAATTGAATGTGCTTGATAGATCTTCAGGACGCGTACTACCATATCAAGATGGACAGACGCTCCAGGAGATTTCTTCGCTTTCGGGTGGGGGCCAGTCATTACCATTTCAGAGCTCTGCCCTTTGGTCTCACCACAGCCCCCAGGATGTTCACCAAATGTATGGCATTGGTCACGGCTCACCTGAGACGTCAAGGATTCCAGGTGTTTCCATATATAGATGACTGGCTCCTCACTGCTACCACCAGGCATCAACTCCTACAAGCGCGGGATTATACAATCACATCTTGCACCCAGCTAGGTACTACAATAAATTTAAAAAAATTTGCCTTGTTGCCCTGTCAATCTATCACTTACATAGGAGTAGACTTAAACACAAGGGATATGTTCGCAAGGTTGCCACTGGAAAGAGTGTCCACAATTCATCAACAAGTGCAAATCCTAATGCAGAGCAGAAGGATGCAAGTCCAGTATGTCCTTCAAACTCTAGGCTCCATGGCAGCTGCCATTCTTGTACTCCCACTAGCATGCTTCCACATGAGAATTCTTCAGTGGCTTCTTTTCACACAGTGGTCTTTCCAAGAGCTACCCATGTCTCACATGATCCTGATCACAGAGGCATACAAAAGACACCTTTCTTGGTGGATGGTCTCCCCACTAGTTACTCAGGGCAGACCATTCATACAACCCCCTCTGGTAGCCACAGTGACGACAGACGTCTCTCTGATAGGGTGGGGGGGTCATTATCTGGGCAGGACAGTCCAAGGCACTTGGCAACCTCACGAGTACCATCTGCACATAAATGTCTTAGAAATGAGAGCCGTGCTTCTAGCGTTGCAAGCTCTTCAAGACTCTCTTCCTTCCGGGACCATTGCAATTCAAACAGACAACATGTCAGTGGTGTGGTACATCAACAAGCAGGGCAGAACCAGATCCTACCCCCTGTGTCGAGAAGCACTCAGACTTTGGCAGTGGGCGATTTCCTCCCAACGTTTTCTGATTGTGATGCACATCCCTGGGAGATCCAACGTCATAGCGGACAGGCTCAGCAGAGCTATCCTCATGCCTCACGAGTGGTCTCTGAATCAGGAAGTTGCGGATCTTATTTTCTGCAAATGGGGACAGCCTTGCTGCGATCTTTTTGCCACCCCCTTCAACAGCAAATGCAGCAACTACTTCTCCCTTCTTCCGCTTCCAGGTCACATACCCAGAGATGTTCTAGTCCACGATTGGCCTCAGGGACTTCTTTATGCTTTTCGTCCATTTCCCGATACCGAAACTCATACAGAAAGCAAAATCGTTAGGTTGCAAAATGATCCTCATTGCCCCCTTCTGGCCTCGGCAGATATGGTTTCCTGCACCATTACCTTCTCGATCAGCCCTGGACTCTGGACCCAATTCCAGATCTCCTGATTCATCAATCAGGTGGGTTGCATCAATCCCTCCAAACTCTCCAGCTCACAGCTTGGTTGCTCCACTCCCAACCTTAGCCAGGCTTCCCAGCATTTCCCCAGCAGTCCGTGAGATTATCGTCTCCTCTCATAAGTCTACAATGAGGAAAACTTATGGTAGCAAATGGAAATGTTTTTCTTGTTGGGCAGAGTCTAGGAATGTGGATCCCTTCTCAGCCCCAGTCCACAAAATTCTGGAATTCCTAGCACAACTGTTGCACTCCGGGTCCGCTTCCGCTACGATTAGGGTACAATTAGCGGCCATTTCTAATTTTCATATTGGTTTGTCAAATTCTAACAATGTGAGTGTGTTCAATCTCGCCTTTGTTCTTACACATGGGTTCGGAGCCGATCCTCGGCTCCGTGTCGGCCGCCTGCAAGCTCTGCATCGAGAAGAAGCTCGAGATCACCTAATACCCACAATCCCCCTCTGCCTTTACCTCAGATCTAGTTTGCCGCTGCAGCGTTCGCATCACTGGGTCGAGCTCGAGCACCTCAGATAAGATTTAGAATTTTATTCTTGCTTTTTCTCTGGTTCTTTAGTGTTAAAAACTGTTCAATAATATTTTGTGTGAGTGTGGTAAGGTATAGGGAAATCTCGGTTCCATTAAGTTATAAAACTTAGTCAGGTTTCTCTTTGGGGCCTACCTCCACTCTTTGGATTTGACAACTGGATTGACTCAATTACTGGATTTGACAATTTTACCGGACTTGACTGTTTTTTTCTGGATTTGACTATAGTTCTACTTACCTTGACATGTCTGAAAAGACCAAATCAGGTTTCAAGCGTTGCCAGTGTGGGCAAAAAATGTCAGTAACTGACAACCATGTTTCCTGTGTCTACTGTCTTGGCCCTCTCCACTTGCAAGAAGACTGTTCTATTTGTCATTCTTTCAGTGGGAGGGTCATGACAGATAGACGCAGGAAATTAATGGACAGGGGTTTATTAAAACCTTCCTTTCAGGAGGCTCTGGATGCTTCTGACCAGGCATCCAAGTCCTCGAAGGAATCGAAGACGTCGGAGCCCAAGTCATCGGCTCCGAGCTCTTCAAGTAAAGTTGTATCACCGGTTCCACAGACTTCGGGGCCGAGTGTTCAACTGTTGGCAGTTTCCGAGCCCCGAGTCTTGGAACCGGTGACGGAGCTCCCTCCACCGACTCTGCTGAGGTCGGCTCCGTCTTCGATCCCTTCGACTCGTTCTTCCAGACCCCTTTCCGACACCAATGTAGACCGTGTGGTGCAGAAGTTAATGGAGAATACGGCCTTATCCAAGCTCATCTCGGTCTCCTCTCAATTGGTGTCGAGACTTGAAGGCCTTCCATTATCTCCATCTGTTCCTCCTCCGAGGCCTGTCCAGTCTTCGGAGCCGGAAGAAGCTGAGCTGCTGATTGTGGAGCCCTCGGTGCCAGAACCGTCCTTTTCTCGGTTGGCTCCGTTCACCTCGACTCCGTCCGATCCGGTACCGAAGTCTCGGAGCCGAAGATCCATCCTTGGTTCCGGGACCGAGAGTCGGACCGATTTTTCGGTTCCGACTCTCCCTCTCGGGGCCTCGGCGCGGATCGACTCGGTTCCGTCCTCGGGGTCGGTGCCTTCGGTGCCTGTTTCGGGGATTCTTCCCATTTCTTCGGAACCGGGAGATACCTCGACTCGGGACCCGGGGGCCTTCGACCTCATGAGGAAGGTGTTGTCTACCCAGACAACCACATCAGCAGAAACAGCTTCTCCTCCCCTTAAAGGACCGTTATCCTCCTCTGCACCCACGGCTACATCCAAGCGTCGAGCACCGGTGTCTCAGCCACCCCTGGAGGGTGCCCCCTCTTCCTCGGAGGCTTCTTCGGATGCTCCCCACGAAGAAGTCCCTAGGAAAAGATTGTGTAAGAGGAGACACTTAGATTCTCCACAAGAATCTTTGACATCTGATACTGACTTGGATGAGTCAGAAGGGTCCCCTAAGTCACCTACAGAAGATGTCTCCTTTTCTGACATCTTGGAGATCCTAAAACAGAGAGTTGACTGGCAGTCCCTCCCCCCTTCTGAGGATGAGTCAGTCTTGCTGAAGGCATTTGGTGCTCGCCCTTCCTCCTCCTGGGTCACTCCGCCCTTCGATGAGTTAATGGAGTTGATTGCTCGAAGGGCATGGGAGACACCTGACACGGTGGAACCAGTCCCTAGGAAGCCTAATAAGTACATCACTGCACCCCAGGACAAGGCTTACCTCACTAAAGGAGTCCCAGTAGACGCCATGGTGGTGGCAGCGGCCACGAAAAAGGAGATGTCGGAGTCTTTCTCATCTGTCCATCCGCATAACAGAGATTCTAGGACTATGGACAGATACGGGAAGCGCATTTTTAGTTCAGCGGCTTTTTCTATGCGTTCCCTGAACTATTTGACTCATTTTACACGCTTACAGAGGGATCTAATCAAAGAGTTGGGAGATACCCTCCAGGGTACTACAGATGCTGCTGTCTCGGAGAAGGTTTCGGCACATCTAAATACCCTTACATCCATTGTTAACTCATCCATGAGGCTGATATCATACGCAGCCGAAGGATCGAGTAGGGCAGCGGCTTCAGCGATTGCTCTTCGTAGGCAATCCTGGATGCGCTTATGTTCGTTTGCGGAAGCCTTCAAGTCTTCCTTTACTAACGCCCCATTTGATGGTGCCACACTTATTGGCCCTAAAGTAAAGGAGACCCTTACCGGTGTGAACAGGAGGGAAAGACTCTGTCTGCTGTCGGAGTCCATTTTCCACCCTTCCAGACCGTACCCCAAAGGGCAACGTGGTGGGAAAATGTGGTTTCAAAACCCCAAGGATCTTTCCCAAGCACACAGGGTGATGCCCCTCTAGAGGCAGAGGAGGGGCAGAGGTGGAAGACACCGCCGGGTGGCAGAGGGTCCAAAACCAAGGTGACAGGGATACCCCTGGTAAACCTTTTCAGCACTCCTGAGAGGAGGCCCGACTGTCCTGCTCTGGAGGCAGTCGGGGTCGCTAGCTTTATACCCTCAGGCCTGGCAAAACATTACTACAGACAACTGGGTAAAAAGCGTTGTTACCAGAGGTTACAAAATACCATTTCTATCCACCCCCATTCCAAAGAGAAAACTCCCAGATGTACCACCCCATCTGCGAGACCCAGCAGCTACAGAAATTTCAAAGCTGCTAGAAAAAAAGAGTCATCCAACCAGTCCCGGCGGACCAAATAGGATTCGGAACTTACTCAAGGTTCTTTTTAGTTCCAAAGAAGACAGGGGACTGGAGGCCGATTCTGGACCTAAGCAATCTCAACACCTTTGTCAAGAAGGAAAAGTTCCGAATGGTCACGCTTCAATCGATCCTTCCATTCTTACAGAAGGACGACTGGATGTGCTCAATAGATCTGAAGGACGCATACTACCACATCAAAATGGCCAGGGCGTCCAGGGATCATTTGCGCTTCCGGCTGGGAGCCAGTCACTATCAGTTTCGGGCCCTGCCCTTTGGTCTGACCTCAGCCCCCCAGGGTTTTCACCAAATGCATGGCAGTGGTAGCGTCTCATCTGAGACGCCTAGAATTCCAGGTGTTTCCGTATCTGGACGACTGGCTCCTGTCTGCCACCACCAGGCGTCAACTGATACAGGCCAGGGATTACACCCTACAACTTTGTATTCACCTCGGAATTTCCGTAAATTTCGAAAAATCTTTGCTACAGCCATCACAGCATATCTTATTCATAGGAGCGGAATTAGATACGCATCATTTGGTTCTAAGGCTTCCTACAGAAAGGATAGTAGCACTTCAAAACAACATTTCTCTCCTGCTGTCGTCCAAAAAGTCCCCGGCAAAGCTGGTTCTGAAGGTCTTGGGTCTCATGGCAGCTTCTCTCATTGCGATACCATTGGGAAGACTGCACATGAGAGTTCTACAATGGCTCCTTTTTGCACAATGGTCATTCCAACAACTACCTCTGACTCACAAAATTTTGATAACAAAAATATGCAAATCACACCTAGCTTGGTGGCTACAGACTTGCAACCTGTCCAGCTGAAGACCATTTATGCTACCCGCACCGTCAGCGACGATAACCACGGACGCTTCCCTGATAGGGTGGGGGGGCATCTTTCAGGGACAGACAGTCCAAGGCGAATGGACCAATCTGGAGTACAATCTGCACATCAATGTTCTGGAGTTGAGGGCAGTGTTTTTAGCGTTGCAACACTTTGCTCCCCTTCTTTCTCTAGGGACTATTGCAGTTCAGACAGACAAACATGTCCGTAGTCTGGTACATAAACAAGCAAGGGGGAACCAGGTCTTATCAACTATGCAGAGAGGCCATGAGAATTTGGCAATGGGCGGAGTCCACGGGTCGCTTTCTGATCGCAACGCATATCCCGGGGTCATCCAATGTCATAGCCGACAGGCTGAGCAGAGCAATATTGTTGCCTCACGAGTGGTCCCTCAGTCAATTGCGAGCATGATATTTCGCAAGTGGGGCCAGCCTTCCTGCGATCTGTTTGCGTCTCCAATGAACGCCAAATGCAGGAGCTACTTTGCCCTATTACCCCCTCCAGGGGAAGTCCCCAGGGACACGCTGGTGCACGATTGGCCCCCGGGTCTCCTTTATGCTTTTCCTCCATTTCCCCTGATTGCAAAGTTTCTGCAGAAAGCCAACAACCTTCAGAGGACTATAATCCTCATTGCCCCATTCTGGCCTCTTCAAATTTGGTTCCCCTTTCTATTGCATCACCGCATTCGGGGACCTTGGATGCTGGACCCAGAGCCGGATCTACTGACTCACTCGTCAGGAGTCCCTCACCCATCTCTCGAATCACTCCATCTAGCAGCTTGGCTGCTCCGCTTCCCTTCCTAGCCAGGTCTGTTTCCCTTACACCGGCAGTTCAAAATATTTTAGTGGCTTCTCATAAAGTTTCCACTACAAAGACCTACACCAGTAAATGGAAACGTTTCGTCTTCTGGGCTGATTCACATCATTTAGACCCTGTTATAGCTCCGTTGAACAAGATATTGGAGTTCTTGACAGAATTATTTCATGAAGGAGCTTCTCCTGCTACTTTAAGAGTGCAGTTAGCTGCCATTTCTAACTATCATGTGGAAGAATGTGGTGCGCCTATTATGGCTCACAGACTTTGTAAAGCCTTTTTAAAAGGATCCTTTCATATCAGACCACCAGTCAGAAGTCCTACATCACCGTGGAATTTGAACCTCTTACTTTCTAAATTGATGTTGCCCCCCTTTGAACCAGCCTCAAATTGCTCATTGAAATTTTTGTTATGGAAAACTCTATTCCTAGTGGCCATTACATCCGCTAGGCGAGTGTCTGAGCTTCAAGCCCTTTCTATTAAACACCCTTATTTAATTTTCCACTCTGACAGAGTATCCCTTCGCACTAATCCATCCTTTCTCCCCAAAGTTTGCTCTACTAATAATATTAATCAGTCCATTGAATTACCCACCTTCTTCAAAAACCACTCTAATAAATTGGAGTATATGTTGCACAAACTGGATGTTCATAGACAACTCAGATTTTATTTGGATAGAACAAAAGATCACAGGAAATCTGATCAACTATTTGTAGCTTTTGCTGACAGCAGGAAAGGTGTAGCAGTTACGAAAAGAACTCTTTCCAAATGGCTAACTGATTGTATCACATACGTTTATGAGGCTTCTAATCAAACGTTATCAGTCAAACCCAAAGGACATTCTACCAGATCAGTGTCTACATCCTTAGCTCACGCAGCTCGCTTACCATTAGACACGATCTGTGCGGCTGCTACTTGGGCTAAACCACATACATTTATCTCTCATTACAAAGTGGACAGGGTTTCTAGGGATAGGGCAACCTTTGGTTCCACTGTGCTCAAGAACGTTCTCCCTTGAGTTCCTCAGGATCATGGAGCTAGGGACGCTACCCATGTGTAAGAACAAAGGCGAGATTGAACACTCTCACATAAAGAAGTTATGTCCTTACCATAACGTTCCATGTGGAGTGTTCATCTACTGTTATTCCTCCCACCCTTCCCACCCTTAGGAAGAACGTTCGATTTGGTGCCTGGTCTGGAGTGTGTATGTATATATATATATATATATATATATATATATATATATATATATATATATGTATGTATATAGATATTCCTATCATTAGGTAATTTTTGGTATGTGTGTGTGCTCTCTATGACTGGTTTGCTTGCAAACTAGATCTGAGGTAAAGGCAGAGGGGGATTGTGGGTATTAGGTGATCTCGAGCTTCTTCTCGATGCAGAGCTTGCAGGCGGCCGACACGGAGCCGAGGATCGGCTCCGAACCCATGTGTAATAACCAAGGCGAGATGAACACTCCACATGGAACGTTATGGTAAGGACATAACTTCTTTTTATGTCTCATAAGCTCTGTAAAGCTTTTTTGAGAGGAACATCTCTTCTTAGACCTTCAATGAGAGATTCCCTCTCCTCCTTGGGACCTTAATTTAGTCCTAACTTCCTTAATTCTGCCCCCTTTTGAACTAGCAGCATCCTGCTCCATCAAGTTTCTATCTTGGAAGACACTCTTTCTGGTAGCTATCACTTCAGCTAGGCGTGTCTCAGAACTTCAAGCACTATGTGTTCGTCCTCCCTACCTGGTGTTTTACAAGGACAGAGTTGCTCTGAGGAATAATCCTTCGTTTCTTCCTAACGTCTGCTCAGAAAATAATTTAAACCAATCTATAGATCTCCCTGTGTTCTTTCTAAATCATAGCAACAAGGCAGAATACAAACTTCACCAATTGGACGTTCATAGACAATTGCGTTTTTACTTACACAGAACTAAAGAAATAAGAAAGTCAGACCAATTATTCCTTTCTTATGCCTTAAACAAACAAGGTCTCCCAGTTTCCAAGGTGACCTTATCCAGATGGTTGTCCCACACTATTATTTTTATTTACCAGTTAAGGAACAAAGAGTTACCAATTAAACTGAAAGGTCATTCTACTAGGGCATTAGCCACCTCCATAACCTTTCAGTCTAGGTTGCCCATGGATTCCATCTGTGCAGCTGCCATGTGGGCAAACCCTCATACCTTTATTTATCATTACAAGGTGGATATAGTCTCCCAGAGCAGAGCTGACTTTGGTTCCACTGTTCTGAAGAGTCTGTTCCACTGAGCCACCCAGGGTGTTAGGTGCTAGGGACGCTGTCCCAAACAGCAAGAATGAAGGCGAGATAGACAACTTAACATTAGGAAGTTATGTACCTACCATAAAGTTCCGTGTTAGTTGTCTTCATCTCGCCTTCTTTCTTGCATCCCTCCCTCCGTCCCCCATCCTAGTGGATGGAGAGGAGTCCCTTTTTTCACTGGCTGAGTATTCTTTTATTGTTATTCTTCTGGCCAGGTCTTCCTAACCTATTCTAGATATTAGAATGCATGGAACAACCAGTTTTTTGATAACTGGTTTCCTCTCTTATTATGTCTGGATTAGCTATTTCAAACGAGATCTGGGTAGCTATCGCTAGGCATCATGGGATAAGGGGTAGCCTCGAGCCAGTAAACAGCTCTCGAGCTATTGAAGATGGCCGAGTCTGAGCCGAGGATCAGCTCTGATCCCAAACAGCAAGAAAGAAGGCGAGATGAAGACAACTAACATGGAACGTTATGGTAGGTACATAACTTCTTATTTCATCCCATTCCTCTTCTTCTTCTTCTTCGAAAATTGCCAAGTCCAAGAAAAGAAGTTGATTGATGCCGGCTTCTCCCACTAATTCATCTACCAAGAGAGTTAAAACATCAGTTCCCTCTGTTAGTGTGGAACCTGTACAAACATTAAAGGGTACTGCGGTACCATCCTTGGTGCCGACAGTTTCTCACTGACTGGTGCCAAAGTCGTCTGCACAGGCTCAAAGCCAAACCACAGAACTGATGGTCTCGGTATGGGCTGTTTCTCCTGTACTGACGTCTATGACACCTATGGAAAGTGTTGAATTCTTGTTTCTAGACTGTCGTAGGACCAGATATTCCCCATCCATTGACCCTTTTGCAGGTCTGTTGCCTAGTCCTTTTTTTGAAACATACAAGATCCCCTTCTACCCAGTCTGTTTGTTCCACCAAAAGTCTGATAGAAACAGATGTGTAGAGATTGGTTGCTCATCTCCTTGTGGAGAGGGGAGTCTGAGGTGTGTCCTCAGTTTTAGCCCATTCCATTGCTGGAACCCATCCTTCTTCAACTTCCACTAGTCTTCCTTTTCTGACCTCCTCTGAGACATTAGATATTCCAGCTCTGACCTTACCAGTGCTGGCTGCTTCTCTTCCGGTTAGATCTCCATCTCCGGTACCGATTCCTACCTTGAGTTCTTCAGTCTTTTCAGTTCCGGAGACGACTCAGGGTAGGGGCTGTGCTGTCGGTTCTGAGGGGCGATACTCCGCTCCAATTGTTTTGAGCCATCTCTACACCTTGGGGCATTGTCACGTGTTAGCTTCACCACAGATTTGGCTTCGGGGGTTGTCTCTTCAGAGCGGGGGGAAGATCACGGTTCCGAGGTAGTCTTTCTCGGTTCTGGGCTCTCTTCCCTCTTGGGGGGACCAGCTTTCCAGGCCATGGAGAGGGCCCTGTCCTGTCCTTAATGGGTATTCAGTTGGCCCCACAGCTGTCAGAGCAAATTCCCGGTCCTTCCCCTTGTTCAGAGCCTCGACCAACTCCAACACCAAGACAGAGGGCAACGAAGCTGCAGGAGTCTCCTGTTCAGGTTTTAGCCTCTTCTGACACCTCTTCATATCAACCCATTGAAGAGGTTCCTCAGAAGAAGTGTAAGAGGAAACACCTAGTCTCCCCAGAGGAATCCATCACAGAGAACACTGATTGTGATGAAGGGAAGGGTTCCCCACGGTCACCCCCATAAGACATGTCCGCTGGGGACATCCTTGAAATTCTTAAACAGAGGGGTGGCTGGATGTCCCAACAGCCATCTTGAGAGTAATCAATGTACCTCTTGGGTAACTCCACCTGCTGATGAGCTCATTAAGTTGATCTCGAAGCGGGCATGGAAGGCTCTTGACACCATAGAACCTATCCACAAGAGAACAGACAAAATTCTAACTGCTCCAGAAGATCATCAGTTTTGGGAAAAAAGGGAAAGGCAGTAGATGCCTTGATGATAGTGGTGGCTGCAAAAATGGAACTGGCCATAGAAAGTTCCACTATCCTTCCTTCTAATAGTGAGTCTCGGGTGATGGAGAGGTTTGGCAAGCAGGTTTTACGCTTCATTGACCTTTGAGTTACAGCCTTTGAACTTTTTGGCACATTTCACCAGACTTTAAAGGGATTTGACTAAAGAGTTATCAGATAGCCTGGCAGGAGCCATATCTGATGAAGTCCAAGGTAAGGTTGCTTCTCAGTTGGCAACCTAGAGTCCATTTCAAATTCGTCCATGAAGCTCACAGCATATGCAGCTGATGGGACAACTAGAGCAGCGGGATCAAGCATAGGCCTAAGGAGACATGCCTGGATGCACTTGTGTGAAATTGTAGAGGCATTCATGTCTTCATTCGTCAATGCCCCTTTGACGAATCATCCCTTTTTGGCCCTAAAGTTTGCAAAACTTTGTTCAGGTGTGAAAAAGATGGAAGACCTTTTCTGCATTGGGCGCACATTTTTCTACTGCTCAATGGTCCTATTGTAGGAACCAGAATAGCAGGAAAATGTGGTTCAGAAAGTACCAAGGGCCTTTCCTTGACACACATGGCAATAGCTCCCCCATGGGCAGGGGGGGGGGCTTCAATGGAAGACGCTGTTCACATAGCAGAGGTGGCCTGCAAAATCAGGGTTCTAGGGACACCCTTCCTGGAAAACCCTACCAGCGCTCCTGAAAGGAGGCCTGATTGCTTTCCTTGGGATGCAGTCTGAGGGCATTTATCCTTGCACCAAAATGTCTGACTCCAGATATCTTTGGATGTTTGGGTGAAAAGGATTATTATCAAAGGATACACCATACCCTTCCTTTCTCTTCCACACAACTCCAGCAAAATCCCTGATGTTCCACCCAGTCAGAGGGAGCCAGTAGAAATTCAAAAACTGTTAGAAAAAAAGAGTCATCCAGGAGGTCCCATCAAACTAGATAGAATCTGGAATTTACTAAAGATTCTTTTTAGTGCCAAACAAGACATGGGACTGGAGACCAGTTTTTGATCTAAGTGTTTTGAACAAGTCCGTTTGATAGACAAAATTCCAGATGGTCACGGTTCATTCTATTCTCTCTTTTTCTAGAGAAAGATGATTGTATTTGCATGATGGATCTCCAGGACACCTATTACCACATAAAATGGACAAGCGCTGCAGGCAATTTCTTTGCTTTTGGCTGGGAGCCAGTCATTATCAGTTCAAACCACTGCCCTTTGGTCTCACCACAGCCCCCAGGGTGTTTATTTATTTATTTTATTTATTATTTTTATTTTACATTTGTTGACCGGGCTAGTCCAACTGGATACATGTCCATTTTCAGTAGAGGCCCAGGGAGATAAGCTCCAAAATTAAGCTAATAAAACAGGACAGCAAAACTAAAAAATATTTAAATACATTGTTGATGGAGATTTTCATCAAAAAATAACTTTAAAGAAATTGACTACAGAGTTTAACAAAACAATACAGTGATATTTACACGGTAAAGGGTTTGACATTCATCATAAGGTAGGTTAGGAAAGAAGTAAGGATTGAAATAAAGTATTACGGTTGTTTAATAAAATATAACACTAAGATAATAAAAAAGTTTGCATATATACACCTAAACAAATAATACACTCAAAGTAAAAAGACAGTTGATCTATATACATTGTGGAGCACTTGTGCTCACAGCAGGATGAGTGTTACAAAGTACATACTCAGTGTTAGCTCCCTGAGAAAACTAGACTAAATTGGGAGTAAGGGAAGGATTACTAATCCCACTTTAAGGGTTATGGGAGAGAGGTATACAGTAATATTGTACTGGGTAAGGGTTAGGGTTAGTACATGGGCATAGCCGTTGAGTCTTTAGTAGAATTTTTAGTTGCATTTTGAAGAGTAGCAATGATGACAGTGATGCAAGTTTGCTGGGAAGCCTATTCCAAATCTTCCTCCACAGAATTAGAGAAAAGAGAATCACCTGCTTTGTTGTGGGATTTCTGGATGGTAACCAGTAATTTATTTGCTGAGTGAAGGGTAGTAAGATTTATGTAGGGGGAGATAAGGCTACAGAGAATAGGAGTATTGCTAGGATGGTACAGAATCTTATGGGTGATGGTGAGTTGTTGAAATTCCAGCTGGTTTTGCAGTTCTAGCCATCCCAGCTGTTTGAGATTCAGACAATGGTGAGTTCTATATGGGGAGCCAGTAGCAAATCTGGCAATGTTGTTATAGAAGGTTGCCAGCTTGTTAAAGTTGCTTTTGGAAAGATTAGTATAAATGGGGGAGGCATAGATGTGGGTAGAGATCAGATGGGTATGGGCAATAGTAGATGTTAAGTTGTCTATCTCGCCTTCATTCTTGCTGGTTGGGTTCGGAGCTGATGCTCGGCTCCAACTCGGCCATCTTCAAAAGCTCAAGGGCTGCATACTGGCTCGAGGCCACCCCATATCCCATGATGCCTGGCGCTAGATACCCAGATCTCATTTGCCACTTCTGCTGCGAGGTTGTCTAGTGGCTCAGGTCGTATATTTTCATTTTTTAGTCTTTTTATTACAAAAATTGATAGTTTGTTAGTGTAGATTGTTTATACTAGTTAATCTTTATATATATATATATATATATATATATATATATATATTTGTAGTTTTCTTTCTTAAACTTCCCCTATCCCTTCAGAAAACTCGTTTCAAGTTAGAGAGCCCCCCCCCCCCCTTTCTGAAGTTGCCGTTTAAGTTAGGGGCTAACCTATTTTCTCTTAAAAAATATATATATATATATATATAGTTAGTATTTACTTAGTCTATTTGTTGTTGTTAGACTATTGTGTGTATCATTGACTGTTTTTGGTTGTGGTAACTTTGTGTGTGTTATAGTTATTTTACTCAACTTGTTATAGTTGTGTATGGTGTGTTGGTATCCCCTTCTTTAAGTATGTCCAAGGATACCAAGGTGTCTGGATTCAAGAAGTGTGATTCATGCTGTCAGAAGATGTCTGGTCACACTTCTTGTGTCTATTGTCTCGGCGCCGTGCACCTGCAGGACTCTTGTTCGGTTTGCCATGCCTTTAGCCCAAGAGTCCTGCAGGAGCGTAAAAATAAGTTAATCCTACGTGGATTACTCAAACAGGATTCACCGGCAAAGACTCTGCCCGTGAAGGCCTCTAGGCCACCAAAATCTTCGGCTACCAGTTTTGAGCCGTCGATGGGTGAAGCTGTTCCTTCAGCCTCGGTTCCGGCTGGAACCGATTTACCTACCTCCCAGTCGGTTCCGACTTTCCCTTCGGAGCCGACTGGGAGTCGAAAGAGATCTAGGTCTCCCTCCCTGGAGTCGATACGCTCGGCTCCGAGGTCTCCTCTGCACAGTCATCGGTCCCACTCTTCTCGGTCCTCAAGACTATCCGATCATGACGTCGAGAGAGTGGTCAGTAGGCTGTTAAAATCGCAGGCCCTAGCAAAAATGTTATCCAGCCCCCCTCATCAGGTGTCGACTCCGTCCATATCTGCAGTTATTCCTCCTCCGACTCCTTCCTTGAGCTCGGAGCCGGAGTTCGTTGGGGTTCGGGTCGTGGAACCGTTGGCACCGATACCTTCTGCTTCGGTTCTATCGTCGGCTCCGATCACTTCCTTGGTACCGTCCTTGGAAGGGTCTGGGTGCCGAGACTCCCTCGTCGGCTCCGAGGGGGCGAGTGGCATCGGACCCTTGTCCGACCCCGTTCTCCCTCTCGGAGCTTCGGCGGTGGTGAGCTCGGCTACTACATGGGCTTCGGAGCCGTCCCCTTCGGTGCGGAGAGGTATTCCAGTCTCTTCGGAACCGGAGCCTTCTCGGCATCTGAGCAGGGATGCCTTCGTGGTCATGAGGAGCGTGCTGGCTCCTGAGTCAGCCCCACGATCATCCCCACTGGCTCCTTCCACTATGGTGCCTGCGTCTGCCTCTATCCCTCCTCCAGACCCCAAACGTGGGGAACCAACGCTCCAGGGCACCCCCTTTGGTGTATCTTCCTCTTCCGAGGCCTCCCCTGATCATTCAGAGGAGCCACCTTGTAAGAGGAAATGCAAGAGGAAGCATGTTGACTCCCCTGAGTCTGTCACATCAGATACCGACTTGGAGGATTCGGAAGGGTCCCCCGAGATCCCCCTCTGAAGATGTTGCCTTTTCAGACATCCTTGAGATTCTTAGGCAGAGGGGGAACTGGACTACCCTAATCCCCTCCGAGGATGAGTCGGTATTCCTGGATGCGTTTGGATCCCGATATTCCACCTCCTGGGTGTCTCCACCTTTCAACCCACTCATGTCCGTGGTGGCTCGGAAGGCGTGGTCAGCTCCAGACACAGTGGAACCCACCCACAGAAGGCCTGGTAAATTCATAATGGCACCACAGGATAAACAGTTTTTGACCAAAGGTGTCCCTGTTGATGCCATGGTGGTAGTGGCGGCCACTAAGAAGGAGTTGGCTGAAACTTCTTCGTCTGTCCATCCTCCTAACAAGGAATCCAGGATGATGGACAGATACGGGAAGCGGATGTTCTCTTCAGCGACCTTTTCTATGAGGTCTCTGAATTACTTGTGCCACTTTACCCACCTTCAAAGGGATCGCCTTAAAGAGCTTGGAGATACCCTCCGAGATCCATCAGCTGAGGGGACCTGGGCTAAGGCAGCCTCCCAGCTGGCGACTTTTAATTCAGTGGTGAACTCCTCCATGAGGCTCATTTCTTATGCTGCCGATGGTGCGAGTAGAGCCGCAGGCACAGGTGTTGCTCTAAGGAGACATGCTTGGATGCGGCTATGTAACTTTGCGGAACCTTTCAGAGCGTCTTTCACCAACACCCCCTTTGATGGTTCCTCTCTTTTTGGATCACAGGTGAAGGACACCCTTGCCAGGTGTGAACAGGAAGGCAAGACTCTCTCTGCCATGGGAGTCCGTTTTTCCACTCCTTCCAGACCATATCCCAAGGGTCAGAAGAGTGGAAAGATGTGGTTCCGGAAATCTCAGGGAGCCTTGCCGGACACACGTGGTGAGTTCCCATCCAGGGGCAGAGGAGGGAACAATAATAAACACCGCCCTCGTGGCAGAGGGGGTCCGCAAAACCAGGGCAACAGAGAATCCTTCTCTGAGAAGCCCTCCCACCATCCCTGAAGGGTTGCCCGACTGCTCACATCCGGAGGCAGTCGGGGGAAGATTATCACTGTGCCCAAGAGCCTGGCAAGACATAACACAAGACAAATGGGTACGGTCAGTTATATCCGGAGGCTACAAAACACCCTTCGTTCGCACTCCCGTAAAGTCATACAAGTCCCTTCCAGATGTTCCACCCAATCTAAGGGATCAAGCAGTACAGGAAATTTCAGAGCTGCTAAGAAAAAGAGCCATCCAGCAGTTCCCAGCAGACCAGCAAGGATCCGGAATTTACTCAAGGTTCTTTTTGGTACCAAAAAAGACAGGGGACTGGAGACCCATTCTGGATCTCAGCAGACTGAACAGGTCTGTACACAGAACAAAGTTTCGGATGGTCACGCTACAGTCCATTATGCCCTTTCTGGGTCAGGACAATTGGATGTGCTCTATAGATCTTCAGGACGCGTACTACCACGTCAAAATGGACAGACGCTCCAGAAGATTCCTTCGCTTCCGGCTGTGAGACAGCCATTACTAGTTCAGAGCTCTGCTTTTTGGTCTCACCACAGCCCCCCGGGTGTTCACCAAATGCATGGCAGTAGTTACCGCTCACCTGAGACGGCAAGGATTCCAGGTGTTTCCATATCTAGACGACTGGCTCCTTACTGCTACCACCAGGCATCACCTTCTGCAAGCCAGAGACTTACTAGGTATCTCAATAAATTTCAAAAAGTCTGCATTGTCGCCCTGTCAGTCTATTACCTTTATAGGCGCAAATTTAAATACAAAAGACATGTCAGCGAGCCTTCCACCAGACAGGGTATTAGTGATTCGTCAACATGTACAGGTCTTATTAGCATGCAAGAGAATTCAAGCCAGGTTCGTTCTCCAAACTCTAGGTCTCATGGCAGCAGCTATCATACTTGTTCCTCTAGCTCGTTTTCACATGAGGATCCTCCAGTGGCTGCTTTTCACCCAATGGTCCTTCCAGCAACTTCCCATGTCTCACATGATTATGATCACAGAAGCATGCAAAAAGCACCTTGCATGGTGGATGGTCTCCACATCAGTACCCCTAGGTAGACCATTTGTACTTCCCCCTCCAGTTGCTACGGTTACCACGGACGCTTCCCTGATCAGGTGGGGGGGCATTATCAGGGCAGGACAGTCCAAGGCACCTGGCAACCTCACGAGTACCACCTGCACATAAATGTCTTGGAGATGAGGGCCGTGCTTCTAGCGTTGCAAGCTCTACAGCACTCTCTTCCTACCGGGACCATTGCAATTCAAACGGACAATATGTCAGTAGTGTGGTACATCAACAAGCAGGGCGGAACCAAGTCCTACCCCCTATGTCGAGAAGCACTCAGACTCAGGCAGTGGGTGATCTCTTCCCAATGGTTTCTGATTGCAACGCACATCCCTGGGAAGTCCAACGTCATAGCAGACAGGCTGAGCAGAGCAATTCTCATGCCTCGCGAGTGGTCTCTGAATCAAGTAGTTGCGGATCAAATATTCCGCAAATGGGGCCAGCCTTGCTGCGACCTTTTTGCCACCCCCTTCAACAGCAAATGCAACAAAGTCTTCTCTCTCCTTCCACTTCCCGGACATTCCCCCAGAGACGCTCTATTCCACGATTGGCCTCAGGGACTTCTTTATGCATTCCCTCCGTTTCCCCTTATTCCAAAACTGATACAGAAAGCTACCGTTTTGAGCTGCAAAATGATCCTCATTGCTCCTTACTGGCCTCGACAAATATGGTTTCCGTTCCTGCATCATCATCTTCTCGAGCAGCCTTGGACTCTGGACCCAGTTCCAGACCTTCTGATCCATCAATCGGGTGGGCTGCACCAATCCCTGCAATCTCTCCATCTCACTGCTTGGTTGCTCCACTTCCAACCTTAGCCAGGCTTCCAGATATCTCCCCATCTGTGCGGGAAATTATTTTATCATCGCACAAGTCTACCACTAGAAAAACTTACGCTAGTAAGTGGAAACGTTTTTCTTCCTGGGCAGAGACTAAGAGTGTAGACCCCTTTTCAGCCCCTATACACCACATTTTGGATTTTGTTGTGGAACTCTTCCAATCTGGGTCCGCTTCCACTACTAGTAGAGTTCAGTTAGCTGCAATTTCAAATTTTCACATTGGCCTGTCGGGAAATAACATCATGTTGCATAAGCTGTGTAAAGCTTTTCTTAAAGGTACCACTCTGCTCAGGCCTCCAGTGAGAGCTCCTCCACCTCCGTGGGATCTATAATTGATTTTAGCTTCTCTAATATTGCCTCCCTTCGAGCCTGCAGCTTCTTGTTCTCTGAAGTTTTTATCATGGAAAACTCTCTTTCTGGTAGCCATTACTTCAGCCAGAAGAGTTTCGGAACTGCAGGCTCTTTGTTCCCGTCCTCCGTACCTAGTGTTCCACAGTGATAGGGTTGCTCTCAGGACTAATCCTTCCTTTCTTCCTAAGGTCTCTTCAGAAAGTAACTTGAATCAGTCCATAGACCTTCCTGTGTTTTTTCCCAACCACTCCAACAGAGTGTAATACAAATTGCACCAGTTAGATGTTCACAGGCAACTACGCTTTTATTTGCACAGAACGAAAGATTTCAGGAAATTGGACCAACTTTTAGTTTCCTATGCTGAGGGTAAACAAGGTCTTCCAGTCTCAAAAGTAACCTTGTCCAGGTGGTTAACTTCTGTCATCACATTTATCTATCAACTGAGGAATAATGAATTACCTGTTAAACCAAAAGGTCATTCCACTAGAGCTTTAGCCACTACTGTCGCTTTTCAGGCTAGGTTGCCCATGGAATCTATTTGTGCTGCGGCTACGTGGGCCAACCCACATACATTCATTTCGCATTATTAGTTGGATTTGGTTTCCAGGAACAGAGCTGATTTTGGTTCCACTGTCCTGAAGAGTTTGTTCCGATGAGCCACCCAGGGTTTTAGGTGCTAGGGACGCTGTCCCAACCAGCAAGAATGAAGGCGAGATAGACAACTTAACATAAAGAAGTTATGTACCTACCATAATGTTCCATGTTAGCTGTCTTCTCGCCTTCTTTCTTGCGTCCCACCCTCCATCCCCCTATCCTTGTAGACCGAGAAGAGTTCTTTATGGTTTTTGTTCACTGACTGAGTCTTCTCTGGCTATCCCTTTCTGTCTAGTAGCCTCTCTGGAGGTTTTAT
Source organism: Protopterus annectens (assembly GCF_019279795.1). NCBI lineage: Eukaryota > Metazoa > Chordata > Ceratodontiformes > Protopteridae > Protopterus > Protopterus annectens. The sequence continues at coordinate 1,307,090,299 of NC_056746.1, read as the reverse complement.
ATATTCCAGGATAGGATCCTTTCCTTTATTATGTCTGCAGTTAGTCTTACCAAACGAGATCTGGGTATCTAGCGCTAGGCATCATGGGATATGGGGTGGCCTCTAGCCAGTATGCAGCTCTCGAGCTTTTGAAGATGGCCGAGTCGGAGCCGAGGATCGGCTCTGAACCCAACCAGCAAGAAAGAAGGTGAGAAGAAGACAACTAACATGGAACGTTATGGTAGGTACATAACTTCTTTTTCTAGCTGCAGGGGTAAGGAAAGGTTTTATCCTATACAGAGAACCACGTTTTCTGTTTACTGATTTAATAGTACAGTTAGTATGCAAGTCAAAGTTAAGATTGTGGTCAAGTATTATACCTAAGGGTTTGGTAGTTGGGTCAGGAGCTATGACAGGACCATTGTTGGATGTAATGAAGAAATTTATTTGGGGAGTATTTTAGAGTTGGAGTAAAAAGCAATAGTTTTGTTTTTTTGGCATTTAGGAGGAGGCAATGTTGTAGAAAACAGTTTTCAACTAGGTTAAATACTGTTTGGGTGATGGATTAGAGTTCTGATGAAGGCGAGGCATTACAAATCAGTGTGGAGTCATCTGCATATTGTATGCAGGTAGCTAGAGAAAGATTTATACTAAGATCATGAATTAATATGGAGAAGAGGAGAGGTCTCAGGATAGAGCCTTGAGGGACACCAAGAGTAATAGGGAGATGTGTGGATAGGTTATTGTCCCAAAGGACAGCTTGCTGTCTGTTGTCTAAGTAAGACTTGAACCATTTTAATGCCTGTGTGTTGAGTGAAAGTGATTTTAGTATGTTCAGAAGTAGTTGATGGTTAACCATATCAAAAGCTTTAGATAAGTCAATAAAGAGTGCATCGGAGAGCATGTTATTATTATGATGTTTGTTAATGCAGTCAGAGAAGTATAGGAGAGCGGTGGTAGTACTATGGAAAGGTCTAAAACCATGCTGTCAGCTAGTAGGTTATTTTGGAGAAGATGATCCAGAAGTTGTTGATGGATGCATTTTTCCATGATTTTGGCTAAATGAGAAAGTAGGGCTATAAGCCGAAAATTAGAGAGTTCAGTTGAGTTACCACCCTTGTGAAGTGGAATAATGTGAGAGATTTTCCAGAGAGATGGGATGGAGCCTTCAGTAATGGTTCTATTAATTAGGATAGGGATGGGATTGGCAAGTACTTTTGCTGCAGTTTGAAGGTATTCAGCTGGTAGAAGATCAGCTGAGGGAGTACATGGTTTAAGTTTGTGAAATAGGGTATAGATGAGGGATGTAGGAATTGGTTGTAAATGAAAGGTAGGAGGTATGCTAGCTAGGGAGGATGGAAGGGTTGAGCTAACAGGAGGTAAGGAGTTTGCTAGAGATTGGACAGTTTCAGTGAAAAAAGTATTGAAAGCATCAGCAATCTGGTTGGGAGTGTTAAGGGAGAGACCTGATGGGGTTGGTGTCTTGGAGTGACCAGGGTGTAATAGTCTAATGTTAAGTTGTCAATCTCGCCTTCATTCTTGCTGGATGGGTTCGGAGCCGATCCTCGGCTCCGACTCGGCCAATACTAAAGCTAGAGAGCTAATTCCACCGGCTCGAGGCTCCCCTATATCCCACAATGCTAGGCGGTAACTACTCAGATCTCGTTTGCCGCTTAGCTGACGAGGTGCTTCTTCTACCGGCTCTGGCAGATTAGTAAGTTTTCTTGTTTAAAAACTTCAAATTCTACCCCTATTTTTTTCTATTTAGTTTAGTTTTTATATAGAGTATTCCATTAGTTTAAATCGGGTCCCCCTTGTGTTAGAATTCCCATTTTATCCCCTTTTTAACTTTTAGGCCTTTGGCCCACTCCCTCCTTTTTCCCTGTCCTTCAGTGTGACTGGATTTTTATTTAGTTAAAGGGTGTGTCATGTGTTGTGTTTGTGTTTTTTTTCACACAGCTTTTCAGGATGTCTAAAGACTCCAACGTCTCAGGCTTCAAGAAGTGTGATTCGTGCTGTCAGAAAATGTCTCTGACAGACGGTCACACTTCTTGTGTCTATTGCCTGGGACCTTTGCACCTGCAGGACTCATGTGCTGTTTGCCATGCATTCAGCCCTAGAGTCCTGCAGGAACGCAAGAACAAGTTAATTCTCCGAGGCTTGTTAAAGCCTGAAGGCCCACCGACCCAGTGTGCGTCGGGGAAGCCTTCTAAGACTTCCAGGCCATCGGCTCCAGCTTCAGAGCCGTCTCCTGGAAGCATTAAAGCTTCTTCGACATCGGCTCCAGCTGGAGCCGATGTTTCGAAATCTCATGCCGTTACCTCGGCTCCGGCTGGAGCCGAGGTTGTCAAGACTCAATTGGCTCCGATAGGCTTATCGGAGCCACCTTCAAAGAAGAGGTCTAGGTCCCCTTCCATCGGCTCCATCCACTCGGCTCCGCGATCCCCTCTTCTGTCGGAGTGGAGCCATAGGTCTCATTCCTCTCGGTCCTCCAGGCTGTCCGACCATGACTTACAAAGGGTGGTGAGTAGACTTCTCAAGTCCGAGGCACTGGGCCAACTGCTGCATAGCCCTACTCAACAGTCAGCGGCTATTTCCATCACTGATTTTATTCCTCCTCCGACTCCTTTGAGTTCGGAGCCGGGGCTCATCGGAGCCGTGGCTGTCGGTGCTTCGGAGCCGATACCTTCCCTTTCGGCTCCATCGTCTACTCCGATTTCCTCCTGGGAGGGATCTCAGCGCTGGGCTTCCCTCGTCGGCTCCGAGGGGGCGAGTGGCATCAGACCCTTGTCCGACCCCGTTCTCCCTCTTGGGGCCGTCGGTGCTGGTGAGTTCGGCTCCGACATTGGCCTCGGAGCCGTCTCTGTCAGTGCTGGGGGGGTCCTTGTCTCCTCGGAGCGGGGACCTCCGGCCTCGGCTGATAGGGACGCCTTCGAGGTCATGCGGAGCGTGCTAGACCCAGTGTCTACCCCACAGTCGGCTCCATCAGCTCTTCCCTCTTCAGTGCCTGTGGTGGTTTCTACCCATCCCCTTGTATCAGACCGTAGAGAGCCAGCTCCTCAGGTTTCCACCTTGGGAATTTCCTCCTCTTCCGAGGCCTCTCCTGATCCGGTAGGAGAACCCCCTCGGAAGAGACAGTGCAAGAGGAAGCACATTGACTCCCCTGAGTCTATCACCTCTGACACTGACTTGGAGGAATCTGAAGGTTCCCCTCGGTCCCCCTCTGAGGATGTCTCTTTTGCTGACATCCTTGAAATCCTGAAACAGAGGGGGAACTGGCCCTCCCTTAACCCTTCAGAGGACGAGTCGGTTTACCTTGAGGCGTTTGGCTCTCGCCCTTCCACCTCCTGGGTGTCCCCTCCCTTTGACCCCCTTATGGAAGTGGTGGCAAGGAAGGTTTGGACGGCCCCTGATTCAGTGGAACCTACCCCTAGGAGGCCGTCAAAATTTATTACTGCCCTTAAAGAGAAAGAGTTTCTATCTAAAGGTGTCTCTGTTGATGCCATGGTGGCGGCCGCAGCCACTAAGAAGGAGTTAGCCGATCCTTCGGTACCTGTCCATCCTCCTAATAAGGAGTCTAGGACCATGGACAGGTACGGTAAGGGGATGTTTTCATCAGCGACCTTTTCAATGCGGTCACTGAACTACTTGTGTCACTTCACCCGTCTCCAGAGAGATTTGCTCAAGGATATGGGTGAGGCCATGCAGGATCCAACAGCTGAGGGGTTCCAAGACAAAATGAACTCCCAGTTGGCAACCCTGAATTCGATTGTCAACTCCTCCATGCGGCTTATCTCATATGCTGCTGATGGGGCGAGTAGGGCCACAGGCACAGGTGTAGCTTTACGACGTCACGCCTGGATGCGGCTTTGCAATTTTGCGGACCCTTTCAAGGCGTCCTTCACCAATTCCCCCTTTAATGGCTCAATATTGTTTGGTCCTCAGGTGAAGGATACATTGACTAGGTGCGAGCAGGAAGGTAAGACTCTCTCTGCCGTGGGAGTCCATTTTTCTACCCCTTCTAGACCTTATCCAAAACGTCAGAAGGGAGGAAAAATGTGGTTCCGCAAACCTCAGGGAGTCTCATCTGACGCACAAGGTCGATTCCCCTCTAGAGGCAGAGGGGGGAATAACAATAGACGCCGCCCTAGGGGCAGAGGAGGTCCGCAAAACCAGGATAGCAGAGAAACTTTCTCTGATAAACCCTTTCAGCATCCCTGAGGAGCTGCCCGGCTGTCCACCTTCGAGGCAGTCGGGGGAAGATTATCACTGTACCCAAAAGCCTGGCTTTCCCTCACTCAAGACAAATGGGTACAGTCAATCATATCTGAGGGTTACAAAATTCCCTTTATTCACATCCCATCCCAACCCAAAGGATCCCTTCCAGACGTTCCACCCAGTGTAAGGGAACAAGCAGCATTAGAAATATCAAAGCTGCTGTCAAAAAGAGCTATCCAACCAGTCCCAGCAGACCAGCAAGGATCCGGAATCTACTCCAAATTCTTTTTGGTGCCAAAAAAAACAGGGGACTGGAGACCAATACTGGATCTCAGCAAGTTAAACAATTATATCAAAAACACAAAATTCCGGATGGTCACGCTACAGTCCATTCTACCCTTCTTGGGTCAGGACAATTGGATGTGCTCGATAGACCTTCAAGATGCATACTACCATATCAAAATGCACAGACGCTCCAGGAGGTTTATCCGCTTCAGGCTGGGAGCCAGTCACTACCAGTTCAGAGCCCTGCCCTTTGGTCTCACTACAGCCCCCCGAGTGTTTACCAAATGCATGGCAGTGGTCGCGGCTCACTTGAGACGTCAAGGATTCCAGGTGTTTCCATATTTGGACGACTGGCTCCTTACCGCCACCACCAGACATCAACTGCTTCTATCCAGAGACTTCACCATCTAAACTTGCCAAGCTCTAGGCATTTCAATAAATTTCGAAAAATCTGCCTTGTCGCCTTGTCAATCTATTACCTTTATAGGCGCCACCTTAGACACACTCAATCTTTCCGCCAGACTTACAGAGCAAAGAGTGTTAGATGTCCGCAAACAAGTTTACCTTCTACTTCAATGCAACACAGTCAAAGCCAGGGTAGCCTTGAAGGTATTAGGACTCATGGCAGCTACTATCACACTTCTCCCCTTAGCTTGTTTCCACATGCGGATCCTCCAGTGGATGCTGTTTACTCAATGGTCCTTCCAACAGCTCCCGATGTCTCACATCATCCTAATAACTCAATCATGCAAGAATCACCTGTCTTGGTGGATCACATCACCTCAAGTTCTCCAGGGCAGACCCTTCATTCCTCCCCCCCCCAATCGCCACGGTGACAACGGACGCCTCCCTGATCGGGTGGGGGGGGGGGCATTATCAGGGCAGGACAGTTCAGGGCACGTGGCAACCTTTCGAGTGCCACTTGCACATAAATGTCTTAGAGATGAGAGCAGTGCTTTTAGCATTGCAAGCCCTTCAGGACTCTCTTCCCACAGGGACTATTGCAATTCAGATGGACAACATGTCCGTAGTGTGGTACATCAACAAACAGAGCGGAACCAAGTCCTACCCCTTATGTCGAGAGGCACTCAGACTTTGGCAGTGGGCAATTTCTTCTCAGCCTTTTCTGATAGCAACGCACATTCCCGGGAAGTCCAATGTGATTGTGGACAAGTTGGGCAGGGCCATTCTCATGCCCCACGAGTGGTCTCTAAAGAAATCAGTGCTGGAAGAAGTCTTCCAAAGATGGGGCCAGCCTTGCTGCGATCTTTTTGCTACTCCCCAAAACAGCAAGTGTCACGACTTCTTCACTCTCTTCCCGTTACCAGGCCATCCCACCAGAGACGCTCTAGTCCATGATTGGCCCCGGGGACTTCTGTATGCTTTCCCCCCCTTTCCACTGATATCTCAATTAATTCAGAAAGCTATCGCCTTGAGAGTTACAATGATCCTCATTGCCCCTTACTGGCCTCGACAGATATGGTTTCCGTTCCTCCATCATTACCTGTTGGAGCAGTCTTGGCATCTGGACCCGGTGCCAGATCTTTTGACCCACCAGTCGAGACAGCTGCACCACTCCCTTCAATCTCTCAGCCTCACAGCGTGGTTCTCTGATTCCTACCCTAGCCAGGCTTCCCTTAATCTCTCATTCGGTCCGTAACATCCTGATAGCCTCTCACAAGTCTTCTACCAGGAAGATTTATAATAGTAAGTGGAAACGTTTTTCCTTCTGGGCAGCATCAAAAAATATAGACCCCTTCACTACACCTATCCAGTCTATCCTAGACTTTCTGGCAGAGCTCTTTCATTTAGGCTCTTCCTCATCTACCATTAGAGTACAACTAGCTGCTATATCTAACTTTCATGTAGGTGTCTCAAGACTCCAGTATCATGTCTCATAAGCTCTGCAAAGCCTTTTTAAGAGGTGTTTTTCTGCTCAAGCCCCCAATCAAAGATCCCCCACCTCAATGGGACTTGAATTTGGTCCTAGCATCCTTGATTCTCCCCCCTTCGAACCAGCGGCTTCATGCCCTCTTAAGTTGCTCTCATGGAAAACACTTTTTCTAGTAGCCATAACTTCAGCTAGAAGGGTATCTGAACTTCATGCTCTGTGCAGTCGTCCTCCTTACTTAGTTTTCCATAAAGACAGAGTGTCCCTCCGGACTAATCCGTCCTTCTTACCTAAGGTTTCCTCTGAGGCAAACCTAAACCAGATGATTGATCTCCCTGTCTTCTTCCCTGATTATTCCAACAGGTCGGAACAAAAGTTACATTTTCTAGATGTTCACCGCCAACTTAGATATTATTTAGACAGGACTAAACAGTTCAGGAAATCTGATCAGCTTTTCCTGTCTTATGCGGAAGGGAAATTGGGCCTTCCAGTTACTTAAGTGTCCCTTTCAAGATGGCTTACCTCTATAATTACCTTCATCTATGAAATCAAACATCAAAAACTTCCTTCAAGACCTAGAGCTCATTCAACTAGGGCATTAGCTACATCTGTAGCCTTTCAGGACAGGCTGCCAATAGATTCCATTTGTGCAGCAACCACATGGGCTTCTCCTCATACCTTTATTTTACATTACAAATTGGATTTGGCCTCCAGAAACCATGCCAACTTTGGTTCCACTGTTATCAAGAGTCTGTTCCGATAGGCCACCCGGGATAAGGTGCTAGGGACGCGGTCCCATCCAGCAAGAATGAAGGCGAGATTGACAACTTAACATTAAGAAGTTATGTACCTACCATAACGTTCCATGTTAGTTGTCTTCTTCTCGCCTTCTTTCTTGCGTCCCACCCTCCTTCCCCCTAGCCTGGACAGACCGATAGGAATTTTTGGGATATTCCATTGGGGTTTTCCTTCCCACATGTTCTACCACCTCTATTCTCCCTTTTATGTTTGTGGTAGCTTACATACAGGTTTATATAGAGGTGGGTTCTTTTTCTCTCTTCTTCATACTGTGGAGACCAGAACTGCTTGGTTTAGCTATCAAACGAGATCTGAGTAGTTACCGCCTAGCATTGTGGGATATAGGGGAGCCTCGAGCCAGTGGAATTAGCTCTCGAGCTTTAGTATTGGCCGAGTCAGAGCCGAGGATCGGCTCCGAACCCATCCAGCAAGAAAGAAGGCGAGAAGAAGACAACTAACATGGAACGTTATGGTAGGTACATAACTTCTTATTTATGCCTGACCAGAAGGTTTGTGGTTGTTATTGGTGTGTTTGTTGGAGTTTAAAGTAATAGTTTTTTTATCAAGTAGTATTGATTTTTTGGTGGCATTTCTCAGCTGTTTGAAGTTTTGATGATCAACTGGGTCTTTAGTGTTTTTCCAATTAGGCCAGATTTTATTTCTTAGTAAGATTTGTTGCCTAGTCTCTTTAGTGAGCCATGGAGCTGCCTTACTTCTAGTTCTTATAGAGCGTGAAGGGGCATGGAATTCTAGGATTTGTAAGAATTTGGAGTTAAAGTAGGATACAGCTTCCTCAAGTGGGAGTTGTTTTAAGGGTGACCAGTTACAGGCTTGAAGCTCTGCTTGGAAGCTTGCTGGATTACATTTTTTTTGTTCCGGGTAGTTTTAAAGGTAGTTTGGTTGGGAATAAAGTATTTTTGTTTGAGTATATAAGTAAGTGAATGGTCACTGATATCGTCAGAAAGGGTACCAGCTTTATAAGAGAGGGGATGACTATTTACTAAGATCCAGTCTAATGTAGTCTCTTTGCTACTGAGTTTATGGATTCTGGTGGGGTGGTGATTGTTTGGGAAAAACCATAGAGGTTTATATGGGTTTTGGGTTTGTGTGATGTACAGGTGTTATAGTCCATATTAAAATCACCAAGTACAATGGTTTCTTGTGGGAAGGATGTAGAAAGCCAGCAGAGGATATTTTCTAGGATGCTGATGTTATTGCCTGGAGGTAGGTAGGAACATATTATGTATTTAGATTTGCAAGCATTGACCTGCAGCTTGGAGGTAAGGATTTCAACATTGCTATCTAAAGGTGGTTGTACATTTAGTGAAGTAACCTGTGATTGAGATTTATACAGAATTGCTACCCCACCACCCTTTTTGGATGTTCGGTCTAATCTCAAAATATTATAACCAGGTGGGATAATTTCATTGTCCTTTATTACTGGTTTGAGCCAGGTTTCTGTTAAACAAAGGATATCAAATGAGTGTATGTGTAGTGGAGCGTGTAGTTGGCTAACTTTATTATTTAAGCTCCGCATATTGAGATGTGCTATGAGCAGAGAATTTGGGGTTTTATTGGGAGTGAACGGGGTAGAGGGATGAGGTAGGAGGGGGTTTATAGGGGTGTTGCTGTTTGGTCCTGGGTTGGGATGAATGTCATCATGAAGGAGAGGATGTTGTTGATGACTATATGTAAGCTTCAGTAGTTTACAGAAAATGTTTTGTGATTTCCTAGATTGAAGGAAAGTAATATGGGCTACCCTATGATATTTAGGTGATAGGTTGAGGTAGATGTTATGTTTGAATGGCTTTGGAAGGCTAGTTGACTTAAAAGTAATGTTTGTTTTAATGGATGGTGGGAACCGGTATAATGTAGGTTTTCATAAAAGGTAAAGATATAGGGTATAGATAGAATGGATAGCGCTGCAAGTAAGAGAAACAGATTTATAAGTATTGGTTTATGGGTTAAGGGCATAGTGAGTGAAACCATAGAATATAGTCAGAAATGTAGAGGCTGGTAGAGAGATAGTCTAGTGTTATGTAGTATTCCAGGGGTAGTTAAACTATTCCTAGTATGAGAGTGGGTGTGTAGGTATCTGATCTACAATAAGTTCCAGAAAGCTATTGGATAGCTAGGGAGGCGTGTGGCCTTAGAAGTATAAATGTAGGAGCACTGGGGGGGGGGGGGGGTTGGTGGGATTTGGGTGTAGGGTAGGGGAGCAGAGTGAGCCCGCAGGGCGAATGGAGCTGGTTAGAGCAGGTAAAGGAAGAGTCTGCAGAACCTATCTGTGAGCAGCAGTTTCCTGATCGACTCTGAGTAGTTACAGGTAGGTGGAGTGTGATAATGCAGCTGTGAGGTGGTAAAGGATAGGAGAGTGGAAAATAAGAAAACAATATAGGTAGATGGTGGGAAAAGAAAAAGTAAGAGCAGTGTAATACAGCAGGAAGATTAGAAAGTAGTCAGGGATGAAATAGGGAAAATATACCGAGATTAAATATGGGAAGGTGGGGTAAGAGATTTAACCCAAGGCTAGATTAGGGTGCCACCTAGTGGGCAGAGAGTAAAGAACAGCAAGAGGTATCTGTAATGAAGATTTCTGGTAGAGATGGTTCAGATAGTAGATTCAAAGGAGGGAAATAAGCAGTTGCTTCAGGGGTAGAGAGGGGTATGGCTGCTGGCTTCCTGGCTCAGTAGCTTAATTGTATTCAATACTAGGTAAATTACAAACAATTAATTCAGCTTAACAGTTAGATCTAGGGTAGAACATACTTTCTTATTCTCTTTGGTAACTGGGAAAATGTCCTAGGGTGGCAGGTTTCTTTGGCCAGACGTTGGGATGGCTGAAAACAAAAGAAAGGGGTCCTTAATGACCAGGCAGGTCCCTTAGTGCAGGATAGGAGGTAGAGAGTTTCTTATTCTGTTTGATAACTGGGAAACTGCACTAGGGTGACAGGTTTCTTTGGCCAGACGTTGGGATGGCTGAAAACAAAAGAAAGGGGTGCTTAATGACCAGGCAGGTCCCTTAGTGCAGGATAGGAGGTAGAGAGTTTCTTATTCCCTTTGGTGGCTGGGAAACTGTACTAGGGTGGAAGGTTTCTTTGGCCAGACATTGGGATGGCTGAAAACAAAAGAAAGGGGTCCTTAATGACCAGGTGGGTCCCTTAGTGAAGGATAGGAGGTAGAGAGTTTCTTATTCCCTTTGGTAACTGGGAAACTGTACTAGGGTGGCAGGTTTCTTTGGCCAGACGTTGGGATGGCTGAAAACAAAAGAAAGGGGTCCTTAATGACCAGGCAGGTCCCTTAATGCAGGATAGAAGGTAAAGATAATAGAACAGATCCTCTGGGGCCAGGGACATGCAAATGCATGGCAGTGTTCGCCAAATGCATGGCAGTAATAGCAGCTTAGTTGAGCCTGCACTGAATCTAGGTGTTTCGATACTTAGACGACTGGCTCATTACTGCTCTCACCAGGCATTTACTAGAATAAGCAAGAGACTATGTTCTCCAGACCTGCGCCAACCTGGGGATTACCATAAATTACGAAAAATCATAACTGACTCCAACTCAAACTTTAGAATTCATAGGAGCGGTACTAATTACCAGTACTTGCATAGCCTCCCTACCTTATCTAACATTGCAAAAGATCAAGACCCAAGTGAAAAAGATTGTCAGAAACAAGAGAGTAGCCACACAACTAGTCTTACAGGCCTTAGAGTCGATGGTGGTGGCCATCACGTTTGTCCCCTTAGCAAGATTTCACATGAGAATTCTACAGTGGCTTCTAGCATCTCAATGGTCCATACTGTATTAGCCAATGTCAGACCAGATTTTCATTACCATCCTTTGCAAGAAAGACATAGCCTGGTGGATTCAGCCAGAGGAAATTCTCTTGGGCCTCTCCTTTGTCCTGTGTCAACCCCAAGCCATAGTGACCATGGATGCCTCCTAGATGGGGTGGGGGGACATTATCTGGGCAAGATGGTCCAAGGCTCTTGGTCCCCCATGGAGGCCAGCTTGCATGTCTAGGTCCTGGAGATGAGGGCAGTGCTGTTAGCACTGCAGGCCTTTCAAACTGCTCTCCCCTTGGGACTGATTGTGATTCAAACAGACAATATGTCAGTAGTTTGGTACATCAGAAGCAGGGAGGAAGCAAGTCTGTTACCCCCTTTATCAAGAAGCTGTCTGAGTTTGGCAGTGAGTGATCTATTCCAACTGGTTTATGATAGCAACAAATATCCTGGGGAGTTCCAGTGTGATAGCAGACAAACCGAGCAGATGCATTCTCCTGCCTCATGAGTGGTCTCTCATCCCAAGGTGATGGAAAAGGTTTTTGTCACTGGGGTCAGCCTTGCTGTGATCTATTTGCATCGCCTCTGAACAAGTGCAGCAGCTAGTTTGCCTTGGTTCCATTGCTTGCCAGGCATAATAATGTTTCTTCTCCAGCTCATAGGATTCTGTTGGCCTCCCATAAACCTCCCACCAAAAAACTTTACAATCATAAGTGGAAAAAATGTTCCTACTGAGCTCGTGATAATTATGACGCCTCTGCACTGGCCCAGTAATCAAGGAGCTTCAATCCTCACCACTGGCAACATTGAGGGATGTACACAATGGGAGGATGACAAGTACACACACAGTAAAGTACAGCTTCCCTTAAGAAGACACAGAGAACACAGTCAGTCTGGGGCTAGTTTCTCCCTCTTTCTCCAGATCCTCAGTAAGACCCCCACTGGCACAGCTATAGGGTTAACATCTCAGATGAGGGGCCAAGCCAAGCCCTCCAGCAAACTCTCTGTCCAACCAGTGCTTCTTGTCCCTGCCCAGGTAGCTGACACACACACACACACACACACACACAGTTTGAGATTTGATTTATATATATACATACACACACACACACACACACACACACACACACACACACACACGCGCGCACACCTGGGGAAGGCTGATACAGGCTTACAAGCTATGCCTCCTACTGCCCAGACTATAAGGTAGTTTTCACTGCCACCGACCCCTCTTATCAGCTACTGTAAGGCCCCTACAAAGGGTGTCCAATCCTGCTGTGTAATATTACTATATCCAAATTCTAGATCTGAAGTAGGAACTTCATTTGTCAGCAACCTTTGGGATACGGATCCGATCTCAGATCCGAGCCGGCAACTTCTACCACAGCATAGATCTGAGCTCCTAGCTCTTCCTTTTACCCATAATCCCCTGCCTACCCTGACTGACCTCAGATCTAATTTGCCGCTCTTCAAGCAACAGCTAAATTCCAGAGCTCTTGGCGATTTTGTGAGGAAACAGTTTTTTCTTTCTTATTCTTATTGAGTGGTTGTGTGTGCGTGTTAGGTTTCCCCTTAACACTAAAACTTCTTACTTTTAGCTTACTTAGCTTAAATTTTAATTTAAATTTTTCCTCCCTGCCCCCGCTGGTCATAGCGTGTGTGTGTGTGTCCTGAGTGTAGGGGCCTAGTGAGTGTGCTTTACTTTAGTTATCTCGGAGGCCCCTAAAGCCATTTTTTCTAAGTGCACCGAGTGTGGTCACAAGCTTTCACCGGCTGATGGCCACACTCGGTGCGTTAGGTGCCTTGGGGTTGAACACCTCTCTTCGGGTTGCGCGATTTGCACGGCGTTCAACCCCAGGGCACTTAAGCATCGGAGGTCGAAGCTGGTTCTGGTGGGCCTTTTACCCCCAGACTCTGCTTCGGCTTCCGGTACTTCGGTGACTGCTACCCCCCCGGTAGCGGTCACTCCTGCCTCCCTTCCTCCGACCGGGACTCAACCTCCCGCTTCGGCTCCGGAGGTTAGGGAGTCCAGGAAAGAGAAGCGGAGGGAGAGGCACCTTAAGCAGCGGGCCGAGGACTCATCGGCCCCGCCCGCCAAGCGGGCTTCTCCGTCCAGGTCTTCTCGGTCTCCTCCTCCTCCTCCTCGGATCCGATCCCCTTGTTTCTCCCCGGGACCCGAGGAGGAGGTGACCCGGTCCCCGTCGAGGTCATCGGAGTGGCACTCCAGGTCGGCCTCGGTGGCCTCCTCGAGGTCCGCCTTTAGCATGTCAGATGCGGACATGGACCGGATGATGAGAAGATTCATCCAGGCCCAGATGCAGATGGGAGTGCTCTTGCCTCCCCTCCCTCTGGGGGGGAGCTCGACCCCTTTTTTCGCCCCTATTGCTCCTTCTCCGACCCGCATTCTGGGTTTGGAGCGCTCGGAGCCGAGCCACGTTGGATCCGGGGGTGGGTCGGAGCCGACCGTGCTGGGCACGTCGGCTCCGACGGTTCCCTCGAGTTTGTCGGATCCGACCTCTCGGAGCCGTGGGCCGAGCTTCGGATCCGAGGGATTCGGTGTGCTTTCGGCTCCATCCCGGTCAGAGCACACTGGTCCTTCGGATCCGACGTTCTCGGCGCCGGGTCCGATCCCCGTTTCGGATCCGAGTGGGAGTCGGGTCTCGGATCCGTCAGAGAGCGGCTCCCCCTCGGCTTTCGCTGCGGTGGAGAGGGCACTGTCGAGTGCTTCCAGGCCTCCGGTCCTGACTTCGGCTCCCTCCCGCACTCCTTCTCATCTGGTCCTGGCTCCCCTCATCCGGCCCTCGGGGCAGCCTACCTCAGCGCCTCTAGGGGTTCCAGTGGAACAAGATACAGCCCGTGAGGACTCCTCGGACAGCTCCCCGGAGGAGGTTCCTCACAAGGCGAAGTGCAAGAGGAGGCACATGGACTCCCCTGAGAGTCTCACCGAAGATACGGACTTAGATGAAGGGGAAGGCTCCCCTAGGTCACCCCCCGAGGATGACTCCTTCGGAGACATCATGGAAATGCTCAAATTCAGGGGTGGGTGGTCTGCCCCCAAGGCTTCCTCTGATGAGTTCGTATTCCTTGAGGTGTTTGAGGCAGGACCATCTACCTCTTGGGTGTCCCCTCCCCCCGACCCCTTGGTGGATCTCATATCCACTAGGGCTTGGAAGGAACCGGACACCATAGAGCCAGTCCCCAAGCGCCCGGACAAAATTTTGAACTCCCCTGCAGAGAGATCACACTGGAGCAGAGGTCCACCTGTGGATGCCATGTTGGTGGCTGCAGCCACCAAGAAAGAGTTGTCTCAGGAGAGCCCCACGGTTCATCCTCCGAGCAAGGAGTCTCGCGTGATGGACCGTCTTGGGAAGCGGGCCTTCAGTTCAGCGACCTTCTGTATGAGGGCCTTGAACTACATGGCACACGTCATTCGGATGCAGCGGGTTCTAATTAAGGAATACGCTGCTTCCCCCCCAGAGTCCATGTCGGAGGGAGACAAGGATCTGTACTCCTCCCGAATGGCCACCCTCTGCTCTATTTCTAACACCTCTATGTGGCTCTTGTCTCATGCTACAGAGGGAGCCTCTAGAGCAGGCGGAGTCGGGCTTGTCATGAGGAGACGGGCCTGGCTCCGTCACTGTGACTTCTCGGAACCCTTTAAGGCGTCATTCGCGAATGCCCCTTTTGATAGTTCTGCACTGTTCGGCAAAACCGTTCGCGACACTCTTGTCCAGAGTGAGAAAGACGGGAAGACTTTGTCTGCCATCGGAGTCTGCTTCTCTGTGCCCCAGAGGTCCTTTTCCAAGAGCCAAAAGGGTCAGAAGAAGATGTGGTTCCGAAAATCGCATCAATCCCAGTCTTCTCAGGACAACCAGTCCTCTCTTGGCAGAGGAGGACAGGGAGGACGCCGCCCCAGAGGCAGAGGGTGTCCCAGGAATTTCGTGTCCAGAGAACCGTTCTCTGAGAGGCCCACGCAGAACCCCTGAGGGGTTGCTCGGCTGCTCCACTCTGGAGGCAGTCGGGGGCGTTTTTCGAGGCACCTAGCAATGTGGGAGTCTATAACAACGGATCGCTGGGTGCTTCGTATTATATCCAGAGGTTACCAAATTCCCTTTATCGTGACCCCCAGAATCAGAGGCCTCCCTGACGTACCACCCAGTCAGAGGGAGGCGGCTGCTGCAGAAATTCAGCAGCTTCTGCAAAAAAGAGCCATCCAGCCCATCCCCCCAGATCAAATCGGATCAGGGTTTTACTCCAGGTTCTTTCTGGTGCCAAAAAAGACAGGGGACTTGAGGTCCATCCTCAACCTCTCTCTCCTAAACCTGGCGGTACCCAAAGAAAAGTTCCGAATGGTCACGTTGCAATCCGTCCTCCCCTTATTGCGGGAGGACGACTGGATGTGCTCCATAGACCTCAAGGATGCGTACTATCACATTCTAGTGGACAGGCGTTCCAGGAGGTTTCTCCGCTTCCGGCTGGGAGCCAGTCACTTTCAATTCAGGGCCCTCCCCTTCGGCCTCACCTCAGCCCCCAGGGTGTTCACCAAAGTCCTGGCGATAATAGCAGCCCACCTGAGACTCCAGGGAATTCAGGTCTTTCCGTACCTGGACGACTGGCTCCTTACTGCCCCAACAAGGCATCTACTTTGCTCATGCAGGGATTATTTCCTCAGTCTGGCTCCACTATTAGGGTTAACCATCAACATGACCATATTCTCTCTGATCCCTACACAGGTGTTGGATTTTATAGGGCCGAGACTGGATTCCAGACAGATGCTTACGTTCTTGACTCCAGATCGGCTTCGGAACCTGAGGTTGCACATGCAGGCCATCCTTCAACTGCAAACTCCTTCGGCGGAATTGGTCCTGAGGGCTTTAGGATCGATGTCGGCTGCAATCCCACTGCTGCCATTGGCCCAGTTGAACATGAGGGTCCTGCAGTGGACCCTCCAGGTACAATGGTCCCCGTCTTGCAACCCCCTGTCTCATCCCCTTCCCTTAAGCAAGGTTTGCAGAAGGTCGCTCATGTGGTGGCTCCAGTCCCCCAATCTCCACACGGGACTTCCCTTCTCACTACCACCGCCAGTCGACACAGTGACCACGGACGCTTCTCGCCTGGGGTGGGGGGGGGCATTTTTCAGGCAGGGCAGTCCAAGGCACGTGGAACGACGTAGAGACCTCTTTGCATATCAATGTCCTAGAGATGAGGGCGGTGCTTTTGACGTTGCAGGCACTACACAGCTCTCCTCCGGTAGGGACGATTGCAGTACAGACAGACAACATGTCAGTCGTCTGGTACATCAACAAACAGGGGGGAACCAGGTCTTACCCCCTTTGCCGCGAGGTCATGAGACTGTGGGAATGGGCGATTTCCACCAACCGCTTTCTCATAGCAACGCACATTCTGGGACGGTCCAACATTCTAGCGGACAGGCTCAGTCGTACTATCCTGACTCCTTACGAATGGTCTCTCAATCCTCGAGTTGCAGAGCAAGTATTTGCCCGATGGGGGGCGACCTTGTTGTGATCTTTTTGCCTCTCCTTCAAATGCCAAATGCAACGATTACTTCGCTCTGATCCCCCCTCCGGGGGAGTCCCCAAGAGACTCTCTAGTTCATGCTTGGCCTCCCGGTCTGCTTTATGCTTACCCTCCTCTTCCCCTGATGTTGAAATTATTGCAGAAAGCTAGTCAGTTGGGGAGCAAGATGATCCTCATTGCCCCATTCTGGCCTCGTCAGACGTGGTTCCCTTACCTATGGTCTCACCTAGTGTATCCACCATGGATTCTGGATCCCCTCCCGGATCTCATTTCTCACCCTCTCGATCTTCCGACTCCAAACCTGGCCAACCTCAAGCTGACTGCTTGGTTGCTCCAGTTCCACTCCTCATAAGGACTCCTGGGATCTCATCACCTGTCAAAGCCATTCTAGTAGCAGCTCACAAGCCTTCTACCAGGAGGGTTTATCGGAGTAAGTGGAAACGCTTCTCCATCTGGGCAGAACACCGTCGTTTAGACCCTTTTACGGCCTCGATAGCATCGGTTCTAGATTTTCTAACCTCTATCTTTCACCAGGGGGCTAGTTCTTCCACAGTCAAGGTACAACTTGCAGCAATCTCATACTATCACGTAGGGCAAGAGTCTGGCCCCCTCATCACTTCCAAACTGTGTAAGACCTTCCTCAAAGGTACCTTCCTCCTTAGGCCACCAGTCAAAGAGGTGGTACATCCATGGGATTTATCCCTAGTCTTACAGGCCTTGACTGGTCCCCCTTTCAAACTGGCGGCCACGGTTGATCTTAAATTTCTTTCTTGGAAGACAGCCTTTTTGGTGGCCATAACTTCAGCCAAAAGAGTATCGGAATTGCAAGCTCTTTGTGTCAAACCACCATATTTGGTCTTTCACCCAGATAGAGTTTACCTCAGGATCAATCCGTCCTTCCTACCTAAGGTATCTTCAGAAGCGAACATTAATCAATCTATCAATCTCCCAGTGTTTTTCCCCAACTTTCAAAACAAAGGAGAGTACAAGCTGCATTCCTTAGACGTACACAGACAGCTACGTTTTTATATTCATAGAACTGCTGATCATAGGCAATCCGATCAGTTGTTTATCTCCTTTGCCAAAAGTAATTTCGGCAAGCCAGTTTCTAAAGTTTCTCTCTCTCGATGGATTTCGAGTTGTATTCTCTTAGCATATCAGAACTCAGGAAGGCCTGCACCTCAAGGAGTCCATGCTCATTCTACTAGGGCCGTTGCCACATCGGCGGCTTTTCAAGCTAGGGTTCCCTTGGATGACATTTGTTCCGCAGCCATTTGGGCTTCATCTCACACCTTTATCAGCCACTATAAAATAGATGTTGTCTCCCGGGGTAGGGCGTCCTTTGGCTCTGCGGTGCTCCGGAATATCCTTCCATGAAGGCCACCCAAGATTTAGGTAGCTGGGGACTCTGTCCCAAAGGTTGCTGACAAATGAAGTTCCTACTTCAGATTAAGAAGTTATGTACTCACCATAACGTTCCATCTGAGTAGGTATCTTCATTTGTCTGCAACCATCCCCCCCTCCTTCCCCCTGACCAAAATGATCGTTCTTGAGGTTCTTAGCATCTGTTCCCTTTGGGACACTTTTATCAGCTGTGCTATGGGGCAAACTTGATCTGAGGTCAGTCAGGGTAGGCAGGGAATTATGGGTAAAGGGAGGAGCTAGGAGCTCGGATCTATGCTGTGGTAGAAGTTGCCGGCTCGGATCCGAGATTGGATCCGTATCCCAAAGGTTGCAGACAAATGAAGATACCTACTCAGATGGAACGTTATGGTGAGTACATAACTTCTTATTTTGACCAAGCGCCAGGATATTAGTAGTGGCCTGTACAGTGTCACCAAATATGTATGCAAGTACTCTAAGAGCTTAAATATGTCTCACAAATATCAGCCACAAAGGTTTAAATATATTTAATAATAAATAATAAAATAACAAGACAATACTCAGTACACAGGCACAGTTACTTCAGAGTTCAAAATGACAGCAGATATTTAAAAAAAAAAACATTGCAGGACAGTCTCAAATACAGAAAACATCTAAACTAATCTTTACTATATTCCTATCTATATCTAAGGAGAGATAATATGCTTTAAATCTTACAAACAAGTGCAGATGTGATGATGAGTGTATGTTCTTGCTAGGTCCAAGGTAAAATACAAAATGCGCAATGTCTCTCTGAGAGAGTTCTTAAATCAGTATCACATTTTACTGCTTGGTTAGCCTGGATGGCATCACTGATTGTGTTCTGTAACTACAGTGAATTTCCTTCCATACAGATAAGAGTGAAATTTTTGCAGTGCCCACACTATGTCTAGGCATTCTTTTTCTAAAGCTGCATAACATTCCTCCCTGGGTTGGTGCTTACAACTGAGATTTACCACTGGGTGCTCTTCTGCCTCTGAGGAAATCTGGCTAAGTACAGGCCCCACCCCATGGTTTGAAGCACCCACCTGCACAATACATTATTTGCTGTAATCTGGACTGGCTAACACAGGGGATTCTCCCAATGCTCTTTTAAGCTTTTGGAATGCCTGCTCACATGCTGAGGTCCACACTATTTTATCTGGCCTGTTTATTCTTGTCAGGTCTGTGAGGGGAGCAGTATGGTACTATAATTGCGGACAATCTTTCTTTAATTTCCTGCTGTCCCTAAGAATGCAGTCACCTGCTTTTTGGTAATGGGGCAGGCCATGCCTGAATGGTTTCCACTTTGGCAGGTTCTGGCCTGATCTTACCACTCCCCACTCTGTGTCCCAGGTAGGAGACCTCTGCCATACCCACCTGACATTTGCTGGGCTTAATGGTCAACACTGCCTTCTGTAGTCTGCCCAGCACCTCCCTGACATGCTGAAGGTGCTCTTGCCAGGAATGGCTGTAGATGGCAATATCATCTAGGTAAGCAAGGGCAAAATCTCCTGCTCCTGCTAGGATACGATCTACCAGCCTCTGGAAAGTTGCTGGGGTATTTTTCATCTCAAAAGGCATTTTTCTGAACTCGTACAAGCCAAAAGGAGTCACAAAGCCTGATCTCTCTCTCTCTAGCACTGGGAGTCAAAGGCACCTGCCAGTAACCCTTGGTAAGATCAGTAGTGGTAAGATACTTAGCCACACCCATCTGTTCTAGGGCTTCACCTGTTCTAGGCATGGAGTAAGCATCTGACTCTGTTTGACTATTTAATTTCCTGTAGTCCACACAGAACCTGGTGCTGCCATCTTTTTTTGGTACCAGCGCCACTGGGGAGGCCCATGGACTGCTGGACTCCTGAATTACCTGTAGTTCCAACAGTTCCCAAATCTCCTCCCTCAGAATCTGATTGACTCTCTCAGGCACCCTATAAGGGGCTTGCTTAATAGGCCTTTGGGGTCCTGTATCCACATGGTGCTGCACCAGGTGGGTGCACCCTGTAACACTGCCCGAATTTTCAAACCTGGGTAGGGGATAGCTGCTGGAACATTGCTACCCCTTCCACTGAGGTGTCAGTTCGAGTCTCACTGAGGAGATCAATCACCAGATCCCCCTCAGACTCCTCCTGCCATCCACTGCAAACACTCAACACAAGGGCCTCCCTGACATAGTAGGGTTTCATCATGTTAACATGGTACAATTTGTGCCCCTGCCTAGCAGTTCTACCATGTAGTTAACATCACTGACCTTCCTTACCACCTCGTAGGGTCCCTCCCAAGCTGCTTGCAGCTTGTTGTGTCTGAGAAGGAATGAAAACCATAACCTGCTCTCCTACAACATACTCTAGCATGGGCATTCTTGTCATACCAGACCTTTTTCTGCTGTTAGGCGTCTGCCAGGTTCTCCTCAGCAAAGCCCATGAGTTCCCTGAACCTTGTCCTGAGGTTTAGGACATATGCTACAACAGACTCCTTGTGGGATTCACACTCAACTTCCGACTCATCTCGAATCTAATCTAGAGGTCCCCTCACCCTATGCCCATACACCAACTCAAATGATGAAAATCCCAAGGGATCCTGGGACACCTCTCTGTAAGCAAACAATAGGTGGGACAAATATTTGTCCCACTCCCTCTTAAACTGGTCTGCAAATGCCTGAAGCATTGTCTTAAGTGTAGAGTTTAACCTCTCAACAAAACCATTAGTCTGGGGATTGTATGGGGTGGTTTTTAGGTGCTTCACAACACAGTACTTCCACAGACATGCCAGCAGGTCTGACATGAAATTGGCACCTTTGTCAGTCAGTATTTCTTTTGGAAAACCTACCCTGCTGAAAATTTCTAACAAAGCATTTTCCATCTTTTCTGCCTTAATGGAGGACAGAGCCACCGCTTTAGGGTATCTGGTAGCATAATCTACTACCACTAGGATATACTTTTTCCCCTCTGGAACTTGGGGTACTCAGAGGCTCCACAATATCCATAGCTACCCTTTGAAATGGCTCCTCAATCACAGGCAAAGGCATCAAAGGAGCTTTCACCTTGTCTCCTGTCTTGCCTACCTTTTGGCATTGCTCACAGTTCTTGCAGTACTCTATTACGTCTCTGAAAATCCCAGGCCAATACAAGTTCTGCATAATACGTCTCTTCGTATGTTTTCTGCCCATATGACCTGCAGAGGGAATATCATGGGTTATGGCTAGAAGTGCTAGACGGTAGACTGTGGGCATTACCAACTGCTGTATTCTCTCACCCTCTAGCCCTCCTTCAGGGGTCCACTCTATATACAGTAACCCTTTGTCCCAGTATGCAGATTCCCCTTTCCCTTGGGAATCAGATGCCTCACTATCTACCTCCCTCAGGCCCTGTAATGTAGGGTCTGAGAGCTGAGACTGTCTCAACTCTCACTTTATAACGCTTTCTAGCTCCCCTTGCACTAGAAGTCTGGTATCCTCTGACAGCTGTGCTTCACTGTCAGCCTGGGTACTACTACTACTCACCTCTGCCCTTGCAGTCACTCTGTCCAAGAGAACATCAGTACCCACAAGCAGCTGTGGCTCACCTTCAGTCTCACTACTACAGGGTGACTCCCTCCATGAAGTAATAACCTCACCAGTCCTGGCTGCATGTTTGTGTCTGTCTGGGTCTCCCCCAAGCTAGCAGACCCACATGCGTGTCTGCAAGCCTGACTGTGTGTAACTGCATGCACACAGTGTATTGAATTATCAAAATCATTTCCTATCTGGTCATCTGCAGAAATATCCTCAAACACACCTACTTACTGGCTTTCTTTTCCACCCTCCCAGTCAAGGTGAACCCTAGCCAAAGGTATTTGGAATGGGGTCCTTCCTAAGGCTCTGACTGAAGTAGACTGCCCATGTAAGTAGTGCTACTCTGTAAACCATTGCAGGCTTCACAATGCTTAGGTCAGAGGCTGCATCTCTCTTAGCAGTGGCCTATTTCCCATTTACTAACATAGGATATAACCTCTTGTGATAGTTTGGTACCCTTGTTGTCTCAAGACAACTTACTGCTGGCATTTTGTCATTCCCACTTATTGGCTCTCTCACCTTTTGTTCCCCACCTTGCCTCCATGGACATCTGTATGCTACATGGCCCCACTGGTTGCATTTAAAACATTTCACCCTTGGTTCTGGACGTATACCTGGACTAGTGGCTTCCCCCGCTACTGGCGGACTCTGTTGGGGTAGTCTGGGCTGTCCACCATTGGTTCCCTTAGACCCATGAGCAGAACTGGGTGTCCCTTTCCTGTGCAGTGATGCCCTGCTTGCTAGGTATAGGTCTCATCTGAAGTATTGCATTGTCTGTCACCTAACCAGATTCTCATGTCCTCAGACAAAGTGCTAAGGGCTTGTTCCCTCACCAGAAAGTCTACCAGCCTTTCAAAAGTGGTGACTTGACATCCACTCACCCACCTGTGAATATAAGTGCTTAGTTCAGCAATATATTCACGCGCACTTTCATCTGTCTTGCGTCTATGCTTACAAAACTTTTTCCTATAAGCTTCAGGTATTAACTTAAAGCATTCTAACAAACACATTTTGACTGTATTATAATTTAAGCAATCAGTATCAGACAGTTTAGAAATAGCATTTACAGCTTTATCATGGAGTAAGGGGGTCAGGAACTGTACCCACAGCCCTTGGTCAGCATTATACTGTTTACATACCCTCTAAAACATATGAATGAAACTATCAGCATTATTCCCCTCAGTACATTTTGGAAAAACAATTACTGACCTTTATTGCTTCTGGGGTTCGGTTACTCCTTTGCCCATTACCTTCATGACTCTGGCAGAGTCAGTTTCTCCTTTTCACGTTGCTTCTGCCTCTCATTCTCCTCAGCTTCCAGGCGTCAGAGTTTCTCATTTTCCTCAGCCTTCAGACATTGCAGTTTCTCATTTTCCTCAGTCTCTAAGATGTCTCAGTCTCTCTGCTGCTTCTATTTCCAAATGATTGGCCTCCAGCTGAAGTCTGTTTAACTCCAGATGGATTTTTAAATCCTCTGTGGAAAGGTTGAGCTGTCCATTTTCTAAGACTTGTACATCTCCAAGGCCGGTCTGATTGTCCTCCTGATCGCTCGTCTGTGATGCAGCTGTGCCCAAAGCTACAATCATTTCTGCCTTAGTCAGGTTGGCATGCACCAGTCCTTTAGCCTGGTACATGTCAGCCAGCTTGCTCTTTGTCAGATTGCAATACTCCTCTGCTGACATGCTTGCCTGCTCTCCCTGACCAACAAAGCTAACCAAAAAAAAAAAATAAAACAATTGTGATGTGAAACTCTGAATGTTCACTGCATGGTTGAATGAGAGTACAAACAGCTTCAGTGACCACTGTACACAAGCTACAGGAATTCAATATCCACACCACTACAAGCCAATTAATATATGATGTGGATATCCCACCACTGCCAACCAATTAATATGTGATGTCCCTGCATTGGTCCAGTAATCAAGGAGACTCCTGCCTCACCACTGACAACAGTGAGGGACACACACAAGGGGAGGATGACAAGTACACACACAGCAAAGTACAATTTCCCTTCAGAACACACAGAGATCATAGTCAGTCTGGGGGCTGGTTTCTCCCTCTTTCTCCAGATCCCCAATAAAACTCCCCACTGGCACAGCTCTAGGGTTAAGATCTCAGCTGAGGGGGCCAAGCCAAGACCTCCAGAACCCTCTCTGTTCAACCAGTGCTTCATGTCCCTGCTCAAGTAGCTCTCTCACACACACACACACACACACACACACACACACACACACACACACACACACACACACACACACACATTTTGAGATTTGATTTCTATACAAACACACACACACCTGGGGAAGGCTGGCACAGGTGTGCTAGTTATGCCCCCATCTGCCTAGACTATAAGGTAGTTTTCACTGCCACCAACCCCTCTTATCAGCTTCTATAAGGCCCTTAAAAGGGTGTCCAATCCTACTGTGTAATATTGGTATATCCAAATGGTAGTTTTGACCAAGTGCCAGACTATTAGGAGTGGCCTGTGCAGTGCCACCAAATACATATGCAAGTATTCTAAGAGCGTAAATATGTCTCACAAAGATAGGTTTAAATATATTTAATAATAAATAATAAAAGAACAAGACAATAGTACACAGACACAGTTACTTCAGAGTTCAAAATCACAGGAAATATTTTAAAACAACATTGCAGGACAGTCTGAAATACAGAAAACATCTAAACTAATCTTTACTATATTTCTGTCTATATCTAAGAGAGATACTGTGCCCTAAATCTTACTTAACAATTGCAGATGTGATGATGAGTGGATGTTCTTGCTAGGTCCAAGACAAAATAAAAAATGCACAATCTCTCTCTTAGAGAGTTGTTAAATCAATATCACATTATACTGCTGGGTTAGCTTGAATGACATCAGGCTAAAACAGAAACTAATAGAATTTAACAGCTCTGTGTTAAAAATACATATCTCTCGGATGTTTGCCAGATCTTGGAAGTCATAAAACAATAAAACACTTTACATTTTAAACCTAGTAATTACTTTTCTTTCAAGACAATAGAAAAACTTCCAATTTTAGACATTGTGTCTGCTCTTGAACTGAAACCGAGAGATAACTTTTGTTTATGGCCCAGCTATAAAGTAACTTAACTTCAACTATTAAGTTTTGCAAGTTAATCTCTATGTTCCAGCAGGGTATGCTGTGGTTAAATTTGAGGAACTCAGTACATAACATGCAGTTCTGTATAAATCATATCAATATTCACAAATGACATAGAATTATTTACAAAATTCCAGATAGCTGGGCTGGCAGTGTGACAATAATAACATTGACCCCTTCTCCGCTCCTATCGACAAAGTCTTAGAATTTTTACCTTTGCTCTTTGAAGGAGGAGTCTCTTCCTCTACTATTGGGGTTCAATTACCGGCTATTTCAAATTTTCATAATCAGTTCAAAAAATATTCCTTAATTTTCCATAAACTTTGTAAAGCGTTCTTAAAAGGCACCTTGATGTTAAAGCCTCCGTATAAGGATCCATTTGCATCTTGTGATCTAAACTTAGTGTTACAGACAATAGTACTTTCCCCCTTTGAGGCTGCTGCCAAATGTGACCTGAAATTCTTATCTTGGAAAACTGTATTTCTGATTGCGATTACTTCTGCCAGAAGAATTTCAGAAATTCAAGCCTTATCTTACAAACCATTATATTTGATATTTCTCAAAGACAGTCTCCTTGAGAATGAATCCTTCTTTCTTACCAAAAGTGTTGTCAGAAACAAATGTCAATCAGACAGTCAGTTTACCAGTATTCTTTCCCAGTTTCTCAACAAGGTGAATACTGTTTGCATTTATTGGATGTTCATAGACAGTTGCACTTCTGTCTTCATAGAACAAAAGACATAAGAAAATCTGACCAACTCTTTGTTTCCTTTTCAAGTACCAGAATGGGTAATCCAGTATCCAAGGTTACCTTATTTAGATGGCTAAAAGATTGTATATCCTTCATATGCAACAAGAGGAAAGTCAAATTACTGGGTCTGTTAAGGCACAGTCAACTTGGGCCATAACAACTTCAGCAGTTTTTCATTCTAAGGTATCTATGGTCAAAATTTGTGCCGTAGCAACATAGGCTACCCCACATACCTGTATTACTCATTACAAATTGGATTTGGTCTCTAAGGGAAGAGCGTCATTTGGTTCTATGGTACTCAGGAATATCCTTCCATGAGTCCTCCCAAGATCTGAGGTAGCTGGGGGCTCTGTCCCATATGTCAAGGATTAAATGAAGATTGACAGCATAGGATAAAGAAGTTATGTACTTAGCATAACGTTCCATCTATGTTCTCCATCTTCATTTATCCTTAACTCCCCACCCTCCATCCCCCCTCCATTCAGGCCTCTTGGTGGAATGAATTATGGTCTTCGTTATACGTTTTCATATATGACACCAGATATGGCCTCTATAAAGGTGTTATTAGGATTATATTTTCTGTCTGTTTCTATCTGCAAACTCGATCTGAGGTAAATTGGAGAGAAACATTCTGGGCAGGACTTAATCTTGAGAGTTTTTGGTTCTCACGGGCTGTAGTAATGGCCGAGTCAGTTCTGATATTCATAACTGAACTTGTATGTCCCATATGTCAAAGATTAAATGAAGATGGGCACCACAGATGGAACGTTATGGTAAGTACATAACTTCTTTTTCTTTTCTTGTCCAGCATGACCCACTGTTGATACATTTTTAACACAAGGAGATTTACAGATCCATTTTTAACAGAAGCATCTGTACAAATCAGTTTGATATACAAATAACATAAAATTCTTTACAAAACTCCAGCTAGTTATGCTGGCATATGTTACATATGCACTGCCCTCCTCTCTCTGGGGATAGCTGGCACTACCTCACATCATCACATATACAACAACATTGCTCTCTCCAACATTCTTGCTAAATGAGTAATGCATCGTTTTATTTTGCTTGTGCTAAACTAAAACTACTAGAACAATTTTTTTGTTAAAAA
Organism: Protopterus annectens; assembly: GCF_019279795.1. Classification (NCBI taxonomy): domain Eukaryota; kingdom Metazoa; phylum Chordata; order Ceratodontiformes; family Protopteridae; genus Protopterus; species Protopterus annectens. Next base: position 1,307,063,867 of record NC_056746.1, on the reverse strand, counting down.
AATGTACACATTTAAATGCTGCAAAAAGTTGTACCTGCTTTGCCGATAGTATTATGGCTGTTTTTTTTTTGTTTGTTTGTTTTTTATTATTAGAATGGGTCATTTCACATGACAATGCAAATTTCTTTAAGTTATGTTTTTTTTAATTATTAATGAAACTCTGGAAATAACATTTTGTAATAAACTTTCTGACAATGGTCAGCATCTTTTTAACCATACTTGATGTACCCAAGGTATCAGTAGCATTTTTTTCCAGAATGGTATGTAGCGATTTCAGTTATACACTGTAGATTTTGAAAATTTTTTTTTTTAAATATTAACAAAACTTTAGAAACAATGCAGCATGTCAATACCTATATAAAAATGATCTCCATAAGTCTTACATGGTTCCCATAAATTAACAGTGTTTTCCATCATAGGTTTTCTTTGAAAGTGGTATGGTTTCTGAATACTTCATAGTTGCTGATATTTACTCAAATAATGCAATCGGGTTTAGCGTACAGTTATAAGTATGATAACTGCTAAGTATAATGACAGATATCTGAGCAGAGGTCATCATAAGAGTAAGAACAAATCATAAAATCAGAGATTATCTAAATTAGTGTCTTCTCCTCCTAATCAGAATTTTGTAAGCTATGCCTCTGTCTCTACTGCTGGCTCTCTAACAGTGTACCATAGAAACCTGTCCGATGTGCCCCCTTCACATAAAATTATTTTATTAGATATGCTGAGTTTAACATTGTAATGTCACAACAACATGACATTTTAGCATTTTTATTTTCTGTATTTTGAGTTTCAGTGATTTATAGGACACTCATATTTACATGTATTGTAAGTCCAAGTAGTCATTGTAGGCATCGTTTTATATAAAACACAGGTTTACTCAAAAATCCACAGAGTAAATCAGAATAATAGCCCAAATGGCATGCAGTTCAAAATAAAAATAAAACAGTACATGTGAAGTTGTTCAATCTCGCCGTTCTTTCTTAACTGATGAGTTCGGAGCCGATCCCTCAGCTCCAATACGGCCACATGCAAAGCTCGAGGTCTTCCAGTAGCTCGAGGCCAAGCCCCTATCCCATGATGCACTATGAATTACCTCAGATCTAGTTTGCCGCAGCATCTGATCGGAGGTTCCAGTGAAAGCTCGGGCCAGTAAACTTTAAAACTTTGTGGCGCTGACCCAGGATTCTAGGAGCCGACACTCTCCAGCCAGATCCGGAAAGGAGAGTTGAACCGACTTGTCGGTGCCGACTCTCCCTCTCGGGGCTTTGGCTCGGATGAGCTCGACTCCTACCTCCGGCTCGGAGCCACTGCCTCGGTGTGGGAGGGTTTGACAGTTCCCTTGGATCCATTGACTCCTTCCCATCGGAGCAGTGCTGCCTTCGATGCCATGAGGAGAGCTTTGTCTCCCAAGACATCCTCGACTTCAGGCCTTGCTTCCTCATCCCCTAAAGCGCCTGTGTCTGCTTCTGCTTCCATGATCCAGGCTAAGCGTAGAGACCCAGATCCCCAAGAAGCCCCACAGGGTAGCCCCTGCTCTTCCGAGACCTCTCCAGAAGCCCCACTGAGGATGCTCCTAGGAAGAGATTGTGCAAGAGGAGACACTTGGACTCCCCACAGGAGTCTGTAACATCTGATACTGACTTGGATGAGTCAGAAGGGTCCCCATGGTCCCCCTCTGAGGATATCTCCTTTGCTGAGATACTTGATATCCTTAGGCAGAGGGGTGATTGGCAGTCCAAAAGTCCTACTGAAGATGAGTCCGTTTTCCTGAAGGCTTTTGGGTCTCAACCCTCCACCTCTTGGGTGCCTCCGCCCTTCGATGAGCTCATGCAGCTGGTTTCTCGAAGGGCATGGGAGTCGCCGGATTCTACGGAGCCTGTCCCTGAGAGGCCTAACAAATTTATATCAGCCCCACTAGACAAAAACGTTCTTAGCCAAAGGAGTTCCTGTTGATGCCATGGTGGTGGCGGCCGCCACCAAAAAGGAAATGTCTGAGACTTCCTCATCTATCCACCCCCCTAATAGAGAGTCTAAGATTATGGATAGATATGGGAAACACATATTCAGTTCAGCGACTTTTACTCTCCGTTCACTGAACTACTTAACCCATTTTACTAGGTTGCAAAGAGATCTCCTTAAGGAGTTGGGAGATATTCTTCAGGGTACAGTAGCTGCAGGAGCATCTGATAAAGTTGCTGCCCAGCTTTCTACCTTAAATTGTATTGTCAACTCATCCATGCGTCTCATATCCTATGCAGCTGATGGAACGAATAGGGCAGTGGGTACAAGAATCGCTCTTAGAAGACATTCCTGGATGCGCTTGTGTTCCTTCGTGGAGCCCTTCAAGTCATCCTTCGTGAACACTCTCTTTGATGGCTCATCCCTTTATGGGCCTAAAGTGAAGGAAATCTTGACCAGGTGTAAACAGGAGGGAAAGACTCTGTCTGCCGTCGGAGTCCGTTTTTCCACCCCTACCCAACTTTATCCCAAAAGTCAAAGGGGAGGGAAAATATGGTTCCGGAAAGCCCAAGGAGCCTTTCAGGATACACGTGGTGAACCCCCCCCCCTCCAGGGGCAGAAGAGGGGGTAATAATGGAAGATGCCGCCCTCACGGCAGAGGGGGTCCGCAACACCAGGGTGACAGAGATCACTTCTCTGGGCAACCCTACCAGTGCTCCTGAAAGGAGGCCCGACTGTCCTGCTCTGGAGGCAGTCAAGGGTCGCTTATCTTTGTACCCAGACGCCTGGCTAAAATTAACGAAAGACAGCTGGGTACAAAGTATCATTTCCAGAGGGTACTTCATACCATTCGCCACACCCCCTCTGACCATAAGGAGAATCCTGGATGTTCCACCCAGTTGCAGGGAACAGGCAACTGTAGAGGTCCGAAAGTTGCTGGAAAAAAGAGTCATCCAGCCAGTCCCAGCAGACCAAACAGGATCCGGAACTTACTCAAAACTCTTTTTGGTTCCAAAGAAAACATTTTGGACCTCAGCAGACTCAACCAATATGTAAAGAAAGAGAAGTTTAGGATGGTCATGCTTCAGTCTATACTTCCCTTTGTAGGGAAAAACAATTGGATGTGCTCGATAGATCTCAAGGATGCGTACTACCACATAAAGATGGCCAGGCCATCCAGAGATCACCTGTGTTTCTGGCTGGGAGCCAATCATTATCAGTTTTGAGCCCTGCCCTTTGGTCTCACTACAGCCCCCAGAGTGTTCACCAAATGCATGGCAGTGGTCATGGCTCACCTGAGGCGTCTAGGATTCCAGGTATTTCCGTACTTAGACGATTGGCTCCTTACCGCCACCACCAGGCATCAACTGATTCAGGTAAGGGAGTACACTCTGTCACTCTGCAATCATCTAGGCATTACGGTCAACTCAGAAAAGTCTGCCTTGTCGCCATTGCAGCATATCGTTTTTATCAGGGCAGAGCTAGACACCTCAACCACCACTCTAAGGCTACCAATGGAAAGAGTCTTTCTTCTTCGTCAGCATGTCAGCACATTGGTATCAAAAGACAGAGCACCAGCTTCAGAAGTTCTGAAAGTATTGGGTATGATGGCAGCAGCAATCCTAGCCATGCCATTAGCAAGAATGCATATGCAGATCCTTCAGTGGCTGCTGTTCTTTCAATGGTCTTACCAGGAACTACCCATGGACCACACAATATTGATTACAAGCTCTTGCAAGAAAGACCTCCAGTGGTGGTTGACGTCTCTTCATGTCACTATAGGACGCCCCTTTGTTCTACCCCCTCCAGTAGCCATTGTGACCACGGATGCTTCTCTGATGGGGGGGGGGGGGCATTTTCAGGGAAAGACTACCCAAGGCACATGGACCGATCAGGAGTCACATTTGCATATCAATATCCTGGAGATGAGAGCAGTACTTTTGGCATTGCAGTGCTTCCAGGACTCTCTTCCTCTAGGAATGATTGCAATTCAGACAGACAATATGTCAGTAATCTGGTATTTGAACAAACAAGGGGGAACCAGATCTTACCCCCTTTGCCGAGAAGCCCTCATAGTTTGGCAGTGGGCTGTTTCCTCCCAGTGCTTTCTGTTGGCAACACACATCCCAGGGAGATCCAAAGTGATACCAGACAAACTAAGCAAGGCAATCTTATTGCCACATGAGTGGTCCCTCAGGAAAGAGATTGTGGACAGGATTTTCCACAAATGGGCCAGCCTTGCTGCGACCTTTTTGCCAGTCACATCAACACAAAATGCAGAAGCTACTTTGCCCTGACTCCCCCTCCGGGAGAAGCCCCGAGGGACGCACTTGTACATGATTGGCCCCCGAGTCTCCTCTATGCATTTCCACCAATAACATTGATACCCAAGGTTCTACAGAAAGCAAAATCCCTGGGAAGGACCATCATTTTTATAGCTCCTCATTGGCCTCAGCAGATTTGGTTCTCATTCCTTCAACCTCATCTCTTGGAGGATCCCTGGATTCTGGACCCAGTTCCAGACCTCCTGACACACCCGTCGGGGGACCTTCATCCCTCTCTGCAGTCATTGAAGCTAACAGCTTGGCTGCTCCAATTCCCCTCATAGCCAGGCTTCATAACCTTTCCAGTGAGACAAAACAGATCCTTTTGTCTTCTCATAAGCCCTCCACTAGAAAATTATATCTTAGTAAGGGGAAGAGATTTTTCCATATGGGCCTCTAAAAATAATATTGATCCTTACCAAGCCCCCATGACATCCATACTAGAATTCTTGACTGTGATCTTTAACAAAGGAGCAGCAGCAGCAACAGTTCGGGTTCAGTTGGCTGCTATTTCAAATTTTCATCTTGGGGTTGACGGTTTAAATATCGTCCCACAAGTTATCCAAAGCTTTTCTCAAGGGAACATTTCATATGAGACCATCTGTGAAAACTCCCTATTCTCCATGGAATCTAAATTTTATGCTTTCACGTATAATTCTCCCTCCGTTTGAACAAGCATCATCTTTTGACCTCAAATATCTGTCGTGGAAAACCATTTTTCTAGTAGCTATTACTTCTGCCCGCAGAGTGTCAGAGCTTCCGGCTTTATCTGTCAACCCTCCTTATTTGATTTTTCATGCTGATGGAGTATCACTTAGGACAAATCCTTCGTTTTTGCCCAAAGTTTGTTCAGAAACTAATATTAACCAAGTTATTGAGTTACCAGTTTTCTTCCCTAATCATTCCAACAAGTTAGAGTATATGCTGCACCAACTTGATGTTCAGAGACAGCTCAGATTTTATTTGAATAGAACAAAAGATTTCAGGAAAGCAGACCAGCTTTTTGCTTCATTCTCTGAATCCAGGAAAGGTAGACCAGTGGCTAAAAAAACTCTGTCTAAATGGTTATCTGATTGTATCACCTTTGCCTATTCAGCTGCTAATATGCCCTTGCAACACAAGATTAAAGCTCACTCAGCCAGAGCAGTTTCTACATCCTCTGCATTTTCAGCCAAACTTCCCCTCAGTAACATTTGTGCAGCACCCACTTGGTCAAAACCTCATACCTTTATCACTCATTACAAAGTTGATAAGACCTCAAGGGACAGAGCATCCTTTGGGTCCATTGTCCTGAGAAATGTACTCCTGTGAGCCACTCGAGATTGATGGTGCTTGGGACACTACCCATCAGTTAAGAATGAATGGCGAGATTGAACAACTTTACATTAAGAAGTTATGTACTCACCATAACGTTCCTCGTGAGCTGTTCATCTTGCCTTCATTCTTACGTCCCTCTCTCCTACCCCCTCCTGGCTGATAGTCGACCTAGATGTTGGTTTCATCCTGGTTGCTCAAAATTCTTCTTCCCTTCTGAAGGGGAATAACTATTATATATGGTTATAGTATACGCAGCGAACAAGATCTGAGGTAATTCACAGTGCATCATGGGATATGGGGCTTGGCCTCGAGCTACTGGAAGACCTTGAGCTTTGCATGTGGCCGTACCGGAGCCAAGGGTTTGGCTCCGAACCCATCAGTTAAGAATGAAGGAGAGATGAACAATTCACATGGAACGTTATGGTGAGTACATAACTTCTTATTTTTGTTACTTTTCACCAGCTATTTACAGTCTCATACAGCCCATCCAGGAAACAGGCTGCCTTTTAGATCTCAACTAGGCCCAATTCCAGCTCTGTAGCTCCAGTGATTCCTTCATGTATATTTTATATGTTAGCCCTGATTGGACTGTTTCATTTAAGTAAGCTCATATTCAACCTTCTGAACCTCCACATGAGGACTGAACTTCCTGTAGCCTGTTTAACAGGGTCTGTACCTTTGTAAAGACGTAATTTGTAATTAAGACCTTGTTACTGGCTAATACATAGAGGAAATTCATCATATTGATCATTGCTGCAGTAGACTTAGCATTATGGGGTATATCCTGCCAAGAATATAGCAGCCAGCCAGCTCCCAACGGTTCAGGGCATCTTCCCTGAGCCCAAACTGTCAGACAGCTCAAGCTGAGCAGACTAAAATACAAGTTTGAGCACAAAGTCCTTCAGGGCTTTACTGCCATCGAAAAATACTCTCCTGTTAGGCATTCAGGGGTCAGCATTTGGCTTCTGCTTTTTATTGCTGGGCAGATAAGTTCCCTTTGGGGAAAATAATTATAAGTTCCCTTTGGGGAAAATAATTTTTCTTAAGTTTGTTGTTGTTTTATTACTTTCCTCTTCAGGAAAGTTGCTTTAAAGCTATGAGTGTTGTGTTTTAATGGGCTGTCTGAAGATTGTAACATACTTTTAAATGGAGCACTCATTTTTTCTATCAGTTTAAAAGTGATGTAAAGTAAGTAACATTTGTTTTTGTAGACTGGTATTTTTACTAACAATTGCTGCTTGTCTTCCCTGGTAAAGATGCAACATTTTCTGCTTGATCAAGGAAGAGATTACTGGTCCCATGGTTGGTCCTTTTTCCAGCCACAATAAATAAATAAATACATAAATCAATAAATAAATAAATAAATAAATAAATAAGCAAACAGCCTTTGCCACCACAGCAGGTAAGCAATTTGTCTCAGCTGCAGGTGGGTAACCCTGCTTTGGCCATTGTATCTGACACCACCCATCTTTTACCCAGGATCCCTCTAGTGTAGCACCTACACCCACTTTGGACCAGAGGCTGGTCCTCTGCAGGTATTGGGATCCCCTCAGTATGCAAGAGAGAGCCACTGTTGTTGATCCTCAGAGAGGAAACGGAAGATTTCTCTGTTGTGTCAGAATGCTGTATCTGTCCCTGGGAAGCTGCTACCACTATTAGTAACATGGTTGGCCCCATTTTTCCTCTCAAAAAGAAAGAGAACACCAAACATGCATCTACTCCTCAGTTTTCTTTGGATAGGAGTAATTTACTGGGACTGGCTTAGGGTTGAATTTTGGCTGTTGATCCTTCTTGTAAAGTAGTTTCTGGTAAAAGAAAGTGGGAATCCTCTTTTCCTAAAGAGATTCAAAATTCTGAATCTGTAGAGGAAGATGCAGGGATGAATAAATTTTTCCACAGATTTCTGATTCATAATCAGAGGAGAGCTCCGTTTCTGATCGTCCTTGTGAGAGTTTCTCTTTTTGTGAGATTATTGTTATTATGTCCCAGTGTTTTCAGCGGGAGAAACGTGAGGTTTCTCAATCTTTCAGAAAATACTATGAGTTGTTACAGAAGGACTTTCCAGAAACTACACACCCATTCCTCATGTTCTGTCTGTTTTAGAGGATATGTGTGTTACTGCCTGCAGTTTTCCTGAAAAGTCAGCCAGCTGCCCCTAAAAAGGCAGATAGGATGTTTAAAGCTCCTCAGTCTTTTAAAATTTGTACACTGTTCCCAAACCTGACCCAGCATCTATAGCTTTAGGTGATCCCACTGTTGCTAAGCCCGTAGTTAATTCCATTCCTACTTTTTCTGATAAGGATGGGAAAATTACTGCTATGTAAGGGAAAAAAGTATATACTTCTGCAATGTTGATTTTCAGAATTTTGAATAGTTAGACTAATATATTAACGTTTGCTGTAAGTAATTGTGAAAGTATGAGGAATGTTTTATCTGCAGTTTCTTCTTGTGAGGAAAAAATCTGCTCTAGATAGCTTTAGTTTCTTCTATTGCATATGTCACTACTTATTATTTACAGTATGTGTATGACTCTGTTGATACTTCTTCTAGGGCTGTGGCAAGCGGTACTGTTTTGAAAAGGTTTGCTTAGCTGCATTCTCAGAACCTCCCACGCAATGATAAAAATGATATTTTAAATTCTCTTTGGATAGAAATTTGGTGTTTGGCCTCTCTGCTGCTGAGGTGATAGAAAAGTATGATGAAAGGGACAAGCTTATCCAGGGAATCCTTAAGAATTTTCGACCCTCCTTTTCCAAATTTTCCAAGGGATATTCAATCTCCTCATGTAATTCTGGCAAAAAAAAAAGAATAAACAGTCTCAGCTAAATACAGGTAAACAGACATTTATGAGGAAATGGCAAGGAAGTTCCAAAAAGAAGTCTCAAACCTCTCAAAACAAAGGAGAATTCAACAAGTCTGAATCACTATTCAAGAGACCTTATGAACGCCCCTCACCTTGGCCCCTTTTTTCTTCCAGAAAGTCTGAATTTCCATTTTTCTGTTTGACAACAAATTGCTTCAGACAAATCGATTCTAAAAATAATTCATCAAAGTTTCAGATGGCAGTGGGAGGAAATTTCTAATTTCCAGGGGGTAAGTCCTCATTCTCCAGATAAGATTCTTTTGTTGTCAGTGGTTCTTCATTACATGCTGTCCCAAGGAGTGATGGAACCAGTTCCTTTTTCCCAGGTAGGTAAGGGTTTTTTATTCAAGGATGTTCCTAGTGTGAAAGAAAGAAAAGGCTTGGAGACCAGTTTTGGATCTTTTTTTTTAACCCTGTTTGTGATAGTGCCCAAATTTAAAATATCACTTCACAGCCTGTTACCTCTTTTTCTTTCATTTCCTAGTAACACTAGACTTAAAGGATACTTATCATCACATCCCTATTCATCCAGATGTCAGACATTTCTTAAAGTTTTGTGTGTCTGGATCACATCATCAGTTCTTTACCTTACCCTTTGGACTATCTACTGCACCAAGAGTGTTCAGAAAGTGTCTAGCTCTGATTATAGCTCACTGCAGGCTACAGGGTATCCACATTTTGAACAATGTGCTTATCTATGCAGAGAAGGTGTCAGGAATCTTTCCCTTGAGTTAGAGATCTCTTGTGCAAACTGGGATTCCAAGAAAACATTCAAAAATCTTTCTCGACTCCCTCACACAGGATTGTGCTCCTGGGATGTCAACTAGACACCTTAGATCAAAGAGCTTTTCATCCATAGGGAAAAGTAGATCTTCATTTAGATATATTTCTAAGGTTTTCCACTCAGACTTCAGTCACTGCAAGGGAATACCTCAGGATTTTTGGTATCATAGTATCTGTGATTCTCATGATACAGCTGGCAGGACTCCGCATGAGACAGAGCAGTGGTATCTGGAATCTCACTGGTTCCAGCATCAACACCCCTTATCTTTTCAGATCCCAGTGCTGGGGTCTGGCAGAAGAGCAATCTTTGGTGGCGACAACATATATCCTTAAATCCAGCTCTCCTGTTCTCCTTCCCTGCTGTAAAACAGTCAGACATCACAGACACTTTGGACTTTTACTTAGGGAGCAGTTTTAGGAGGAATAAAAGTGCAGGGAGTGTGGGACACCAAGGACAGACACAAGAGCATAAATATCAAGAAGCTGCTTGGCCTGATCAAGGCACTCAACTCTCTGAACAATCTTTGGTCTCTGGGACCTCTTCAGGTGGTTACTGACAATACCACAGTCAATTGGTACATCAGCAAGAAAGGCAGTAACAAGTCATACCTCTTTTGCAGACTAGCCATTTTAGCTTGGGATGTAGCTTCATAGCACATTCTCATCTACAGACATCAAACATTCCATCAGAGCAAAATTGTGTGACAGACAAGCTGAGCATGACCCAGGCAGACTGTCATAAATGGAAACTAGATCAGGAGGTCTTCCAAGATTGGTTTAATCTATAGGGAGTTCCTCAAGTAGACCTCTTTGCATCCTCTCTGAACAATCAACTTGCAAGATTCTGTTCAAGGACTGCAAGGAAGAAGGCCTGAAAAAATATACCATGTGAAGTTGTTCAATCTCACCGTTCATTCTTCACTGATGGGTTCGGAGCCGATCCTCGGCTCCGACACGGCCAACTAGCAAGCTCAAAGTTCTCCAGTAGCTCAAGACCCAACCCCTTTTTGCTGCGGCACAGATCTCTTGGTTTCCAGCATTGCCCGAGACTATTATTGGGAGTTTTCAACTTTCAGCAAGTTTTATATTTCAATGTTTATATATCTTTTATTACTATATAATACTATCTAGTTAACAGTTGTTTTCTGTGTTCTACCCCTTTCCTCAGCAAAATCTTTCATTGCCTTCGGCCCTTTGGCCTTAGGCCCTTTCTTATAGTTGTTAGTTAGTGTTCCCTTTTTGGGATTCTTGTTATTGGATTGTTTAATCCTATTTATCTGATATAGTTATTAGCTGCCTTTTTGGCTCTGTGTATTGTGTGAGTTAGTTAGATTTCTTCTTCTTTAAATAGCTCATAGTTAAATAGTGTGTTTCCTTTATATTGGATTTTGTGAAATGTCTGAAGAGAAGGAAAAAACGTCCAAAGTCTGGGTTTAAAAAATGCCCAGACTGCGGACAGAAGATGTCCGTCATGGATGCCCATGTGCAGTGTGTTTACTGTTTGGGTGAGGTGCACCTGCTAGAGTCATGCAGTATCTGTCACGCCTTTTCCATTAGAGTGCTTGCAGAAAGGAAGAGGAAGTTAATTGATAGGGGTATTATCAAACACCCTTTTTCAGAGGCATTGTCTGACCAGGATGGGGCCAGCAAATCGTCCAAATCTTCCTCTGAATCCAGGATTAAGAAAGGAAAAAAGTCAGAAAGTGTGGTGACTTCGGCTCCACTGCCTTCGGAGCCAACAGTCTGTTCTTTTCGGAACCGGGACACTGCTCTGGAACCGGTTGCCGAAAAACCTCCATCGATACTGCTCCAATCGGCTCCATCTGTTCACTCTTCCAGGTCTTCTGTCAGCCTGTCCGATCTGGATATGGACCGGCTGGTTCAGAAACTCTTAAAGTCACCAGGCCTAGCTAAACTGCTCTCGGCTCAGAGCCAACCGTCGGAGCCAAAGACCATTACTCCTGAATTGTCGGCTCCTCCTCTGAGCCATACCGGACCTTCGGAGCCAGAGGAGGCTGACCTGATGATTGTGGATCCCTTGGAGCCGACACCTGCTCCAGTGTAGTCGGCTCCATCTGCTCGGACGTTCTCGGCGCTGACTGGGGACTCTAGGAGCTGACACTCTCCGGTTGTGTCCAGGGAGGATAGTCACACTGACTTGTCAGTGCCAACTGTTCCTCTCGGAACCTCGGCTCGGGTGAGCTCTGCTCCTACCTCGGGCTCGGAGCCCACGACTTCGGTGCGGGAGGAGATTGTGGCTCCTTCGGATCTGTTGACTCCTTCTCATCAGAGCCGAGGTGCATTTGAAGCCATGAGGTGAGTGTTGTCTCCTAAGACTTCCTCATCTCAATGTCTGGCCTCTTCTTCCCCTAAAGTGCCTGTGTCAGTTTCTGTTTTCCTCCGGTCATCCCAAGGGTAGAGACCCAGAGCCTAAGGTAGCCCCACAGGGCGCTCTCTGCTCTTCTGAGACCTCTCCAGAAGTTCCCCCTGAAGATGTCCCCAGGAAGAGATTATGCAAGAGGAGGCATTTAGACTCCCCACAGGAGTCTCTCACATTGGACACCGACTTGGATGAATCAGAAGGGTCCCCTAGATCCCCCTCTGAGGACATCTCCTTTGCGGAGATTCTTGAAATTCTTAGGCAGAGGGGTGATTGGCAATCCAAGAGCCCGACTGAGGACGAGTCGGTTCTCCTGAAGGTGTTTGGGTCTCAACCTTCCACGTCTGGGGTATCTCCGCCCTATGATGAGCTTATGGATCTGGTCCTCGTAGGACATGGGAGTCACCAGAATCTATGGAACCCGTTCCTAGGAGGCCTAATAAGTTTATTTCTGCCCCAGTGGATAAGTCCTTTTTGACCAAGGGAGTTCCTGTTGATGCTATGGTGGTGGTGGCAGCCACCAAAAAGGAAATGCCTGAGACTTCCTCATCTATCCATCCTCCTAACAGAGAATCTAGGATCATGGATAGATATGGGAAACGCATGTTTATTTCAAGCGACTTTCTCAATCAGATCACTGAACTACTTGACACATTTTACCAGACTGCAGGGAGATCTTAAAGAGTTGGAAGATACTCTTCAGGGTGCTGTAGCTACGGGTGTATCTGACAAGATTGCCACTCAGCTCTCTACTCTCAATTTGATAGTCAACTCATCCATGCATCCCGTATCTTATGCAGCTGATGGTTCGATTAGAGCTGCAGGTACAGGAATTGCTCTTCATAGGCATGCCTGGATGCGACTCTGTTCCTTCGCGGAACCCTCTAAGTCCTCCTTTATGAATACCCCATTTGACGGCTCATCCTTGTTTGGGCCAAAGGTGAAGGAGATTTTGAACAGGTTTGAGCAACAGGGAAAGTCTCTGTCTGCCGTCAGAGTCCGTTTTTCCACCCCCACTCGACCCTTTCCTAGAGGTCAGAGGGGAGGAAAGATGTGGTTTCGGAAAGCCCAAGGAGCCTTTCAAGACACACTTGGAGAGCACCCCTCCAGAGGCAGAGGAGGGGGTTACAATGGAAGACGCTGCCCTTGCGGCAGAGGGGGTCCGCAACACCAGGGTGACAGAGATCACTTCTCTGGTCAGTCCTACCAGCGCTCCTGAAGGGAGGCCCAGCTGTCCTACTCTGGAGGCAGTCGGGGTCGCTTGTCATTGTACCCAGAAGCCTGGCTAAATATAACAAACGACATTTGTGTACAAAGTATCATTTCCAGAGGGTATTTCATACCGTTCTCCACCCAGCCCCTTCCCGTCAAAAAAATCCCGGACATTCCACCCAGTCACATGGGACAAGCAGCAATTGAGGTACGCAGATTGCTAGAAAAAAGAGTCATCCAGCCAGCCCCGGCAGACCAAACAGGATTCGGAACTTACTCAAGATTCTTTTGGTTCCAAAGAAAACAGGGGACTGGAGACCCATTTTGGATCTCAACAGACTCAACCAATTTGTGAGAAAAGAGAAGTTCCAAATGGTCATGCTACAGTCCATACTCCCGTTTTTAGGGAAGGACAATTGGATGTGCTCGATCGATCTCAAGGATGCGTACTACCACATAAAGATGGCCAGGCCATCCAGAGATCACCTGCGTTTCCGGCTGGGAGCCAATCTATCAATTCCAAGCTCTGCCCTTTGGTCTCACTACAGCCCCCAGAGTCTTCACCAAGTGCATGGCTCACCTGAGGCGTCTAGGATTCCAGGTGTTTCCGTATTTGGACGATTGGCTCCTTACCTCCACCACCAGGCATCAACTTCTTCAAGCGAGAGAGGCTACTCTGACACTCTGTGATCGGCTAGGCATTACAGTCAACTTTGAAAAGTCTGCCTTGTTGCCATCGCAGCATATAGTTTTTATAGGGGCAGAATTAGACACGTCAATCACCACTCTTCGTCTTCCACCAGAAAAGATTTGTATTCTTCTCCAACACATCATGTCCTTGGTATCAAAGAACAGAGCACCAGCTGCAGAGGTATTGAAAGTACTAGGATTGATGACAGCAGCAATCTTGGCAATCCCGTTACCAAGGATGCATACGAGAATCCTTCAATGGCTTCTATTTACGCAATGGTCTTACCAAGAACTTCCAGTGAGTCACATGATCCTGATAACGAATTCCTGCAAGAAGGATCTTCAGTGGTGGTTGACGTCTCTTCATGTCACAATAGGACGTCCCTTCATGCTACCCCCTCCAGTTGCCACTGTGACCACGGCCGCTTCCCTGATAAGGTGGGGGGGGGGCTTTTTCAGGGAAAGACTGCCCAAGGCACATGGATAAATGAAAATCACATCTGCATATCAATGTCCTGGAGATGAGAGTAGTACTTCTAGCGTTGCAATACTTTCAGGACTGTCTTCCTCTAGGGACAATTGCAATACAGACAGACAACATGTCAGTGGTCTGGTACCTGAACAAACAAGGCTGGACCAAGTCTTATCCCCCTTGCCTAGAAGCCCTCAGAGTATGGCAGTGGGCAGTGTCATCCCAGCGCTTTCTGTTAGCAACGCACATCTCGGGCAAATCCAACATCATAGCAGACAGACTGAGCAGGGCAATTTTATTGCCCCACGAATGGTCCCTGAAACAAGAGATTGCGGACAGGGTTTTCCACAAATGGGGCCAGCCTTCCTGCGACCTGTTTGCCAGTCATATCAGCAACAAATGCAGAAGCTATTTTGCCCTGATTCCCACGCCAGGTTACTCCGCGAGGGATGCTGTTGTCCACGATTGGCCCCAGGTCTCCTCTACTCATTTCCACCAGTTCCCCTGATACCCAGATTCTTACAGAAAGCAAAGTTGCTGGGATGGATGGTCATCCTTATAGCCCCTCATTGGCCTCGGCAGATTTGGTTTCCATTTCTTTATCGTCACATTCTGGAAGACTCATGGATCCTGGACCCAGTTCCGGACTTACTGACACATCCATCAGGGTATCTTCATCCATCATTGCAGACACTGAAGCTAACCACTTGGCTGCTCCAATTCCCCGCATAGCCAGGCTTTATAATCTTTCCCATGACACTAGTCAAATTTTGTTGGCTTCCCATAAACCTTCCACTAGAAAATTGTATCGTAGTAAGTGGAAGAGATTTTCCATTTGGGCTTCTTCCCATAACATTGACCCTTACCAAGCGCCATTGTCTTCTATTTTACAATTCTTGACATAAATCTTCAACAAAGGAGTAGCGGCTGCTATGGTGCAAGTACAATTATCTGCTATATCTAATTTCCATCTAGGCTTTTCTAAAAGGTTCTTTTCACATGAGGCCTCCAGTGAAGACACTTTACTCTCCCTGGAATTTGAATTTTATGTTATCTCACATCATTCTTCCTCCTTTTGAGCCAGCATCATCTTGTGAACTAAAATTTCTATCGTGGAAAACTATCTTCCTAGTAGCCCTCACTTCAGCCCGCAGAGTGTCAGAGCTCCAAGCCCTATCCATCAAGCCCCGTTATATGGTGTTCCATGCTGATAGAGTATCTCTCAGGACAAATCCATCCTTTTTGCCTAAAGTATGTTCTGAGATTAACATTAATCAAGTCATTGAGTTGCCCGTTTTCTTCCTTAATCACACCAACAAATTGGAATATATGTTGCACAAACTCGATGTTCACAGACAACTTAGATTTTATTTAGACAGAACAAAAAACATTAGGAAATCATATCAGCTTTTTGTGTCTTTTTCTGAGGCCAGGAAAGGTAAACCAGTTGCCAAAACAGCCTGTCTAAGTGACTGTCGGATTGTATCATTTAATATTCTTGTCATAACATGCCCTTGTCTAGTAAGGTGAAGACTCATTCAGCCAGAACAGTTTCTACCTCTTCAGCCTTTCAAGCCAAATTACCTTTGGACAACATCTGTGCAGCAGCCACATGGTCTAAACCTCACACTTTTATAACTCATTACAAAGTGGATAAGGCCTCCAGGGGGACAGGGCTTTATTTGGTTCTACGGTTCTAAAGAGTGTAGTTCCGTGAGCAGCCCAAGATCAGGGTGCTAGGGACGCTACCCATCAGTGAAGAATGAACGGCGAGATTGAACAACTTCACATAAAGAAATTATGTACTTACCATAACGTTCCTTGTGAGTTGTTTCATCTCGCCTTCATTCTCACGTCCCTCCCTCCTTCCCCCTCCTGGCTGGCAGTTGACCTGGAGGCTGTCTTCATCCTGGTTTTTCAATGTGTCTTCATTCCTAGACAGAATAATTATTGTACTTCTATATGGTACACAGCAAACAAGATCTGAGGTAATTCCAGCAGTGCATTGTGGGATAAGGGGTTGGATCTCGACCTACTGGAGAACTTTGAGCTTGCTAGTTGGCCGTGTCCCATCAGTGAAGAATGAAGGCGAGATGGAACAACTCACATGGAACGTTATGGTGAGTACATAGCTTCTTTATGTTAAGTTATCTATCTTGCGTTTGTTCTTGCTGTTTGGGTTCAGAGCCGATCCTCGGCTCCGACTTGGCCATCTTCTATAGCTCGAATGCTGTTTACTTGCTCGAGGCTACCCCTTATCCCAGCATGCCCAGCGTCAGCTACCCAGATTTCGTTTGTGATAGCGCACACTAGACATAAGTAGAGTAGCCAGTTCCTAAAAACTGGTTGTTCAATACACCTAAACAAGGAAAGAGTTATAAATTACCTGACATGTGAGGTAATAAAAGATGCTCAGCCAGTGAAAACCAAAGGGAACTCCTCACAATCCTCTAGGAAGGGGGAAGGAGGGAGGGACACAAGAAGAAAGGCAAGATGAAGACAACTAACATGGAACGTTATGGTAAGTACATAACTTCTTTATGTTAAGTTGTCCATCTCGCCTTCATTCTTGCTGTTTGGGACAGCGTCCCTAACACCTAAAATCCCGGATGGCTCATTGGAACAAACTCTTCAGAACAGTAGAACCAAAGGAAGCTCTGCTCCGAGAGACCATATCTACCTTGTAATGAGAGATAAAAGTGTGGGGGTTTGCCCAAGTGGCAGCTGCACAGATTGAGTCTATGGGCAACCTAGACTGAAAAGCTACAGAGGTGGCTAATGCTCTAGTGGAATGACCTTTTGGTTTAGCTGGAAGCTCTTTATTTCGTAACTGATAAAGGCAATAGTATCAGATAACCATCTGGATAAGGTCACTTCAGAAACTGGAAGGCTTGTTTGTTGAAAGCATGAGAAAGAAATAACTGGCCTGACTTTCTTAGTTCCTTAGTTCTATGGAGGTAAAAACGCAATTGTCTGTGTACATCCAATTTTTTTATCTTTGGACAGGAATATTCCTGTATGCCTTTCCACCCTTTTCAGTAATATCCAGGGTACTTCTGAAGATTCCCAACCAAGACAATCTCAAAACTCCTTCAGCAACTTAAACCAACTACCCTGGCTGCTGACAAATTACCTGCACATTTCCTTCAGATATCTGCAGAGGCCGTATCCTGTCCTGTATCTATCCTCATAAACAGATCTGTATCTGAACATAAAGTACCCACCTTATGGAAAACTTCACATATCATTCCACTTCATAAAGGCGGCTCTTCCCTAGAACTGGCCAGTTACCGCCCAATTGCTATCCTATCCCCTCTATCCAAAATATTGTAAAGAGTTGTCCATTCCCAAATAATATATTACCTCCAAAAAAACAATCTACTATCCAAAACCCAACATGGCTTTAGACCCTCCCACAGCACCACTACTGCTCTCCTTTCCTATATCAACACAGTTAACCAGCATAGGAACAAAGGCTTATTTGTATCTTCCATCTTCTTAGACCTATCAAAGGCCTTTGACATGGTGAACCATAATATGCTTCTCCAAACCTTGTATAACCTTAACCTTTGCTCTGCCACAATAAGTTGGTTTCACAGTTACTTATCAGACCGACATCAAGTAGTACTATGGCAAGACAAATTGTCCACCCTACTGCCAGTTTCCATAGGAGTCCCTCAAGGATCTATCCTAGGCCCTCTACTATTCTCTCTTTTCACCAATGAGATCTCTTCAGCCCTACCCACTGCCTCCGTATTGCAATACGCAGACGATAACACCATTACATGTGCCGCCCCAAACATTAAAGAACTACAAACCCTGACCCAATCAAACTTCACTGTAGCCGAAACATGGTTTGCCAATATCAAACTTATTCTCAGTCCCAACAAAACTAAACTGATTCTGTTCAGTCCCAGAAGATCCCATCCCTCAAAAGAAACATTAACTATAAACTCTAAAAGTAATATTCAAATCACACCAACTCCTCACACAAAACTACTAGGTGTAGAAATCGATCACCAACTAAAATTTGATACCCATATAGCACAAACCATCAAAAAAGTGAACAAGAAACTAGGCCTACTCTATAGAAACAAACAATTCATAAACACACATCCTAAAACTACTACTGCTAGAACCCACCTGCTATCCATCCTACTATATGCCTCCCCCATATTAACCAATCTAAGTCAAAAAGACCTAAACAAAATGGAATCTTGTTACAACAAGATTGCCAAATTTGCCACTGAAACCTCACATAGGTCCCATCATTGTATATCCCTAAAACAGCTCAGTTGGCTAGAGCTACCCAATGTATTACTACTAAATCAAATCTCAACAGCACAAAAGCTCTACCGCCAACCAGATAAAATTCCAGCACTTCAGAGCATTATTGAGCCTTACAGAACCACTAGAGAACTAAGATCTAGCAACCAAAATCTAATAAAAGTAATCAAACACAAAAATGAGGCAGGTAAATCCCTATATGCCTGCACAATAGCCCAGGCCTGGAATACACTTCCAAACCACATAACTGCCACAACCTCTCCAAAACAATTTAAACACCTTCTAAAAAAACACTACTCTAATAATTGGCTATGCTTATGCTACTCCCCAGGTTAATCCAGACCATGGCAAATCACTAAGATCCCCCACCAATATATATTTAATCCTACAAAGCATTGTAAAGTTCATTGTAGAATTAACCTCTACTGACCATATGAATGAAGAATTCTTCCTTACAAAACTGAATCCTAATAAACAGTAACCTCCTAATCTAAGACTATCTATCTCTCAAATTGTATCCTAACAATTAAACAACCAACTCTAGAACTTTTTCCTAGTAAACACCTGCTCTTTTGATGCTCTCCCTACTAGATAAAAAAAAAAAATATTACTTTTTGTATGACTGCCTACATATGACCTATTGTGTAGACTAAGAATCTAGCAATCATTTTTATGTGACCTATGTATCATGTGATATTTAAATGTGTATGACTATTTGCTGCATAGAATCACACTGACAACTTGTAACTTTGACATTAACCTCTATTGATGCTTATTACAGCTGTAGCAAATGATTTAACCAACTTGTAAATTAACTAACTTGGAGCTTTTCTCCCCGGGCCTCCGCTAAAAATGGACCTGCGTCCAGTCGGACTCTCCCGGTTAACAAATGTAAAATAAATAAAATAAATAAATAAATTCTGAAAAAATCCCCCAAGATCGTTGTAGTGACTCCCTTTTGTCCCATGCAACTGTAGTTCTCCCTTCTTTTGGAAATGGCCAGTGGCAATTACCACAAGCTTCCTCACAGACTGGATCTGCTCACACAATAACAGGGGTGTTTGACACACTTCAACATCAGTCAGCTTAAGTTGACTGTCTGGATAATAGGGTCTTCATTCCTTTTCAACACCTGTTTACTGAGGACATGTAACTGATACTGATGGAGGCAAGAACACTTGCCACAAGAAAATCATATATTAGCAAATGGAAAAGTTATTCTAGCTGGTGCCAACAACATAACCAGCACCCAGCCATGGCCTTTTGTTTTCCAGTTCTGCAATATTTGTGTGAGTTACTCTCCCATGGCCTTTCTTATTCCTTTAGCAAGGTTTATGTATCAATCATTTCAGCATGTCTACCCCTGGATCCCCCTCTTTCAGTGCAGTCTCATGTCAAAAATGTTCTCGAAAGAAGTTTTGCACAAGAGGACTTCAAGTAAATTGGTGACCCTAATTGGGATCTTAATTTTGTGTTACAGATTCTAGCACTTGCTCCATTTGAACCAGCTCATCTGTTTACCATGAAGTTCTTAACATGGAAAACAATTTTAGTGATTGCTCTGACCTCTACAAGAAGAGTATCTTAGTTGCAAGCTCTTACAGTGAGTCAAACCTTGTCTCATTTTCCACAGGGACAGGGTTTCTTTTACAACTAATCCATACATCTCTCTGTTTTCTTTCCTAAACCAAAAATGAGGGATAAAGGATACTCCATACCTTGGATGTTCACAGACAACTCCAGTACTATCTTGACAGAACTAAAATTTTCATATCTTTGGATCAATTTCTCATTTCTTGTGAAGGTAAGAAGGGACAACCTGTGCCAAATAAGACTGTTTCCAAATGGTTGCCTAAGGCTATTGCTTTTTAATCTGATGTTTTATTTTCTGTCCATTCCTCATCTGACGGTTTTCAGATCCAATCTTGGACCTGACATCAGAAGCTTTTTCCAGACTTAGGTCCATAGCTGTGTTTCCTCTCCTTACCGAATATCCCTTCCAGATCTCACATTACCTCAGATCTTGTTTGCTGCTCTCAGCGTTCAAACGTGGTTGACATAGCTCAGGTCATTGGAGATAAAAACTTTTCATATACCTTTTTGCTCCAATTTCCACTTTTAGTATATTATTGGATTCTTTTTCACTTTATTTCCTCACCTGCGCACGCTTGCACACACACACACACATGTGTGTGTGTGTGTGTGTGTGTGTATATATATATATATATCTATATCTATATATATATATATATCTATATCTATATCTATATATATATATATATATATATATATATATATATCTATATCTATATCTATATATATATATATATATGTGTGTGTGTGTGTGTGTGTGTGTGTGTATGTATCTGTGAGCACACTTTATAAGCTCGAATTACTGAAATCTCGAATTTCAGTATCTCGAGTTCATAAAGTGGAAGGATTGGAAGATCGCAAACACAGAAGCGCGAAATTCAAAATTTCGAATGTGGGAGATTTTGAATTAGCGATTCTGGTGTTGCGATGTGTTCGTGGATTCAGGTAAGTGTTTATGATGTTAAGTTGTCAATCTCGCCTTCATTCTTGCTGGATGGGTTCGGAGCCGATCCTCGGCTCCGACTCGGCACTTGCTTTAGCTTGAGAACTCCTTTTACCAGCTCGAGGCAACCCTATATCCCATGATGCAAGGCGGAACTACCTCAGATCTCGTTTGCCGCTTAGCGAAAGAGGTCTCCTTTTTGCCAGCTGAGGTAAGTTGATATTTTCAAACAGCTTAGTCAGGGATTTATTTCTCCCTTATTCCCCTTTTTATAGTGTGTAGTGTTTCTACAGCCCACCCTATTTCCCTTATAGTTAAAAACTTTTAAATTCTTTTTATAATTCTAAAAGAGTTTTCAGTTAGGCCTAGACCCCCTTGCTTAATCCCTACCTGTGTGTCTTTGTGTTTGGGGATTAATTGTGTGATTGTTGGGGTGTGTGTGACTTTCTTCCTCTAGGACTATGTCTAAGGAAGGCAAGGTCTCAGGCTTCAAGAAGTGTGACTCGTGCTGTCAGAAAATGTCTCTGACAGACGGTCACACTTCTTGTGTTTACTGCCTGGGGCCTTTGCACCTGCAGGATTCCTGTGCTTTGTGTCACTCTTTTAGCCAGAGAGTCCTGCAGGAAAGGAGGAATAAATTGATCCTCCGTGGCTTGCTTAAGCCAGAAGGTTCTCCCTCTAAAACAGGGTCCAGTAAACCTTCTAAGCCTCCGAAGGTTCAGGCTACAGTGTCTAAGCCTCCTCCGGTGGCTCCGGCTGGAGCCGATCTTTCTGCTTCTAAAGTAGTGGGCTCGGCACCGATCGGTTCCGACACCCAATCTACTGTTGCCTTGTCGGCTCCGGCTGGAGCCGACACCTTATCCAGTATCGGAGCCGAGAAACCTTCGGCTCCAGCTGGAATTCAGGGGACTTCGGCTCCGATGACTTCGTCCCGAAAGAGATCTCGGTCCCCTTCGTTGGAGAGTATCCACTCTGCTCCGGGGTCTCCTCTTTTATCGGAGCGGAGTCATCGGAGCCAATCTTCGAGATCTTCCAGGCTGTCTGACCACGACTTGGAGAGGGTGGTAAGCAGGATGTTAGTCGCAGGCACTGGCCCAAATGCTCCATAGCCCGCCTCAGCAGACTTCGGCTATTACTTTACCCCTTGAACTTCCTCCTCCGACTCCCCACCAGAGTTCGGAGCCGGAGCTTCTCGGGACAGCGACTGTTTCGGCGCCGGAGCCGATACATCCATCTTCGGCTCCGTCATCTTCGGCTCCGATCTCTTCCATGAGACCTTCCTTGGAGGGATCCGGTCGTCGAGTTTTCCTGGTCTGCTCCGAGGGGGCTAGTGGCATTGGACCCTTGTCCGACCCCGCTCTCCCTCTCGGGGCTTCGGCTTTGGTAAGCTCGGCACCGACATCGGCCTCGGAGCCTTCCCTCTCAGTGGAGCCGGGAATTCCTGTTTCCTCGGAACGGGGATGTTCCGGTCTCCCGAGGAGGGGAGCCTTTGAGGTGATGAGGAGTGTCCTGGCACCTGAGCCAGGTCAACGGTCCATCCCTCTAGCTCCTCCCTCTTCGGTGCCTGTAGACGCCTCTTGCCAGCCTCTTGCTCTCAGGCCCAGGGATCCATCGCCCCAGGTTTCCCCATTGGGAATATCTTCCTCTTCCGAGGTTTCTCCTGATCCTGCAGGGGAACCCCCTCGGAAGAGGACGTGTAAGAGGAAACACACAGACTCCCTGAGTCTACTACATCTGATAACGACTTAGATGAGTCGGAGGGTTCCCCACGATCCGCCTCTGAGGATGTCTCGTTTTCAGACATCCTTGGGCTCCTCAAACAGAGGGGAATTGGCCCTCCATTGACCCCTCCGAGGATGAGTCGGTATACCTGGAGGCTTTTGGATCCCGACCCTCCACCTCCTGGGTGTCTCCGCCTTTCGACCCACTTATGCAGGTAGTGGCTCGGAAGGCGTGGGCAGCTCCAGATTCTGTGGAACCTGTCCCCAGGAGACCATCCAAGTTTATTACGGCCCCTACGGACAAACAGTTTCTTTCCAAGGGCGTCTCTGTGGATGCTATGGTGGTGGTGGCGGCCACTAAGAAGGAACTTGCGGATCCTTCAGTACCTGTCCATCCTCCTAACAAGGATTCTAGGACCATGGACAGGTATGGAAAGCGGATGTTTTCTTCAGCGACCTTTGCTATGCGTTCGCTGAACTACCTTTGTCACTTCACCAGGCTTCAAAGAGATATTCTCAAGGAACTAGGTGAAGTGGTCCAGGATCCTTCTGCTGCTGGGGCTCAAGAAAAGATTGCCTCACAGCTAGCAATCCTGAATTCCTTATCCAACTCCTCCATGCGGCTCATATCCTATGCGGCCGATGGAGCGAGCAGGGCCGCAGGCACAGGAGTGGCTCTTAGGAGCCAAGCCTGGATGCGGCTTTGTAATTTTATGGACCCCTTTAAGGTGTCCTTCTCCAATACCCCCTTTGATGGTTCGGCTTTGTTCGGACCTCAGGTGAAGGATACCTTGACCAGGTGTGAGCAGGACAGTAAAACTCTTTCTGCCGTTGGAGTCCATTTTTCCACCCCTTCTAGACCATATCCCAAGGGTCAGAAGGGAGGGAAGATGTGGTTCCGCAAAGCCCAAGGAGCTACATCGGACACACGTGGTCAGTTTACCCCCAGAGGCAGAGGGGGTAACAATAATAGACGCCGCCCTAGAGGCAGGGGGGGGGTCCTCAGAACCAGGGCAACAGGGAGTCTCTTCCTGAGAAGCCCTTTCAGCACCCCTGAGGTGTTGCCCGACTGTCCACCCTTGGAGGCAGTCGGGGGAAGGATTTCGCTGTACCCAGTAGCCTGGCATTCCCTTTCACAAGATATGTGGGTACAGTCGATCATATCTGAGGGTTACAAAATCCCCTTCGAAAGCTATCCCGTACCTCAACAATCCCTTCCAGACATCTCACCCGGTCAAAGGGATTTGGCAGAACAGGAGGTTTCAAAGCTCCTAGGAAAAAGAGCCGTCCAGACTGTTCCGGCAGACCAAGTAGGATCCGGCGTCTACTCGAGATTCTTTTTGGTCCCCAAAAGGACGGGAGATTGGAGACCAATATTAGACCTGAGCAGTCTAAACAGATTTGTCAAGAAGGCAAGATTCCGGATGGTCACGCTTCAGTCCATTCTGCCCTTTCTGGGCAAGGACAACTGGATGTGCTCTATAGACCTTCAGGACGCGTACTATCACATAAAGATTCACAGGCGCTCCAGAAGGTTTCTCTGCTTTCGGTTAGGGACCAGTCATTACCAATTCAGAGCCCTGCCCTTTGGCCTCACTTCAGCCCCCAGAGTGTTTACCAAATGCATGGCAGTGGTCACAGCTCATCTGAGACGTCAAGGATTCCAGGTGTTTCCTTATTTAGACGACTGGCTCCTCTCCGCCACCACCAGGTGTCAGCTTCTTCAGACCAGAGACTACACTCTGCAGCTTTGCAGGAGTTTGGGAATTTCAGTGAATTTCGAAAAGTCTTCTCTGCGGCCTTGCCAATCTATCACCTTTATAGGCACAGAATTAAACACCGTCAAAATGTTAGCCAGACTAACAGATCAAAGAATTCTGGACATCCAAAAATTCGTTTGGATTCTATTGCAGAGCAGCAAGGTCAAAGCCAGATTGATACTAAAGGTTCTAGGTCTTATGGCTGCGGCCATTGTTCTTCTACCACTGGCTCGCTTCCACATGCGTCTTCTGCAGTGGATGTTATTCACTCAGTGGTCGTTCCACAGTCTTCCGATGAGGCACGAAATCTTAGTCACACAATCGTGCAGAACTCATCTGAACTGGTGGATATCTTCCCTTCTTCATCAGGGCCGACCCTTTGTTCCCCCTCCTCCAGTTGCCACAGTTACTACGGATGCCTCTCTGATCGGGTGGGGGGGGCATTATCAGGGCAGGATGGTCCACGGGACGTGGCAACCCATAGAATACCATCTGCACATAAATGTCCTGGAGATGAGAGCGGTGCTTTTAACGTTGCAAGCCCTCAACGACTTTCTTCCCACGGGGACTATTGCAGTACAAACGGACAACATGTCCGTGGTCTGGTACATCAACAAGCAGGGCGGGACCAGGTCCTATGCGTTGTCGAGAAGCTCTCAGACTTTGGCAATGGGCAATCTCCTCTCATCGGTTTCTGATAGCAACGCACATCCCCGGCAGGTCCAACCTCTTGGCGGACAGGCTGAGCAGATCCATTCTCATGCCTCACGAGTGGTCTCTCAATCAATCTGTAGTGGATCAGATTTTTCTGAAGTGGGGCACACCTTGTTGCGATCTTTTTGCTACACCCCAAAACAACAAGTGCCCTGATTTTTCACTCTCTTCCCCTACCAGGCCAACCCCTGAGAGCCTCTCTAACCCAGCTTTGGCCACGGGGTCTTCTGTACGCTTTTCCTCCCTTTCCCTTGATTCCACAAGTCATTCAGAAAGCCACCGTTGGGCCAAGTTGATTCTCATTGCCCCTTACTGGCCTCGACAAATTTGGTTTCCGTCTCTGCATCGTCACCTCCTGGTGCAGCCCTGGCATCTGGACCCAGTTCCGGATCTCTTGATCCACCAGTCGGGTCAACAGCACCGGGCCATTCATTCTCTCAACCTCACTGCTTGGTTGCTCCACTTCCTTCCCTAGCCAGGCTTCCGATGATCTCTGATTCAGTCAGAGACATCTTAGTGTCTTCTTTAAAGTCGTCCACCAGAACTGTTTATGCTAGCAAGTGGCAACGTTTTTCTATTTGGGCAAATTCCAGGAATATTGATCCCTTTACTGCTCCTGTGCATTTTGTTTTAGATTTCCTGGCTGAGGTTTTTCAGTCAGGATCTTCTTCATCTACAGTTAAAGTTCAACTGGCTGCTATTTCCAAGTATCATGTTGGCTTGCATGATAATAACATTATGTCTCATAGATTATGCAAGGCCTTTCTGAGAGGAGTTTTTCTCCTAAAGCCACCGATAAAGCATCCTCCTCCGCAATGGGATCTAAATTTAATGTTGGCATCCTTGATGTTACCTCCCTTCGAACCGTCTGCTTCATGTTCTTTGAAATTATTGACCTGGAAAACTATATTTTTACTGGCTGCCACTTCAGCAAGAAGGGTTTCGAGATTCAAGCTCTCTGCATCCGTTCCCCTTACTTGGTTTTTCATAAGGACAGGGTATCCTTAAGAACGAACCCGTCCTTTCTCCCCAAAGTTGTGTCTCAAACCAATATTAATCAATCCATAGATCTACCAGTCTTTTTCCCAAACTATTCTGACAGAGCTGAACAAAAGCTTCATTTTTTGGATGTCCATCGTCAGCTCAGGTACTATTTGCATAGAACGAAACAATTCAGGAAATTGGACCAATTATTTGTCTCCTATGCAGAAAACAGGATAGGTCTCCCAGTGTCCAAAGTGACCTTATCCAGATGGTTGTCTTCCACCATTTCCTATGTGTACTCTCTCAGAGGCAAGCAGCTATCTTCTAAACCGAAAGCACACTCAACCAGGAGTCTATCCACTTCTGCAGCTTTTCAGGATAGACTACCTATTGATGCCATTTGTGCAGCAGCTACTTGGGCCACTCCTCATACCTTTGTCTCTCATTACAAATTAGACTTGGCCTCCAGAGACAGGGCCAGTTTTGGTTCCACAGTTCTCAAGAGTCTGTTCCATTGAGCCACCCGGGATACAGGTGCTAGGGACGCGGTCCCATCCAGCAAGAATGAAGGCGAGATTGACAACTTAACATTTAGAAGTTATGTACCTACCATAACGTTCCATGTTAGTTGTCTTCTCTCGCCTTCTTTCTTGCGTCCCTCCCTCCTTCCCCCTGGCCTGGACAGATCTTGAAGAGTTCCTATCAGGTTGTTTCCTCCTGAGCCTTCTTTAGAGCACTCTTTATTATGGACTTGGGTTTCCTAAATATGTTAGGTTAGTCCTTAGCAGGGTAGGTTAGCTACCAAACGAGATCTGAGGTAGTTCCGCCTTGCATCATGGGATATAGGGTTGCCTCGAGCTGGTAAAAGGAGTTCTCAAGCTAAAGCAAGTGCCGAGTCGGAGCCGAGGATCGGCTCCGAACCCATCCAGCAAGAAAGAAGGCGAGAGAAGACAACTAACATGGAACGTTATGGTAGGTACATAACTTTTAGTTATGTACTCACCATAACTTCAGATGTTTGGGATCCATCTCGCCTACATTCTGACTGATGGGTTCGGAGCCGATCCCTCGGCTCCGACTCGGCACGCTTATGCCAAAGAGCAAAGTCTCTTATTGGCTGAGCTTACTATATCCCAGGATGCACCACTACCAGTCCCCCAGATCTAGTTTGTCCGCATACATACACAGACACACACGCTGCTTATATAACATCGTCAGATGAAACAAGATAAAAAACAGTAGAACTCAAAACCGTTCAATCTCTTCTGATCTCCAAGGCAGGGGGAAGGATGGTGGGTATTAGGAATGTAGAGATGGATCCCAAACATCTGAAGTTATGGTGAGTACATAACTAAAAGATGTTATGTGATCCTATCTCGCCTACATTCTGACTGATGGGACAGCGTCCCTAGCACCTGAATTCTGGGTGGCTCACTGGAAAACACTCCTGAGTACCGTGGAACCAAATGATGCTCGCCCTTTAGATGCCACATCCAATTTATAGTGGGAAATGAAAGTGTGCGGGTTGGACCAAGTAGCCGCAGCACAAATCTCAGAAATAGCGAGCTTGGAATGAAAAGCAATAGAAGTAGCCATAGCTCTGGTAGAGTGAGCTTTGATAGATGTTGTAAGTTGCTTATTTGAAGAGGAATAAGCCTGAGTTATACAATCTCTAATCCATTTGGAGATAGTAGCTTTAGTGATGGTTTTACCCAATTTATTATCTGAAAAGGACACAAACAACTGGTCTGATTTTGAATTTGCTGAGTCCTGTTTAGATAGAAGCGCAATTGCCTGTGAACATCCAATTTATGGAGGGTGTACTCCGCTTCGTTGGAGAATTTTGGAAAGAAAACTGGTAGCTCTAGAGATTGTTGGAGACAGAGATTAGAACAAACCTTTGGGACAAAAGATGGGTTAGGCCTAAGTGATACTCTATCCTTGTGAAAAATCAAGTACGGTGGTTTGATAGATAGGGCTTGAAGCTCTGAAACTCTTCTTGCAGAGGTAATTGCAACTAAGAAGGCAGTTTTCCAAGACAGATATTTTAACTCACATGTAGCAGCGAGTTCGAAAGGGGAAGATGTTAAGGCACGAAGTACCAAATCAAGATCCCACGGAGGCAGGATGAAAAACTGGAGGTCTTAACAGCCCAGCACCTTTAATGAAAGTTTTGCATAATCTGCTGCTCATCAACGGTGGATCCATGGATTCGTGAAATTTAGAGATAGCTGCTAGTTGGACTTTAATAGTAGAGACTGAAGATCCTTGATTAAACAAGGATGTTAAAAATTTCAAAACCTCTGGTATCGGGGCAGTGATAGGGTCTAAGCCCTGAGTTGAGCTCCAGATAGCAAACCTCTTCCACTTACTGTGGTACAATTTCTTAGTGGTGGGTTTGTGGGCGAAGATAAAATGTGAATAACTTCCGGGTCTAAGGTGTGATTTCTGACTAAAGTCGGAAGTGGAGGAGCCAAGCTGTCAATTTCAAAGTGTGAAGGGACTGGTGTTGTCGCCCCGACTGATCAGCAGATCCGGAGTTAGATCCAAAAACCAAGGATCGTCCACAGCATGTTTCTTCAGGTAGGGAAACCATACCTGATGAGGCCAGTGCGGAGCAATTAGTATCATTGTGGACCCCAATTGAGAAGCTTTCTGGATGACTTTGGGGAGAAGTGGAACCGGAGGAAAGGCATAAAGTAGTCCTGTTGGCCAAGGTTGGACCAGAGCATCCATAGCTGCCTCCCCCTGACGTGGAGTCAAGGAGAAGAACCATTTCCACTTTGTTTTGTGGTGTTGCAAATAGGTCGCAGCACGGGGTCCCCCATTTTCTGAAAACCTGAGCTGCTACTGTTTCGTTCAGGGACCACTCGTGAGGAGAGAGAATCGTCCTGCTTAATCTGTCTGCCAATATATTGGATTTCCTGGAATGTGGGTCGCTACCAAGAAACGGTTGGTAGCTACAGCCCATTCCCACACCCTCATGGCCTCTCTGCAAAGGGGGTAAGATCTGGTCCCTCCTTGTTTGTTTAGATACCAGACCACCGACATGTTGTCTGCATGGATAGCGATAATGCCTTGAGGGAGAAACTTGTGGAGGGCCTGTAGGGACAGAAGTACAGCCCTCATTTCTAATACATTGATATGGAGAAAGGTTTCGTCTGGAAGCCAAGAACCCTGAACTAACCTGCCCAGACAATGCCCCCCCCACCCTGTCTGGGAGGCATCCGTCGTCAGGGTGGCCACCGGAGGGGGGATAACAAAAGGTCTTCCCTGATTCAGATTGGATGGCTGAAGCCACCAGCGGAGGTCCCGTTTGCACGTTTCTGTAATCATAATGGGGTGATTGAGGGGGAGATTCTGAAAGGACCATTGAGTCGATAACAGCCACTGAAGAATCCTCATGTGCAATCTTGCCAGTGGAACTAGGAGAACCGTGGCAGACATCGAACCTAAAAGTTGCAGGACCATCCTGGCTGGGGCTTTGGATCTTGAAAGCAGGGCTTGAACTTGACCTTGTAAAGTTTGAATCCTTTCGATAGAAAGAAAGACGCAAGATCAATTTTGAGTCTATCTCTGCTCCTATGAACCTTATGCGCTGAGAGGGCAGCAAGACAGACTTTGACCAATTGAATGTAATTCCCAGGGTAGCACCCAGGAGATGGTGGCTTTGAGGTTGTCCATTAGTAGATGCCTGGTGGTGGCAGTCAGGAGCCAGTCGTCCAGATAGGGAAACACTTGGAATCCAAGACTCCTCAGGTGAGCAGTTACTACTGCCAAACACTTGGTGAACACCCTGGGGCTGTGGTGAGACCAAAGGGCAGTGCAAATTGGAAATGACTGTCTCCCAGGCTGAAGCGCAGATACCTCCTGGACGCCTGATGTATCGGTATGTGATAATAGGCGTCCTTGAGATCTATGGAGCACATCCAAACATCCTTCTCCAACAATGGGAGAATGGATTGTAAAGTGACCATTCGGAACTTGGATTTCATGACGGATTGGTTTAGTTTGCTGAGATCCAATATTGGTCTCAGGTCCCCTGTCTTTTTTGGCACTAAAAAGAACCTTGAGTAATTTCCGGATCCGATCTGGTCTGTGGGGACCGGTTGGATGACTCCTTTTTCTAGCAGCTTTGACGCTTCTGCGGCTGCAATTTCCCTTTGACTGGGTGGTGGGTCCGGGATTTTTTCGGACGGTGGGGGTGAGTGTGTGAAGGGAATGGTGTAACCTCCGGCAATAATCCGAAGCACCCATCTGTCCTGAGTGATAGACTCCCAGGCTTTTAGGTGCTTGGCAAAACGGCACCCGACTGGCTCCGGAGCAGCACAGCCGGGCAATCCCTCATGAATGTGGGAGGCTGAAGAGCCACGAAAGGACTTGCGGTCTCCAGAATTGCGGGGCCCTCTGCTGCCTCTGGGACGGCGTCTCCCAGAAAAATTTCCCCGTCCTCTGCCTCTGGAAGGGGAATCTTCCTGCTGTTGAGGAAAAAACTTACGTGATTTGCGGAACCACATCTTCCCTCCTCCTTTAGCCTTGGGATAAGGCCGAAAGGGAGTGGAATAACGTGCACCTACGGCAGATAAAGTTTTTCCCTCTTGCTCACAGCGGGTAAGAGTGTCTTTAACCTTAGGTCCAAACAAAGAGGACCCATCAAAGGGAGCGTCGGCGAAGGAAGACTTGAAGGCCTCCGCAAAATGACACAACGGAGCCAGGCTTGTCTCCGTGAGAGCCACGCCTGTGCCTGCCGCTCTGCCGCCCTTGCCGCATATGAAATGAGCCTCATGGACGAGTTAGAAATTGAGGTAAGGATAGCCAACTGAGAGCTAACCGACTGGGCTAGCTGCTCAGGTAGGTTACCTGAGAGGGAATCTGACAGCTCCTTGACCAGATCCCTCTGTAGCCTGGTAAAATGTGCCAAATAATTCAGGGACCTTAGTGTAAAGGCCGCTGAAGTCAGGGTGCGCTTCCCGTGCGGTCCATGCTCCTAGACTCCTTATTAGGAGGATGGACGGACGTTGAAGCCTCTGCCACGTCCTGTTGTGTAGCAGATGCCACCACCATGGCATCTACAGCCACGCCTTTGTCAAGAACTCCTTCTCGGGTGGGGCAGACAAAAATTTGTTAGGGCGAGAAGGCACTGGTTCCACAGTATCTGGATGTTCCCACGCCCTTCGACAAACCAAATCCAGGAGCTCGTCGAAGGGCGGAGACACCCAGGAGGCGGAGGGCTGAGCCCCAAAGGCCTTGAGAAGCACTGACTCATCAGCAGAGGGGGGTTTGGATATCCAGCCGCCTCGTTGCTTGAGGATCTCTAAAATGTCTGCGAATGAGACATCATCCGAGGACGACTTCGGGGACCCCTCCGCATCATCAAGATCAGTGTCCGATGTAAGAGACTCGGGGGAGTCCACGTGCTTCCTCTTGCACGATCTCTTCCTTGGGGGCTCCTCTGAAGACAACTCCGAAGAACCCTCAGGAGGAGGGGAACCCCCAGTGGGGGTAACCTCAGGCCCCGGGGCTCCGCTGCCTAGGGACAGGGGAACTGCCAAAGACCCAGTCTCCACGCCCAGGGAAGGTGCCGGTAAAGCCGGAGAGATGGCTGAAGAAGACTTGGCCAAGGCACTCCTCATAGCTCTGAAAGCCGGACCCCCAGAATCCTGGGAGTGTCCGGTCCCCGGAGCCATGATAGCAGACGGAAGTCCCGCAGCCGAAGCACCGAGAGGGAGGCTCGGAACCGACAACATAGGTCCAGAAACGTCACCCCCGGGTCCGGCCGAAGAAGTCCGCGTGCCAAACTCGGACCCGAAGGCCGGGGTTGGAGTAAGGGTCGGAGCCGACCCTAGGATCTCCACCGGCTCCAACAGCACCTGCTCCGACGGAACCGAAGCAGTCGGAGGAGGAATGGCAATGGCATGGGCTATCGGCTCCGAAGCCAAGTGGGTCGGAGCCGAAACAAATTTTGAAAGACTGGGGACTGGAACAGTCTTTGGAGCACCCTGTCTATGTCCGAATCTGACATCCTCGATGACCTAGAGGATACTGAACGGGTTTGAGTTGGCCTCTCCAACGGCCCCAAGGGGCTAGGGGACCGGCTCCGAGGCGACTCGATGACTATCGGCGCCGAAGGAATACCCAAACTAGTTTCCATCGGTGCCGAGGAGGACTTAGGCGCCGAGGAGGAAGTGTCTGAGCGGACAACCTTCATCGGCTCCGAGACCAGTGGAGCCGATGAAGGTGACCCGCCTCTCGATGCCCCAGCCATCGGCTCCGAAGCCAGAGGAGTCGAGACTGGAGGCATCGAGGCAGACCGTTCCGCCCTCGGCTCCGAAGTCATTGGAGCCGAAGGAGAAGCCTGCCTATGTCTTTTGGCGGTCGGGTCCGACGGACTGGTCGGAGCCGACGCCTTTCTTTAGCAGGAGAAGGAGAGGATGCTAAAGCTTCTTCAAAAGAGGGTTTTATAAGGCCTTTCAAAATAAGCTTATTTTTCCTCTCTTGGAGGACCCTCGAGGAAAAAGCGTGACACACGCTGCAGGACTCCTGCAAATGTTTGGCGCCCAAACAATATACACACAGAGAGTGGTCATCCGTGATAGACATTTTAAAACTACATTTAGTGCATTTTTTGAAGCCCGAAGGCCTAGGGGCCTGAGACATTATAAGAAAACTGAGTACTCTCTCACAGACAAAACTTTGTTGGGAAAGACTGACCCTACAAGATTAACTTGCCGTTTACAATGATAGCCAATTAAAATAAAGGCCAACTGAAGACATACAACAGTGAATAAAGTATACAGAAATCCAAGAACCCCTAAGGTTCAAAGGGATTAACCAACAGGAAAGGCCCTATGGAAGAAGGGAGCCTGTACCGGAACAAACACCAATCACACACAATTTTTCTTACAAAAAGTTTTCAAAACACACACACAGCACAGAGTAGCTGTTAAAACAGCTTTTTGTTAAAGAATTAGCAAATTTCTGACAGAAAAAGTTAGTGAAAAGACACTACTTAGCTCAGCCAGCTCGAGACCACGTCTTTGCTAGTTAGTGGCAAACGAGATCTGGGGGACTGGTAGTGGTGCATCCTGGGATATAGTAAGCTCAGCCAATAAGAGACTTCGCTCTTTGGCATAAGCGTGCTGAGTCGGAGCCGAGGGATCGGCTCCGAACCCATCAGTCAGAATGTAGGCGAGATAGGATCACATAACATCTTCTAATTTATGTTTAAGGGTGTTGGGTGGGGGCTGTAGTGTGTTTTAGTGTGTGTTGTTACTGTGATGCGTGTGTGCGAGAGGAATATAGTTTGTGTGGTGGTGTTTTGTGTGTGTGTGTGTCGTGTGACGGAGTTAGAGTATTTAATTAGGGGGGTGTGGGGGGCACAGCCTCCCACATGGGGGGTGGAGGGGGGCTTGCCCCCTGCATATAATAAGGGTAGGTGTGTGTGTGCTTGTTTACTTGTGTGCATGTATGTTGTAATGGTGTTTGCAAGTGTTGGGAGTTTGAATTTTGTGGTTTCGTGATTGTGTTGTTGTTGTGTCTTTCAGCTTTTCCCGGTTAGGGGTCGCCACTGCGGAACTCCGGTCCACTAATGATTGGCAGTAGATTTATCACGAACGCCAAGGTGCCAGCTCGACGTTCAACCTTCAACGAAGGCATGCCCATTACGCATGTCTTTCGAACGCCCACCCAACTGCGGGGAGGACATGCAGACTCCACACAGAAGGCACTCCCCGCACTCCAGCCGGGAATCGAACAGGAGAACCTCTTGCTGTGAGGCAACAATGCTACCGCTTCGTGATTGTGTAGTTTCGGGTATTTGGATTTTCTACTTTGTAGGCTCGAGATTCTATAATTCGAGAGTTCTGAAGTTCGAGCTTATAAAGTGAATCCGTAAATATATATATATATATATATATATATATATATATATATATATGTATATATATATATATATGTGTGTGTGTGTGTGTGTGTAGATATATATAGATTCACTTCAGAAGCTCGAAATACTAAAATCTCGAATTTCAGTATCTCGAGCCCAAGAAGTGGAATCCACAAAACAACCAAAACTAAAAACTTGAATACTGGAAGTTTTGAATTTCGCGGTTTTACTACACACACACACACACACACACACACACACACACACACACACACACACACACACACACACACACACACCATCCACCACACAAACACACACAATCACTCTATTACATGAAAGGAGGGGGCAGGCCCCCCTGCAACCCCATGTGGGGCGCTCCCCCACACCCCCCTACTTAAATATTCTCACTCCGAGGTCGCACTACATACAAACACACAAAAAACACCAACACACATGCTTTTTCTTCACACACACACACACACACACACACACACACACACACATCACAGCAACAAAACACACTGACACACACCACAGCCCCTACCCAAACCCCTTAACACACACACACACACACACACACACACACACACACACACACACACACACACACACACACACACACACACACACACACTTACCTGAATACATAACCATAGCGGAACAAAATCCCAATCCATGTTAGGCAGAGCCCCTCATTGACCCTCTTCAAGAGAAATCTTGACAAGTGGATGGGAGATCCTAGGTTTACCCCTGGGATCTCTTCTGTGTCCCTACTAGACAGAGGCACAGTAAACTAACCTTAAAAAAAAGCTATCTTCTGTGACCTACTATACAGAGGCACAGTCAACTAATCTAAAAGGGTGGCGAAAGCCAAACACACACTGGCTAGGCTTATAAATGCCTTAGGGCAGATAGCCTAGTATCAAGCTATGAACCTATGAACTTTAGAAGCGCGAAATTCAAAACCTCTGGTATTCGAGGTTTTGAATTTTGCGCTTCTAAACTTTTGCTGTTATGTGGATTCGGCTTCTTGGGCTCAAAATACTGAAATTCGAGATTTCAGTATTTCGAGCTTCTGAACGGAACCCATATATATATATATATATATATATATATATATATATATATATATATTATGTGTGTGTATCTGCATATACACACACACACAAATATATCAAACTCTACCTCTCTCTGTCAACACACACACACACACACACACACACACACACACACACATATATATATATATTCCCTTCACAGAGACTTCCCTTACTATGGAACAGGGTCCCGATCTACATAAGACAGAGCCCCTCACTATCACTCTTCAAGAGGAACCTTGATGAGTGGATGGGTAACAGAAAGTTCACACCGGGGATCACACCAACAGCACTACTAGATAGGGGCCAAGGGTACTAGCTGCTAGTACAAGGGTCTAGGGAACTACTAAAGGGGCGGTGAATACCGCACAACATGGCTGGGCTAATATATGCCTTCGGGCAGATAGCCCAGTACCAACCTATGAACCTAATGAACCTATATATATATATATATATATATAATCAGAATTTGAAATGTTTATTATGTAGAGACAAACAACTGAGACTAGTTCAGGAACAAAGGCTGAGTACTTTTTCTTGTATGAAATGCAGGATCTGTGATGTAATATGTAAGACTCAGCACTATAAGCACCCCATTTTGAATTTGAACCTAGATTTTATGACTCCTATAATACAACAAATGTAGTATATTTAGCAAATTGCAATGACTGTGACTGTTTCTGTGTGGGTAATACGTTGAAACGTCTTAGGGAATGGGTATACCAACACTTATATGATGTTAGGAACAAGAATACATTAAATACTGTAGCTAAACACATTATAGAGTTTACCACACACAGTTTTAGCTTTAGAGTTTTACAACCAGTTGCATTAAATTTAAGAGGAGGAGATAACAATAATTACTTAGAACGGGTTGAGCTTAGGTGAATTTTAAAAATGTAAGCACATATCTACCCCGGACTTAATAATAATGTATGTGTTAAACTAGAACTAGATGCTTGCCATTTGAATTGCTTTTAATTTGCTGTTAAATTGTTGCTAATTGGTTAATTGTTTAATTTGGATTTTACTATATGTATGCCATGAGATGATATTTGTTTTAAGGATCTGATGAAGCTAGTTTGTCTGCGTGAAAGCGCTTGTCTGTTTTTACTCTCCTTTATTAAACTGGAAACTTCAGCCGTGGTGGTCTCATTGGGTTTATTTTATATTGTTATTTTTCACAAGTTAGACTTTTGGGCTGCGTTGATAGTGTTTTACATTTGTTTGGTTGTTTTCATATATCAACTCTGCGACATGGCTGAGATTGCTTCTATAGAACTCGACTGTAACCCGGTTAATGACAGTATGCGATCGAGATGGGAGAATATTTTTTTGCAACAGGACAATCCTCTTTCGGCTTTGAACTTTGAAGAGTGTCTTGAAGTTGGACTACAAAATAAGACTGAGAACTTTGAACAATTTTCTTCTGTGGTAAGAGACCTTGAAAATGACCTTTTTAATCTGAAATGTTATGTATGGCAAAAGCAACACTTAGAGGCATGCTTGAACTTTCATGTCATCCCGACAGGGATGAGAGTGTTGTGCATTCCAACATATGGAGGCACTCACCCTGAGCTGCTGAGGAAATGGCAGCAACTGAATCTTGTGTTAGGTTATAGTTACATGAGGCTTATAGAATATTTTAAACCTCTAGAGGATGAACTGATGGAGAAAGTGCAACAGCAACATCGTGATATTGTTGATCGATAGAAAGGTGAACTGTATGCCAATGTGTTGAATAATGTCTACATGAATGTGTCCTTGTATGAGAATAAACTGCAGCAGGTTAAGCAACGCAAGCTGCAGAGAGACTTTAATGACTTTTGCTCTGGGAATGTATTTACTTGGCCGAGGGCTACTAATGTCTCCACGCAGCCTGAACAAAGTGTGACCTTTTCAAACCTGTTGGGTTCTGTGTTACCGAGTACTCCAGCGTTATTCTCTACCAGTGTTAATAGTACGAGTTCGGATGTTCGACAGAATTATAACCCTTCACAACCAACTGTATCTCAGCGTTCAGCTGAATTAGGCTCCACCCCTCACCCTAATCAACAAGCGATGAATATGATTACTACAGGAGCTAGGCTGAAACAACTTGCTCCATATACTCACAACCTTTTTTTACTGTTACTGGTAAAACAGTGGCCGTCTCAGCAATCACAATCAATGAGTCAAGGTCGGCGAAAAAGGAAGTATTCAGAAGAGAAACCTATTCCGAACAGAAAAATGAGACAATGAAGAATTTAGTTATAAACTTGTCGGACCATGTACTCATGGAAGCAGAGACTGCTCTTTTGAACAAAGGTTTAACTTTAATATCTTCTACTAGTACTAATGTGAGTGAGTTATTAACTGACTTGAGACTTTTTGGTCATAATGTTGCCTTAAAACTGTTTTTTAAAAATAGTTCACAGCAGGATAGTAGTACATTTAGAAGAAAGACTTCTTATATTCCTGCTCTGCCAGCTCATGTTGAGTCGTTCATCAGAGCCTGTGAGAGGGATGTGTATGAAAGCTTTTATAATAAACATAAAGGTGCTTTTTACAATTTTGAGTTTAAGTGAAAAATACACTCTCTACAGAATAATATAATGCTGACTATTAGATCTGCTGATAAGGGAGGGGCAATAGTGCTAATGAACAGACAGGACTATGACCGAGCTATGTGTAATATGGTGAATGAAGCCAGTATTTATAGGCTTTTAGATCGCTCTCAATATGAAGTCATTATAAGAAATATTAAGGATACCCTATATAATTTACTTATGTGCAGACAACTTGATGAAAAACTTTATTCTTGTTTTAGCATGGAACATCCTATGATCCCTTATATCAAGGGCTCACCTAAAGTTCATAAGTCTTTACATCAACCTCCTTTGAGACCGATTGTTGATGCCCATATCTGTTTATGTGGAAAGTAAATTGGGACCGTTGGTTAGGAGAATACCCACCATATTGAAAGATACTACACATTTTTTGAATGATTTGAATGATTATGGAGAGAGATTTGACTCAAGTGATTCTTTAATGGTCACTTTAGATGTACAGAGTTTGTTTACTTCAGTCCCTAACACTTATGGTATAGAGGCTGTAAGGGAGGTCTTGAATGATATGAGAGACGTGTAATGATGAAGTGATTTTGATATGCACGTTACTGGACTTGATTTTGTCCAACAGCGTGTTTATGAAGAATAGTAAGATCTATTTACAGCAATTGGGTGTCGCCATGGACACCCAATGTGCAAATTCGTACGTTAATTTAGTTGTCTACCATTGGGAAATGCAACACTTGTTTAACAATGCCTGTAGATCACACATAAAGTTATATAGACGCTTTGTGGACGATGTTTTTTTGCTTTGGGATGGAGAGCTTTCCCATTTATCTGAATTTATAACATATTTAGAATCGACTACGCATTTCTTAAGGTTTACTGTGACATGTTCTTTTGAGAAAGTGGATTTTTTGGATGTCTTGGTTCGTAAAATTGCAGCAGGGAATATTACTACTGGCCTATTCCGTAAACCATGCCGGCGAAACAGCCTGTTAGATTATAGTAGTTTGCACCCTAGGCATGTGTTTCCTTATATTATAAGAGGCCAATTAAACAGGGTAAAGAGAATTTGTATGTTTAAATCAGATATGGAGAGTGAAGTTAATGTTTGGAACAGTTGTTTTTAGACAGAGGCTACAAGGGTTCTAGTTTCTGTAAAATAAAGGATGATGTTTTTAATAATGTGGGAAATTATATTTTTGAAGATGGTGTCTTTTAGAGGATCAAATAAACAGTATAGGGATGGGAGAGTTTATTTTGTTACTAAATATGCCAATGATAATAATAAGATGTGTGATATAACCAAAAATAATTAGCATTTTTAACAGCAGATAAGGATACAGCTATGCTTGTAGGTGATGCACCTAAGTTCACCAATAGAAATAATCAGAATTTGAAACGTTTATTATGTAGAGACAAACAACTGAGACTAGTTCAGGAACAAAAGCTGGGTACTTTTTCTTGTATGAAATGCAGGATATGTGATATAATATGTAAGACTCAGCACTATAAGCACCCCATTTTGAATTTTGAGTTTGAACCTAGATTTTATGCCCTGTGTAATACAACAAATCTAGTATATTTAGCAAATTGCAATGACTGTGACTGTTTCTATGTGGGTAAGACGTTGAAACTTCTTAGGGACATTATATGATGTTAGGAACAAAAATACATTAAATGCCATAGCTAAACACATTATGGAGTTTACCACACACAGTTTTAGCTTTAGAGTTTTACAACCAGTTGCACTAAATGTAAGAGGAGGAGATAACAATAATTACTTAGAACGGGTTGAGCTTAGGTGAATTTTAAAAATGTAAGCACGTATCTACCCCGGACTTAATAATAATGTATGTGTTAAACCAGAACTAGATGCTTGCCGTTTTAAGAGGAATAATGTTTGAATTGCTTTTAATTTACTGTTAAATTGTTGCTAATTGATTAGTTGCTTAATTTGATTATTTGGATTTAACTACATATATGCCATGAGATGATATTTGTTTTAAGGATCTGATGAAGCGTAGTTTGTCTATGTGAAAGCGCTTGTCTGTTTTTATTCTCCTTTATTAAACTAGAAACTACAGTCGTGGTGGTCTCATTGAGTGTATTTTATATATGTATATATATATATATATATATATGTGTGTGTGTGTGTGTGTGTGTATTATATTATATACACACAAACACGCACACACACACAAATATATCTATCTATATATATATATATATATATATACATATATATATATATAAATATAAAACTCTCTCTCTCTCTCTCTCTCTCTCTCTCCCTCCTTTTTGAACTAGACTCTCTGTTGGCTTAGGCCTTGTTTCATATTATAGATTGATAGTAACCCTTTTTTACCATTCTAGGTGTTTGTCTTTATCTCTTCCTTGAGATAGTTTGTGTTGCCAATGCTAATATTGGCACTAACTATTTCTTCTTGTGTAATTCATCTGTGTTTTTTGTCATTGTATCTATGTTGTTTCCTCTGTGGTGGTGTTGTGGTGAAAGTCAAGTCTTGAAATTTCAGTCTCTTCAGACATCCTGTGCCAGATTATTTTAACAGCTCCTGGGATCCATGGCAACTTTGGTTACTCTTGTCCCATTTACGAGTATTTACATGAGAGTACTTCAATGGATATTGGCAGTACAATGGTCAGTTAGGTGACCACCAATAAATTTCTCCATATGGATCACCAGTGTTTGTAGAGAACATGCCACATGGTGGGTCCAAGCACTGGAGATCTCTCAGGGACGTCCTTTTGTTCTATCCTTAGCAAAGGCCACAGTAATCACAAATGCTTCCCATTTGGGGTAGGGGGCACTGCTTGTGGAACACAGTCCAAGGCACATGGTCTCCCTCAAAGCCAATCTGCACATCAGTGTTCTAGAGATGGGAGCAGTCCTTCTAGCATTGCAGGACATTCTCCGTCTGGGGATGATGGCTATACAAGTGGACAACAAGTCAGTGGTACAGCAACAAACGGGGGGAACCCATTCTTATCCCTTGTGTCAAGAAGCAATGAGAGTGTGGCAGTGGGCGAGCTCTTCCAACCATTTTAGGTTCTTAGGAGGTTACCAGGCTATTGACTGGAGGGTTGTTTTAACTCTAGCTTATTATTCCCATTATATTTCAAGAGAAAAAGTCTAGTCACTGCCTAAGATTATTAAGATTATTATTAGTAATGATTGCCCATGTCCAAGAGGGATGTGGGAGCTATTCCCGGCAAAAATTTGTGGTTTCCCATCCATTCATCCAGGCTCCTTTTGAACAGAGTCATAGAGGTGCTCTGCTTAACATGAATTGGTAGCCTATTCCACAGAAGTGGCAACCTCTGTGAGATGAATTTGTCTCTCCAGCATGTCCTATTTAAATTGCAGGCCATATTTAGGTTGCTGGAGCGGGTAATTTTAGTCCCATTTGACTTATGGTTGTGCAGCAACTTCATCAGGCTGGGGTTAGAGATTGCTGTGTAAGCCAAGCACAAGTCTTCCCCTAACCAGCCTATATGCTACTGAGTACAGTGACAGAGACTTCAGACTGTCTGTGTAAGACATGTGCTGAAAACCCTGGATCTTCTTAGTTAGAAATCTCTGGGGGGGAATCTATCCAGTTGCTGCAAGTGCCTGGTACAGTACATACCAAAGGGGGCATTATACTTAATTGTGGGCCTGATAAGGGATGAGTATAGGGGGATTATATCCTCTTTTGCTCTTGAGGCTATGCCTTTGGTAATCAAATGTGTGATGTAGAATGCCTTTCCAGTGGACACATGGTGGCCAAAGTTTAAGTCACGGTCTACTTGTGTGCCCAAATTCCACACTACAGCATTTGTACTTTAGGTATTGTTGTTTATTTGATAGTTAGTAGGGACATTGCTTTTACCAGAGGGGATGATGATGCATTTTTTTGCAATTAGTTTGAGTCCGTGGCTTTGGCACCAATCGTTGGTCTGTGTAAGCCCCTATTGGAGTACACTGTCATCACTTAGTCAACAATCACAAGTTTGCAGTCATCAGCAAACGTGGTCAGCCATAGCCCTTTTGTTTTGGCTTGAATTTCTGTGAAGTAAATAAACAAAAGGGGGCCCAGTACTGACCCTTCTGGAACCCCACTGGTGACAAGTCTGCTGGTTGAGGTGGAGTCACCCATTTTGATAGCTTGTGTACAGTTTATTTTATTTTTTTATTTTATTTTATTTAACATTTGTTGACCGGGAAAGTCCGACTAGGTTCCACAGATCCTGTTTTCAGCAGAGGCCCGGGGAGAAATGCTTCAGAAGCATGTCTTTAGAATGTGGGAGGAAACTGGAGTACCCGGAGGAAACCCACGCGAACGTAGGGAGAACATGCAAACTCTGCACAGAAGGCACCCCAGCCGAGAATCGAACCAGAGAACCTCTTGCTGTGAGGCGACAGCATTAACCGCTGCACCACTGTGCCGCCCAAAGTGAGTTAGTGAGCCAATTTGCAACCCACCTAACAACAAAGGGTTGACATTTAGGTGGGTGAGTTTGTCAATAATACCTGAATGGGGGCTTGTGGCAAAGGCCTTCGCCAAGTCCAGATATGCTATGTGCATAGATTTGCCCTCATCTGTGGCCCTGGTCACATTTGTAAAGAAGTCTACTAGGTTTAGCAGGCATAACTGAACCTTTACAAAGCCAAACTGGGTTGGATCAAGGGTTTAGAGGTCACCTATATCTTTATTTATGAGGTCCATCATGATACGTTCCATGGCCTTGCAGATATGGCTAGTCTGGCTTATGGGTCAATAATTTCCTGGATCTTGTGCTAAGCCGCCCTTGTGGAGGGGGTAACAGTCACAGTTTTCCACTCAGCTGGGACAAATCCTGTATTCAGGCTGTTTTTAAATGGTGTGCCTAAGAGGGTTGTTAATTCCTGTTTTAGTTTGTTTAGAATGTTACCTTGGATGCCATCAGGACCCATAGCTGTGTTTTTTGACTTAGATAGAGCTTTGGTGACCTGTTCTTGAGATATGTAGGGTGGGGGAACCTGTTGAAGGTATGGTTTGTGATATGTTTGAAGGTGATAAAGGGGAGAAATTTTTGCCAAACCTGTCCGCTAGTAGGTTAGCAATTTCTGCAGGATCAGTGTGTGTAATATCATTTGTCACTAGTTCAGCACATGTCTGGGTCCTACCTTTTAGGCAACAGATGTAGCTGAAAAAAAAGCCATATGG
Organism: Protopterus annectens; assembly: GCF_019279795.1. Taxonomy (NCBI): domain Eukaryota; kingdom Metazoa; phylum Chordata; order Ceratodontiformes; family Protopteridae; genus Protopterus; species Protopterus annectens. The sequence continues at coordinate 1,307,021,115 of NC_056746.1, read as the reverse complement.
TTAGCCTTAGCTGTGTTTGATAAATTTTTTCTCAGAGTTGCCCTTAGAGGATTTTATAAGTTGCCTTATTTGTTTATTTGGGTTTAGGAGGGTACTTTTCCAGTGCTGGGACCTCCCTTTGGTATTCTTAGATAACAGCTTCTTACACTTGTGCAGTATTTATGCAAGATGTCCACCATGGTGGCTTCTTTTTTTCTTGAGACTCTTACTTTGGTCCTATCCAGAACAGCTGAGTCTATACATTTGTATAAGTGTTGGTACGGGGCATCAGAGTATACTTTAGCATAGTTGTTAAGACCATCTGTGGGGACTGGGGCTTTGAAATCATTTATGCCAACCCCTTGAAGGGTCTAGTTGGCTTTGGTGAAGTTTTTTAATCTGACTTCACCTCTGATGGGTTCTGGAGTTATTGCTACTTCAAAAGTGACCGACTTATGATCAGATTTTACTAATGAGGGTCCTACACTTACAGTAGCACAACGGTCTCTCATGTTGGAGAGAACCAGGTCAAGTACATTTAAGCCCCTTGTAGGATGGTGTACAATTTGTTGCAGGGTATTTGAGTTAACAATGAAGGAACTTTTGTGCAAGTAAGTTGGGGCTCGTATATGTTTCTCAGTTCATGGTAGGATAGTTAAAATCCTCATGGCAAGAGTGTTAGGTTGTATTTTGATTGACTGACGTAAAACCAAATAAGCTGTATGAGCATCTTGATTCATGGAGGGGGTCATGTAGCTAGCAGTGACTTACCCCATGGTAGTCTGAACTTGGAGTAACTTCATAGAGTTATATTGTCTAACCAGTCTGGAGGAGTATATATCTTTAATGTAGAAAGATACTCCACCACCTATGGTTCTCACACTTTCATTTTGCAGTTGGAAGGTGTGGAAGGCATTTTAGCCTTGCAAGGCCTGGGTACTGTGTGTGGCCTTGAACCAGGCTTCTGTGACTGCACAAATGTCTACATCATCCAAGGAAAGGAATGCTTCCAGAGAGTGCAGCTTTTGGTTTAAACTCCTATCATTCAGCAGCATGACCCTTATTTTGTTTGTGCTGGATATTTTCACGTCAGAAGTTTTGTTTTTGAGACCTTGCCTAAAAAAGGCACTATGGGGGAGGCAAGAGCCTTAGCCAGCAGCCAAAAGCCCAGAAGTGCCAGGTGCAGACCATCTCTGGCAAAGCAGTGAGGTCTATCAACCATGTCATCCCAAGCTGACAGAAACTGTGGCCCCCTTGAATGACACCAAAACTAAGCCAGTTATTGTCAGTTATTTTATGTTTATATTGTGGCATCATTCTAGGTAAGGGTAAAATGCTGCTCAAAGGTTAGGGACATACCTGCCTGGGACACATATTCAGAGAGCTCAATGATGTCTCTCCTCATGTAGTCCAGTGAGGTACGTCTCAAGCCGTTCATACCAACATGAATTATTACTGAATCATAACAGTACTTATTGTTGAGTGACTTGAGTGTATTTGTGATCTGACAAATCCTGGCACTGGACAGACAGACAGACAGCTGACAGTGACTTTCTCCTTATCCAACCTGTTGAGTGGGACATCAGTATGTCTCACTATAGAATCTCCAATAACAAGAAAATTAGGTTTGGGTGTGTTGCACCTTAAGGGCCTTGGCAATGAGATACTGGGGGTGGTATGTGTTTTGAGTGCTGTGGGTGCTGTGTCAGGTATAGAAACTGTGTGCTTAGGCGGTCTCTGGTGTTTAGGTAAATTTTTGGAGAATATCTCCATGTATAATGGTCTATGTGTTGAGTTCAAGCTTTTTGTATGAATTGTGCTATGTGTGCTTTGTGTAAGAGTTGTGGAGTGTGGGATTACAGCCTCTTCGGTGTTATTGTTTGGTGCGCGAGAGAGCAGGGATTCCAGTTTCTTGGTGTAGATACATATCTCACACTCCTAGAGTGATTTAGTAGTAGAGGATTGCCTGTGTACATGAGGCAGTTGCTACACTGTGTCAGATGACCTATATCAACTAGGTTGGCAGGACAAACAAGGGTAGTCTGACTCTTCATAATCCTAGGTTTAGACCTGTTACTGAGTAGAGCATTTGTTGATCACACAGTATTTTTGGAAAATCAGTGGGCCAGAGGAAGGTCGGCAAACTCACTCAAGCTGTGTTAAAACAAACACAAACCCACGCAAATATGGGGCTTTTATAACAAATAAGAGGAAATGGTTGGAAACAAATTAGCCAATCCTAAGGTTCAAAACTGAGCCCTGTTTACAGTAACCTTCAATTAGATCAGTCCAAACCGTACCTTCCTTCCACGAGGGCACAGGGGGACCTCTCCAACAAAAGATTTCCTGATTTAGTGCTCAATATGTACAACCAGAACTAGATTTAGCTGGTCTGAATCTAGCCTATGCTACAGCAACAAGAAGTGCAGCAAGAATCCAACCACAGTAAAAATAGCAAAAAAGTTGAAATTGCAGTGGATATGGTTTAAATGCAGCAAATGCAATTACAACTGAACCCTGTTTACATAACCTTTAATTAGATAAGTCCAAACTGTACCTTCCTCCCACGAGGGCACTGGGGGACCTTTCCAACAAAAGATTTCCTGATTTAGTGCTCAGTCTGTACAACTAGAACTAGATTCAGCAGGTCTGAATCTAGCTTATGCTACAGCAGCTAGAAGTGCAAATAAGAATCACAGTAAAAACACAGTAAAAAACAGTCGAAATTGCAGCAGATATCGTTTAAATACAGCAAATACAATTAAGTCATAGTACAAGTGCAGAAAACAGTTTAAATAAAGCACTTAGTGTTGAGCTTAAACCAGAAAAAAAGACACTTAGAATAGCAGGCACAATAAGCATGCAACCAGCAATTCCCAGCTCAGAAGGGTGGAGACTACCCTCTTCTCCTACAAGAGTGTAGACCAAAAAACCTTCTTAATGTATAATAACTGACCTGAAGCCCAAGTGCTTAAACCAGAACTAAGACAGTTTTAGGATAACAGACAGAATAAGCCTTCAACAAGCAATTCCCAACTTAGAAGGATGTAAGCTAACTCCCCTGCCACAAGAGCATAGACTGCAACCTTCCTTATGTAAGATAACTACTTTGAAGCCCAAGTGCTTAAATCAAAACTAAGAGGCTTAGAATAACAGTTACAGTTGAAAAGGCTACTAACAAGCAGTAATAAATGCAACTGAATACTTTTAAGAACAAGTAACAAATAGCAAAATAAAGTAATAAACTATGAAGAAGTACAGATGCAGTAAAAGTAGCTGAATAAGTATTTTTAGTAAGTGGGAAGGGAGGAAACAGAAGATAATTCAAGATCTGATGTTGTCAATCTTCACATAATCCTTGACTGTGGACCCTCGGAACCAGCTTGGCCGTTATTCCAGCTCTCGCCTTCCAAACTCTTGAGCTAAGCTCAACCCATACTGCTCTTCCTCAAATCACCTCAGATCTCTTTTGCTGCTTCATAGTGCCAGACACATTCTCTCTCAGCTCTTGAGAGAAAACTATTTAAGTAAACTGTAAGTTAGACTCTTTTATTTTCTTCTTTCTGACTATTATCTCATATATCTGTACTTCCCTTTGACAGTTTAACTTGTGTGTGCATGTGTTTTTCCTTTTATCTACTGTTAGGTAGTTTTTTTTTCTCAAGTACCATTGTTGGTACTTTTCTCCCTTTTACTTTCAGGTATTCTTAAATACCATAGCTGGTATTTTCTCCCTACTTGCTTTTACTTAGTTTTAAAAAAGCCTTTTCCTCTCTCACTTGTTAGTACGTGTGTGTGTGTGTGTGTGTGTGATGTTTTAGATATTTATTTAAGGAAAATTTTGAAAGGACAACTTGAAACTACATTATACAAGAAACAGGTTAAAAATGTACTTATCTGGCAAGAGATAGTATTCATCCCCCATATATGTTTGACAACATTATGAAAAAAATAGATGGCTAGAGTTAGTAGATTAAACACTCAAGATGCTGATTTGATCCAGCAGCTAAATGAAATGACAAGTGATTTTGAGAAGAGGCTATTGTATAGATAGAGCACAGGCTATGAGGGACGATATCCTAAAAAACAGGGATTCCAAGTATCCACCAGTATTTTCCAAAAAGAAAGTTGTAGATGTATTCTTAAATTATGATCAGAATACTAAGAACATAAAAGACATCATTAAAAAACATTGGTCTCTCTTATCTTTTGTCCCTGAATTATATGATACTCACAAAAATCCAATATTTAGTTATAGAAGGTGCACAACGCTGAAAAACAAGCTATGTTATAAAGAACAACTTACTCATGAGGTTAAAAGGACTGAAGTAAAAGGCACTTATAAATGTAATAATTGTGTTTTTTTGTAAGTTTATTTATACTGGTACTAGCTTTGTAGATCCTGTTAGACGTAGTACTTTTGATGTTCAGGCTTATGGTAATTGTAGTAGTAACTTTATCTACATGGCACGGTGCACACAATGCGAGTCTTTTTATATAGGAAAAAACAATCAGAAGTTCAAGAAATGCATAAGCAACTATATTTCAGAAATTAGAATGAAGGTTTTAACTAACTCTTTGTATATTCACATACATAACACTGACAATGCACACACCTTTACATTTTTGATACTGGAGAATATACAACCCTCTATAAGAGGAGGTGACATAAAAAGTGCTACTGAAATACAAGAAAATAAACGGATTTTATACTTTAAAGCACACTATAGACCATGTCTTAATGAAGTCTTCTTGAAACCAGAATTGATTTTTTTACATAATTACATTAAATAGAACATTTTTTATATAGATGTATCAAGTTGAAAACTCATTATAATAATGTTTTAATAATAAAGTTTTTATAGTAATTTTTAAATAAAATGTTTATAGTTATGTTTCTTTAACTGTTTAGTTAATTATTTAATTGCATTGTGGTTTTATATAAATACTAACGGACAGTCAATTTAATGTTAATGCCTGATGAAGCAGTACCTTCTGTGAAAATACTTAGTACTTGCATTGTGTTCCATTAAACGGTTTTACTTTATCTGAACTAGTACTTGGCTTTGATGCATTTTATTTTATTATTTGATGGACTTTGTTATTTGTATCAACTTGCTGGCTTGGTTTCCCTCATCTGTGAACTTGTAAAGGTACGAGATTATACTCTTCACCTTTACTCCGGCTTAGGAATCTCTATAGACCACAAAAAATCCCATTTAGAATCTTCCCAACAACAGGAATTCATTAGAGCTATGCTTGACATAGTCACCAGCATTGCGTCTCTTCCCCTAGAAAGATTTCAGAGGATCAGATCACAAGTGATCCAGATCATTCACAGCAAGAACGTAACAGCAACATTCATTCTACAGACTCTAGGGTCAATGGCAGCCTCTATCACTCTAGTTCCCCTGGCCAGATATCAGATAGATTCATAGGTGTATTCATAGGTGTGTACTAGGGTAATGGCCCTGGAGCCTTTACAAACCTAGCCCATGGGACTACCCTGACATCGTGCTACCCGACCTTAGTTCCCTGATGTTCTTCATTCCACATTGCTGCAGTCCTAACTATTGGGTAGTCCGCTGTCCAGTCGGCCCGAATACCAAAGTATATGGCTGACGTCGGTCAGGGCGCATTAGACTGACGTCAGTACGTCAGGGTACTAATGCGCATGACCCACGCCATATCCTCAGTCTTTTTTGCCGCATGGTCCGATGCAGAAGCAATTTTGCGAGTGCAGGTTGGCGTTCTGAAAGTTTCTGAAGCCAGAGTTTCAGACCGAATCAAAGTTGGCTAAGTACCCCGTTGGGGAATATTTTGGTTTTTTCTTGCCTCAGTATTTAACCGGATGTCAGAAAAAGTGAATAACTGTATTTCTTGTGGGAAACAGATACCTCATAGGGATTACCATACTTTGTGTATACCTTGTTTAGGGCCTGAGCACGACGTTGTTGGATGCCGCTCTTGTGCTAGATTTAACAAACGCACTATTAAGAGAAGGTTAGACTGTGCCAGGTTAGTGTTTGGGAAGCGTTGTAATTATAAAATGCCGGCGGATGCTCCGACGCCGGCTTCGGCTAAAAACGCAAGGACAAAACAGCAAAGCCTAGAGTGGAAGAACCGACAGTCCCAGACGTCGGTTCTTTAGAGGGCTCAGTGGAGCCGGAGGTTTTGCCAGGTGTTTCTTTGGAGTCTCAGGGAGAGACTTTACTGTTACAGGATGTATCCTCTCAGGAAGTAGGCCAGGCTGAGGGGGCTTCTCAGGTGGCTGTTCTTCCCTCTCTTCCTAAGGTGGTTAGAGCCTCCCATTCTGTTTCCAAGGCTTCTTTGAGGGGCAGGCCAAGTTTTGCTTCAGTGGGGGTTTCTCCTAGTGCTTCAGGGTCTTTGCCTAAGAAACATCTGCTTAAAATGGCAGAGGATTTGATTACTATGATAAGGGGTTCTATGCCCCCTCCTGATAAGAGGCCTAGGGTGGAACCTGAGTTTGAGAGTTTTGAGCAATGCTCGGAGGCTTCTGAGTCTTCGGCTGAAGACTTGCAGGAGTACCCTCCTTATTCTGATTCTGATGTGGATGATTCTACTCCTTCAGCTTCTCCTCCTGAGGATTTTTCATTTTCAGAGACTCTGCATTCCATGAGGGAGCATTTTAAATGGGAAGGTCAAGATTTCTCTGATTCCAGGAAAAGGCTTAGGGAATTCTTGTTTTACCCCAGCATAGGCCTTTAGCTATACCTCCTGTTTTGAATGTGGTGGAAGATGTTTTGCAGAGTCTTCCATGAATACTGATTCTTTGCCTCCTGCTCCAGTTAAACCGGATAGGTATTATAGGGTGCCTGAAGCTCATAAGTATCTTTTAAGAGTCCTAGGGCAGACCCGAAACTGTCTCTCAGGGGCCTAAAGGTGTGAAGGCCTCAGTTGTTAAAAATCCTGTCCCTCCTGATAAAGAGGCAAGGGCTTTGGATAGATGGGGAAAGAAAGTGTATACTTCTTCCACTTCAGCCATGAGGGCGTTGAATTGTCAGTTTCACATGTTAAAATATCAGAATTATCTTCTTTCACAGTTGAAATCTAAGGTGGATGCTCTGGCGGAAGGTATTGAGTGTAAAGAGTTGCAGGATTTAGTTCATGTGTCTGAACAGGTGGGTAAACATTCCTTGCAATGTGGTTTTGATGCTGTGCAGGCCTCCTCCAGGGTGGCTGCCACTGGTTCTGTTTTTCAAAGGCACGCCTGGTTGAGAGATCAGAATTTAGCTGAGCATGTTAAGACGCTGGATTTTGGATGCTCCTTTGCAGTCTGATGTGTTGTTTGGTTCACCTGTAGAAGCAGTTTTGAAGAAAATGGAGGACAAGGCTAAGTCTATGCAAACTGTTAAAGATTTTTGCAGGTGCAGCCTCCGAAGTTTAGTAGAAATTGGCCTGCTAAGGGATGGACTTATCCTGCTTATGATTCCCAGTCTAGGGGTAGGTCTAGACGTGGTAGGGGCAGAGCTCAGGGTTCTTTTAGGCCTAGGACAGGAGTTCCCCTGCTCAGACTTCTGGTGAGGGCAGGGGTCAGTCCTTCGTAAGCAGACCCAATGACCTGCCTTTTCAGCTGCCAGTTCATTCTCGCCTGGCAGCACCGTTGGGAGGAAGACTGTCTCTTTTCAAAGAAAATTGGGATTTAATTACCCAAGACAGATGGGTTCTGGATATCATTCACCACTGTTACAGGTTTTATTTCCATACCTTGCCTCCTTTCAAAGGCATGCCAGACATTCCTCCTCTACAAAGACAAGAGGCTCACAAGCAAATTTCTCTGTTACTCCAAATAGGGGCCATTCAGCCGGTTCCTGTGCCAGAAAGGGGCCTAGGATTTTATTCTCGCCTGTTCCTAGTACCAAGAAGGGGAACACGTGGAGACCAATTTTGGATTTATCTATCCTCAACACTTATCTGGACATTCCCAAGTTCAAAATGTTGACGTTACAACAGCTTTTATCTCTGCTGGGCAAAGATCACTGGATGGTAACTTTAGATCTCAAGGAAGCTTACCTTCATGTGCCTATAAGACTAAGTTGCAGAAAGTATCTGCGTTTCGAGCTGGAAATTCTCATTATCAGTTCTCTGCATTGCCCTTTGGCTTATCTACTGCCCAGAGTATTCACAAAGGTTCTGGCTCCAGTGATAGCTTACTTCAGGCTAAAAGGAATTCAAATCTATCCTTACTTGGACGATTGCCTGATTCTGGCTCAAGAAAAGGAAGACCTTCTACAGCATTTGGAATATGTCATAGCAGTGCTAAGATGCCTAGGGTATTCTGTGAACGAAATAAAGTCCAGTCTAGTACCCTCTCAAGACATGTGCTTTCTGGGTGTGAGACTGAATACAGCAGCCCAGATGGCCTTTTAACCCCGGACAAACAAAAGAATCTTTCCAGTTACTTCCATCAACTATCTCTTCAGTCCGGGCTGACTGCAAGGACAGTCCTTCAAGCCTTAGGGTTCATGGCATCTTGTATTCTGGTGCTTCCCAATGCCAAACTGCATATGAGGAAGCTACAATGGTATCTCAAAATGTATGGACACAGCACTGCCAGGATTTGGACACTGTCATTCAAATAATACCTTGCATTCAAAAGGAATTTTTGTGGTGGGCTCAGGAATGTCACCTAAACAAGGGACTCTCTGTGACCCGCCAGAGGCGAGTCAGATTCTAACGACAGATGCCTCAGACATTGCTTGGGGAGCTCATCTAAATGGAAAGTGGATACAAGACAAGTGGCCTGCCAGACTACAGCATCTACATATCAACATGAAGGAGATGTTAGCAGTCCAGTTTGCATTAATGGCTTTCAAGGAGTTACTTCTTCCAGGGCAGGTGTTGATTCTAACAGACAACACAACTGTCATGTGGTACATCAACAAACAAGGGGAACACATTCTTACCCATTGTGCAGGCAAGCAATGATTTTATGGGAGACTGCGCCAGCTTGCAACTAACTCTTCAGGCAAGGTTTCTGCCGAGCACAGAACTCCTTAGCAGATGTGTTAAGCAGACAAATCATGGATCCCCACGAGTGGAAACTGGATCTTCATGTATTTCAAAAGTTGACAGTGTCCTGGGGAACTCCAGACATAGATCTGTTCGCTTCTCCACTAAACCACCAGCTGCCAAAGTTTTGCACAAAGAGGTTTCATCACACAGCTTGGAAAGTGGATGCTCTTTCTTTCAGTTGGAAAAATCTTCATGTGTATGCTTTCCACCTCTGCCTCTTCTTCCAAAGGTGCTTCTAAAGGTCAGACAAGACAAGCCAAGGATGATTTTAATAGCTCCAGATTGGCCTCGCAGCACTGGTACCCATTACTGAGGAGTCTGGTAAAGAAGCCTCCATGGCCTTTACCCTTGATTCCACACCTGTTGTCTCAGAGAGACGGTCACCTGCTCAATGTCAAGCTTCACTCTCTTCATCTAACAGCCTGGCATATTCTGTTTTGAAAGATAGCAGGTCTCAACTTCCTCAACAAGTTTTAAATGTGATTATGGAAGCCAGGAGACCTAGTACAAGGAAAGTGTACGCAGAAAAATGGAAGAGATTTTTATTTTGGAGTGCAGCAAACAATTTGGAGATTTCTGAGCCAAATTTGAGTGTGGCTCTTCAATATCTTACTGAGTTATTGGACAAAGGTTTGTCTTTCTCTTCCATTAAGATTCATGCTGCAGCAATTTCAGCTCACTATGATTGTGACCCACCGCTGTTTTCGCATCCTTTGTTCAAGCAATTTCTTAGAGGGGCAAAGAATATAAGACCCCCACGAGGGCTCCTACTCCTGCTTGGGATCTCAATTTTGTGTTGGAGAAACTTACTCTACAACCTTTTGAGCCTGCGGCTACTACTGAATGGAAATACTTGTCATGGAAGACTGCTTTTTTGTTGGCCATTACTTCTGCAAGAAGGGTTTCTGAGTTGCAGGCCCTTATGGCAGTGGAGCCTTTTTTGATTTTTCATAAGGATAGAGTATCTTTACGTACTAATCCTTCCTTTATGCCTAAGGTGGTTTCTAGTGTGGCTTTAAACCAAACTATTCATTTGCCTACTTTTTATGCAGATCCCCAAAATAAAGGGGAAAAGATTTTGCACACTTTAGATGTACACAGGCAATTGCGTTATTATTTGAGCAGGACTAAGGATTTTAGGCAGTCTCAGCAGTTGTTTGTTTCTTTTGCTTTGAGTTCTCAGGGCAAGCCTGTGTCAAAACAAACTATTTCTAGATGGATTGGGTGTTGCATTACATTTTGTTATTCCCATCATGGCAAGGAGATTCCAGCTGGGATTAGGCCTCATTCCACTAGGGCTACTGCCACTTCAACAGCATTTCTGAGCGGGGTGGCAACTAAGGATATTTTGGAGGCAGCTACTTGGAGTTCAGTGCATACTTTCTCTAAGCATTATCACCTTCCTCTCTACTCTAAGTCTAGGGCTGGTTTTGCCACAGCTATTTTGCAGGGCATGTTGTCAGTTCCTGCTTCCTTATGATTTGCCAGCCTCCCTTACCTCTGCTTTGGGATTCTACCCAATAGTTAGGACTGCAGCAATGTGGAATGAAGAACATAGTACAGTTTTGTACCTACCATAAATGTAGATGTTCGAGGATCCACATTGCTGCAGTCCAATTTACCCTCCCTCCTTCCCTCTGTGTTTAGGGGTGGTTGTGTAGGTGAGGTTATATTCTGCTAATTTTGTATATTTTGTATATATATTTTGGTGCAGGTATGTTGGGAGTTTTTGGTTTTGGCCTTATCTTTTCAGGGTCTTCTGACATCTGGGGCAAGAAAAGACTGAGGATATGACGTCGGTCATGCGCATTAGTACCCTGACGTACTGACGTCAGTCTAATGCGCCCTGACCGACGTCAGCCATATACTTTGGTATTCGGGCCGACTGGACAGCGGACTACCCAATAGTTAGGACTGCAGCAATGTGGATCCTCGAACATCTACATTTATGGTAGGTACAAAACTGTACTTTTCCCATCCACTCATCAAGGTTTCTGTTGAAGAGGGCCAGTGAGGTGCTCTGTTTGACAAGTATGGGAAGTCTATTCCATAGCAAGGGCAGTCTCTGGGTTATGAACCTGTCCCTCCAGCATGTTCTGTTAATTGTGGTAATGAGGTTGAGATCACTGGAGCATGTGGTGCGGAGGGATTGGAATTTCTTTAGATGTAGCACGTCTAACAGAGCTGGATCAGACATGGCTTTGTATGTCAAGCTGAGATCGCCTCTAAGTAGGCGATATGAGACAGAGAATAGTTGGAGTTTTTTGAGTCTGTCCATATAGGACAAGTGTTTAAGGCCTAGGATCTGCTTTTTGAGGTACTTTTGTGGCCTCTGAAGTTGTTGCAGGTGTCTAGTGAGGTACATGCCAAATGGGGCATTGTACTCGATGATTGGCCTAATGAGGGAAGAGTAGCGGGAGACAATGACCTCTTTCTTCCTGGATACAAAACCCTTAGTAATGAGATGTGCCACATAGAAGGACTTTCTGACCACAGTGGCAATGTGGTGGTCAAAAGGGAGGCTGCTGTCAACCTGTGTTGCCAGATCTCTTATAACACCTTCTGTGTTCAGTGGACTACCATCGATGTGGTAATTCATAGGTACCAGTTTTTTCCCAAAGAGGATGACGACAAATTTTTTTTCATTGAGCTTAAGGACATGGTTCTGACATCAATCGTTGGTCTCAGTGAGGCCTTTCTGAAGGATGTCATCATCATTTGGGGAGTTAATAATAGTTCCCAACTTACAATCATCTGCGAACTTTGTCAGCCAGAGACCCTTTGTGTTGGACTGGACGTCAGAGAAGTAGATACCAAACAGGAGAGGACCCAGGACCAAACTCTGTGGGACTCCACTCGTGACTAGTTGGCAGTTTGACTTGGAGTCTGCTACTTTCACACTGTGGGTTCTATATGTGAGCCAGTTTGCAACCCACCTAGTGATATAGGGGTTGATGCCTAGCTTAGTGAGTTTTTCTGTGATTCCTGAATGGGGAATGGTATCAAACGCCCTGGCCATATCAAGGTAGGCTGTATGAACCACCTTGCCTTCATCCAAAGCTCTGGTGACTGACTCAAAGAAGTCAACCAAGTTGAGCAGGCATGATCTACCCTTCACAAAACCAAACTGTGTGGGATCCAGAATTTGGAGATTCCCTATATCCTTGTTTATTAGGTCCATGATGATGCGTTCCATAGCTTTGCGTATCAGACTCGTCAGGCTAATGGGGTGATAGTTCCCAGGGTCTGTAGTCGCTCCTCCTTTGTGGAAAGGAATGACTGTAGCAGTGTGCCATTCAATAGGGACAAAGCCTGAGGTGAGGCTGTGATTGAACAGGGCACACAGGTGAGGTACCAGTTCACTCTGTAGTTCATATAGAACACAGCCAGGGATATTGTCAGGTCCCATGGAAGCTGTATTCCTGGCCTTGGGCAGTGCTGTTTTAACCTGTGCAGCAGTAATACTGGGTGCCTGACAATCTACTGGTATTGTGATTGGTCCTTTGGGGGGGGGGTAACGTTTGCACTGAATGTCGGGCAGTATATTGGCAATATCTGTTGGCTCGGTATAGGAGGTACCATTGTGCAGTAGCTCAGAGCAAATCTGGGTATTGCTATGGAGATTCTTTACATAACTGTAGAAGGCCTTGTGGTTGTATTTACTATCTGCTGCAGTTCTGTTTTCATTGCTAGCTTTAGAGGATTTGATGAGGGATCTCAACTTTTTATTAAGGCTGAAAGGGGAGTTTTTCCAGTCTTGGGACTTCACCTTATTCTGCATCAGTTTCCTCCTCCTGTTGTAGAGTTTGTTTATGGCAGGAGACCACCAGATTGGCTTCCTTTTTTTGGAGGAGAGCGTCTTGGTTCTATTGGATATGGCGAGATCCATGCATTTGTGTACATGTTTGTACAGTGCATTGGTGTATGATTAGGAGGTCATGCAACTATTCTCCATTTGCATGGGTGCCATGAAGTTAGCCACCTCTGTTTTTAGGAGCCCAAAGTTAGCTTTGGAGAAGTTTTTCATGGTGGTTACCTTTGCGGGGTGGGATGGGAGGGATGTGGATTTCCAGGTTGATTAGTTTGTGGTCGGATCTAACCAGGGAGGAGTTGACTATTGGTGTAGAGCAACAGTCGGCCATGTTAGTAATGACCAGGTCAAGGATGTTGCTACCTCTAGTAGGGGTAAGAACGAGCTGGTCCAGGGCATTTGAACTAATGAATTCCAGAAAATGTTGGGCAAGTGTATTGGTACATGAGTAGTTTTCCCAGTTAATGGAGAGGTAGTTGAAGTCACCCAGTATTAGAGTGTTACGACCTGAATCGCTGTTTTACCCAATGTTAGCTGCACCTGAAGTATCTCTGATGCATTATGTTGGGCTACCAGTTTGGAAGTGTGCACATCCTTTATGAATATGGAAACACCACCATCTTTGGAGCTTCCGTCCAAGTTCTGGGGCCGAAAGGTGTGGAATGAGTTATAGCCTAGTAGTGCAGGGGTGCTTTCTGCTGCTTTGAACTAGGTCTCTGTTACAGCACAAATGTAGATGTTCTCCATTTTAAGGAGTGCTTCGAGCGAGTGCATTTTCAGATATAGACTTGTAACATTGAGCAGCATGACCCTCAGATTGCATTTGTTTGTAGCTGTTACAGTGGTAATTTGGTCTTTGGAACACCACCTAAAAAAGACACTATAATGGTGGCAAGAGCCTTGGCCAGTATCTGGGAGCCCAGGGGTGACAGATGCAGGCCATCTGTGGCAAAGCATCGCGGTCTGTTAATCATGTCATCCCAGGCAGACAGATACTGGATCCCCCTTAGAATGACACCAGAAACAGCCAATTGTTGAAATCGATTATTTTCTGCTTGTACTGTGGTATCATTCTGGGTGATGGTAGGATACTGCTCAGAGCTAGGGTCATACCTGCCTAGGCTACATAATCCGAGAGGTCCTTCATGTCTCTTTTCATGTAGTCCAGGGAGGTACGTCTCAGGTCAGTCGCACCTACATGTACAATGACAGAGTTATATTTTTACCTGTTGTTGAGGAACTGAGTGCGTGCGTTATGTGGCGGATCCTGGCACCTGACAGGCTGCTGAGTATTACTTTCTCCTTATTCAACCTAGTGAGTGGGACATCAGTGTGCCTCACTATCGAGTCACCTATGACTAGTGTGTTGGGCATGCTGTTCTGCCTTAGGGGCTTTGGTTGAATGGAACACTGTTTATGAGAGTTATTTGTCTCATGATTAGTGTTGTGTTGTGGTGGTCAAGTGCGTTTCTGCCTTGGAGGTCTCTGCTGTTTGGGTAGATTTTTATTGAGAGCCTCTGCAAATGTGTGTGGTTTGTGTTTTTATGTGAAGGCAGTGCTGGTGTGTGTTCTGGAGGGCTATGTGTTCCAGGTGGTGTGGTGCAAGTGTTGACCTTCTCCTCTTGACCAGCTATTCCGGTCTTGTCTGGAGAATGTGTGGCTTCCAATTTGGATATATAAGTGCATCTCTCGCAAGTCTGAGTGTTGGGAGGTAAGAGGAGAGAGTTGTCTGTGTACATGAGGCAGTTGCTACATTGCCTCAGGATTTCCATGTTCATCAGATTAATAGGAGAAAGCACAGGGAACCAAACGGACAATAAACTACAATTTCTGGTCTAGAAACAACTCCTCTTGTGGTAGATAGGCTACCTAATGCTTACCACTCCCATTGACAAGCTGTCCTCCGACATAGTAAGGCTTGGGGAGCTCAGAAGCTTACAAATAGTCCTGGATACAGCAAATCTGTATCTGGACTTCTTCAATGGCTTCTGGCCCCTCAATAGTCCTTATTGAATCAAACAATGTCCCATCTGATTGTGATGCAAGGAAGACCTAAGTTGGTGGCTTCACTCCAGTGAAATATTGTCGGGCTGTCCCTTTGTCCCTCCTCAACCCCAAGCCATAGTGACTACACAAGTGTCCCACATAGAGTGGGGGGCATTATCTGGGAAAAACAGACCAAGGCACTTGGTCCCAGCTGGAGGCCAATTTACACATCAGTGTTCTAGAGATAAGGGCATCATTCTACTTGTTGGTGCTCAGGAATATTCTTTATTGAGACCTTCCAAGATTCAGGTATCTTGGGACTCTGTCCCGTAGTCAAGGATTACATGAAGATTGACAACATCAGATAAAGAAGGTGTCTTATTTACCATAACGTTCCATCTATGTTGTTGATTTTCACTAATCCTTGATATTCCCTCCTTCCTTCCCCCTGCCCTAAGAACTCTTGGTGGATCAAATCTCTCCAAAGATTGGCTTTCATTATAAAGTCTCAGATAAGGCTTGTGATCTGTTATTCTTGTCTGTCTTTATTGTTTGCAAACTCGATCTGAGGTGATCTGGGGAAGAGCATTATGGGTAGAACTTAGCTCGAGAGTTTGGAAGGTGCAAGCTGGAATAATGGGTTCAGAAGCATTACTTAACCAAACTATTAATTTGCCAGTTTTCTTTTCCAGCTATCTAACAAGGGGGAGCACTGTTTCATTCCTTGGATGTACATAGACAACTCAGATTCTTTCTTCACAAAATGAATTACATCAGGAAATCTAACCAGCATTTTCCTTTTCAAAGGCTAAATTGGGAAAGCTAGTGTCAAAAGTAACTTTTGCCAAATGGCTCACTGATTGTATTTGTTATGTCTACAAAGATAAAGGAGTGATGCTGCCTAGGCCACCAATAGCAGCAGATTTGAAAATATCTATTTCTACTTCTTCCACATACTTATCTAAAAAGTATCTGTGCTGCTGCCACCTGGTCCAGTGCCCATACATTTGACTGTGTCCCATGATTTGAGAAAAAGACAGAAAAGACAACATTAGATGCAAATTTATGTACTCACCACAACAATGCATCTGTGTATTTTGTTAGTGTCCTTCAACCATCCTCACTCTATTCGTCCTTCCATATCATAGAAGATATCCATAATCTCTTCTGGTATGACCTCTGGGGTATACCCTTAAGTTCTTTACTCCCTTTTGCAGCTCCAGAGCTGACTATATATTAACATGTTTCTATATCACTTCCTACATTGTTATTTTTTGGCCTTTTATGGGTTACTACATGATTAGTCCTTTAGATTTTTAGGCCTGAGGGCAAACTCAGTCTGAATTGATGTGGTGTTTTAGGGGATTATGGGTAAGGGAAGGAGCCTGAGCTATAGAGCCTAAGTCTGGAAAACGTGGCCAAAGTCAGATCCAAAACCCATGAGTTGAGGAAGGATGGAAATAGACAACACAGGCGCATTGTCATGATAAGTACATAAGTTTTGTTTATACTCACTGTAAAAAAAGTATTCTAAGCAGGGTCAAGGCCCACTCTACCAGGACCTTGGCTTCATCTTGGCTTTTTGGAAAGGAGTGTATTCTAGAAACTGCTAGTAGCCCTTCTTTCTGTACATACTTTTACACAGCACTATAAGCTTGATTCCTTCTCTAGGTCCAGGTCAGGCTTTGCTAGGGCCAGTCTTCAGGAGCTCCTGGACTCTTCCATTTCCACCTCTCAAGTGTAGTTATCTAAGGTAATTACCCATATAGCTAATCAATGATCAATATGATGAACATGGTACATTGTAAGTAAAACTTATCGTAACAGTATATGTTCAAATGATCACTGCTGCAGTAGCCAGTCTCCCTCAATCCCCTTGTATTTTGGTGTGTTTGCCAAGGTGAGAATGTTTATTTTTTGTTGTTTCTAGCATTGTCCTTTCAGCACTCAACCTCCCCATTTATGCTGGCAGGAAAGCTCTGAAAGGCTTTGCACCCAAATTTGTCTTTTTGTCAGTTCAGTTTGAGCTGCCTGACAATTTGGGCACATGGAAGGTGCCCTGAAGTTTTGAAAGCT
This sequence comes from Protopterus annectens, assembly GCF_019279795.1. Classification (NCBI taxonomy): domain Eukaryota; kingdom Metazoa; phylum Chordata; order Ceratodontiformes; family Protopteridae; genus Protopterus; species Protopterus annectens. The sequence continues at coordinate 1,307,004,227 of NC_056746.1, read as the reverse complement.
GCGTGGCTGTTATATCCTTGACAGGATATAACCCATATAGCTAAGGCTACAGCGGCAGTGACCAGTCGAACATCTACTCTTATGGTAAGTTTTACTTACACAACTGCACTTTCCTAGCTAACTTTTTGTGAGAATATTCTGACATACCAGTTACTTAAAGGCACATTGCTCCTTTTCTGAACTCAGGATGTTACACATAGCCCCCTCCCAATACAAAACATGGGATGTTATGTGATCCTATCTCGCCTACATTCTGACTGATGGGTTCGGAGCCGATCCTCGGCTCCGACTCGGCACGCTTATGCCAAAGAACGAAGTCTCTTATTGGCTGAGCTTACTATATCCCAGGATGCACCACTACCAGTCCCCCAGATCTCGTTTGCCGCTAACAAGCAAAGACGTGGTCTCGAGCTGGCTGAGCTAAGTAGTGTTTTTTTCACTTACTTTCCTGTCAGGGATTTCCTAAAATTTATACAAAAAGCTGTTTTAACAGCTATCTCGTGTTTTTGTGTATGAGTGAAAATTTTCTGTAAAATTTTTTGTGTGGTGATTGCGTTTTTCTGACTAGAGGTCCCCTTTGAGTTGAAGGGCCTTCCCCTGTCAGTCCGTTGTTGTTCAAGTCCAGTTTTATTTAGGGGCTCTTGGATCCCTTTAGTTATTTTTGTCTATTTGTGACAGCCTTTGGTTAAAAAAAAAAAAAAAAAAAAAGAATTTTTTCTGTGATAGTTAGTGTGTTTGGTTTTTGCTAGTTCACTAAATTGGTTGCCATAATGTCACAGGCTCCTAGGCCTTCAGGTTTTAAGAAGTGCACTAAGTGCAGTTTCAAAATGTCAATAACAGATGACCATTCTCTCTGTGTGTACTGTTTGGGCGCCAAACATTTGCAGGAGTCCTGTGGTGTGGGCCACCCGTTTTCCTCGAGGGTCCCCCAAGAGAGGAAAAATAAACTTATTTTAAAAGGCCTTATTAAACCCTCATTTGAAGAGGCATTAGCTTCCTCTCCTTCTCCTGCAAAGAAAAGGGCGCCGGCTCTGACCAGCCCGTCGGAACCGACCGCCAAAAGACATAGGCAGGCTTCTCCTTGGCTCCACGGACTTCGGAGCCGAGGCGGGCGGTCTGCCTCGATGCCTCCAGCCTCGACTCCTCTGGGTTGAGCCGGCGGCTGGGGCCTCGAGGCGGGTCACCTTCATCGGCTCCACTGATCTTGGAGTCGATGAAGGTTGTCCTCAGACACTTCCTCCTCGGCGCCGAAGCCCTCTTGCACCGATGGAAATTGGTTTGGACACTCCTTGGCGCCGATAATTATCGAGTCGATTCGAGCCGGTCCCCTAGTCCCTTGGAGCCGTTGGAGAGGCCTACCGGACCCGTTCGGTCTCTTCCAGGTCATCAAGGATGTCAGATTCGGACATAGACAGGGTACTCCAAAGACTTTTCCAGTCCCCAGTCTTTCAGAAATTAGTTTCGGCTCCGACCCAATTGGCTTCGGAGCCGATAGCCCATTCCATTACCATTCCTCCTCCGACCGCCGGCTCCGTGGAGCAGGTGCTGATGGAGCCAGTGGAGATCCTAGGGTCGGCTCCGACCCTTACTCCAACCCGGCCTTGGTCGGAGTTTAGCACACGGACTTCTTCGGCCGGGCCCGGGGGTGACGTTTCGGGACCAATGCAGTCGGTTCCAAGCCTCCCTCTCGGTGCTTCGGCCGCGGGACTTCCGTCTGCTATCATGGCTCGGAGACTGGACCCTCCCAGGATTCTGGGGGTCCGGCCTTCAGAGCTATGAGGAGTGCCTTGGCCAAATCTTCTTTGGCCATCTCTACGGCTTTACCGGCACCTTCCCTGGGCATGGAGACTGGGTCTTTGTCAGTTCCCCTGTCTCTAGGCAGCGGAGCCCCGGGGCCTGAGGTTACCCCCACTGGGGGTTCCCCTCCTCCTGAGGGTCTTTCGGAGTTGTCTTCGGAGGAGCCCCAAGGAAGAGATCGTGCAAGAGGAAGCACGTAGACTCCCCCGATGAGTCTCTTACATCGGACACTGATCTTGATGATGCGGAGGTGTCCCCAAAGTCGTCCTCGGATGATGTCTCATTTGCAGACATTCTAGAGATCCTCAAGCAACGAGGCGGCTGGAATTCCAAACCCCCCTCCGCTGATGAGTAGGTGTTCCTCAAGGCCTTCGGGGCTCAGCCCTCCGCCTCCTGGGTGTCTCCGCCCTTCGACGAGCTCCTAGATTTGGTTTGTCGGAGGGCGTGGGAACATCCAGATACTGTGGAACCAGTGGCTTCTCGCCCTAACAAATTTTGTCTGCCCCACCCGAGAAGGAGTTCTTAACGAAGGCGTGGCTGTAGATGCCATGGTGGTGGCATCTGCTACCCAGCAGGGCGTGGCAGAGGCTTCAACGTCCGTCCATCCTCCTAATAAGGAGTCTAGGAGCATGGACGATGCAGAAGCGCACCCTGAGTTCAGCGGCCTTTACTCTGAGGTCCCTGAATTATTTGGCACATTTCACCAGACTACAGAGGGATCTGGTCAAGGAGCTCTCAGACTCCCTCTCAGGTAACCTACCTGAGCAGCTAGCCCAGTCGGTTGGCTCTCAGTTGGCTACCCTTACCTCGATTTCTAACTCGCCCATGAGGCTCATTTCATATGCGGCAAGGCGGGCAGAGCGGCAGGCACAGGCGTGGCTCTATGAAGACAAGCCTGGCTCCGTTTGTGTCATTTCGGAGGCCTTCAAGTCTTCCTTTGCCGACGCTCCCTTTGATGGGTCCTCTTTGTTTGGACCCAAGGTAAAGACAGTCTTACCCGCTGTGAGCAGGAGGGAAAGACTTTATCTGCCGTAGCACGATTTTCCACTCCCTTCGGCTTTATCCCAAGGCCAAAAGAGGAGGGAAGATGTAGTTCCAAATCACAGAAATTCTTTCCTCAACAGCAGGAAGATTCCCCTTCCAGAGGCAGAGGAGGGAAATTTTTCTGGGAGGCGCCGTCCCAGAGGCGGCAGAGGCCCCGCAACACTGGAGACCATGAGTCCTTTCGTGGCTCTTCAGCCTCCCACACTCCATGAGGGATTGCCCGGCTGTGCTGCTCGGAGCCAGTCGGGTGCCGTTTGCCAAGCACCTAAAAGCCTGGGAGTCTATTACTCAGGACAGATGGGTACTTGGATTATTGCGGAGGTTACACCATTCCCTTCACACGCCCACCCCACCGTCCAAAAATCCCGGACCCACCACCCAGTCAAAGGGAAATTGCAGCCGTAGAAGCTTCAAAGCTACTAGAAAAGGAGTCATCCAACCGGTCCCCACAGACCAGATCGGATCCGAAATTACTCAAGGTTCTTTTTAGTGCCAAAAAAGACAGGGGACCTGAGACCCATTTTGGATCTCAGCAAACTAAACCAGTCCGTCATGAAGTCCAAATTCCGAATGGTCACTTTACAATCCATTCTCCCATTGTTGGAGAAAGATGTTTGGATGTGCTCCATAGATCTCAAGGGTGCCTATTATCACATACCGATACATCAGGCGTCCAGGAGGTATCTGCGCTTCAGCCTGGGAGACAGTCATTTCCAATTTTATGCACTGCCCTTTGGTCTTACCACAGCCCCCAGGGTGTTCACCAAGTGTTTGGCAGTAGTGACTGCTCACCTGAGGAGTCTCGGATTCCAAGTGTTTCCCTATCTGGACGACTGGCTCCTGACTGCCACCACCAGGCATCTACTACTAGAGAACCTACAAGCCACCATCTCCCTGGGTGCTTCCCTGGGAATTACATTCAACTGGTCAAAGTCTGTCTTGCTGCCTTCTCAGCGCATAAGATTCATAGGAGCAGAGATAGACTCAAAATTAATGCGAATCTTCCTTCCTACCGAAAGGATACAAACATTACAAGATCAAGTCCGAGCCCTGCTTCTAAGATCCAAAGCCCCAGCCAGGATGGTCCTGCAACTTTTAGGTTCAATGTCTGCCACGGTTCTCCTAGTTCCTCTGGCAAGGTTGCGCATGAGGATTCTCCAGTGGCTATTATCGACACAATGGTCTTTTCAGGATCTCCCCCTCAATCATCACATACTGATTACAGAAACGTGCAAACGGGACCTCCGCTGGTGGCTTCTGCCATCCAGTCTGAATCAGGGAAGACCCTTTGTTATACCCCCTCCGGTGGCCACCTTGACTACGGATGCCTCCCAGACGGGGTGGGGGGGGCATTGTCTGGGCAGGTCAGTTCAGGGTTCTTGGCTTCCAAGCGAAACATTTCTCCATATCAATGTGTTGGAAATGAGGGCTGTACTTCTGTCCTTACAAGCCCTCCACAAGTTTCTCCCTCAAGGCATTATCGCCATCCACACAGACAACATGTCGGTGGTCTGGTATCTAAACAAACAAGGAGGGACCAGATCTTACCCCTTTGCAGAGAGGCCATGAGGGTGTGGGAATGGGCAGTGGCTACCAAGCTTCCTGGTAGCGACCCACATTCCAGGCAAATCCAATGTATTGGCAGACAGACTGAGCAGGACTATTCTCTCTCCTCACGAGTGGTCTCTGAACGAAACAGTAGCAGCTCAGATTTTCAAGATGGGGGATTCCGTGCTGCGACCTGTTTGCAACACCACCTAAACGCGAAGTGCAAAGGTTCTTTTCCTTGACCCAGCGTCAGGGGAGACAGCTACGGATGCTCTAGTCCAACCTTGGCCAACAGGACTGCTTTATGCTTTCCCTCCGATTCCACTCCTCCCCAAAGTCATCCAGAAAGCTTCCCAATTGGGGTCCACAATGATTCTAATTGCTCGTACTGGCCTCGTCAGGTATGGTTCCCCTACCTACAGAAATATACCCTGGACGGTCCTTGGTTCTTGGATCTAATTCCGGACCTTCTGGTTCATCAGTCGGGACAACAGCACCAGTCCCTTCACACTTTGAAATTAACAGCTTGGCTCCTCCACTTCCGACTATAGTCAGAAATCACACCTTGGACCCGGAAGTTATTCACATTTTATCTTCAGCCCACAAACCCACCACTAAGAAATTGTATCACAGTAAGTGGAAGAGGTTTGCTATCTGGAGCTCAACTCAGAGGCTTAGACCCTATTACTGCCCGATACCAGAGGTCTTGAAATTTTAACATCCTTGTTTAATCAAGGATCTTCAGTCTCTACTATTAAAGTCCAACTAGCAGCTATCTCCAAATTTCACGATTCCATAGACCCACCGTTGATGAGCAGCAGATTATGTAAAACTTTCATGAAAGGTGCTGTGCTTTTAAGACCCCCAGTTTTCATCCTGCGCCTCCGTGGGATCTTGATTTGGTACTTCGTGCCTTAACATCTTCCCCTTTGAACCGGCTGCTACATGTGAGTTGAAATATCTGTCTTGGAAAACTGCCTTCTTAATTGCAATTACCTCTGCAAGAAGAGTTTCAGAACTTCAAGCCCTATCTATCAAACCACCGTACTTGATTTTTCACAAGGATAGAGTATCACTTAGGCCTAATCCATCTTTTGTCCCAAAAGTTTGCTCTAATCTCTGTCTCCAACAATCTTTAGAGCTACCAGTTTTCTTTCCAAAATTTTCAAACAAAGCGGAATACACCTTCCATACATTGGATGTTCACAGGCAATTGCGCTTCTATCTAGATAGGACTCAACAAATTCGAAAACAGATCAATTGTTTGTGTCCTTTTCAGATAATAAACTGGGTAAAACCATCACTAAAGCTACTATTGCCAAATGGATCAGAGATTGCATAACTCAGGCTTATTCCTCTTCAAATAAACAACTTACAACATCTGTCAAAGCTCACTCTACTAGAGCTATGGCTACCTCTATTGCATTCCATTCCAAGCTCGCTATTTCTGAGATTTGTGCTGCGGCTACTTGGTCCAACCCGCACACTTTCATTTCCCACTATAAATTGGATGTGGCATCTAAAGGGCGAGCATCATTTGGTTCCACGGTACTCAGGAGTGTTTTCCAGTGAGCCACCCAGGATTTAGGTGCTAGGGGCTGTCCCATCAGTCAGAATGTAGGCGAGATAGGATCACATAACATCTTTTAGTTATGTACTCACCATAACTTCAGATGTTTGGGATCCATCTCGCTACATTCCTAATACCCACCCTCCTTCCCCTGCCTTGGAGATCAGAAGAGATTGAACGGTTTGAGTTCTACTGTTTTTATCTTGTATCATCTGTCAATGTTATATAAGCAGTGCATGCGTGTGTGCATGTATGCGGACAAACTAGATCTGGGGGACTGGTAGTGGTGCATCCTGGGATATAGTAAGCTCAGCCAATAAGAGACTTCGTTCTTTGGCATAAGCGTGCCGAGTCGGAGCCGAGGATCGGCTCCGAACCCATCAGTCAGAATGTAGGCGAGATGGATCCCAAACATCTGAAGTTATGGTGAGTACATAACTAAAAGTTTGTGACACAATAGACAGATTGTATGACCTTTTCCAAGCCCTTTTCCAAGACACACTCCTTCAATGACTGAATATCTTCTTTTTAATGTTGCTTAGCTTCCTGCTGACAAACCATACAGATTGTTGTTTGCCTTGAATTCCTTAGGAATAGCACTGCTCTTAAATCTGCCTCTGATGCATTGTATAGAGCAGGGGTCTGCAACCTGTTGCTCTGGAGCTGTATGTGGCTCTTCTACCCCTCTGCAGTGGCTCCCTGTAGCTTTGACAAATAATGGCCACTCTACCGCACAACACACACACACACACACACACACACACACACACACACACACACACACACACACACACACACACACACACACACACAGTGATCTAGCAATGGACTTTAAATATTGCTTTTATAAACTTACAAACTCGCAAGAATAACATGATTTCTGTTGCCATGTGTTCCACACACACTGAGAGCAATCGAGCGATCCCCTGGCAGCATCTCCTGAAAGGTTTCTGTACCACTCATACCCCTGTCTTACCACAAGAAATCTGGACATAGTCAAAAATAAAGGGGAACAAAGGAACAAAAATAGGGATTGACTTTATATATTGCTGTTATAAACTTAGAAACATGCTAACATAACATGGTTTCTGTTAACATGTATTTTACACACACACACTCTCACACACACACACACACACACACACACACACACACACACACACACACACACACACACACACACACACAGTTACCTCTCAGCTGTGCAGATTTTCACAGAATGTCCTGACTTTTGCCTCATCTTTTTGGTCTGTTTCTCATAAAATTGTGTTTTTCTGGCAAATCACTGAGGGCTGAATTCAGAAAAATACAGACATTTGAGTTTCAGACTTCATACCCTTCAGAAAAATTATCCTAATGCAAAATCTGTTATTCTATCAACTTTCTAAGTTTGTAAGAGCAATATTTAAAAAGTGTCCCTATTTTTGGGCCTCTGTGCCCCATTATTTATGGTTTTGTCCAGATTTCTTGTTCTAAGAGGTCGAGAGATATGACACACACACACACAGCAATCGAACAATCCCAACAAAGGAACAAAAATAGGGACGGATTTTAAATATTGCTCTTATAAACTTAGTTCTTTTATATTTAGTACAATAACTATATATAAAACGTTATACGCTGTGTTATCATCATTTTAGGGGTCAAATAGGTTTTGTGGCTCCCAATGAATTTTATTTGGTGGAAGAGGGACCAAAAATGGCTCTTTTGATAGTGAAGGTTGCAGACCCCTGGTATAGAGAGTGAATTTTTTAGTAAAGTCAAGAGTGACTAACACAGATTCAGAAAGTAGGATCCCTTTTAGTTAATTAAATTCTTTGTCTCTCTGTCTACCCCTGGAGGCCATTGCACCTTAACAGGAGAACAGGAACTTTTGCCTTTGTGAGATCTGTCAAAGGACAGCAATAGTGTTAGGTACAAGCTTTCTGTAATATACAACCAGTCTAAAAACAGCCTTTACCTGTCTTTTAGTGAAGAGTATAGGCCAGTTTTTTATGACCTCTACTTTTCTAGTCATGGTTTTAACAACCGTCTTCCTATAAGGTATCCTGATCAGTCATTGTCTTACAGCATTCTCAGTTACCTTTTTAACATTTACAGTCATGCCTGACTGCCTTATGGATTCTTATGCAGCCTATACTTTTGGTTTTCTGTCCTCTGAATGAATGACCATATAAGGAGTGAGACTTCAGTATTTTATCCATCAGCCTCTGAAAGGTAGCTGAAGCTCCATGATGGTGAGTGGAGATAAGCACCAGTATCTGTTTTTCAAGTCTAATGTTCATAGGAAGCTACTAGACTATTGGCCCTGAGGCCCTTACAAGCCTAGCCAAGAATTTAGCCCATCTTCCAACAAGTCAGCACCCGATGCCACTGTCCAGCACAGACATAGGTGGAATCCCAGGGGTGTATTTTCTGTTCCCCATCCAGGTATCCAGGTTGCACTTAAAAAGGTTAATGAGGTACTCTGCTTGATATGGAGAGGGAGTCTATTCCACAAAGGGGGGAGTTTCTGGGACACAAATCTGTCCAGCCATCAAGTCCTATTGATGTCACAGATCAGGCTGAGGTCGCGCATGTGGGTTACTCAAGTGGAGCTTGACTTGCGGATATGCAGCAGTCCCATCAAGGTGGGGTCTGAGATTGCTTTGTTTGCCAGATAGAGATCACCTCCGAGGAGTCCGTTGGAGACTGTCGTGAAGTATCTAGCCTTTTCTGGGTTTTCTGGCTACTCATCAGTCCTTAGGTTCATAGGTTCATAGGCAAATACTAGGCTAGCTGCCCTTGTGGACCATTTTAAGCCTAGCCGATTTCCCTATCCTGAGAATTAAATACTGTACCTTATGTTTGTGAGGTAAACACCTTAACCATTATACCACCCTCCCAACCCTCATTATTATAGCTGTCAAACTTTGATATGCTATTCAATTTCCTAACATTTTTACAGAATTTAATACTTACATGAGATTAAGAGCTAGAACTGTTGGCTGCCCCATTCAGTTTCTAAACCTTTGTCACTCTTAGGTTTTGAATATCTTTTGAACAACTTTACTTACTAAGTGTTGTTTGGATGCTGGTACACTGTAAGGTCTCATTCTAACTTTTATTTCAGGTATTGTCTGTATTTTAAATTCTGTGTTTAGTTTTCCCAAGCATGTCTGAAAACGCTCCTTTATTTCTTAGGAGAATGTTGATGATAAGGCAGCCAATATGTTGATGTTATTCAATTCAAAAGTCCAAATAGAAAGGTAACTATCTCAACAGTCCCCCAAAAAATAAGATAGCAAGATGAGGAAACTATTTATGTAAAAGTACCTGAATATGGATTTGTTCAGTAACAGTAGTCCAATAGGGAACTCCCTAATCCCTATGGTGTTGAACGAAAATCTTTGCCTCTGCCCGTTTAGAAGCACCAGCTCGTCTCCCTGTTGGTATCAAGCACCTGAATAATCCCAGAATTACCGAAGGACATCTGAAATAGCTGAAACCATGTTTTCACAAACCCAAGCGTTGCAATCTAAAAAATGACTTCACATAAATCTTCGCCTTCGACTGTTGGCTAGTGTGGAAAGGTGGTAGTGATTATCTTCAAGAATTTGTTGAACATCTTAATGGAAACATTTGGGGTACAGAATTTACGGTGGACTATCATCATAATGAAATACATTTCTTGGATGTCTTTTTACAGCGCCAACCAGACAATACACTAAAAACTTCTGTATATCGAAAATTTCCCGAATTTAACACCTTGCTCCATGCCAACAGTCTACATCCAAAACATACAATTAATAACATTCCTAAATCACAGTTTTTGCGTCTCAGAAGGATATGTTCCTCTGAGCAAGATTTAAAACAACATCATGATGACTTAGCCAATAGGTTTCTCACTAGAGGATACTCCAGACATACTATCAGTTCTGCCATGCAATGGAGCAAAAACCAATCTAGGGATTCACTACTGGAATATAAAGAACATCAAAAACAGGCAAATCAAGAAACTTGCAGATTTGTTACAACCTATGGTAGAAATACTAAACATCTTCTTAATATTATAGATAAACATTGGAACATACTGAAGTTTCATTCCCTCTTAGAGGACTATTTGGGGGAGCAATGCTCATTTTCATACAGAAAAGGGAAAACACTGGGATCTCATTTCTCACATTATAAGAAAATTAACTCTAGGGATGAAACTTTATCCCAAAGGACATTAACAGGTGAGAAACTAGTTGGAATATACCCTTGTGGTCATTGCAGCTTTTGTGGCTACATATTTAAAACAAAAACTTTTACTAGTAAAAACACTGGTCATTTATATGATATTGTTTTTTTTGGTAACTGTAGTTCGGATTGGATTATCTATCTTGCAACATGCACATGTCAAGCTTTTTATGTTGGACAGACATCCAGACAGTTCAGAATTAGAATATCTGAACACCTGGGGGATATCAGAAATGGTAGGATTACAAATGCCTTATACAGACACACTATGAATCATCCCACTGCCAAGTTTTCATTTACTATCATTGATAACATTATATGCAACCGTGCTTTCAAAACTGGATGGCATGATATTCTGAATAACAAAGAGAAAAGATGGATAGTGAAATTAGGGAGTTTGTTTTCCCCTGGACTTAATGACAAATTATCATAATTCAAACATTGTTCTTTTTTTTACTTTAATATTGATGTTAGAATATGTATATTTTCAAAGCACATGCATTTTGAATTGTATTACATTATGTATACCAATATCTATTTTTATTTTTATGTTTATTTTTGTAACAATTATATTTTCTTCTTGAGACAGGAAATGATGTCATTCTACTTCCGGCTATAAAGGTATTTATAGCAGGACCTTCTCATTCTATGTGTAACAATCTACTGATGAAAGCCATGTGCTGAAACCGGTCTAGAATTTCAGCTTAATAAAGCTACTATTACTTAATTCATTCTTGGTGCTGGCATTTTTTCATTTTGGTCTAATGAACTTCAATTTGCAAGCTCAACACAGAGCTTTTCACTTCTATCTATGGCCTCACTGTATTAATGAGATGAATTTGCTGTATCGTTCGCCTCTCTGGTTATCTATTCTTGTAGTTTACTGCATTTATTTTTGCAGTCAACTCAAATGACCCTTGCTACTTGGCCAGATATTTTTACCTGTGTATGGCATTAATACTAACACCTAATCTAATGTGTTAAGTTCTGTTAAGTTGGACAATCTGATGTCCATTTTCAGTCATTCCTCAACTGTTGGGTTGGATCTGACTCCGCTGCTTCTTCCAGATAGTAGGATTCTTGAACGCTCAAGCTCCTCCCTTTTACCTATAATGTTCCACCAACCTAACATACCTCAGATCTTGTTTGCTGCCATTACGAATAGATATAGATTAAGAGCTCTTAGGCATTAGGCTTTGTCTTACTCAAGTTGTCTTGTGAGTTTAGTTTCAGTTTTGTGTACTATATATAACTCCCTGATTATCCTTTATAAAAGTAACCTAATTTTTCTACTCTAGTATGCCTTTTCTCTTTATACTCTTTGAGTACCTCTAACTAACATAGTTGGTGGTCTTTCTTCCTCCCCTACTTCACAGTACTCTCAAATACCATCATTGGTAGTCCTTTTTTAAAAAAATCATTCTATCAACCTATTTTTCTCCTGTTATTATACTTTTTATACTTTCAGTGTACTGTTGTTGCTTGTTTTTTCTTGTAAAATGCCAGATAAGCTCTCTGGCTTTAAAAAATGTGTTTCCTGTGGGCACAAGATTCCAAACTCGTAAAAAAACAGATAAAAAAGGTGACTGTGTTCCTAATGACAAGGAGACTTGCAAAGGTCTACTGATCATCCTTCCACCTTGACCGTTACTTTGGCTCCTTCATCTGAGCCACCTGCAAAATTGTTGAAAATCCGACTCCTTCACATCTGAAACTTCAGATGGAAAAATCTCCACTAATCCACAGCCCACCTCTGACTTCGGAGTGTGTCTTTTCTAGCTTGCCATCTGCTTCCTCGAATAGTCACCCAGAAAACATTCTAGGCCTTCATTTACAGCTTCTTCTGTCCGATCCCCCAGGAGCCTATCCAAGGCAGATGTGGATAGGCTGAATCCACAGATTCAAATGGGAGTTCTTTTGACTCCAACCCCATTGGGTTTTAAGAACCTCCATCCAGCCACAGCACCATTGATTTCTCCTTCTCCAATCTGTCCTTTGGTTTCAGAGCTGTCAGATCTGAAACCCTTGGGAATGTCTTCCTCAGCTCTGAAGATCATTGCTTCTTCAACTCAGATGGTTTATCTGAGTATACTGCCACCGAGCACCCCAAAGCAAGAAGATTCTTGGAGCTGAAGCATCGGCAAGTCTCCTTGTCCTTAGGAACACAGTCACCTTTTTTATCTATTTTTTTTTACAGGTTGGAGTTGACTCCAAAGCTGTAGGAGCTGCCTCTTCCCCTCAGAGCTTCAGTGTTAGACAGCTCTGTTCTGACTCCTTCCTCTGGTGGGGTGCATTTGGGACAGTGGGAGTTGATGATCCAAGAGGGTCCATTGTCAGATCTGTTGGTTTGGATTCCCGTAGGTGCTGTGCTTTCAAGGTAGTGGGGAGAGTTTTCTGTAGGCCTAGAGAACAGCCAGCCTTGTCCTCTTCGGATCACACTTCCTTGCCTCATTCTGTTTTGCATCCTGAGCCTCATGTATCCCTTCCCCTGGACAACCAGGGATCTGGAGATTCTTTCTCTGACAGATCCTATCACAGCTCTTGAACGGAAGCCTTACTGTCTGTCTCTGGAGACAGTCGGGGGTCATCTATCCTTGCACCAAAGAGCCAGGCTAGATATCACAAAAGATTTATAGGTGCAGAGGATAATAACCAGAAGTTATTTTATGCTATTTTCCCAATCCCCGGCAGCATTTCCGAAGAAGATCCCAGATGTTCCACCCAGTCAGCGCTTGTTTGAACCGAGCTGAACTGAAGTGGGCTACCAGCCACAACTCTGAGCTTGGATACTAGATGACTAGGGGCTTCTGAGCTTCCCAAAAACCATAGGTGACCTGTTTTTTTTTTTTTTTGCTTGATTATATAATTTACTGCACTTTTTATTGTGTTCTGCTTATCTAATATTATATTTTAATACTGTAAATTAAACTGAACTGTTTGTACTGCATTTGTATGCCTTACTGTGCCTGTTAAATTGTATGTTGGTGGTGTTTTCACTGTTTGCAAAGCTTGCTTTGCTGTTTTATAATGCCTGTATAGTAATTGTTACTACTTTTCACTGTTCAGAAAACATCTGCTCTATTTGTTCTTTCTTGCCAAGCAGTGTTTTAAACAACTAATTTCTTTGCTGCTTAAAATATCTTTAGTATCTCCCTGCTGTTTCTCTGTTGTTTAAAACAGTTTTAGTGTCTCACTGCTGTTTTTCTGCTGTTTCAAATATTTGTTTAGTGTTTCCTGCCTAAATTAGTGTAGCTAGTAGCTGTAGCATAGTCCCAATAGAGGTTTGCTGCATTTGGGTCTGTTTGTAGTGGCTGTTGTATTCTGATTACATTTTCCAAGCCATCTTTGATTGGAATGGGCCCTTCTGCACCCTTCTGAGAAAAGTGTGCTGATTGGAACCTGTCTTGTGAAGGGTGGTTGGTGTAGGGCTTGGAGTAAGCACCCTCATTGGTTCTTTTGAGTTTTTTTTTTAGTTTTTAACTTCTGGTATTTAAGCCTTACATTTGAGCAGGTTTCTGCTTGTTTGCTCATTGAGCAACACCTCGCACTGCCACGCCAGACATATAATTTCAACAGGTTTTCCCTTAGATACAGCAGTAGTATATTAGTGTACTGCTCATCCTTAGTACATTTCTAGTCTAAGAAGCATTGATAGTAAGCTGTGACCTATGAAACTGCCAGCCAGAAATCCTATCAGAAATACCCATCTACAGAGCACCTTCTAGATCAGTCTTGAAAGCACTCCCTTTGTGATAACAGTTCTTCAAACCTAGCATTATGGACAGTTGGATTACCCCTGTTTCTCCTGCCAGCCTTGTTGACTTGGGTTTTCTGAAACAGTGTAGCAACTGCCTCATGTACACTGACAACCCTCTACTAATAACTCACTCTAGTACAGAGTGCAAGAGATGTATGCACACCAAGAATATTGAATTCCCTGCTCTCTAGCACACGAAACAGTAATACTGAAGCGGTTGTCAACTGACCCACCACTACTCATGCACATACACATAGTATGCATCCAATACATAAATCAACATACACAGAAGTTCTCAAAAAATGTATTGAAACACCAGAGACCTCCAATACACAAGACTGCTACAACTAACGGTTCCCACACTACCTGAGACACATAGCAACACTAGTGTCTCACCTAGGTTAGAGAAGGAGAAAGTCATGATCAGCTGCTTGTCAGTGAACAACCTGAGACATATCTCGCTGGACTATATGAAGAGGGACATGACTGAGCTCTCTGAGTATGTGTCCCAGGTAGGTATGTCCCTGGCATTGAGCAGCATATTACCCTCACCTAGAATAATGCCACGGTATAAACAAAAATGATTGATTTCAATAAGTGGCTTAGTTTTTGATGTCATTCAAAGGGGGTCCAGTTTCTGTCTGATTGGGATGACATGGCTGACAAACCTCGCTGCTTTGCCAGAGACAGTTTGCACCTGGCACCACTAGGCTTTTGGCTGCTGCTGGCAAAGGCTCTTGGCTCCCCCATAGTGCCTTTTTTAGGCGAGGTCTCAAAAACAAAATTGCCAACGTGAAAATTGCCAATCATAACAAAATAAGGGTTATGCTGCTAAATGCTAGGAGCCTGAACCAAAAACTGCACACCCTGGAAGCACTCCTATAACTGGAGGATGTAGGTGTCTGTGCAGTCACAGAAACTTTGTTCAGAGACACAGGGAGTACTCTAGCCTTGTAAGTCTACAATACCTTTCACACCTTCAGACTGCAAAATGAATGTGTGAGAACCAAAGAGGCAGTATTTCTATCTATATTAGAGATAAATTCACCTCCTGACTAGTTAAGCAGGACAACTCCATGGAGTTGCTCCAAGTTCAGATTACTGTGGCTAAGACACCCATTCAGGTCATAGCTAGATCCCTCCATGAATCATGATGCACACAAGGCCTACTTGACCAAACTGGAGTCAGTCCATATATTGCCAAACACTCTGGTCATGGGGGATTTCAATTATCCCACCATCAACTGGGAAACCTGCTGTAAACCTAACTCAGTAGTGCAAAAGTTCCTTGACTTTGTTAACTCAAATGCCCTGGAACAAATTGTTTAAACCCCAACAAGATGAACAAACATACCAGATCTGGTCCTCACTAACATGACAAACAGATGCGCCACAGCAACTGTCGGACCCTCATTAGTTAAATCTGACCACAAATCCGTCGCCTTTGAACTGGCACTAACACTAGAACTCATGAAGGGTGATGTCAGACTAAAAAACTTCACCAATGCAAACTATACCTTCCTAAGGGAAGGTAGAAAAGCATTCCAAGCCCCACCCCCATCTGGAAGTGGTAACTACATCTAAGCTTACACTAAAGCCCTGTACGATCACTTGTATAAGTGTATAGAGCCAGCTGTTCCAGAGAGAATCAAAGCCAGAGCCCCAAGTAAAAACAAGCCTCCCTGGTGAACATTGAGCATCAACAAACTTTACAACAAATGCAAAAAGTTGCTGTATAAGAAAAGTAAGGCGAGGCCCCAACAATGAAAAAGCACCCTCCTCAGCCTCAACATACAAATTAGACAACATGTCAAATCCTGCTAAAGGTAACTTTTGGAAAAACTTAGCAGTCACAGCTAAGAATAACCATAAGGCCTTTTGCAACTATGTAGGCAGCCTAAAAGGTAAGACACAAACATGTACCGAACTAGTGATTAACGGTATCACACACACTGATCACGCAGAGATAGCAGACCTGCTGGCAGACAGGTGTGGTGAAAATTTCATTCCCTTATCCCCTCCAAACTTATCACAAACCTTGCTCCCAAATTCCTTTTACCACCCGACATATCTGAAGAGCAGGTCAGTAAAGCCTTGTCTGAGGCAAAAAACACAGCCTCTGTGAGGCCAGACGGCATCCCAGACTATCTTCTAAACAAACTAAAACATGAACTAGCATCACTGTTAAGTACCCTATTCGATCAGAGCCTAACTACAGGCTATATTCCTGTTGAATGGAGAACAGCAACCATTATTCCCCTCCACAAAGGTGGCTTAGCAACACACCCATGGAATTATAGACCCATAAGTCTGACCAGCCTCATCTGTAAGGCCATGGAATGTATCATCATGGATCTCATAAATAAAGACATAGACAGCCTCCAAACCTAGATCCAGCCCAATTCGGCTTTGTCAAAGGCAGATCCTGTCTGTTAAATCTGGTGGATTTCTCCGAAAATGTGACTAGGGCCATTGACGAAGGCAAATCTGTGCTCACAGCATACCTCAACTTGGCCAAGGCCTTCCATACAGTTCCACACTCAGACATTACTGATAAACTTACAAACTGAATGTAAACTCCTTTGTTGAGGATTTGTTGCCAACTGGCTCACAAGCCAGTCACACACTATCAAAGAGGGTGACTCCACATCAACCAGCAGACCTGTCACCAGCAGGGTGCCACATGGGTCAGTGCTGGGCCCCCTACTGTTTGATATATACTTCTCAGTAGTTCAAGCCAAAACTAAGGGTCTGTGGCTGACCAAGTTTGCAGATGCCTGCAAACCGGGTGCAGTTATTAAATCCCCAAATTATGTCAGTATACTTCAGGAGGGTCTTATGTAGACCAACAACTGGTGTCTTAGTCACGGTCTCAAACTAAATGTAAAGAAATGCATCATCATTCACTTCTGTAAAAACAATGTCCCTTCACACTATCAAATTAACAACAATACCCTATGTACCTACGAAGTGATAAGGAATCTGGGATCACAAGTAGACTGCGGCCTTAACTTTGACCACCATGTGTCTGCTGTAGTATTGAAGGCTTTCTGCAAAGCACACTTGATTAGAAAAGGCATCGACCTGTAGAGCAAAAGAGGTTATAATTCCTCTAAACCTGTCACTTATCAGGCCCATAATTAAGTATAATGCGCCGCTTGGCAGGTACCATAGAAAGCACATGTAGCAACTGAAGAGCCCTCAGAGGTTTCTAACAAAGAAGATCAAGGGGCTCCAGCATGTGCATTACAAAGACTAACTAAAGTCCCTGTCACTATACTCAGTATCATATAGACTTCTCAGGGGAGACTTATCCCTGGCTTACAGCGTGATCTCTGACACAAACCTAATGAGTTTGTTGCACATCTATAAATCAAATGGGACATTAGAGCCACCTGTTCCAGGGACC
Source organism: Protopterus annectens (assembly GCF_019279795.1). Lineage (NCBI taxonomy): Eukaryota > Metazoa > Chordata > Ceratodontiformes > Protopteridae > Protopterus > Protopterus annectens. The sequence goes on along the minus strand of NC_056746.1, from coordinate 1,306,986,881 downwards.
TAAGTATGTCCTGCAGCTTGAATAGGATGTGCTGGACCCAGCAACAGCTGCATCTTTGGAAAAGACTGCCAATTCATGTGAAGCAGAGCATGTCTATGACACTGTTCAAAAGGAATCTGGATGAGTAGTTGGGGCACAGTAAATTCTTACTTAGGATAGCTCCCACAACCTTCCTGGACATGGGTAGTCATTATTAAATACAATCCTGGGTACTGACTAGAATAACATTGGTATTACATTGGGATGAAACAGCTAGGCTTGAAATGACCTCTGGGTCAATAGCCTAGTAATCTGGAGCATTTCTCCCCGGGCCTCCGCTGAAAACAGGCTCTGTGGAACCTAGTCAGACTTTCCCGGTCAACAAATGATAAATAAATAAATAATAAAAAAAAAGTAACCTCCTATGATCTTATGAAAAGCTGCTAGAAAAGAGAGTTATCCAAGAAGTCACCCCAGACCAGAGAAGATCTAGAACTTATTCAGTATTCTTTTTTGGTGCTAAAAAAGACAGGGGGCTTCAGACCAGTTCTGGATCTCAGCAGACTAAATCAGTCTATCCCATATACAAAGTTTTGGATGGTTACAGTTCAGTCCATTCTGCCACTTCTCACAAGGACAACTGGATGTGTTCAGTAGATCTTTAGGATGTGTACTATCACATCACAATGAACAGGCGCCCCAAAAGATACCTTTGCTTTCAGGTGGGTGCCAGTCATTACCAGTTCATTACACTGCCCTTTGGTACGACAGCCCACAGAGTGTTCAGCAAGTACACAGCAGTTGTAGCACCTCACTTCAGACTGCAAGCATTTCCATATCTAGATTAGTGGCTCCTAACTGCACCAACCAGACATCAACTAATTCAAGCAAAGGACTACTTGCTCCAGCTGTACTCCCATCTGGGATTATCAATCATTTGCAGCAAATCTCAACTCATACTGACTCAGAGTTTGGAATTCATTGGTGATCATCTGAATACAGTCACTGAAATAGCCTCTTTTCCTCACTCTTGACTAGACACCATTTAATTCCGGGTCATGAAGATAATTCAAAATTCTTCCCTTCCTGCATGACTGGTACTTCAAGCATTGGGAGCAGTAATAACCATTGTACAGCTTGCCAGGTTCCATATGAGAATCCTTCAGTGGACACTCGACCCTCAATGGTCTATTCTCCAACATCTGTTATCCATTCCAGTTAAGATTACTCAAGCGTGCAAGAATTACCTTCGGTGGTGGATCCACTCCAATCAACTCCACAAAGGCCATCTTTTTGTTCTCCCTCAGCTCAAGGCCACTGTGACCACGGATGCCTCTCAGCTCAGGTAGGGGGCATTTCTTTGAGGACATTCCAAAGCACATGATCCCTTGAAGAGGCCAAGACACATATCACTGTCCTGGAGATGAGAGCTGTTCTCCTAGTGTTGCATGCCTTTCAAGACACTCTCCCAGCTGGAACTATTGTGATCAAATAGTCAATATGTCAGTAGTATGGTACATCAATAAACAGGGGGAACCAGATCTTACCCTCTTTGTCGAGAAGCTATGACAGTATGGTAGTGGGCGATCTCTGCCAATTGCTTTCTGATAACAACACACATCCCAGGGAAATCCAACATGATTGCAGACAAGTTAAGCAGGTTCATGTTGATGCGAGTGGTCTGTCAATTTCAATGTGGCAGAGAGAATATTCCAGCAATGGGACCAACTATGCTGTGATCTATTTGCCTCTCCCCTCAACAAGAAATGCAGCATATTCTTTGCACCGATCCCTCCACTGGGAGAGTTACCAAGAGATGTTCTACTTCACGCTTGGTCCCCCCCAGTGTCCTTTACACCAACACCCATTACCCCTCATTCTCAAGTTTTTACAGAAAGCTTATTGGTTGAAGAGCACAATTATCTTCATTGCCCTTACTAGCCTCTTCAGATTTGGGTTCCCTTCCTCTGGCCTCACTTTCTACACTCATCATGAATTCTGGATCCAACTCCAGACTTCCTGTCTTACCTGACAGGCATGACTCACTCAGCCTTAAGAGGCCTGAAGTTGACCGCATGGATTCTTCAGTTACATTGGTTGCTAGACAACCTAGGCTCTCCTCCTGCATGTGACATTTTATTTTTTTTTTTATAAAGTTTCCACCACAAAGATTTGCAAGAGCAAATGGAAAAGATTTGTTCTTTAGGTTCTAAGCAAAAACTTTGATCCTTTTTTTGTACTGATTTCAAATGTCCTTGACTTTATAGCTGCAGTTTTCAATGAAGGCGCTAGTTCCTCAGCTATTAGAGTACAGTTAGCAACCATTTCCAACTTTTATCTTGGAGTAAATAATTGTACAATAGTGTCCTCTAAACTTTGCAAAGCCTTTCTAAGATGAACCTTTTATCTGAAGTAGTTAACTTCATTTGTTCATCAACCTGTGGGTATCGGATCTGAATCGGATCCGAGCCGGCAGCTTTATTCAGCTAAGATCCGAGCTCTAAGCTCCTCCCCCTTACCCATAACCCCCTGCCATCCTTCTCTGTCCTCAGATCTCGTTTGCCGCGGCTTATTCAAGCACCTAGAACGAGTTCCAGGCGTAGGGTTTCGTGAGTTTTTGAAGAAAATTATCTCTTTTTTCACCTAGTTTTCAGTTTAATTGTTAAGCAAGTGAGTGTTGCTCCCTTTTGTAATTAATTAAGCTAGTTTTGTTGGTAAATTTATATTTTTTTTAGTTAGTCTAGTCTTCCCTCTTCCCCGTGTGTGTGAAGGTGTGTTTGGGTTGGGCCTATTTACTACTATGGCCGAGGCCCCTAAAACCTTCTTTTGTAAATGCACCGAGTGTGGCCATAAGCTATCTCCGGCAGATTGCCACACTCGGTGTGTTATCTGCCTTGGGGTTGACCATCTTTCTTCGGGCTGCACAATTTGTGCAGCCTTCAACCCCAGGGCTTTGAGGGATAGGAGGTCGAAGTTGATTCTGGCGGGACTTCTGCCCCCGGACTCGGCTTCGTCCTCTTCTCCCTCGGCGGCATTGGCTGCTACTGCAGCGGTCCCGCCTTCTATCCCTGCTTCCCTGGCTGGGACTCACCCTCCCACTGTGGCTCAGGAGGAGAGGGAATCTAGGAGGGAGAAAAGAAAGGGGAAGCACCACAAGCTGCGGACCGAAGCTTCCTCTACGGCTCCACCAGCGAAGCAGCTAGTCTCTCCTAGGGCCTCCGGGCCTTCTCCTTCCTGGCTCTATTCACCCCGCTTTTCCCCGGGGCCGGAGGAGGAGGAGACCCGGTCGCCTTCGAGGTCTTCGAGGCGCCACTCCAGGCCTGCCTCGGTGGCCTCGTCTAGATCAACCCGAAGTTTGTCAGATGCAGATATGGACCGGATGATGCGTAGGTTTCTCCAGGCCCAACTGCAGATGGGAGTGCTCCTGCCTCCCCCCCCTCCGGGGGGGAGCTCGACCCCCTTTTTCGCCCCGATTGCTCCTTCTCCGACCCACTTCCGGGGTTCAGAGCTGTCGGATCCAGGCAGCATCGGAGCCGGGGGAGGCTCAGTGCCGATAGTACACCCTTCTTCGGCTCCGACCACACCCTCGAGTTTGTCTGGTCCCTTTTCAGATCCAAGCTCTCGGAGCCGTGAGCTGAGCTTCGGATCCGGAGGTGTCATTTTGTCTTCGGCTCCGTCTCGATCGGAGCATACTGGCCCTTCAGATCCGATTGCATCGACTCCGGCTCCGGTCCGCACCTCGAATCTGAAGGAGCTGCTCTCGGAGCTTAGAGAGAGCAGTTCTCCTTCGGCATTCAATGTTGTGGAGAGGGTCTTGTCAAGGGACTCGAGGCCCCAGGCTCCTGCTGCGGTTCCACCCATCACTCCCTCTCAGACGGGACTACCTTCCATCACCCGGCCCCAGGAACAGCCTGCGCCTACGTCCCAGATGGTTCCCTTAGAGGAACAGGATGTGGTTGGTGAGGCATTCTTGGACAGCCCCCCACAGAGGAGGTTCCTCACAAACGTAAGTGCAAGAGGAGACACTTGGACTCACCCGAGTCCCTGACAGAGGACACAGACTTAGGGGAAAGTTCCCCAAGGTCATCCCCCGCGGACATCTCCTTCAGAGACATTATGGAAATGCTTCGTATTAAAGGAGGTGGTCAGCCCAAACATCCTCCGATGAGTCTGTGTTTCTGGAGACATTTTGGCGCAGGCCCATCTACCTCTTGGGTGTCCCCTCCCGCCGATCCTCTAGTAGATCTGATCACTACCAGGGCATGGAAGGAACCGGACACTGTGGAGCCCATACCAAAGAGACCAGACAAAATTCTCAGTCCACCCACAGATAGGACGGTTTGGATCAAGGGTGCTCCAATAGATGCCATGTTGGTGGCGACTGCCACCAAGAAGGAACTAGCCCAGGAGAGTTCCTCAGTCCACCCTCCCGACTAGGAGTCTCGGACGATGGACCGTATAGGGAAGCGGATGTTTGCTTCAGCCACCTTCTCGGTAAGGTCGCTGAACTACATGGCACATGTGATACGACTCCAGCGGGATCTCATCAAAGAATACGCAGGGTCGCCCCCAGAGTCCATGTCGGCCGAGGATAAGAAAATATTCTCAGCCTGAATGGCCACTCTTAAGTCCATTTTGAACACTTCTATGCGGCTTCTTTCCCATGCCACGGAAGGAGCCGCTAGAGCTAGCGGAGTGGGCATTGTCTTACGGCGGCATGCTTGGCTCCGCCTCTGCGACTTTGCGGAACCCTTCAAGGCGTCCTTTGCAAATGCCCCTTTTGACGGTTCTTCGCTGTTTGGCAAGACCGTCCGCGACACACTGGTCCAGAGCGAGAAAGACAGGAAGACGTTGTCTGCCGTCGGGATCTGCTTCTCGGCTCCCCAGAGGTCCTTCTCCAGGAACCAAAGGGGACAAAAGAAGGTGTGGTTCCGGAAATCTCAACAGTCCCGTTTCGCTCTGGACCCCTCATCCTTCAGAGGCAGAGGAGGACAGGGTGAATGCCGGCCCAGAGGCAGAGGGGGACCGAAGAATTTCGGGTCGAGAGAACCCTTTTCGGATCGGCCCGCGCAGCAACCCTGAGGGGTTACCCGACTACTCCACTCTGGAGGCAGTTGGGGGGTGTTTCTCGAGTCGCCTAGCAGTTTGGGAGTCCATTACAACAGATCGCTGGGTGCTTCGAATCATATCCAGAGGTTACACTATCCCATTTCTGAATCTCCCTATCAGACCCTGGAGCCTCCCCGATGTCCCACCCAATCAAAGGGAGGCAGTAGCCGCATTAATAAAGTAGCTGCTAGAAAAAAGAGCAATCCAGCCCGTCCCCCAAGATCAGTATGGATCAGGCTTCTACTCCAGGTTCTTTTTGGTGCCAAAAAAGACAGGGGACTTAAGACCAATCCTCGACCTGTCCACTCTGAACCTGTCGGTTGCCAAAGAAAAGTTCCGGATGGTCACCATTCAATCCATTCTCCCACTCCTACAGGAGAACGACTGGATGTGCTCTATAGACCTCAAGGATGCGTACTACCACATTTTGATGGACAGACGATCCAGAAAGATTCTCCGCTTCCGGCTGGGAGCCAGTCACTATCAGTTCAGGGTCTTTCCCTTTGGTCTCACCACAGCCCCCAGGGTGTTCACCAAAGTGATGGCAGTTGTAGTGGCGCACCTGAGGCTTCAGGGAATACAGGTCTTTCCGTACCTAGACGACTGGCTGCTGACCGCCTCCACCAGGCATCTACTCTGTTCAGCCAGGAATTACTTCCTTCACTTGGCCTCTCATCTGGGAATTTCAATCAATCTCAAGAAATCCTCCCTTCAACCAACTCAGACCTTAGATTTCATAGGGGCCAGGCTAGATACAAACCTGTTGAGGGCCTTCCTAACTCCGGACAGGCTTCGAACTTTGACATTCCACATGATGGCTCTCTTACAATCCCCGGCTCCCCCAGCGGAATTGGTCCTGAGGGCGCTAGGTTCCATGGCGGCTGCCATCAGTCTGTCACCACTAGCTCGTCTAAACATGAGGGTCCTGCAATGGACCTTGCAGGTCCAATGGTCCATCCTGCAACATCCGCTAAGTACAGCTGTCCCCCTCAGCAAGGTTTGCAGGAGGCCCCTACTCTGGTGGATCCAATCCTCGGCTCTTCGGGAAGGGCGCCCCTTTTCTATGACCCCACCCCAAGCCACGGTGACCACGGATGCTTCTCGCCTCGGTGGGGGGGGGCACTGCATGGGCAGAACCGTCCAAGGCACGTGAACACACTCGGAGACCTTGTTGCACATCAATGTCCTAGAGATGAGGGCGGTGCTTTTAGCATTGCAAGCACTCCAGGCCCTTCTTCCCTTAGGGACAATTGTGATTCAGTCAGACAACATGTCAGTAGTCTGGTATATCAACAAACAGGGGGGAACCAGATCCTATCCACTGTGTCGAGAGGCCATGAGAGTTTGGGAATGGGCGATCACCATCAACCGCTTTCTCATAGCAACGCACATTCCGGGTCGGTCCAACATTTTGGCAGACAAGCTGAGTCGAACCATCCCCTCACCTTACGAGTGGTCTCTCAACCCGAGAGTAGTGAAGCAGATCTTCCTCAAGTGGGGTCAACCGTGCTGCGATCTTTTCGCGTCACCTTCGAATGCAAAGTGCAGCGAGTACTTCGCTCTACTTCCCCCACCAGGGGAATCCCCCAGAGATGCTCTAGTCCATGTTTGGCCATCTGGTCTACTTTATGCTTATCCACCTCTCCCCTCATGGTAAAATTCTTCCAGAAAGCTCGTCGGTTGGGGAGCAGAGTGATCCTCATAGCCCCATTCTGGCCTCGTCAAATGTGGTTCCCTTGTCTATGGTCTCATCTGGTCAGTCCTCCATGGATTTTGGATCCCACTCCGGATCTGATTTCTCCCCCTCTGGAGTTGGCAACTCCAAACCTGGACAATCTCAAGCTCACAGCTTGGTTGATCCAGTTCCAATCATAGCTAGGACTCCTGGTATCTCCTCCTCCGTTAAAGCTATCTTAGTAGCCACTCATAAACCTTCTACCAGAAAGGTCTATAAGAGCAAATGGAAACGTTTTTCGATCTGGGCGGAACATAGACATATGGATCCCTTTACAGCCCCGATACCAGCTGTATTAGAGTTTTTGTCACACTTATTTGATCAAGGTGCCAGCTCCTCCACCGTCAAAGTCCAGTTAGCAGCAATTTCACACTTTCATGTGGGAAGTGATCTCGGTTCATTAGCTTCTTCCAATATCTGCAAAACTTTCGTAAAAGGTACTTTCCTGTTAAGGCCTCATGTTAAGGATGTGGTTCCTCCATGGGATTTAACCCTTGTTCTTCAGGCTCTTACTGGCCCCCCCTTTGAACCTGCAGCTTCGGTGGGTCTTAAATACTTATCTTGGAAAACGGCCTTTCTCATTGCCATCACTTCGGCTAGAAGGGTTTCAGAGCTTCAAGCCCTTTACGCCAAACCTACATATCTGGTCTTCCATAAAGATAGAGTTTCCTTCAGGACCAGTCCCTCCTTCTTACCTAAAGTTGCCTCTGAGTCCAACATTAATCAATCTATCAACTTACCAGTGTTTTTCCCAAATTATCAAAACAAAGGTGAATACATATTACACTCTTTGGATGTGCACAGACAATTGAGGTTCTATTTACACAGGACTGCTGATCATAGGAAATCTGAGCAACTCCTTGTATCCTTTGCTAAACCCTTTTTGGGTAAACCGGTGTCAAAAGCTACATTGTCCAGATGGATTTCACAATGTATACTTCTTGCATATAAGAGTTCTGGCCGACCATAACCTGTCGGAGTTCACGCCCATTCTACTTGATCAATTTCCACTTCTGCTGCCTTTTGGTCAAGGGTGTCCTTGGATGACATTTGTTCAGCAGCCACTTGGGCTTCATCCCATACCTTTATTACCCATTACAAGCTGGATATAATTTCCAGAGGAAGGGCGTCCTTTGGCTCTGTAGTGCTCCGGAATATTCTTTCATGAGGACCTCCCAAGTTTTTAGGTAGCTGGGGACTCTGTCCCACAGGTTGATGAACAAATGAAGTTAACTACTTCAGATAAAGAAGTTATGTACTTACCATAACGTTCCATCTGAGTAGGTAACTTCATTTGTCAGCAACCAACCCCCCCCCGTCCCCCTAACCTGTAGTTCATTCCTTTTTAGGATCTTTGTGTTCTCTGTACCAGATGACATCAGGTTAGGATGTTTAGTTGATCCTTTGGTTGTTGTATTCTATAATGCTAAGCAAACTCGATCTGAGGACAGAGAAGGATGGCAGGGGGTAATGGGTAAGGGGGAGGAGCTTGGAGCTCGGATCTTAGCTGAATAAAGCTGCCGGCTCAGATCCGATTCGGATCCGATACCCACAGGTTGCTGACAAATGAAGTTACCTACTCAGATGGAACATTATGGTAAGTGCATAACTTCTTTTTTCTTAGACCTCCATTAAAGTATCCTACCCCCCTCCTTGGGGTTTAAACATTGTACTTCAGGGTTTGACGCATCCTCCCTTTGAATATTCAGCTAAATCTGATCTTAAATTTTTGAACTGGAAAACTGTTTTTTTAGCTGCTATTACATCTGACAGAAGAGTGTCTGAACTTCAAGCATTATGCTGTAACCCTCCTTATTTAGTTTTTCACAAGGATAGGGTTTCTCTACAGACCATTCCATCCTTTTAACGAAAGGAAGTTTCTGAGTCTAATATTAACTAGGTCATTAATTTTCCAGTGTTCTTTCCAAAATTTTCAAATAAAGGCAAGTATTTGTTACATTTGTTAGATGTGCGCAAACAGTTACATTTCTACCTTCACAGAACTAAGGATTTAAGAAAGTCTGAGATAATGTTTGATGTTATGTAGTCCTATCTCGCCTACATTCTTCACTTGTGGGTTCGGAGCCGAATGTCGGCTCCGACTCGGCTTATTTACTAGCTCGAAAGGCTTTGATTGGCTGGGCTAAGATGGTATCCCACAAAACACTGCTCCACATCCCCAGATCTCGTTTGCCGCTTGTAGAGCTCGGACGTGGTCTCGATTTAGCTGTGGCTAAGTATTGAAAAAGTCTATTTCTTGTGGAAAATTTTTCGCTAATTCTTGGCTAAAATAATTGTGCTACTCAGTAGAGTGGTTTAGTGGTGTTGCTACATTGTTTTTGTAGAGTGCAAGTGTGTTGTGTGTGGTATCCCTTACACCCTTGGGCTAGGCCCGTTTAAGTTAGAGGACCTAGTCCTCCTCGTGTACTTGTCTGGTTAATTTTTCTTACTTTACGTTGAGAACCGTTTTAGAGGTTCTCCCCTGTGCCTTGTTGTGTTCTTTTGTGTTCTCTGCTTCTGTGTTAGCTGTTTCCCGCCTTTTTTTTTTTTCGGTAGCGGCTGCTACTAGTTGTTAGAATGTCTAAAGAACAAAAAGAGCATAAGCCTTCGGGCTTTAAAAAGTGTACTAAGTGTGCCTATAAAATGTCTATCACAGACGGACACTCGATCTGTGTTTACTGTCTTGGAGCCATCCACCTTCAGGAGTCATGCAGTTTCTGCCACGCCTTTAGTCCTCGGGTGCTCCAAGAGAGGAAAAACAAACTGATTCTAAAGGGACTGCTAAAACCGTCCTTTGAGGAGGATTTAGGTTCGGCTCCCAGCTCCCAGTCGAAGTCTAAATCCTCCAAATCCAAGAAGAGGTCACCGGCTCCATCTATTTTTTCGGAGCCACCTTCTAAAATTTCCATTGTGGAATCTGCTTCCTCGGCTCCACCGACTTTGGGGCCGCAGGAGGTAACTGTATCTACTCAGTCTGCGTCCGCTCCGATAATTTTGGAACCGATTCGGAGCCGGTCGCCAAGTTTAGGGCATGCTTCTCCAGATAGGAGGTCTGCTTCTCCATCCATTTCCTCCAAATCCTCCAGGCTTTCCGATTTGGATGTAGATAGGGTGGTGCAGAGGCTCCTACAGTCGCCGGTGTTGGCCAAACTTTTCTCGGCTCCGGAGCCAGCTCTGTTGGTTGTACCTGCTATTCCTCCTCCGAGCGCATCCTTGTCGTCGGAGCCGGTAAGTTCCGCTCTGAGGGACATTCCTGTGCCGGCGCCGATCCCCCAGCGGGGTTTATCGGTGCCAGCATCGGCTCCGACCCTGTCGGCTCCGTCCACAGGGTTCGAGACTCGGGTCTCCTCAGTCGGGCCCGAGGGGGATGTCTCGGAGCACCAGTCGGTGCCGAGCCTTCCCCTTGGTGCCTCGGCTGTGGGGACTCCGGTCCCGGTCATGGCCTTGGAAGGTGGTCGGTCCCGCCTTCGAGGCTATGCGGAGCGCGCTGGCTAGGTCAGCTACTTCTCTCGGATCGGTCCTTCTGTCCCCTACGACACCGGCGAGAGCTTCTGACATCCACCTATCCTTGGATAGCAGAGCGCAGGGGCCTAAGGATACCCCCATGAGTGGTCCCCTTCTTTCTGAGGGGCCCTCAGAGTCTGTGCCTAAGGAACCCCCCAGAAAGAAAGCTTGCAAGAGGAAGCACATAGACTCCCAGGACGAGTCCCTCACTTCTGATACTGACCTTGAGGAGTCGGAGGGGTCCCCTAAGTGTCCTCTGAGGATGTTTCGTTCTCCAATATCCTGGAGATCTTGAAACAAAGAGGAGACTGGCCTTCCAAACCCCCCTCCGAGGAGGAGTCAGTATTCCTTAAGGCCTTTGACGCTCAGCCCTCCGCCTCCTGGGTGTCTCCACCCTTCGACGAGCTCCTGGACCTTATTTGTCGAAGGGTGTGGGAAACTCCTGACTCTGTGGAGCCGGTTCCTCGACACCCCAACAAATTTTTGTCTGTCCCCCAAGGGAAAGAATTTTTGACAAAGGGAGTCCCGGTAGATGCTATGGTGGTGGCAGCTGCCACACAGAAGGAAGTTGCTGAGTCTTCCTCTTCGGTCCATCCCCCTAACAAGGAGTCTAGGAATATGGATCGGTACGGGAAGCGTACACTGTCTTCAGCGACCTTTATCTTGCGGTCGCTGAATTATTTGTCTCATTTCACGCGGCTCCAGAGAGATCTCCTTAAAGAGTTAGGAGATACTCTAACGGGTAATGTGCCTGAGGCGGTGACTCAGACTGTCAACACTCAGCTCTTTACCCTCAACTCCATTGCTAACTCGTCCATGCGACTGATTTCGTACGCGGCTGAGGGAGCTAGTAGGGCGGCTAGTTCAGGGGTGGCCCTCAGGAGGCAAGCCTGGCTATGCCTGTGTCATTTTGCGGAGGCCTTTAAGTCTTCCTTTACTGATGCCCCCTTCGATGGTTCCTCCCTGTTCGGGACCAAAGTCAGAGACACACTCACCAGGTGCGAGCAAGAGGAAAAGACCTTGTCTGCTGTGGGAGTCCGTTTTTTCCTCCCGTCGAGGCCTTATCCCAAGGCTCATCGAGGGGGAAAGATGTGGTTCAAAAAATCGCAAAGGTCCTTTTCTACCGCACAGGGTGAACCCCCCCCCCAAGGCAGGGGAGGGGGGGGTGTATTCATGGAGACATTGCCCCAGAGGCAGAGGGGGCCACTGCAATTCGGGGGACCGTGATTCCTTCCGTGGTTCCCCATACTCTCATTCCTGAGGGTGTGCCCGGCTGTGCTTCTCCGGAGCCAGTCGGGGGTTGAATTTCACAGTATCCGGAAGCCTGGGTCAACGTCACCCAGAACAGATGGGTATTGGGGATAATCGCCGGAGGTTACACCATCCCATTTCACTCCACACCTCCTCCTGTCAAAAGGATCCCAGACGTTCCACCCAATCAAAGGGGTCAGGCAGCAACAGAGGTTTCTCAGCTGCTAGAAAAAGGAGTCATCCAACCAGTCCCCCCAGATCAGATTAGGGACTTACTTGAGATTCTTTTTGGTGCCTAAAAAAACAAGGGACCTGAGACCCATTTTGGATCTCAGCCGACTCAATCATTATGTACACAAGTCCAAATTCCGGATGGTCACGCTGCAATCGATTCTCCCGTTATTGGGAAAGGAAGTATGGATGTGCTCCATCGACCTGAAGGATGCTTATTACCACATCAAAATGGACAGAGCATCCAGATGTCATCTACGCTTCTGGCTGGGAGCCAGGCACTTCCAGTTTCGAGCCCTACCCTTTGGTCTCACCACAGCCCCCATGGTGTTCACCAAGTGCATGGCAGTGATGACGGCTCACTTGAGATGTCAAGGATTCCAGGCGTTTCCTTACCTGGACGACTGGCTCCTATCCGCCCCCACCAAGCATCTACTTCTTCAAAACAGAGATACTGTTATCAATCTTTGTCACCAGTTAGGCATCACAATAAACTGGAAAAAATCTGCCTTGCTACCCTCACAACGTGTCTCATTTATAGGAGCAGAGTTGGACACTATTCGGTTGAGAGCGTTCCTACCTATGGAGAGGATCACAGGGTTACAACGACAGGTTCGGATGATGATGCGTCTGGCACACGTAAGGGCAAGACTTGTGCTTCAGTTACTGGGGACAATGGCATCCACTATCATGATGGTCCCGTTAGCGAGGTTGCATATGAGGATCCTACAATGGCTCCTATTCGCCCAATGGTCCTTTCAAAGACTACCACTATCCCAGCCGATCTTAATCACAGGCAAATGCAAGCAGGACCTCGGTTGGTGGCTATGCACCAACAATTTAGACGTAGAGAAACCCTTTGTCTCACCCAACCCGGTGGCCACAGTGACCACGGACGCCTCCCAGATAGGGTGGGGGGCATTATCTCTGCAGGATGGTCCAAGGCACGTGGCAGGAGCACGAGATAGACTTGCACATAAATGTCCTGAAGATGAGGGCAGTGTTCCTAGCATTGCAGGTGCTTCAAGATGTCCTCCCCATAGGGACTGTTGCGATACACTCGGACAATACGTCAGTAGTGTGGTATCTTAACAAACAAGGAGGAACCAGATCGTACCCACTATACAGGGAGGCCATGAGAGTGTGGAATTGGGCGATAGCTTCCCAGCGTGCCTTGGTGGCAACGCACATCCCAGGGAAAATCAATGTGATCGCAGATAGGCTAAGCAGGGCGATCTTCATGCCCTACGAGTGGTCCCTGAACCGCCAGGTGGTGGACAGCATATTCAGCAAATGGGGTCAGCCTTGCTGCGACCTGTTTGCCAGCCCTCTCAATGCGAAATGCAGCGACTACTTCTCGCTGATTCCCCCCACTGGGGGGATCTTCAAGGGACGCTCTGGCGCACAGTTGGCCCTCGGGTCTGCTGTATGCTTTCCCTCCGTTCCCCCTCATCTCGAGGGTGATCCAGAAAGCGCTATCCTTGGGAAGCAAATTGATTCTAATCGTGCCACACTGGCCTCGACAAGTATGGTTCCCCTTCCTTCAACCTTACATCGTGGATACTCCTTGGACTCTGGACCCTCGTCCAGACTTGCTGACACATATGTCGGGACAGTTCCACTCTTCCCTGGAGACCCTCCGGCTGACCGCCTGGCTACTCCACTTCCCTCCGTAGTCAGGTGTCACGATTTTTCTCCTGACGTAGTCCATATTCTTTCGTCCTCTCATAAGCCGTCCACTAAGATGGTCTACTTTAGCAAGTGGAAAAGGTTTTTGGTATGGGCCCAGTCAAAAGGTATTGACCCCTACATGGCTCCCATTGACTCTGTTTTGGAATTTTTGTGTCATTTATTCTACCAAGGGTCTGCCTCAGCCACCATCAAAGTTCAGCTAGCGGGTATTTCTAATTATCATGTGGCTTATGAACCTAGCTTAATGGCACACAGGCTGTGTAGAGCATTCATGAAAGGTACTCTTCTCCTTCGTCCCCCTGTATCTCAACCTGTTATGCCCTGGGACCTCAATTTTGTTCTGCAGGCCCTCACTCTCCCACCCTTCGAGCCCGCGTCTTCCTGCGATTTAAAGTTTCTTACATGGAAATCTGCCTTCCTGATAGCTATTACATCAGCCAGAAGAGTATCAGAACTTCAGGCCCTATCAGTCAAGCCCCCATATTTGATATTCCATAAAGATAGGGTCTCTCTCAGACCAAACCCGTCCTTTCTTCCCAAGGTGGCTTCCTTGTCTAATATTAATCAGTCCATAGAGCTGCCGGTCTTCTTCCCCAACTTCTCTAATAAGGCAGAGTACCAGTTTCACCTGTTGGATGTTCATAGGCAACTACGCCTTTATCTATACAGGACTAAAGATTGGCGGAAGTCAGACCAGCTCATCGTTTTGTTCTCAGAAAATCGCTTGGGGTCTGCGGTCTCCAAGGTCACCATTTCTAGGTGGATAGCTAGTTGCATCTCTTTTATTTACCAGGCAGGGGGAAAGAGCCTGCCTTTTCCAGTCAGAGCACATTCTACCAGAGCAGTTTCCACTTCCACAGCCTTTCAGGTTAGGTTATCGATGGATGATATATGTGTGGCTGCAACATGGGCTTCTCCTCATACATTTGTTTCCCATTACAAATTGGATGTGGTGTCCAGGGGCAGGTCATCTTTTGGCTCCACAGTGCTCAGGAGTATTTTCCACCGAGCCACCCAGGATGTAGGTGCTAGGGACGCTGTCCCACAAGTGAAGAATGTAGGCGAGATAGGACTACATAACATCAATTAGTTATGTACTCACCATAATGTTAGATGTATGTAGTCCATCTCGCCTCACATTCTTCATTACCCACCCACCGTCCCCCACGCTTGGAGGATTTGGAGTATCTCCTTGTATATCTCATGTTACTAGTCCCTTTGGATAATTTGTTGGACCTCGTTGTCATGAGTATGTGTGTATGTTTGAGCAATAGATATGATTTTTCTTTTGGCAGCAAACTAGATCTGGGGATGTGGAGCAATGTATTGTGGGATACCATCTTAGCCCAGCCAATCAAAGACTTTCGAGCTAGTAAATAGGCCGAGTCAGAGCCGACATTCGGCTCCGAACCCACAAGTGAAGAATGTGAGGCGAGATGGACTACATACATCTAACATTATGGTGAGTACATAACTAATTGATGTTAAGTTGTCAATCTCGCCTTCATTCTTGCTTGATGGGTTCGGAGCCGATCCCTCGGCTCCGACTCGGCACATGCTTTAGCTCGAGAACTCCTTTTACCAGCTCGAGGCAGCCCCATATCCCATGATGCAAGGCAGGAAGTACCCAGATCTCGTTTGCCGCTTCGCTTGGGAGGTCTTCTCTTTACCAGCTCCTGGTAAGTAATTCACATTTGTGACATTTAAGCCCCTTTTTAGTTAAAAACTATTTGTTTTGATAGTTTAACTTTAAATTTAACTTTTTCTGACAGAAATCCCTGTCTCTTTTAATTTTTTTTTAGTCAGTTAATTTCCCTATCCCATCCCCCCCCCTGTTAGGGTGTGTGTGTTGGTATTTTTTACTAAATACCTTTTGGTATTAGTTTAATTTAATTGGACTGGTGTGTGTGTGTTTTGTTAGGCACCATGTCTAAAGAGAGGGTTTCAGGTTTTAAGAAGTGTGACTCGTGCTGTCAGAAGATGTCTCTGACAGACGGTCACACTTGCCTGTACTATTTAGGCCCTCTTCACCTGCAGGACTCCTGTGCTATTTGTCACTCCTTCAGCCAGAGAGTCCTGCAGGAGAAAATAAGTTGATTCTCAGGGGTCTTCTTCCGGAGGGCTCTCCGGCTAAGTCGGCCCCACAAAATCAACTAAATCTGCCAAGACCCAGGCTTCTGTTTCTAAGCCTGTGGCCTCGGCTCCGACTCGTATAGAGTCGAGATCGGCTCGGCTGGAGCCGATTCTGGATCCACTAAGTTTTCGCCGATGGCTATCGGTGCGAATCTTTGACCACTGTGGTGTCTGTTCGACCGGCTCCGACACCCGTGTACGAGCATCGGTGTCGGCTCCGATCGGCTCCGACACCCATGTGGCACAGGCATCGGTGTCGGCTCCGGTCGGCTCCGACACCCGTACTTTGGGGGCTGTATCGGCTCGGCTGGAGCCGATACATCGAAGCGTTCTGCGGCTCCGAAATCGGTGCCGACAGGATCGGTAATATCGGCTCCGATGACCCATTCCAGGAAGAGGTCGAGGTCTCCTTCCTTGGAGCCGATACTTTCGGCTCCGGCCTCTTCTATCGGACGGAGCCATCGGAGCCAATCTTCAAGGTCATCCAGGTTGTCAGACCATGACCTAGAGAGAGTGGTCAGTAGATTGCTCAAGTCACAGGTACTGGCCCAAATGCTACACAGTCCGTCTCAGCAGGCGACTGTTGGTCCACACCCCGTTACAGTTCCTCCTTCAACTCTACCCCAGAGCTTGGAGTTGGAGTCTTCGGCATGGTTACTGCTACGGCTGGAGGGCGGATACCCCTTCTGTTCCTTCAGCCCCTACTCTTATCTCCTCTTCCTTGGAGGGATTCGGTGGTCGGGCTTCCATGGTCTCCTCCGAGGGGTGAGTGGCATCGGACCCTTGTCCGAGCCGCTCTTCCCTTGGGGCCTCGGCCTTGGTGAGCTCGGCTCCGACATCTGCCTCGGAGACTTCCCTTCGTGGCCCCTGGAGTTCCTAGCTCTTGAGCGGGTCTCTCGGACCTGCCTGGGAGGGAGCATTCGAGGTGATGAAGAGTGTACTGGCCACTGGTATCAGTCAGCAGTCTCTTCCCGTAGCTCCTCCCTCTATTGTACCTGTTGACATCTCTGCCACTTCTCTTGCTACAGGACCCAGAGATCCTCCGCCTCAGGTTTCCCCATTGGGAATTTCCCCTCTTCGAGGATTCTCCTGATGTTTGGAGATCCTCCTAGGAAGAGGACTTGTAAGAGGAAGCATGTAGACTCCTGAGTCTGTCACTTGGATACTGACTTTGATGAGTCAGAGGGATCCCCTAGATCCCCTCTGAGGATGTCTCCTTCTCAGACATCCTAGAACTTCTGAAACAGAGGGAAACTGGCCCACCAACAATCCCTCTGAGGATGAGTCAGTATACCTAGAGGCGTTTGGATCTCGGCCCTCCACCTCCTGGGTGTCTCCGCCTTCGACCCCTTATGCAGGTTATAGCACGAAGGCGTGGACAGCTCCTGACTCTGTAGAGCCAGTCCCTAGGAGGCCTTCTAAATTTATAACTGCCCCTAGTGACAAACAATTCCTTACAAAGGGTGTCGCTGATGCCATGGTGGTGGCTGCGGCCACCAAAAGGAACTTGCAGATCCTTCCGTGCCCGTCCATCCTCCTAATAAGGACTCTAGGACCATGGATAGGTGCAAGCGGATGTTTTCCTCAGCGACCTTTGCTATGCGTTGCTGAATTATCTTTGTCACTTCACCAGACTCCAGAGAGATATCCTGAAGGAGCTGGGAGAAGTAGTTCAGGATCCTACAGCTGCAGGGGCCCAAGAAAGATTGCTTCGCAGCTAGGAACCCTCAATTCCATTGCTAACTCCTCCTTGCGGCTAATATCCGTTGCTGCTGATGGAGCGAGTAGAGCCGAGCACAGGTGTGGCTCTTAGGCCAAGCCTGGATGCGGCTATGTGATTTTATGGATCCCTTTAAGGCGTCCTTCACAAATTCTCCCTTTGATGGGTCAGCTTTGTTTGGCCCTCAGGTGAAGGAAACCTTGACCAGGTGTGAGCAGGACGGCAAGACTCTTTCTGCTGTTGGAGTCCGTTTTCCACCCCTTCTAGGCCTTATCCCAAAGGACAGAAGGGTGGGAAGATGTGGTTCCGTAAATCTCAAGGAGTCACGCCGGATTCACGTGGTCAGTTTACCCCTAGAGGCAGAGGGGTAACAACAACAGGCGCTCTAGAGGCAGAGGGGTCCAAGAATCAGGGCAACAGGGAGTCTCTTCCTGAGAAGCCCTTTCAGCATCCCTGAGGTGTTGCCCGGCTGTCCCTCCTTGGAGGCAGTCGGGGAAGATTATCACTGTACCCAGAAGCCTGGCATTCCCTCACTCAAGACAGATGGGTACAGTCGATCATATCCAAGGGTTACATAATTCCTTTCGAGGAAAGTCCTTCCCTCAAGTTCCCTTCCAGATGTACCACCCGGTCTAAGGGACATTGCAGAGTTAGAGATCAAAACTACTGCAAAAGAGCCATTCAGCCAGTTACAATAGACCATTCAGAGCCGGAATCTACTCAAGGTTCTTTTGGTCCCCAAAAGACGGGAGACTGGAGACCAATATTGGATCTCAGCAGACTCAACAAGTCTGTCAGGAAGACAAGATTCGAATGGTCACTCTTCAGTCAATTCTACCCTTCTTACAGAAGGACAACTGGATGTGCTCAGTAGATCTTCAGGATGCGTACTATCACATCAAAATTCACAGACGCTCCAGGAGATTTCTCCGCTTCGGCTGGGGTCCAGTCATTTCCAGTTCAGAGCCCTGCCCTTTGGTCTCACTACAGCCCCAGAGTGTTCACCAAATGCATGGCAGTGGTCACGGCTCACCTGAGACGTCAAGGATTCCAGGTGTTTCCGTATCTCGACGACTGGCTCCTGTTAGCCACCACCAGGCATCAGCTTATACAAGCCAGGGATTACACAATAGACCTTTGTTCTCATTTGGGCATCTCAGTCAACTACGAAAAGTCATCCTTATCGCCCTGCCAGTCTATTACCTTCATAGGCGCAAACTTAAACACTGTTCGGATGTCAGCTACCCTTACAGAACAAAGAGTTTCAGACATTCAGACTCATGTCAGGATCATTCTGGCCAGCAAGAAGGTACAGGCCAGAATGGTTCTAAAGGTGTTAGGTCTTATGGCTGGCCATCACTCTTCTTCCCTGGCTCGATTCTACATGCCTCCTTCAGTGGATGCTGTTCACACAGTGGTCATACCAGCAACTCCCAATCGTCACCAGATTCTGGTGACACAAACATGCAAAGAACATCTTGCTTGGTGGATCACATCGTCTCAGGTTCACCAAGGCAGGTGCTTTGTACCTCCGTCCCGATAGCCACTGTCACCACGGATGCCTCCTGATCGGGTGGGGTCATTATCAGGGCAGGATGGTTCATGGGGCGTGGCAACCGTTCGAGTACCATCTGCACATAAATGTCCTGGAGATGAGAGCAGTGCTTTTAACGTTGCAAGCCCTCAACGACTTTCTTCCGTAGGGACAATTGCAGTCCACACAGACAACATGTCTGTAGTTTGGTATATCAACAAACAGGGCGGAACCAAGTCCTACCCTTGTGTCGAGAAGCGCTCAGACTATGGCAATGGGCGATCTCCTCTCATCGGTTTCTGGTAGCAACGCATATCCCTGGGAAAACCAACATTATAGCGGACAGATTGAGCAGAGCTATTCTCATGCCTCACGAGTGGTCTCTCAAGCAATCCATAGCGGAAGAGATTTTTCTGGAATGGGGTCGCCCATGTTGCGATCTTTTGCTACTCCCCAAAACAGCAAATGTCCAGACTTCTTCAGCCTCTTCCTCTATCAGGCCATCCCCAGACGCTCTGACCCAGGATTGGCCCCAGGGACTTCTTTATGCCTTCCTCCTTTTCCTCTGATCCTCAGGTGATCCAGAAAGCTACCGCTTTGAGAGCCAAATTGATTCTCATTGCCCTACTGGCCTCGACAAGTTTGGTTCCGTTCCTCCATCATCACCTTTTGGTGCAGCCGTGGCATCTGGACCCAGTGCCAGATCTACTGATTCACCAATCCGGTCAGCTGCACCGGTCAATCCCTTCTCTCAACCTCACAGCATGGTTGCTCCACTTCCTTCCTTAGCCAGGCTTCCTTTGATCTCTAACCCAGTTAGAGATATCATAGTAGCTTCACTAAAATCCTCTACCAGGAGGATTTACACAAGCAAATGGAACGTTTCTCTTATTGGGCTAAGGCCCAAAATATTGATCCTTTTACTGCCCTGTTCAGGCAGTTCAGGACTTCTTAGCAGAGATTTTCCATGCAGGCTCCTCATCTTCCACAGGCAGAGTTCGGTTGGCTGCTATTTCTAATTTTCATGTCGGGATAGCAGATCATAATATTATGTCCCATAGGCTCTGCAGGGCCTTTTGAAAGGAATTTTCCTACTAAAGCCTCCAATCAGAATCCTCCTCCTCAGTGGGATTTAAATTTAGTGCTGACATCCTTGATTCTTCCCCTTCGAGCCAGCTGTTTCTTGTTCCTGAAATATCTTTCTTGGAAAACTTTATTCCTAGTGGCTATTACATCTGCCAGGAGGGTGTCTGAACTTCATGCTCTTCGGTTCGACCCCTATTTGATTTTCACAAAGACAGAGTATCTTTGAGAACTAATCCATCCTTTTTACCTAAGGTCGCTCGAAAAACAATCTGAATCAATCTATTGATCTCCTGTATTTTTCCTAACTATTCAGATAGAGCTGAACAAAAGCTACATTATCTTGGCGTCCACCGTCAGCTTAGATATTATTTGGACAGAACAAAAATTTAGAAAATCTGATCAACTTTTTGTTTCCTATGCGGATAATAAAAAGGCCTTCCTGTTTCTAAAGTGACTTTGTCCAGATGGCTTTCTTGGTCATCACTGAAATTTATACACGATCAGGGGAAAACAGCTGTGCTCAAAACCTAAAGCACATTCAACTAGGAGTTTAGCTACTTCTACAGCTTTTCAAGCTAGACTGCCTTTAGACACTATTTGTGCAGCGGCCACTTGGGCCACTCCTCACACTTTTGTTTCCCATTACAAATTGGACTTGGCCTCCAGGGACAGAGCCAGTTTTGGCTCTACAGTCCTCAAGAGTTTGTTCCATTGAGCCACCCAGGATAGAGGTGCTAGGGGCGCTCCCATCAAGCAGAATGAAGGCGAGATTGACAACTTAACATTAAGAAGTTATGTACCTACCATAACGTTCCATGTTAGTTGTCTTCTCTCGCCTTCTTTCTTGCGACCCTCCCTCCTTCCCCCTGGCCTGGACAGACCCTTGTATAAGAAACTATAATGCTAAAGACCATTCAGACCTGGTCCTTTTTCCATTTGTAAGTTTCTTCTTCCTTTGGGAAGTATTGTTTATGCTTGGTGTTATTGCCCTTTTGTCAACAAACGAGATCTGGGTACTTCCTGCCTTGCATCATGGGATATGGGGCTGCCTCGAGCTGGTAAAAGGAGATGTTATGTGATCCTATCTCGCCTACATTCTGAATGATGGGTTCGGAGCCGATCCCTCGGCTCCGACTCGGCACGCTTATGCCAAAGAGCGAAGTCTCTTATTGGCTGAGCTTACTATATCCCAGGATGCACCACCAACAGTCCCCCAGATCTCGTTTGCCGCTTAACTGCAAGGACGTGGTCTCGAGCTGGCTGGGCTGAGTAGCTTTATTAACTACTTTTTTCATTCAGTTTTTGTGCTTAAATTTCAAAACAAAAGCCGTTTTAACGGCTATTGCTATTGATATTGATATTGTGTTTGATTGAGACTGAAATTTATTGTGTGTGAGTGTGTAGAGTTTGTTTTGGCGCCCACTTTAATCTAGGGCCTTTTTGGTCAAACTCTCTGACTGAACTTTTAGTGTTCAAGTTCCCGGTTTTTCACTTAAGGTTGTGTTTTACACAGTGTCTGTAAGCCTTCGGCTTTTTGTCTTTACCGATTCTACAGTGATTAAATTTCCTGTCAGGAATTGTTAGCATTATGTCTCAAGCCCCTAGGCCTTCGGGCTTTAAAAAATGTACTAAATGTGCTTTCAAGATGTCTGTTACTGATGACCATCTACTTTGTGTTTACTGTTTAGGGGCAAAGCACTTGCAGGAGTCATGCAGCGTGTGTCACGCTTTTTCCTCTAGGGTCCTCCAGGAGAGGAAAAATAAATTAATTCTTAAAGGGTTGATTAAACCCTCTTTTGAAGAAGCCTTATCTTCCTCCTACTCCTGCCAAAAAAGGGCGTCGGCTCCGACCAGTCCGTCGGACCCGACTGCCAAGAGACCTAGGCAGGCCTCTCCTTGGCTCCAAAGACTTGGAGCCGAGGTGAACGGTCTGCCTCGATGCCTCAGTATCGACTCCTCGGACTTGAGCCGATGGCTGGGGCATCGAGAGGCGGGTCACCTTCGTCGGCTCCACTGCTCGGAGCCGACAAGGGCCAGCTCAGACACTTCCTCCTCGGCCGAAGTCTACCTCGGCACCGATGGAATCTGGTGTGTGTTTCCTCGGCACCGATTCTCATCGAGTCGCCGAGCGGTCCCCTAGTCCATTGGGGCCGAGGAGAGGTCTTCTCGAACCCGTTCTGTTTCCTCTCGGTCTTGAGAATGTCGGATTCTGATATAGACAGGGTGCTCCAAAGACTTTTCCAGTCCCCAGTCTTCCAAAAATTTGTTTGGCTCCGACCCAGTTGACTTGAGCCGATGGCCATGACCCATCCCATTGCTATTCCTCCTCCGACTGCTTGGCTCCGTCGGAGCAGGTGCTCTTGGAGCCGGTGGAGATCTCAGGGTCGGCTCCGACCCTTACTCCAACCCGGCCTCGGGTCCGAGTTTGGTACGGACTTCTTCGGCTGGACCGAGGGTGATGTTTGGGACCGATGCTCTCGGTTCGAGCCTCCCTCTCGGTGCTGACTGCGGGACTTCCGTCTACTATCATGGCCCGGAGACTGGACGCTCCCAGGATTCTGGAGGTCCGGCTTTCAGGGCCATGAGGAGTGCCTTGGCCAAATCCTCTTGGCCATCTCTCCGGTTTTACCAGCACCTTCCTGGGCGTGGAGACTGGATCCTTGGTAGTCCCCCTGTCTATGGCCAGTGGAGCCCCGAGGCCTGAGGTTACCCCAGTGGGGTTCCCCTTCCTGAGGGTTTTGAGTCCTCTCCAGAGGAACCCCAAGGAAGAGATCGTGCAAGAGGAAGCACGTGGACTCCCCGAGTCTATCACATCGGACACGGATATGGATGATGCAGAGGGTCCCCTAAGTCGTCCTCGGATGATGTCTCCTTTGCAGACATCTTGGAGATCCTTAAACAACGAGGCGGCTGGATGTCCAAACCCCTCTGCGGACGAATCAGTGCTCCTCAAGGCCTTTGGGGCTCAGCCCTCCGCCTCCTGGGTGTCTCCGCCCTCGACGAGCTTCTGGATTTAGTTTGTCGGCGTGGGAACACCGGATGCTGTGGAACCAGTCCCTTCTCGTCCAAACAAATTCTTATCTGCCCCGAGAAGGAGTTCCTTACCAAGGCGTGGCTGTAGATGCCATGGTGGTGGCATCTGCTACACAGCAGGACGTGGCAGAGGCTTCAACGTCCATCCATCCTCCTAATAAGGAGTCTAGGAGTATGGATAGGTGCGGAAGCGCACCCTGACTTCAGCGGCCTTTACCTTAAGGTCTCTGAATTATTTGGCACATTTTACTAGGCTTCAGAGGGATCTGGTCAAGGAGTTGTCAGACTCCTCTCGGTAACCTACCTGAGCAGCTAGCCCAATCCGTTAGCTCTCAGTTGGCTATCCTGACGTCAATTGCTAACTTCGTCCATGAGGCTCATATCTTATGCCGCCGAAGCGGCCGGTTCAGCGCCAGGCACAGGCGTGCCTCTACGTAGACAGCCCTGCCTCCTCTTGTGTCAGTTTGGAGGCCTTCAAGTCTTCCTTCGCCCGGCGCTCCCTTTGATGGGTGCTCATTGTTAGGACCCAAGGTGAAAGACACCCATACCCGCTGTGAGCAAGAGGGAAAACGTTATCTGCCGTAGGGGCCCGTTATTCCACTCCCTTCGGCCTTACCCCAAGGCCAAAGGAGGGAAAATGTGGTTCGAAATCTGCAAGTTTTTCTCCCAACAGCAGGAAGATTCCCGTCCAGAGGCAGAGAGGGGAAATTTTTCAGGGAGACGCCGTCCCAGAGGCAGAGGGCCCCGCAATTCTGGAGACCGCGAGTCCTTTCGTGGCTCTTCAGCCTCCCACGACATGAGGGATTGCCCGGCTGTGCTGCTCGGAGCCAGTCGGGTGTCGCTTGCCAAGCACCTAAAAGCCTGGGAGTCAATCACTCAGGACAAATGGGTGCCCGGATAATTGCCGGAGGTTACATCATCCCATTCAAATACTCACCCCTCCGTCCAAGAAAATCCCGGACCCACCACCCAGTCAAAGGGAATTAGTAGCCGCAGAAGCTTCAAAGCTGCTACAAAAAGGAGTCATCCAACCGGTCCCCACAGACCAAATCGGATTAGGAAATTACTCCAGGTTCTTTTTAGTGCCAAAAAAGACAGGGGACCTGAGACCAATATTGGATCTCAGCAGACTGAACCTATCCGTTACGAAATCCAAATTCGGAATGGTCACGTTGCAATCCATTCTCCCGTTGTTGGAGAAGGATGTTTGGATGTGCTCCATAGACCTCAAGGACGCCTATTATCACATACCGATACATCAGGCGTCCAGAAGGTATCTGCGCTTCAGCCTGGGAGCCAGTCATTACCAATTTTGTGCTCTGCCCTTTGGCCTCACCACAGCCCCAGGGTGTTCACCAAGTGTTTGGCAGTAGTGACGGCTCACCTAAGGAGCCTTGGATTCCAAGTGTTTCCCTATCTCGACGACTGGCTCCTGACTGCCACCACCAGGCATCTACTTATGGACAACCTCAAAGCCACCATCTCCTGGGTGTTTCCCTGGGATTACATTCAATTGGTCAAAGTCTGTCTTGCTGCCCTCTCAGCGCAAAGTTTATAGGAGCAGAGATAGACTCAAGATTGATCGTGTCTTTCTTCCTGCCGAAAGGATCCGAACCTTACAGAGCCAAGTGCAAGCTCTGATCTCGAGATCCAAAGCCCCAGCCAGGATGGTCCTACAGGTTCTAGGCTCAATGTCTGCCACGGTACTTTTAGTTCCTCTAGCAAGGTTACACATGAGGATTCTTCAGTGGCTCTTATCAACTCAATGGACCTTTCAAGATCTCCCACTCAATCATCTCATCATGATTACGGAAATATGCAAAAGGGACCTGCGCTGGTGGCTTCAGACATCCAACCTAGATCAGGGCAAACCCTTTGTTCTCCCCCCTCCAGCGGTTACCCTGACGACAGATGCCTCCCAGATAGGGTGGGGGGGGCATTGTCTGGGCAGGCTAGTTCAGGGATCCTGGCTTCCGGACGAAGCTCTTCTCCACATCAACGTGTTGGAGATGAGGGCTGTACTTCGATCCCTACAAGCCTTACACAAGTTCCTTCCTCAGGGTATCATCGCCATCCACACAGACAACATGTCGGTGGTTTGGTATCTGAACAAACAAGGAGGGACCAGATCGTATCCCTCTGCAGAGAGGCCATGAGAGTGTGGGAATGGGCTGTAGCTACCAACCGCTTCTTGGTAGCGACCCACATCCCGGAAAGTCAAATGTATTGGCGGACAAATTAAGCAGGACAATTCTCTCTCCTCACGAATGGTCTCTAAACCGCACAGTAGCAGCCCAGGTTTTCAAAGATGGGGACGCCGTGCTGCGATCTATTTGCGACTCCACAGAACACCAAGTGCCAAAGATTCTTCTCTTTGATTCCACATCAGGAAGTACCGCCATGGATGCTCTAGCTCAA
Source organism: Protopterus annectens (assembly GCF_019279795.1). NCBI lineage: Eukaryota > Metazoa > Chordata > Ceratodontiformes > Protopteridae > Protopterus > Protopterus annectens. Next base: position 1,306,961,456 of record NC_056746.1, on the reverse strand, counting down.
CCCTGGCCAACAGGGTTGCTTTATGCTTTCCTCCAATCCCACTCCTTCCCAAAGTCATTCAAAAGCTTCCCAGCTAAGGTCTTCAATGATTCTGATTGCCCCATACTGGCCTCGTCAGATATGGTTTCCTTACCTGAAAAAGCATGCAGTGGACGATCCGTGGACCTTAGACCTGATCCCGGATTTGCTAATCCATCAGTCGGGACATTGGCATCAGTCTCTTCAATCTCTGAAATTGACAGCTTGGCTCCTCCACTTCCGACCTTAGTCAGAAGCCACACACTAGACCCGAAGTTGTTCACATTTTGTCTTCGCCCATAAACCCACCACTAACAAATTGTACCTCAGTAAGTGGAAGAGGTTTGCTATCTGGGCTCAACTCAAGGGCTTAGACCCTATCACTGCTCCTGTCCCAGAAGTTTTGAAATTCTTAACATCCCTATTTAATCAGGGATCTTCTGTCTCAACTATTAAAGTTCAACTAGCTGCTATTTCTAAATTCCATGAATCTACGGATCCTCCTTTGATGAGCAGCAGGCTATGCAAAACATTCATTAAAGGTGCGAGTCTGTTAAGACCACCAGTTTTTCATCCTGCACCTCCGTGGGATCTCGATTTAGTGCTTGGCATTAACATCTCCCCTTTGAACCGGCTGCTACATGAATTAAAATATCTGTCATGGAAAACGGCTTTCTTAGTGGCTATTACTTCAGCAAGAAGAGTCTCAGAGCTTCAAGCCCTGTCTATTAAAACACCATATCTGATTTTCCACAAAGATAGAGTATCTCTTAGGCCTAATCCATCCTTTGTCCCAAAGGTCTGCTCTAGTTTCTGTCTTCAACAATCCCTAGAACTACCAGTTTTCTTTCCAAAATTCTCTAATGAGGCAGAATATACTCTCCATAAATTGGATGTTCACAGGCAATTACGATTCTATTTAGACAGGACCCAGCAACTTCGTAAGTCAGACCAGTTGTTTGTGTCCTTCTCAGATAATAAATTGGGCCAAACCATCACAAAAGCTACAATCTCAAAATGGATCAGAGATTGCATAACTCAGGCCTATTCTTCTTCAAATAAGCAACTTACATCATCTATCAAAGCTCATTCTACCAGAGCTATGGCTACTTCTATAGCTTTTCATTCCAAGCTTGCTATTTCGAAATTTGTGCTGCGGCTACTTGGTCCAACCCGCACACTTTCATTTCCCACTACAAATTGGATGTGGCATCTAAAGGACGAGCTTCATTTGGTTCCACGGTACTCAGGAGTGTTTTCCAGTGAGCCACCCAGGATTCAGGTGCTAGGGACGCTGTCCCATCATTCAGAATGTAGGCGAGATAGGATCACATAACATCTTTTAGTTATGTACTCACCATAACTTCAGATGTTTGGGATCCATCTCGCCTACATTCCTGATACCCACCCTCCTTCCCCCCTGCCTTGCAGATCAGAAGAGATAGAACGGTTTTGAGCTCCACTGTTTTTATCTTGTTTCATCTGACGATGTTATATAAGCAGGGTATGCATGTGTGCATGTATGCGGACAAACTAGATCTGGGGGACTGTTGGTGGTGCATCCTGGGATATAGTAAGCTCAGCCAATAAGAGACTTCTCTTTGGCATAGCGTGCAGTCGGAGCCGAGGGATCGGCTCCGAACCCATCATTCAGAATGTAGGCGAGATGGATCCCAAACATCTGAAGTTATGGTGAGTACATAACTAAAAGTTCTCGAGCTAAAGCAAGTGCCGAGTCGGAGCCGAGGGATCGGCTCCGAACCCATCAAGCAAGAAAGAAGGCGAGAGAAGACAACTAACATGGAACGTTATGGTAGGTACATAACTTCTTATTTCCTTTTCTAGCTCAAAATTAGGCAAACCAGTATCTAAAGTTACTCTGGCCAAATTGTTAACCAATTGTATTACCTTTGTTTATCCAAAAGTGGGCTTACTGTTACCAAAGCCACCCAGAACCCACTCCACCAGGTCTTTTGCAAGCTTATCAGCTTTTTAGTCCAGAACTTCCTTGGATGTTTTTTGTGCAGCTGCAACTTGGGCTAATCCTCTTACCTTTATTGCTCATTACAAAATCTTAGAGATTCTGTCATTACAAATTTTATCTGGTCTCTAGGAGAAGAGCAGCCTTTGGCTCAATAGTGCTCCAGAGTATCCTTCATTAGAGTCCTTCCTTCCGCAACAATTGAGGAAAGAATAAAAATGGACATCATATTAAAAAGTTATGTACTCATCATACCTTTCCATCTGTGTTGTCCATTTTCATTCTTCCTCAACTTCCCTCCCACATAGCCCATCCTTGTTCTATTCCTGGAGAGCTCAAAGAGTATTGAAGGAACCTCTGTTCCTTGTTTCAGCTCCAGCTTCTGTCCTTTTCTTATTTTTCACTGCTCTGTAAATCATATGTGCAGCAAACTAGATCTGAAGTATGTTAGGTTGGTCGGGCATTGTGGGTAAAAGGGAGGAGCCCGAGAGTTTAAGAATCCTACAGTCTGGAAGAAGCAGACGAATTGGATCTGAACTCAACAGTTGAGGAGAATGAAAATGGACAACACAAATGGAATGTTAATTGGTGTAGCTAAGAAAATTATATTTTTGAGCCATGATACAGAATCGGAATTGCCTAGACATAGTAAGGCCTTGCTGAGTCTAATTAAGGTGGCTGCCAAAAAAGCAATTACTAGAAAATAGAAATCAAAGTCTAAACCAATCTTACTAGAAGTAGTGAGTATAATAGCAGAGATAAAACAACTGGAACTGGGATCTTTAGAAAAGACTAGGAGTAAATTACATATGAAAAAAAAATGGGAATTGTGGGAACAATACATGCAGTGGAGGAATGGAGTTTAAAAGAAGGCGGGATTTAAATGAGCTATGCAATGTTTGACTGACAATGACTGGATAGATTATAAGTGATGTATAATGTTTGCAAATAAAATTATGCCAATATGGTTTGTGACGTAAAATGTTTGCAACTAAAATTATATCAGTATGGTTTCTTTTCATTTGTATAAATATATGATTGCCTATGTCATACGTGTTAATTTAATAAAGATGTTTCTTGTTTAAAAAAGCACAGATGGAACATTATGTTGAGAAGATAACTTTTTATTTTTATTATAAATTACTTGTTAAATCTCCTGGACTTTCTGCTTGTACTTATATAGACACAATCCATGGATTACATGTTAAAGATTGCTCAAATGTTAAATTTCCTCACACTTCCTCAGGTTCTTGTAGATCGTATTCTCTAGTGTTATCTTTTCTGCATACTTTTGTAGGATATTTCTAGTTGTTTTTGTGTAGAGTTCTTGTTGTAGTTTTTCCTGTTTCCACTGGTGTTGCTATACTATGGATGGTAGCAAGGACAGAGAGAAAAGCTTCAGGAGTACATAACTGAGTGAGAGCATGAAACCCCTTTCAGGATAGAACACTTGATCACCAATTGCTCCATCTTCAAGGCATTTGGTCAGTGTGCCTTGTCAGATATGAGAAACAGGTTGGTTATTAAGGGCTTATTCCACCTGGATCTGGTAGGAGAAAAGCAGAAAAAGGATAAATATGGCCAAAGAAAAGAGACAGAAAAGTCTAGAAGCAAACACGAGGCTCTGAACCTGAGGAAGAGATGGATGAAGGAATCCCCTAGTGCAGGGCCATCTAAAGTATCAAGGCCAGAGCAGTCAGTTTCTTTGTCTCCTTCCACATACCCAGTGTCAGCCCCACTTTCCTTGGAGCCAACTGTTATCAAAGATAAATCTCCTTGGTGCATAGCTCAGGGTTCCTCTTCCAAGAGGGAGCACTCAAGATTATCTTCTTCTCCGTCATGTCAAGCATCTTTCAGGTTCTTCTGAAATGCCATGGATTTCAAACTGGATTGTATAACGAGGGCATTTATCAAGACACAGATAAATATCAGTGTTCTCCATGGGTGGAACAGGTTGGTCTTTCATCCATCTTGCTAGTTTCTTCCTTGGTCTCACCCTCAGATCTGGTGGCATTAGGGCTGACTCCCTGCACAGAACCTGTGTTTTTGGCACCAAGTGTACCCCTGCCTTCAGCACAGAGGCCTTCTGATCTGAGCCATTCAAGTCTGGACCTTCAATTTCAAGTAGCTGTCAGGATTGATGTCTTAACATCAAGACTTTGGTGCGATGTTCAGGCACATTTAGTATAGTGCCATTTTGGTATCAGTGTTTCAGCTATGGTACAAGTCTCCACCTTGTATCAATATTCTCTGTCAGTTTGGGGGATTCCTATATCAAGGCCTCCTACTTCTTCTGTGGAGGGAACAGCACCGTCCCTCAACTGGGGCTTCTTGGATCAGGTAGATGTGGGTTCAACCTCAGAGGTTATGAGGAAGATCATAGCTTCTCATAGCTTCTCTTCCCAGAGCTACAGCACAGGTTCCATCAGTGTCAGTCTCTCCCCCAGACACCCTTTCATCTCTGTCTTGACTCTCTCATACATCCCAGAGTCAGAGCTGAACAGATGTCCTAAAACACTGCCCAGACACAGGACCAATCCTCTGATAACTTCGATTCACCACCACCACCAGAGATTCTGAAAAAGAGGACATGTAAGAGGAGACACATTGACTCCCCGGATGGGTCATTATCTTTGGATGCTGAATCGGAAGATTGAGAGAGAGTTCTCCACAGTCCCTTCAGAGGACATCAACCTTAGCATGGTCTTGGAATTCATGCACTCAATGGGAAATTAGCCCACAGATCCACCCTTTCAGGATGAGCAAGTTTTTTGAAGCATGTGGTTCAACTCCCTGTACTTCTAGAGTGGTCCCTCCAGAGGACTACCTTTTTAACCTGGCAACCAAAAGGGCATGGCAGCAGCCTAATTCCTCTGAAAGCATACCAAGGAAACAGAGTAGCCTCCCTGGGTACTATGTTTAATATTACTAGACTCTCCACTGCCTGTTGCATAACACAGACAATAGAGCAAAGAGAGAAGCAGGCAGGTTGGCGTCACATCTGTGATTTTGCAGACAGTTTCAAAGCATCCTTTACCAGTGCTTCTGATGGATTTCTTTATTTAGTCCATTGGTCAAAGAAAGAATGCAAATATGCAAACAAGATTGGAAGATGCTGTCTACTGTACGTGTTAAATTTGAGACCCTCACAACGATCATATGGCAGGAACCAAAAATGGTCCAAGTCCCTATGGTTTATAAAAACCCAGCATCAGAGGGATAGGGATAATATCCAGAGGCTGTTGCATACTATTTCCCATACCCCTTCCCTTCCAGTAAGTATGCTTCCAGGTGTACCACCTCATGAATGGGAAGCAGCCAGATCAGAAAATTTCTCTCTCTCTCTCTATCTATCTCTCTCTTCTTCAGAAAAGTGCTACTGAAGAGGTTCCTCCAGACTAGACATGATCAGGTTATTATTCCAAGTTCTTTTTGGTTTGTAGAAAAACAAGGACCTCAGCCCCATATTGGACCTAAAAAAAAAGAGCCACTTCAGCAGGCTCACGGTGCTAACATTTTTACCTTGATTGGATGTACTCATTCGACCTCCAGGAAGCTTATCTTCACATCAAGATTGCAAGAGCATCCAGAAGGTTTCTATGCTTCTGCTTGGGGACTAGTCACATTCAGTTCAGACCCCTACCTTTTGATTTTACTACAGACCTCCAGGTGTTCACCAAGTGTATGGCTGTGGTAGCAGAGTACATGATGCTGCTTGGAATCAGAGTTTTCCCATACCTGGGCAACCTGCTCCTTGCTGCCACATCAAAGGAATCCCTTGTGAAGACTAGGGAGTGCAACTCTGCTTGTCCTTGGCAATTTTTGTCAACTACAAGAAGTCCCAGCTGCAGCTGACACAATCCTTACAGTTCATCGGATACCACCTAGACAGCAGGTACTGTACCATACTTCTCCTTCTGGATAGAGCCCAGTCACTAAGACTTGCAGTGTGGAATCTCCTGTGTTTGTCATCTCCTCCAACATATTTTGCCATATGAGTTCTAGGCCTCATGGCCTCTGTTGTTTTAATAGTATATCTAGGTCGATTCCACATGAGGATTTTAACAGTCTCTACTCAGAGTGCATTGGTTGCAGTTAGAGGACTCCTGTCATTGCCTATTCAAATCACAAATCACCACAGAAATCAGCTTCACTGGTGGATGATCTCCTCACTGTTGTTACAGTGAAAGCCTTTCCTTTTGCCCCCACCATCAGCCATAGTGACCATGGATGCCTCCTCATTGTTGTGGGGCACAATTATCAGGAGAGAATGGCCTAAGGTACATAGTCAGATCAGGAGGCCAGTCTTCACATCAGTGTTCTGGAGATGAGGGGGCGTCTCTTAGAGTTGCATGAATTGCAGGACTACTTGCCTCTAAGTTTGATTTCCATCCAAATGAACAACTTGCAAATAGTTTGGCATATCAGCAAACAGAGAGGAACTAGATCTTGTCCCCCATGCCAAGAAGTTGTGAGATTATGGCAGTGGCAGTCAAGTTTGCAGCATTTCTTGATAGCAGTGCACATTCCTGGGAAGACCAACTATCTCACTGACAGGCTCAGGAGATCCAGTGTCTTGTTTCATGAGTGACCTTTAAATCCACAAGTCGCACATCAAATCTGTCACTGCTGGGGCTATCCTTCTTTGATCTTTTTGCCTCCCCAACCAACACCAAATGCAGCAATTACTTCGCTCTAATTCCTTAAAAGGGGCAGCCCTCAAGAGATTTTCTGGTTGGACAGTGGCCAGCTGGGCTTTTTTAATGTCCTGGTTTATCCAGAATACAATTAGGTGCAAAACCATGTTGATCTTCATCCCTGCATACTAGCCCAGAAATTCTGGTTCCCCCTTCTCATACCTCACATCAGGAAGACTCCCTGGCAATTGGATCCCAAAAAAAATCTTCTTTCTCACACCTCTAGGTCACCTCATCTGGAGCCCCAGAATCTCAAACTAACCACAAGGTGTTTTCAGTTCTGGTGGTTGCCAGACACCCTTCATTGTCACAAGGAGTACTTCATATTCTTTCAATTTCCCAGCAGACCTCTACAAGTAGGGATTATAAGAGCAAGAGGACACACCTGTACTAGTAAGGATTAGAAGAGCAAGAGGACGCACCTGTACTAGTAAGGATTAGAAGAGCAAGAGGACGCATTTTGCAGCTTAGGAATGCATCCTTTCAGTGCATCCATTCCTTAAGTTCTTCTTTTCCTTTTGCAGCTTTTTCCTTTAAGTTCTAGCTATTCAACTATTAAGGTACAACTAACCACAATTTCTAATTTTCACCAAGGATTTGACTCTCATTCATTAGTCTCTCATTGGTCCTGTAGCACATTTTTTGGGGTACCTTTCTGCTTTGTCCAGCAATCAGGGAACCAGTCCTTCAGTTTTTTTGTTGAAGGCATTAACAAAGGCCCCCTTTCAACCAGATTCTACAACTTCTTTAAAATCCTAGTCTTGGAAGACCTTATTCGATGTGGGGATAACATCAGCCAGAAGAATTTCTGAGTTAAATCGCTATCATTGTCTTCACTTTATTTAGTTTTTCATAAAGACATGCCCCGGAATTCGATAAACTCCATGTAGACTTTGTGCAGAGCCTACATGGAGTTTACATGTTTGTGTAACAGTGTGCAATGCATATTAATGAGATGCGGTGAGCCTAAGCTACATTTTGGGGCTCACAACACTGTTGTTGGCTGCAAAACCTCATAAGCGAACACAGATAGCAATTCAGTGGAAAGGAGACCATCTACAGTGCGCAGATTTGTGTGGAATTCCACAATAATAACCAGGGCTTTACATATAGAGAAACCTTGTCACTGAATGTGGATAGCAGTTCCAAGTAAGGAAGAGCACCTACAGTGCGCAAATTTGCATGCAATGCCACAGTGATCACCAGGGGTTTTACAAATAGCTGTCATTGTGTTAGTGCAACACATTTGCACAGAGGCCAACTTAATGACAGGACAAATAACCAGTAGTAGGGACATATTTGGCATAGATGTCACATAGAAATGTGTTGGACTGTAACATAAAGGGCCAGAAATAGGGACAGAATTTTAATATTGCACTGGCAAACATAGTAAGTTGTTAGAATATATAGGTTGTACATTAGCATGAACTTTCTGAAGAGCATGAAGTTTAAAACTCAAATGTCAGTAGTTTCTGAATGCACTCTGCAATGGCATGCCAATGATTGCCAGGAAAAACATGTTATGAGGAAAAGATCACAAATATGAGACAAAAACTGGACATTCTGCATAGATCGAGACACTTGAGAGGTATGCACTCAAATATTTGTAATATTGAGTCACATCAGTCCAGAGATCATTCCAGTGATATGGCCAGAAGCCACATATTTGTTAAGGAAAACATGTGGACACGCTGGTAATGTCTGGACAGTTGAGAGGTATGAATGTGAAGTACATGGTCCAAACACATTACAGGACAGTGTACCTGTAGTGCAGAGTATGTGATATCCATTCCTGGCATTCTTTAGTGAAGCTGTGTTAATGATCTGTAACAAGACATGGGACTGATATGTAAAATGATCACCCAGGGGAAGTATGTGTATTGAACAGGGAGACAGATGAATTTTAGGAATTAACACAGGGAAAGAGTACATGCAAAACTCCTGCATGTACAGAAGAGGAGGGCATGTCAATGGAAGATGGTTGTAGCAGAAGACCAAGCACATATCTATATGGTACAATGCGGACTATACAATGAAAATGTGTTGTCTGTGAGTGTCACACAAGGTGACATAACAATGGGGAGGATGTCTGTGTAAGATGAGCATCATGACATGACTAATGCAGAAGGCGTCTGTCAGGGATCTGACATACAATTGGGGTAGGGTACATATTGGGAAGCTATGCAGAATTATATACTTGAATATGAGTGTACTCTCAGCAGAGGTCTGTAACGAGCTGGCCAGAGGTAAATGATCATGGCAAACATTACAAGAACCAACCACAATCATGGACAATATTGGAATAATACCACCACTAATCTCTTGCCTCTGATATAACATATGTGATGTGGAGTGATAAGATATAAGCCTACACACACACACACACACACACACACACACACACACACACACACTTGACAACTATTATGGTACATCCACACTCTATGAGAGTAATCACACACACACTGTCCTGGTATTGTAGTGTCTGCAGGAGGTGTTAAGAGGGACACTGCTGTACCTGTATACGGCAGTATGGTCAATACGGGCTACTTGCCTTGTGTGCATGGCATATATCTAGGATACAATCCACACTGTCATGAATGATATACATGCCATTAATGTTGTCAAACACCTGTGTATGCAGTATGTGCATAAGCTGAATAGGTAGCACACTTATGTAACAGCTCTCTAAGGCCAAGAATACTGCATCAGTGGGCCTAGACAATATCCCAGGATGCCATTTAAGTAACATGAAGCATGACCTGTCAGGCCCTCTGGAATTGCCATTAATGCAGCCTCGAAACAGGCTTCATGCCTCATGATTGGAGAACAGCAACACTCATCCCTCTGCACAAAGGTGGCCTATCTACAGACCCTGGAAACTACAGACCCATATGTCTCACTAGTCTTGTATGTAAAACTATGGAAAGAATTATCATGGAAATGATCAATAGTGATATGTTAAACCTTCAGGCACTGGACCCAATCCAGTTAATTTTCGTCAAGGGAAAGATACGCCTACTTAACCCAGTGGACATCTTTGAGAATGTCACCAAAGTGCTGGATGAGGGCAAAATGGTTCACACTGCCTACCTTCACCTGGTCAAGGCATTAGACATAATACCTTACTCATGCATTGCTGACAAACTCAGGAGGTTAGGTACAAACCCGTATATCACCCAGTGGATAGCCAACTGTGCACAGACATGACCTATGAAGTTAGAATTGGGGAGTCCACCTCTATAAAGAGTTCAGTCACAAGTGGAGTCCCGCAGGGATCTGTCCTAGGACCACTCCTTTGTGGTACTTACTTCTATGAAGTCAAGGCCAATGTCAGTGGTCTCTGGCTGAATACATTTGCAGATGATTGCAAATTAGGAGCTGCTATTGAATACCACACTGACACAGGCAAAGAACTGGTGTCAGAGCCACGGACTAAAACTAAATGACAAGAAATGCATAATAGTATTCGTCAAGAAATCATCCAACCTTGAAAACTTTCATATTGACAGCACACCCCTTTGAGATGATCCAGTTATGGACACACATAGACAGTAATCTAGCCTTTGACCATCACGTGTCTACAGTAGTGAGGAAATCATTCTATGCTGTGCAACTTATAAACAAAGGTATGTTATCTAGGTCCAAGGAACTCATTGTTCCACTGTATTTCAAATTCATCAGACCTATCATTGAGTACAATGCCCCCTTTGGTGTGTACCTAAGCAGGCATATCCAACAGTTGGAAGGTCCACAGAAGTTCCTCACTAAAAGAATACAGGGTGTAAGTAAAAGGTCCTATGCAGACCGCCTCAAGGCCCTATCCCTGAATTATGTCTCCTACAGGCTTTTGAGGGGAGATCTATGCCTGGCATACAGGGCATTGTCAGACCCCACTCTGACGGACCTCCTACATATCCACAAAACAAACAGTACCAGAATCACCCATTCTAAAGAATTAAACCTTGCCTGTGATATAAATAGGACCTGCTGGAGAGACAGTTATGTATCCCAAAGACTACACCATCTCTGGAATAGGCTCACCGTCCATGTGAAGCAGAGTTCCTCCCAAACCCAATTCAAGTGTAACTTGGACAATTGGATGGGGAGCAGGAAATTCAACCCTGGTTTTGGCACCTATGTCTCTAATGAACACAGGCAACCTGTAAATGGTTCATCTCTCAGGCCCCTGCTAGTAAATGTTTCATCTCCCAAGCCCCTGCTTATACTTAACAAGGGTATCAGAACTTGTCAGAGATTTGGGATGCATGGGTAGGCTTAAAAAGTGCCTTCCGGTCATTAGGGTAAACACCTATGAACCTATTGTTGTTCCTCACCATCGGACAGTTGTATATTCCGCAGAAAGAATACCTAGGTAAGGCCAATAAGCTGTTTGACAGCGCACTGTGACAAAGGTGGTACACTTCAGTTACACATCACTGGAAGATGTGTAGGAAGGGTGCATTGTACACAGTTACTGGTGTGATGCAGTTGTGAACGATGACATTATTATGTTCTCTGATGTGCATGTCCTTCACATACCCAGTACTTGTGTTACATTCAAGGGAGAAGTCAGCACTATGACCACATACTGTTGGATGTACCATTTATGCTGTACCCTATGACAAGGGTCACATACCTCTAGGTCTGATTATAGGGTGTGATTTCCACATTATACCTGGGTGGTGTGCCTGTTTTCTGATCCACCAAATCACTCCATGTGTCTCGCCAGTGCAGGTGTTGTCATGCATGTGGCAACAGACTCTGGTATGTGTTGATATTGTCTGTATTATACTAATATCGCAGTTGCAGTCAATGACTCCACACCAGTTGCAGTCCTTCAGGCAGCTGTTTGGACACGGCATGTGTATGTGATCTGTGATGTCCACCACTGAACTAATGGGCAGGAAAGGACCTAGTGGGCACCTCTGGTGTACCAACCTGATCACTGGACCTGAGATATGTGTCACATTACACATTTCAACATAGTGAGATGCCACGTGTGCCATACACTGGTCTACCCATTTGGTGATAATAGCTGTTTATGGCCACATACGACAACGTTGATTAAGTACCTCAGTGTGGATTGTTGTTAAATGCTGTGACCTATTCAAGTTCCACACAATGATACCATTGTAATCATGCATGCCTTCAATGATCTCTTTGAGGACATCTGTCAGATGTAACGACCTGATGTAGCAGTAAGAACTCACACAGGTCTATTGCACACACGTGGAATATTACTAGTGTACATGTAGAGGAAGTCCATGATGACATGTTGGTCTACCTCACAGCTGAGGAGAGTAACATTGTCTCTATACTTACATGCATCGGGTGCTATCCCCCCAAATCAGGTGTATGGATGTTGATGTACACCTTTGTATGGGAACATAAGCCATGTGGAGGGTGTATTAAACTGTGTATTCAACCATATCAGGCAGGTGTATGTGCTGGGTCACGCCATAGGTGATCCATGATGTTGTCACAGCACATTGATTCCATGTGATAGGCCTGGATGAAGGTAAGGTAGTGTATACTGCCTATTGTGATCTGGCCTAGGGTTTTGACACAATCACACATGCAGGTATCATTGAGAAAAAACCCAAGCTGGGGATTACACCTTACTTCAGTTGATGGGTAAACAATTAGCTCGCTAACAAAACGCATCGTGTGACAGTTGGTGAATCAACGTGTACCAGTTCAGCTGTCACCATTGACAAACACCAAAGATCTGTGCTTTGCCTTTCACTATTTGAATTGTATTTCTCAACAGTTCAGGCGAAAGTATATAGCCTTTGCCTTACCAAGTTTGCTGATTCTTGCATGTTGGGTGCAACCATTGAGTCCACCAATGGTGATAGCATAGTACAGGAGGAGCTAACATACACGACTAAATGGTGACAAAGGCACATGATCTATAAATAAATGCAGAAATTTGTGTTTGTAAAGTTGTTCATCTGAAAAGTGGAGTTTCATGTTAATCACAGCAAATTCCTGCTATGCAGAAACCCATTGATGCAAGCACTGGAAACACATTTAGATAGCAATCTGAACTTTGAACATCAACTGTCCACACTGCTATGGAAAGTCTATGTTGTGCACATCCTAAGTCACACCATTATATTGATATCTAAGGATTGTATGATAACACTGTAGTTAGACCTTATTGCAGCACTAATAGAGTGTAATGCTCTTTTTTACATGTGCCTTACCAGACACATGTAGCAGTTGGAGAGAAACAGGACTTTCTCAGCAAGATAACATAGGGCATACACACCATGCCATGATGTATGTGACTAGATTGAAAGCCATGTCACTGTAAACATTATTGTATAGGATGAGGTGATTTCTGCCTGACCCTGCCCTGGTGGGAGTACTGCATATCCAGAAATGTGATATAGCCGATGACATAAGCAGTGTTTATTGAGGAGAAGATGACAATCTCCCACATGCTGGTGTAAAATGCTCTTTGTAATATCAAGCAACAGTTGACTGCAGTGAGAATAGAACCCCTACCTATCTAAGACACAGAGTACAGAACGCAGTACATTACTTAAGCACGATGGCAAAAGTCTGATTTATACAAGAGTGCAGGGGAACTTATAGTAGATGACATCAGCAGACCATGTGGAGACAAGAAGTTGGGAGGCCTGTATGAAATGAATGTGTAGCCTTGAGCAAGTATCAAAATATTGGCAATATATGTAATTGGAGAAGTAACTGTAGGATACACTTGTCTGCTGTGCTGTCTAGATACACACACACACACACACACACACACACACACACACACACACACACACACACACACACACACACACTTGACTGCAATGAGAACAGAACCCTTACCTATCTACGTACACAGACAAACACAGTACTTAATGCAAGTTTCCCAGCTCAAGTCTGATTTATACAGGAGTACAGTTGAACTTACAGTAGATGACATCAGCAGGACATGTGAAAGACAAAAGTTTGGGAGGGCTGTATGAAATGGATGTGTAGGCATAAGCAAGTATCAAAATAATGGCAGTCCATGTAATTGGAGAAGTAACTGTAGGATACACACGTCTGCTTGTTGTCTAGACACATACACAGGCACACACATACACTCACATGCACACACTCGACTGCAGTGAGAACAGAACCCCTACCTATCTAAGTACACAGACAACAGAGCACAGTATGTTATGTAAGCAACACAGCACAAGTCTGTTTTATACAAGAGTGCAACAGCCCATGTGGTTGACAACAGATTGTGAGGCTGTATAGGCAAATATCTTCATAGGTTCATATGAGGTTACTAGCCTAATAGCACTAAGGTCTTTAGAAGCTTAGCTGTGTAAAAAACACAAATTCTATTATTGAGCATAGTTGGATGGTCGTTTTGAGCAGAGCTTGTTTGTGAGCAGCACCAACTGGCCCTACCCATGAAGGACATAAGTGCCAGCCCAGTGGTGACTTTACAATCACCCAGCAAGTAATCATGGTTGCGTTTGAACGGGGCCATTGAGGAGCACTGCTTCACAATCAGTAGGAGTCTATTACAGAGGAGTGTAAATTGTTGTCAGATATATCTGTCTGCCCGTCATGTTCTGTTTATGTCACAGGCTAGATTGAGAATCCTGGAGTAAATTATAGTTGTCTCATTTCAATTGCAGATGTCCGTCATTTACAGAAGGCCAAGGTCTGAGCCTGCTCTGCAAGGCAGCCATAGGTCACCTCTCAACAGACTGTATGATACCGAGTACAGTGATAGGTTTGTTAGTCTTTCCGTGTATGTCATGTTTGGAGGCCTGGGAGTCTCCCAAGCACAACCCTGTTTTCTCTACAGTTGCTGCAGGTGTCTGGTGAGGTACAGAGAGATCTGAGCATTGTACTCCATTCTTGATGTGATAAGGGTAAAGAACAGTAGAAGTATGACTACCCTGTCTTGGATGTCATGTTCATATATATGGTGTGTGCAGTGCAGATTGTGTGTGTATCACCACTATGGGCTCATTGTGATGAAAGTGTATATGTGTTCCTAACCTAAGTCTCATGACACTGTATTTGAGCTTAGGGGTGTGCTATGTATATCATAATTAGCTAGGGGTACTTCATTGACAAACGTGACAAAGAGTCAATGTATGCTTAAAGTTCAGTCCTTGAGTCTGTCAGTAATCATCAGTCTGTGTTAGCCCCTATTGTAATATGTTTCCATCATTGGGGGACTCTTTATAAGTGCATCTGGTTAACAATCATCTGCAGACTTGGTAAACCATGGGCCATCTATTGCTGCCTGCTTCAAGGAAGTATTTCCCAAACAGTTGAGGAACCAGCACAGATCCTTGTGGTATTGCACTGGTGAGTGGGTTAGTGGTGGAGGTGCAGTCCCCAACTTTGAGAGTGTATGTTCTTTTGTTGAGCCGGTTGGCTCTCCATCTAGTACTATATGGCATAATTTCCAGATGGGAGATCTTCACTATGAGTCATGAATAGGGAATAGTGTCAAAGGCCATTGATAACTCATGTCCTGCTATACCTCATCCAGGTCTTTGGGGTCAGTATCCAAGAAGTCTACAAAGGTCAGTAAGCAAGATCTACCCTTGCCAAACCCAAAATGGGTAGGGTCAGGTGTGTTGAAGGTCACCTGTGTCCCTGTGGATATGGTCCACGCTGATTGCTGCAGTAGCCATGCAAATATGTTTTTTAGGTGTATGGCTCAGTAATTGTAGATCTGCATGTTACCAGATTGATGTGCATTACGTAGCACACAGCATTACATTTTGTCGTGTGTTTGATATATGTGTGGAAAAAGTGCTGAGACCCGAGGGTTGTAGTTCTTGATGGGGGTGCCAGCATATGGATGTATTTTAAATGTATGACATACAGAGAGATAGGGCCCTCAGTTTTTAATGTTTCTACATGTACTTTCATGTCATACAAAGGAAGTGGACAGTAAACAACAAAACACAGCAAAATATATACATTTCCATAGCGAGTGGAGCAGTGGGTTTGCGCTAAGGTTAGCAAAGTGTGTATGCATGCGAGATACATGTTTGCACACTGCTAAGCAGTGCGCAAACACAAGCCGCATTTCTAGAGTCTGCAGTTAGTATTGAGTCTGTGGAATACACCTGCTACACTGTTAGTACTGACTCTGTGGCAGCAGGTGTTAATGCAGTGATACGTTCCTTTATGGAGCCAGATGATACTGTGTTGGAATACAGCTGTATCTAATACTTTTAACTACTTTTGCTTTACCGTTGGTGGACATTGGTGCATGATGCCCATCATCGCACAATAATGCATTAAAGAAAGGAAATGGGGAAGATAGGACAGTGGTGAAATGGGGATGCTAAATCTGACAGTTAGTAATGAGTCTGTGGAATGCACCTGCTATGTAACTGATTCTGTGGCTGCACGTGTTAATGCAGTTAGTGCAGTAATACATTCCTTTTTTGGGCCAGATGGTACTGGGTTTGAATAAAACTGAATGTAACACTTTTAAGTACTTTTGCATTACCGTTGCTGCATGTTGGTATGCTGTGCATACTATCCTGCAATATACATTAAAGAAAATAAATGGGGAAAATAGGACAGTGGTGAAATGGGGAGCAAGTAGGGGGAAGAACAAATCGAAAGCAATACAGGAATGTGCAGGAGGGAGGAAAGAACCATAGCTATCCATGTCTTCATCAGTAAAAATTGATAATATTGGACTGTCACCTCCAGATAGAGGGGTGACTACAACACAAATATGTGTATAGCCAATTCAACCAAATCAAGTGGGTCAGGAAGACCCGTGCGTGAAATGGAGAGCTATGTATGGGGCGATTATTTTTCCGGTACAGGTGCCTTTTTTGGGGTGGGGGGACAGTAATGTTGGGGAAGGTACATAGGTATGCCTGGGTCTGGTAAGTTGGGTAGGTAAGGAAACAATTGTAGACAGACAAGACACAGGGATGGTGATGGACACAAGAGGTCGGTAGACAACATAGATGGGGTAAGGGTGGAGACATCCAGGACCCATGTATGTCAAGCTGGTTGACAGTGAGAATAGAATCCTCACCCAAAGAACAGTCATTATTGTCACCTCATTCCGCCACTGGCTGGAGCGCTCTATGTCTCCGCCTCCTACTGGTCCAATGTTAAATGAGAGAGAGCAGCCCCTCCATCAGGCATATGTGTGCACCAACAGTGTGGCATACAACCCTCTGCACCATCCTTGGCAGTTCAGCATGGGTGATAAACTCACAATCCCTGCCACTGTTCCCTGAGGGAACCACTGACCTATCCTCCTGGGCAGAACCACCTGAGGGGGCAGGTAGTGTTTGGGCAGCAGAATTGGTGCTGCCAGGTCGGCTCCCAGATGTGCAGGAAAATGATGCCAGGGCCGGTGGAGAGGGGGCAGTTGAATCCTGTGGGGCAGGCCTACCCTGCTGTGCTGTGGAGCATTTCGTGATGTGGTACACATGGATATCATGGATATATTTTGTTGACACATAAAAAAAAAAAAAAAAGGGTTGAGGTGAGAGAGAAAAAGGAGATAAGATTAGTACCTTCATATGTAACATACAATGCATTAATACAATTATTTGACTCTATTATCTTAACCTTTACTCTTAAGACTACCACCCCCTAACAGATAACTTACTACTTTTAAGACTATTAGCTTCTAACAGATGCACACTATACTACAGATTGCAGCAAGTGCTCCTTTATATGTGCATATATTGCACATATGCATGTTCCAATTATCCACATTACAATTTATAGCAGTATATGTATGCCACTGGTATAGAGCTTTTATTTTAAACCTTTAAGTTGCACGTAATTGAAGAATTAACAGTTATTGTATAGTTGGGAAGTGTGGTATTTGAACCCACCACCTCTGACTAAAGTCTAATATTGTACTCTTGGTTTGTGCTACAGACTAATTCATGCATACTTGCTTTTACAGTAGGAATATGCATGTTTAGTTTGATGCAGCTGTATAAAATACCAAACAAGCTATCTTTAACTTTTAATGCTACAGTAACACTACTCTTCTGCTGCATACATACCACATGCCTCCCTCATCCTCATCACTCTAGTGGCATGGGTCCTAACATTGCACTGTCAGTCCATGGCAGCTGTGGAAAAAGCAGAACAGAACAGAATACCATTATGAATACCAGTCTTGCCTATATTTATCTTTTAAGCCTTACATATACTCTCTGTAGTTGATACTTACACATGTGGTGGAAGTCCTCCATTCTGAATTCCTCAGTCCAGGCATAGAGGGTATCCCTCTTCCTCCGACATAGGTCACTCAAGTGGTGCCTGCATTGGTCACCAGTATGGGGGATACCGGTGGCACTGGTCACAGCCTGGGCCAAACTATTACACTTGAACTGTTAAAAAGATTGCTAAATTCCGGTAATCACAGCCACACAGGTAGAAACCACACTCTCCAAAGCTAAGAATCCAGCATCCATGGGACCAGATGCCATCCCGGGCCGTGTACTACATGAACTATAAAATGAACTGGCAATTCACCTAAGTGTCATGTTTAATCATAGCCTCACCTCAGGCTTTGTGCCCACTGAGTGGCGCACAGCTGCAGTTATCCCACTCCACAAGGAGGATCCACCTTGGATCCCTGGAACTACCGTCCCATCAGTCTGACAAGCCTTATCTGCAAGGGCATGGAATGCATTATCATGGAACTTATAAACAAAGACATTGGCAACCTTCAAACAATAGACCCCACCCAGTTTGGGTTTGTGAAGGGACGATCTTGTCTCCTGAACCTGATTGACTTCTTCGAACAGTCTCCAGAGCTGTGGACGAGGGTAAGGCAGTTCACACAGCCTATCTGGACCTCGCCAAGGCCTTCGACACCATCCCCCACTCTGGAATCATAGATAAACTTACTAAGTTGGGCATAAATCCCTACATCACTTGATGGGTTGCCAACTGGCTTACTAACAGAACCCAGAATATAAAAGTAGCAAACTGCAAATCCAGCTCCGGACAAGTGGAGTACCTCAGGGTTCAGTCCTGGGACCGCTCTTGTTTGGCATCTACTTCTCTGAAATATAGGCCAACACTAAGGGACTCTGGCTAACAAAGTTTGCAGATGACTGCAAACTGGGAGCCATTACAGAATCCCCAAATGATGTGGATATTCTACAAAAGGGCCTTACAGAAACAGATGCTTGGCGCCAGAGCCATGGGCTCAAGCTTAATGCCAAGAAATGTATAGTCATCCCCTTTGGGAAAAACCATGTACCCATGAATTACCACATAGGTCGCAGTACACTATACACCGAAAGTGTGATAAGAGACTTAGGGACACAGGTGGACAGTGGACTCCCCTTCGATGACCACATTGCCACAACAGTCAGGAAATCCTTCTATGTGGCACACCTCATCACTAAGGGTTTTTCATCAGAAAAAAGGAGGTCATTGTCCCACTGTACTCATCCCTCATTAGACCCATTACAGAGTACAACGCCCCATTTGGTATGTACCTCACAAGACATCTGCATCAGCTGGAAAGGCTGCAGAAATACCTCACTAAAGGAATCACAGGCCTAAAGCAGATGTGCTATGCTGACCGTCTAAAAAAAACTCCAGCTATTCTCTGTGGCATATTGTCTACTCAGGCGATCTCTGCTTAACATACAAGGCCATGTCAAACCCTGAGCTGTTGGACTTGCTCCACTTAAAGAATTCCCAATCCCTCAGAACCACACGCTCCAGGGATCTAAACCTTGTCATTACAATGATCAAAACATGCTGGAGGGATAGGTTTCTGACCCAGAGACTCCCTATACTCTGGAATAGACTGCCCATACATGTCAACCGAGCGCCTCCTTGGCCTTCTTCAAGAGGAACCTTGACAATTGGATGGGAGATAGGAAATTCACCCCGGGTATCACGTCAGTCGCCCTGCTAGACAGGGGACCAGGGAATTAAATATTGTGGGAAGAAATATCCGGGGAATTGTTTGGCTAGGCTTGTATAGGCCCTAGGGCCCATAGCCTAGTACCAGCCTATTAACAATACTAATTACGAAAATTGTACACACAATGGCAGAACAAAACAGTAATTTTGAAGGTAATTTATTGCAAACACTAATATGGACCACAGCACCAAGCCAAACTCTCCCAAGCCTCTGACTTATACTGGGACCCAGAATAGTCCCCCTGCAGCAACCTGGCATTGTGATGTTTCACTAGGAGTCCAACAAAAATCTTGGACTCTTGGAAACCCCATCTCTGAGCCCTAAATCTCACACCCTCTCCACGATCACCTGCCATGTCTATCACGGATGAAGAGCAATGGAGACTAATGGTTTTCCACCAGTTCCAGTTATTGTATTTACTGGGAATGTGCACAGTGTTTGAAAATGTTGCACACTAGCACGCAAACACGGTGCTCTAGGGTGCGCAATGGTAACTGGTGTGCGACAGTGGCAAGTAATGCAATTTCAGGGTTATTTGATGTGCAGGCACTTCTGTAACTGTGTTAGTCAAATGGAAGGTCATGTCAGTCCAGAGAGCAGAAATATACAGTGGATAGAAAAAGTTTACACACCCCTGTTAAAATGCCAGGTTTTGGGGATATAAAAAAAATGAAACCACAATAAATCATTTCAAAACTTTTCCCACCTTTAATGTGATCTATAACCTGTACTATTCAATTGAAAAACAAACAAATCTGTTAGGGGAAAAAGTATAAAAAATAAAAACCATGCAATAAGCTGGTTGCTTAAGTGTGCCCACCCTTAAACTAATACGTTGTTGAAGCACCTTTTGATTTATTTACAACATTCAGTCTTCTTGGGTAGGAGTCTATCAGCATGGCACATCTTGACTTGGCAATATTTGCCCACTCTTCCTTGCAGAACCACTCCAAATCTGTCAGATTGTGAGGGCATCTCTTGTGCACAGCCCTCTTCAGGTCACCTCACAGATTTTCTATTGGATTTAGGTCAGGGATCTGGCTGGGCCATTCCAAAACTTTATTTTCTTCTGGTGAAGCCATTATTTTGTTGATTTGGATGTATGCTTGGGGTTATTGTCATGTTGAAATGTGAAATTCCTCTTCAGCTTTCTTGGCAGACACCTGAAGGTTTTGGGCCAACAGTGACTGGTATTTGGAACTGTTCATAATTCCCTCCACCTTGACTAAAGCCTCAGTTCCAGCTGAAGAAAAACAACCCCAAAGCATGATACTGCCACCATCGTGCTTCAGTGTGGGGATGGTGTTCTTTTGGTGAAGCAGAGTGTTGTTTTTGCGCCAAACGTACCTTTTGGAATTGTGGTCAAAAAGTTCAAACTTGGTCTCATCAGACCATAACACATTTTCCCACATGCTTTTGGGAGACTTGATGTATTGTTTTGCAAATTTTAGCCAGATCTGGATGTTTTTCTGTGTAAGAAAAGGCTTCCGTCTTGCAACCTACCCCATAGCCCAGACATATAGAGAATATGGGAGATTGTTGTCACATGTAGTACACAACCAGTACTTGCCTGAAATTCCTGCAGTTCCTTCAGTGTTGCTGTAGGTCTCTTGGCTGCCTCCCTGACCAGTTTTCATCTCCTCTTTTTGTCAGTTTTGGAGGGATAGCCAGTTCTTTGCAATGTCACTGCTATCACATATTTTCTCACCTTTATGATGACTGTCTTCACTGTGCTCCATGGTATATCCAATGCTGTAGAAATTTTTTGTATCCTTCTCCTGACTGATACCTTTCAGCAATGAGACCCCTTTGATGCTTTGTAAGCTCTCTACGAACCATGGCATGTTAAGTTGTCCATCTCGCCTTCATTCTTGCTGGATGGGTTCGGAGCCGACCTCGGCTCCGACTCGGCCACTCTAAAAGCTCGAGAGTTGGTTCCACCGGCTCGAGGCCCCCCTTATATCCCACAATGCTAGGCGTGAATTACCTCAGATCTCGTTTGCCGCTACAGCGATCGAGGTGTTGTTTTTTCTACCGGCTTCAGGTCAGTTGTATTAGATTAGTTTAATAACTGTTTAAACCCCTTTTAGCTTAGCTTTTTCTTTAACTATAGTGTAGTGGATTTTTATCCTTTCTACCCTTATCCAGCCCCTTTCCCACAAGAACTGATAAGTTTTTTCCTTAGGCCTTCGGGCCCTTCCATCCCTAATAGTGGTGTGTATGTGTTTTTTTGTAGGGATTTATTTTATATATATAAACTAACTAATTTCTCTAGCTTTTAGTTTAATTTACCCTTTTCTGATAGTGTAATCGGTGTGTGTGTGTTTTGTGTGGTGGTTACACTTCGGTTCCTTGAAAATGTCCAAGGATTCAAAGGTCTCAGGCTTCAAGAAGTGTGACTCGTGCTGTCAGAAAATGTCTCTGACAGACGGTCACACTTCTTGTGTGTACTGCCTGGGACCTTTACACCTGCAGGACTCTTGTGCTGTGTGCCATGGCTTCAGCCCTAGAGTCTTGCAGGAAAGAAAGAACAAACTCATCCTAAGGGGTTTGCTCAAGCCTGAAGGTTCCCTAACTGCTTCCTCGGGAAAACCTTCCAAGGCTTCTAAGACCTCGACTCCAGTTTCTGAGTCGAGGCCTAAGGCTCAAGCCTACTGCTACATCGGCTCCGGCTGGAGCCGATGAGTCTTGACTACAGCTTCTGTGGTTCCTCGCTCCGGCTGGAGCCGAGGTATTGGAAATTCCTGGGTCGGCTCCGATCAGACTGTCGGAGCCGACATCTAGAAAGAGGTCTAGGTCACCCTCCCTTGGCTCCGTTCATTCGGCTCCAGCGTCTCCCTTGCTGTCTGAACGGAGCCATAGGTCTCACTCCTCTAGGTCATCGAGGCTTTCAGATCATGACCTTCAGAGGGTAGTGAGTCGACTTCTAAAGTCCGAGGCACTGGCCCAAATGCTTCAGAGCCTGACTCATCAGTCGATGCTTCAACCTTTCCCTCTAAATATTCCTCCTCCGACTCCTTTGAGCTCGGAGCCGGGGCGTCTCGGAACCGAGACTGTGGTAGCGTCGGAACCGATACACTTGTCTTCGGTTCCGTCGTCGGCTCCGATTTCTTCCTTTGAAGAATCTCGGCGCCGGACTTCCCTCGTCGGCTCCGAGGGGGTGAGTGGCATCGGACCCTTGTCCGACCCCGCTCTCCCTCTCGGTGCTTCGGCGCTGGTGAGTTCGGCTCCGACATCGGCCTCGGAGCCATCTCTGTCGGCGCCGAGGGAGGTTCTCAGCTTCTCGGAGCGGGGACCTCTGGCTCTGCCTGACAGGGGTGCATTCGAGGTCATGCGGAGTGTGTTGGAACCTGGTTCAACTCCACAGTCGGCTCCGTCCGCCCCTCCCTCTTCGGTGCCTCAGGTGATGTCTACTCTCTCCCTCATCCCTGACCGCAGAGAGCCAACTCTTCAAGAATCCCCTGTGGGATTTCATCCTCTTCCAGGCCTCTCCTGATTTGGCAGGGGAGCCCCCTAGGAAGAGAAAGTGTAAGAGGAAACACATAGACTCACCTGAGTCTGTCACCTCTGACACAGATTTAGAGGATTCCGAGGGTTCTCCCGTTCCCCTTCTGAAGATGTCTCCTTTGCAGACATTCTAGAGATCCTCAAGCAGAGGGAAATTGGCCAGCCCTTAACCCTTCGGAGGATGAATCTGTGTATCTTGAGGCGTTTGGCTCTCGCCCTTCCACCTCCTGGGTGTCCCCCCCCTTTGTCCCCCTCATGCAGGTGGTAGCAAAGAAAGCCTGGGCGGCTCCTGACTCAGTGGACCCTACCCCCAGGAGACCATCTAAATTTATAACAGCACCCACTGATAAACAATTTCTGACCAAAGGAGTTACTGTGGATGCTATGGTGGTAGCTGCTGCCACAAAGAAGGAACTAGCTGATCCTTCAGTGCCTGTCCATCCCCCTAACAAGGAATCTAGGTCTATGGACAGGTACGGGAAGCGGATGTTTTCGTCAGCAACCTTTGCAATGCGTTCGCTGAACTACTTATGCCATTTCACTCATCTCCAGAGAGACTTGATCAAGGAAGCGAGTGAGATGTTGAAGGATCCTACAGCTGCAGGTTTTCAGGACAAGATGAACGCCCAGCTGACTACCCTGAATTCTATAGCTAACTCCTCCATGCGCCTCCTTTCATATGCGGCTGATGGAGCGAGTAGAGCCGCAGGGACAGGTGTAGCCTTACGCCGGCATGCCTGGATGCGACTATGCAATTTGCGGACCCTTTAAAACGTCTTTCACTAATTCCCCGTTTGATGGATCATCTCTCTTTGGTCCTCAAGTGAAAGAAACCTTGACTAGGTGCGAGACAGATGGCAAAACTTTGTCTGCCGTCGGAGTCCGTTTTTCTACTCCTTCTAGACCTTACCCCAAAGGCCAGAAAAGTGGGAAAATGTGCTTCCGTAAACAATCTCAAGGGAATTTGCCTGACGCACAGAGTCGGTTCCCCTCCAGAGGCAGAGGAGGGAACAATAATGGTAGACGTCGCCCCAGAGGCAGAGGGGGGCCACAGAAACAGGGCAATCGAGAAACCTTTTCCGATAAGCCCTTTCAGCATCCCTGAGGTGTTGCCCGACTGTCCACCTTCGGAGGCAGTCGGGGGAAGATTGTCACTGTACCCAGAAGCCTGGCTATCCTAACTCAAGACAAGTGGGTACGGTCCATCATTTCCGAAGGCTATTCCATTCCCTTCGTTTGCATTCCAAACCAATCAAAAAAATCCCTGCCAGATGTTCCACCCGCGCAAAGGGATCTTGCAGCCTTGGAAATTTCAAAGCTGCTTGCAAAAAGAGCAATTCAGCCAGTTCCAGCAGACCAGCAAGGATCCGGAATCTACTCCAGGTTCTTTTTAGTTCCAAAGAAAACAGGGGACTGGAGACCAATTTTGGATCTCAGTATCTTGAACAAGTCAGTCAAGAAAACAAGATTTCGGATGGTCACGCTGCAGTCCATTCTTCCCCTATTGGGAAAGGAAAACTGGATGTGCTCTATAGATCTTCGGGACGCGTACTATCATATAAAAATGAACAGACGCTCCAGAAGATTCCTCCGCTTCAGGCTGGGAACCAGTCATTTTCAGTTCAGAGCCCTGCCCTTTGGACTCACCACTGCCCCCCGGGTGTTTACCAAATGCATGGCAGTGGTAGCTTCTCACCTGAGACGTCAAGGATTCCAGGTGTTTCCATATTTGGACGACTGGCTCCTCACAGCTCCCACCAAGCATCTTCTTCTAATGGCCAGAGACTACACCTTTCGCATTTGTCAAAAGTTAGGCATCTCAGTAAATTGCGAAAAGTCTGTTTTGTCGCCTTGTCGCTATTACCTTCATAGGCGCAAATCTAGACACAGTCAGCATGTCTGCGAGACTAACAGATCAGAGAATAACAGACATACGCAAACTGGTCTCGCTTCTTCAGCAACAACAGAGCCAAAGCCAGGTTAGTTCTGAAAGTATTAGGGATTATGGCGGCTGCCATTCCTCTACTTCCATTAGCCAGATTCCACATGAGAATCCTTCAATGGATGCTCTTCACACAATGGTCATACCAACAACGTCCGATGTCTCACACCATTATGATTACGCAAACATGCAAGAATCATCTTCTGTGGTGGATGTCTTCCCCTCAGCTCTTCTTGGGAAGACCCTTTGTTCCTTCCCCTCCGGTTGCTATTCTGACAACGGATGCCTCCCTGATCGGGTGGGGGGGGCATTATCAGGGCAGAACTGTCCAGGGCATATGGCAACCAGACGAATGCCACTTGCATATAAATGTTCTAGAGATGAGAGCAGTGCTTTTAGCGTTGCAAGCCCTTCAAGACTCTCTTCCCTGGGAACGATAGCAATCCAGATGGACAATATGTCTGTAGTGTGGTATATCAACAAACAAGGTGGAACCAGGTCCTATCCCCTTGTCGAGAAGCACTCAGACTGTGGCAATGGGCGATTTCTTCTCAGCGTTTTCTGATAGCAACGCACATCCCCGGGAAGTCCAATCAAATCGCGGACAAGTTGAGCAGGGCTATCCTCATGCCTCACGAGTGGTCTCTGAAAGATTCTATTGCGAGAAAAATTTTTCTCAAGTGGGGTCAGCCTTGCTGCGACCTTTTTGCTACTCCCCAAAACAGCAAGTGCAGAGATTATTTCACCCTATTCCCATTACCAGGCCAGCCCAGCAGAGACGCTCTAGCCCAAGTTTGGCCCCGGGGACTTCTGTATGCATTTCCTCCCTTCCCACTAATCTCTCAAGTGATACAGAAAGCTATCGCTCAGAAGGCCTCATTGATCCTCATTGCTCCTTACTGGCCTCGACAGGTTTGGTTCCCCTTTCTACATCAATTTCTGTTGGAGCAACCTTGGCATCTGGACCTAGTTCCAGATCTTTTGATCCATCAGTCGGGTCAGTTACATCGCTCCCTCCCCTCTCTGAACCTCACTGCTTGGTTCCTCTAGTTCCTACCCTAGCCAGGCTTCCTCAAATATCTCACACTGTTCGAGGTATTTTAATAGCTTCACATAAATCTTCCACTCGGAAAATTTATCTTAGTAAGTGGAAACGTTTTGCCTATTGGGCTCAAGGAAAGGATTTAGATCCTTTCACTGCTCCCATCCATATGGTTCTTGATTTTCTAGCTGAACTCTTTCATGCAGGTTCATCTCCTTCTACTCTCAAAGTTCAATTGGCAGCTATATCTAACTTTCATGTAGGTATTTCAGAGTCTGCCATCATGTCCCACAAGCTTTGCAAAGCCTTTTTGAAGGGAGTTTTTCTTCTCAGACCTCCTATAAGAAATCCTCCTCCTCCTTGGGACCTTAATTTAGTGCTCAGTTCTTTGATTCTTCCCCCTTTCGAACCTGCAGCTTCCTGTTCATTAAAATTGCTATCATGGAAGACTCTCTTTCTGGTAGCTATTACTTCAGCTAGAAGAGTTTCAGAACTTCATGCACTCAGCTGTCGACCTCCTTATCTGTTGTTCCATAAGGACAGGGTATCCTTACGAACCAACCCGTCCTTTTTACCTAAAATAGCCTTGGCGTGTAACCTAAATCAAAGCATTGACCTCCCTGTGTTTTTCCAGAATATTCTAATAGGTTTGAACAAAAATTGCATTGGCTAGATGTTCATCGTCAGTTAAGGTACTATTTGGATAGAACCAAACAATTCAGAAAATCTGACCAGCTGTTTGTCTCTTATGCAGAAGGCAGAAAGGGACTTTCTGTTTCCAAGGTATCACTATCTAGATGGCTAACATCTCTAATTTCCATTGTTTATGAAATTAGACACCAAAAGCTGCCTAACAAACCTAAAGCCCATTCCACCAGAGCTTTGGCTACTTCTATAGCCTTCCAAGACAGACTGCCTATTGACACCATTTGTGCAGCGGCTACTTGGGCTACTCCTCACACTTTCATTTCACATTATAAGTTGGATTTAGCTTCTAGGCATAGAGCTAACTTTGGTTCCACTGTTCTCAAGAGTCTGTTCCGTTAGGCCACCCGGGACAAGGTGCTAGGGACGCGGTCCCATCCAGCAAGAATGAAGGCGAGATGGACAACTTAACATAGAAGTTATGTTCTTACCATAACGTTCCATGTTAGTTGTCTTCTTCTCGCCTTCTTTCTTGCGTCCCACCCTCCTTCCCCCTGGCCTGGACAGACCTAGAGGAGTTTGATTGTGACCTCTCTTTCTACCACCTCTTTGCTATAGGTATATGCTCTGCTGTGCATATTTTCCTAGATCAGGCTTAGGTTACCTTTTCTCTTCCCCTTTGTTTATAGAGGTGGACTCTTTTTCCAGTTTTTTCTGGTTGTATTATTAGCTGGGCCTAGCTCACAAACGAGATCTGAGGTAATTCACGCCTAGCATTGTGGGATATAAGGGGGGCCTCGAGCCGGTGGAACCAACTCTCGAGCTTTTAGAGTGGCCGAGTCGGAGCCGAAGTCGGCTCCGAACCCATCCAGCAAGAAAGAAGGCGAGAAGAAGACAACTAACATGGAACGTTATGGTAAGAACATAACTTCTATTTTTGCTGTAGGAGGCAACTGAGTAAATGTCAGGAAAATCCTACTGGGACAGCTGAACTTTATTTGGGGTTAATCAGAGTCTCTTTAATTGATAGCTGTGTACCCAAGAAGACTGAATGCTATAATTAAATCAAAAGGTGCTTCAATAAAGTATTAGTTTAAGGGTGTGCACAGTTATGCAACCAGCTTATTGTACATTTCTTATTTTTTACATTTTTCCCCCTAACAGATTTGTTTGTTTTTCAATTGAATTATACAGGTTGCTATAAACTGCAGTGTCACAATAGTAAAACAAAAGTTGCACACCCTGTACTAGACCCAGGAACATCTATAATCCAGCCCTACACTTACACCTTCTTCCGCAGGATTAGTTACATGATATTGCCTATTTTACTGTTCATTCTTAACATCTTGTTAACTGTCGCTCAGTGTTGCTTAGTGTGTTTGCGTGATGCTAAGTAGTGTTAACTGAATGCATCTGGTTTTTTTTTTGGCTGTCTGGGTCCTGTCTGCTTTTGGGCCCCAGTTTGCACAGTGCTGCATTTCACACACACCAGATAAACACAGCCAAACCTGACATTCATTTTCCTCTGTTTCCCATGTTTGTGCTGAGCGGCACAGCGTGCAAACATGGGAAAAGAAAAAAATTAGAAAAAAGAGAGAGAGAAAGGGATTTGAACCAAGTACCATCTGGCCCCAAAAAAGGAAAGTATCAATGCATTAACGCATGCTGCCACAGAGTCAGTTAAGTAGCAATGTGCAGACAGGTGTATCTTACATGTGTATGCACTTTGCTAATTGTTGCAAAATGGAAAACTGCATATTATTATTACTGTTGTTTATTGTCCATTTCTTATGTATGACATGACTTTACATATGGAAAAATTAAAAAAAATGAAGGCCCTATCATGACATATTTACAACACAGCAACCCTGGTGTCTCAGTACGTTCTTCACACATATATCACCTACACTACATAAAGTAATATCACATGTTGTGTTGTATGCAACGCGCTTCAATCTGGTAAGATGCAGTATTGCAGTTATTGGCCCATAAGCCTAACAAGCCTTATCTGCAAGGCTAGGGAAAGGGATCAGCATGCACCTTATCCACAGGGAGTTAGTTGACCTTCAGTTCACTTAAGTCAACCTTTTTTTGTGTTTGTCAAGGATAAATCTTGCCTGTTGAACCTTGTGCACTTGGACTTATTTGATATTGACTCCAAAGACCTGGATGACAGATAACATATAACATGACATACTGCCTATGTTCAGTTATCCAAGGCCTTTTGACAATATCACCCATATGTTAAGTTGTCAATCTCGCCTTCATTCTTGCTGGATGGGTTCGGAGCCGATCCTCGGCTCCGACTCGGCACTTGCTTTAGCTTGAGAACTCCTTTTACCAGCTTGAGGCAACCCTATATCCCATGATGCAAGGCGGAACTACCTCAGATCTCGTTTGCTGCTTAGCGAAAGAGGTCTCCTTTACCAGCAGAGGTAAGGTAATTTCTTGTTAAAGAAAAGAGAAGCTTAGTTAGGGTTTTATTTCCCCTTGTATCCTCATTTATAGTCTGTAGTGAGTTACAGCCCACCCTATTCCCTTGTTTTTCAATCTTTATAATCTTTTTATAACCTTTAGTGAAAAGTTTTTAGTTAGGCCTTAAACCCCATTGGTTAATCCCTTCCTGTGTGTTGTGTGTTAGGGGATTAATTTTGTGTGTTTGTTGGGGTTTGTGTGTGTTACTTCCTCCTAGGATATGTCTAGGGAAGGCAAGGTCTCAGGCTTCAAGAAGTGTGACTCGTGCTGTCAGAAAATGTCTCTGACAGACGGTCACACTTCTTGTGTTTATTGCCTGGGGCCTTTGCACCTGCAGGACTCCTGTGCTTTGTGTCTCTCTTTTAGCCAGAGAGTCCTGCAGGAAAGGAGGAATAAGCTTATCCTCCGTGGCTTACTTAAGCCAGAAGGTTCTCCCTCTAAAGCAGGGTCTGGGAAACCTTCTAAGCCACCGAAGGCTCAGGCTTCAGTATCCAAGCCTCCTCCGGTGGCTCCGGCTCCATCTGAGCCGAGATCGGCTCCGGCTGGAACCGATGTATCTACCTTGAAAGTAGTGGGTTCGGTGCCGGCTGGTTCCGATACCTTGTCTACTGGAGCCGACACCTTATCCAGCATCGGAGCCGAGAAACCTTCGGCTCCATCTGGAGTTCAGGGGACTTCGGCTCCGATGGCTCCGTCCCGAAAGAGATCTCGGTCCCCGCCGTTACTGAGTATCCACTGGCTCCGGGTCTCCTCTTTGTCGGAGCGGACCCATCGGAGCCGATCTTCGAGATCTTCCAGGCTGTCTGACCACGACTTGGAGAGGGTGGTAAGCAGGCTGTTGAAGTCTCAGGCACTGGCCCAGATGCTCCATAGCCCGTCTCAACAGACTTCGGCTATAGCCTCACCCCTTGAACTTCCTCCTCCGACTCCACATCAGAGTTCGGGCGAGCTTCGGGACAGTGACTGTTTGTGCCGGAGCCGATACATCCTTGCTCCGTCGTCCTCGGCTCCGATCTCCTCCTTGAGACCTTCCTTGGAGGGATCCGGTCGTCGGGTTTCCCTTGTCGGCTCCGAGGGGGCTAGTGGCATCGGACCCTTGTCCAACCTCGCTCTCCCTCTCAGGGCTTCGGCTTTGGTAAGCTCGGCGCCGACATCGGCCTCGAGCCTTCCTCTCAGTGGAGCCGGCATTCCTGTTTCCTCGGGCGGGATATTCCGGCCTCCCGGGAGGGAGCCTTTGAGGTGATGAGGAGTGTCCTGGCCTCTGAGCCTGGTCAACGGTCCATCCTCTAGCTCCTCCCTCATCAGTGCCTGCAGGCGCCTCTTGCCAGCCTCTTGCTCTCAGGCCCAGGGATCCATCGCCCCAGGTTTCCCCATTGGGAATTTCCTCCTCTTCGAGTTTCTCCTGATCCTGCAGGTGAACCCCTCGGAAGAGGACTAAGAGGAAACACACAGACTCCCCCGAGTCTACTACATCGGATACCGACTTAGATGAGTCGGAGGGTTCCCCACGATCCCCCTCTGAGGATGTCTCTTTTTCAGACATCCTTGAGCTCCTCAAACAGAGGGGGAATTGGCCAGCCATTGATCCCTCCGAGGATGAGTCGGTATACCTGGAGGCTTTTGGATCCCGACCCTCCACCTCCTGGGTGTCTCCGCCTTTCGACCCACTTATGCAGGTAGTGGCTCGGAAGGCGTGGGCGGCTCCAGATTCTGTGGAACCTGTCCCCAGGAGACCATCCAAATTCATCACGGCCCCTACGGACAAACAGTTCCTTTCCAAAGGTGTCTCTGTGGATGCTATGGTGGTGGCGGCGGCCACTAAGAAGGAACTGGCGGATCCTTCAGTACCTGTCCATCCTCCTAACAAGGATTCTAGGACCATGGACAGGTATGGAAAGCGGATGTTTTCTTCAGCGACCTTTGCTATGCGTTTGCTGAACTACCTTTGTCACTTCACCAGGCTTCAACGAGATATTCTCAAGGAACTGGGTGAAGTAGTCCAGGATCCTTCTGCTGCTGGGGCTCAAGAAAAGATTGCCTCGCAGCTTGCAATCCTGAATTCCATATCTAACTCCTCCATGCGGCTCATATCCTATGCGGCCGATGGAGCGAGCAGGGCCGCAGGCACAGGAGTTGCTCTTAGACGCCAAGCCTGGATGCGGCTTTGTAATTTTGCGGACCCCTTTAAGGCGTCCTTCACTAATACCCCCTTTGATGGTTCGGCTTTGTTCGGACCTCAGGTGAAGGATACCTTGACCAGGTGTGAGCAGGACGGTAAAACTCTTTCTGCCGTTGGAGTCCAGATGTAATGGGATCCTATCTCGCCTACATTCATGACAGATGGGGTTCGGAGCCGATCCATCGGCTCCGACTCGGCAACTAATACACTAGCACAAAGTCTCTCATTGGCTGGGCTACTCCCTATCCCAGGATGCACTACACCTGCTTCCCCAGATCTCGTTTGCCGCTTTACAAGCTGGACGTGGTCTCGACTTGGCTGGAGCTAAGTGGTTCTTTTTACCTTTTACTGGTCTTTGACCTTGGGGGTTTTCTCTATATATTAACCAAACAGCTGTTTTAACAGCTATTCTTTGTAATTTGTATATCTCGTGTCTGTGTTGAGTGATTTCTAGTACTTTATATTTTTCAGTTGGGCAAGGCCCGTTTAAGTTAGAGGGCCTTTGCCCTACCTTTGACTGCTGTTTAACTGCTACTTAAGTTGTGGTTAGTTGTTCTTCGGGCTAGGCCCGTTTAAATTAGAGGGCTTAGGGTCGTTGAAGTTGGATTGTCTGTGTCAGTTCACTGTGTTCTTTTTTGAGGTAAAATTTCCTCAGTACTCGCGCCATTGTGTCTCGCGCTCTTTATTGGCGCTTTTTTGTGATAGCCTTATTGCTTGTTGAGTGCCTGTATTATGTCAAAGGAGCAGAAGTCAGGCTTTAAAAAATGCACTCGGTGCAGTTACAAAATGTCCATCACAGACAGCCATTCAGTTTGCGTTTATTGTTTGGGGCCGAAACATCTGCAGGAGACATGTAGTGTCTGTCATGCTTTCTCCGCTAGGGTTCTTCAAGAATGCAAGAACAAGCTGATTTTGAAAGGTCTTATTAAACCCTCCTTTGAGGAAGCTTTAAATCCTCCTGTTGCTTCCAAAAAGAAAAGATCATCGGCACCGACAAGTCCGTCGGAGCCGACTTCTAAAAAGACTAAATTGACCTCTTCTTCCTCGGCTCCACTGACTTCGGGGCCGAGGGTGAGTCTGCCTCGATACCTCCTACTTGGCTCCATTGCCTTGGAGCCGCAAGTTGGAGTATCGAGGTGAATCACCTCCATCGGTTCCAATGGCTTCAGAGCCGGTGGAAGTGTGCAGCTCAGACTCTTCCCCTCGGCTCAAGAAGGCTCCTTCGGTGCCGATGGTGGTCCATGATGTGGTGGAGTCGGCGCCGATAGTTTTGGAGCCGTGTCGGAGCTGGTCCCCTTCTCTCGGGCCGAAGAAAATCTTCTCGAGTGTCTACCTCCTCTAAATCCTCGAGACTGTCAGATTCGGACCTGGATAGGGTTTTACAGAGGCTTTTCCAGTCTCCAGTGTTTACTAAAATGGTCTCGGCTCCAGCACAGTTTGCTTCGGAGCCGATCCCCCCGCCAATGCATTTGATTCCTCCTGCAACCTCTTCGGAGCCGTTGGAGCCGGTGGTGGTGGAGCAATGTGGAGCCATACGGTCGCAGCAGAGACCCTTACAGGCCTTCGGCTCGACTATGCTTCCTACCCTGTCCTCCGGTTCAGGGTTTGGTACTGTGACCTCTTCAGCCGGGCCAGAGGGAACTTCTTTGGGATTAGCTGCTTCGGTGCCTAGTCTTCCTCTCGGAGCATCGGCTGCTGGAATTCCCAGTGCCATCGTGGCCTCTAGACCAGTGACTTCCTTGGATTCTGGAGGTCCGGCCTTTGGGGCCATGAGGAGCGCTGGCCATGCCTTTGCCGGTTCAACTAGATTCTACCTCACCGTCCCTAGATTTGGAGACTGGTGCCTCTGTTGTGTTGCAGCCCCGGCAGCGGGCCCTGGGCCTGAGGATACCCCATCGGGGTTCCTTCTTCGGTGGTCCGTCCGAGACTGCTTCGGACGAACCCCCGGAAGAAATTGTGTAAGAGGAAGCACGTAGACTCCCAAGATGAGTCTATTACATCGGATACTGACCTCGATGACGCAGAAGGGTCCCCCAAATCATCTTCGGATGATATCTCCTTCTCAGATATCTTGGAGATTCTGAGACAGAGAGGTGACTGGCAAGCCAAAACCCCTTCAGCTGAGGAGTCAGTCTTCCTCAAGGCCTTTGGGGCCCAGCCCTCCGCCTCCTGGGTGTCTCCGCCCTTCGATGAACTCCTTGATTTGGTTTCTCGAAGGTGTGGGAACACCCTGATTCTGTGGAACCGGTGCCTGCGAGGCCCAATAAATTCTTGTCAGCCCCCCCCCCCAGAGAGAATTTCTCACAAAGGGTGTGCCTGTAGATGCTTTGGTGGTGGCTTCTGCCACACAGCAGGACGTGGCAGAGGCTTCGACGTCTATTCATCCTCCTAATAAGGATTCTAGGAGTATGGATAGGTACGGGAAGCGTACCCAGTCCTCAGCGGCTTTTACCTTACGGTCGCTGAACTACTTATGTCATTTTACGAGGCTCCAGAGGGATCTTCTCAAAGAGCTAAATGACTCTCTTGTTGGTAATCTACCTGAGGCGCTGGCCCCGACTGTTGGCGCACAGATGACTACCCTCTTTTCTATTGTTAACTCGTCCATGAGGCTCATTTCGTATGCGGCCGAAGGGGCGAGTAGAGCAGCGGGAACAGGCGTTGCCCTTAGGAGGCAAGCCTGGTTACGCTTGTGTTCGTTTACGGAGGCATTCAAGTCTTCCTTCGCCGACGCCCCCTTTGATGGGTCATCTTTGTTTGAATCCAAGGTGAAGGACACACTAACTCGGTGCGAGCAGGAGGGCAAGACTTTGGCTGCCGTTGGGGCCTGCTTTTCTGCTCCTTCCAGGCCTTATCCCAAGGCTGGGAGAGGAGGAAAATGTGGTTTAAAAAATCCCAAAAGTCTTTCTCTACTCCACCCAGTGATTCCCCCTCCAGAGGCAGGGGGGGGGGATTTTGGAAGATGCCGCCCCAGAGGTGGCAGAGGCCCCGTAACTCTGGAGACCGCGATTCCTTTCGTGGTTCTTCATACAACCAGCGTTCCTGAGTTGTTGCCCGACTGTGCAACTCCGAGCCAGTCGGGGTCGCTTTGGCGCACCCACAAGCTTGGGAATCCATAACAAGCGATCGGTGGGTGCTTCGCATTACCGGAGGATATATCATCCCCTTCAACAAACCCCCTTTCTTTAAGAAATCCCGGACCTACCAACCAGTCAGCGGGATCAGGCAGCGTTAGAGGTTTCAAAGCTGCTAGAAAAAGAGCCATCCAGCCTGTCCCCATCGACCAGATCGGATCAGGAACTTACTCAAAATTATTTTTGGTACCAAAAAAGACAGGGGACTTCAGGCCCATTTTGGACCTCAGTTCATTGAATCGTTTCGTAAAGAAGTCCAAATTCCGAATGGTCACTCTTCAATCTATTCTTCCTTTGCTGGAAAAAGATGCATGGATGTGCTCCATAGATCTCCAGGACGCTTACTATCACATTCCCATAGCTCAAGAGTCCAGGAGACATTTACGCTTCCTCCTCGGAGCCAGTCATTTTCAATTCCGAGCACTGCCCTTTGGTCTCACCACAGCCCCCAGGGTGTTCACCAAATGTCTGGCAGTGGTAACTGCTCACCTGAGAAGTCAGGGATTCCAGGTGTTTCCTTATCTAGACGACTGGCTCCTTACTGCCACCTCCGAGCATCTACTACTCCAAGCGCTCAGAGCCACGTTCACCTTGGGCCGTTTCTTGGGGATCACGTTCAATTTGCAAAAATCTGTATTACAGCCATCTCAGCGTATTATTTTCATAGGCGCAGACTTAGACACAAAAAGAATGCGCGCCTATTTACCGGCAGCAAGAATTCAGGTCTTACAAGATCAGGTCAAATCCTGTCTCCCCCTACAAAGAGCCCCGGCCCATCGTATCCTACAACTGTTGGGCTCGATGGCGTCGACCATACTTTTAGTTCCCTTGGCCAGACTTCACATGCGAATTCTACAATGGCTACTGTCGGTTCAATGGTCCTATCAGGAACTTCCCTTGAACCACTTAATCATAATCACGGAAAGTTGCCGTCGAGATCCACATTGGTGGCTTCTCCAATCAAATCTCGACCAGGGGCGACCCTTTATACCTCAACGTCCCATTGCCACTGTGACTACGGACGCCTCCCAGGTAGGGTGGGGGGGTCATTACCTGGACAGGTCGGTCCAAGGCACATGGCAGATCCAGGAAACGCATTTGCATATCAATGTCCTGGAGATGAGAGCGGTACTATTGGTACTCCAAGCTCTCCATCACGCTCTCCCACAGGGCCCGATTACTATCCTATCCGACAACATGTCGGTGGTGTGGTACATAAACAAGCAAGGTGGAACCAGGTCTTACCCACTATGCAGAGAAGCCATGAGACTTTGGCACTGGGCGGTAGCTACCAACCGCTTTCTAATGGCAACGCACATACCGGGGAAGTCCAATGTGATTGCGGACAGATTAAGCAGGACCATTCTTTTACCCCACGAGTGGTCCCTCAAACAGAGTATAGCTGCGAAGATCTTTGACAGATGGGGTCTTCCTTGTTGCGACCTGTTTGCCAGCCATCACAATACGAAATGCAGAGAGTTCTTCACACTGTTTCCTTCTCAGGGACAGATTGCCAGGGATGCTCTGACTCACATTTGGCCCCCCGGTCTTCTCTACGCCTTCCCTCCGTTCCCCTTCCTACTGAGGGTGATACAGAAGGCCATTTACTTGGAGAGCGAGATGATTTTGATTGCCCCGCACTGGCCTCGTCAAGTTTGGTTTCCCTTCCTACAGAGGCATGCGATAGAAGGTCCATGGCTTCTGGATCCGGTGCCAGACCTGTTGACTCATCAGTCAGGACGGCGTCATCCATCTCTCAGGTCCTTGAAGTTGGCAGCATGGTTACTCCACTTCCATCCTTAGTCCGAGACAATGCTCTTTAGCGGACGTGGTCCACATACTGTCTTCTTCTCATAAACCTTCCACCATCAAACTTTATTCCAGTAAATGGAAAAGGTTTGCCTTTTGGGCTCAAGAACGGGGTATAGATCCTCTCACTGCACCTGTATCGGAGGTTCTGAATTTTCTGGCCTCCCTTTTTCAGTCGGGCTCTTCAGTTTCTACCATTAAGGTTCAGTTAGCAGCGATCTCTAATTTTCATGCTTCCTTTGAACCTTCATTGATGTCTCACAAACTTTGTAAGGCTTTCCTTAAAGGGCTTGGCTCCTTAGGCCTCCTTTATCTCAGCCTGTCCCCCCTTGGGATTTGAATATGGTTCTTGCTGCCCTATCTGCCCGTCCTTTCGAACCAGCTGCTACTTGTGATTTAAAATTTCTGTCTTGGAAAACGGCCTTTTTAGTAGCCATTACATCTGCTAGGCGAGTTTCAGAACTTCAAGCTCTTTGTTCTGATCCTCCCTATTTGATTTTTCACAAGCATAGAGTTTCATTGAAATTAAACCCTGCATTTATACCATAAGTGGCCTCCTCTTTCTGTATGCAACAAACTATAGAACTCCCTGTCTTTTTCCCAGAATTCTCCAATAACGCAGAATATACTTTGCATCAATTGGACGTACATAGACAACTACGTTTTTATTTGAATAGAACCGCTCAAACGCGGAAATCAAATCAATTGATGTTAAGTTGTCAATCTCGCCTTCATTCTTGCTTGATGGGTTCGGAGCCGATCCCTCGGCTCCGACTCGGCACTTGCTAAGCTCGAGAGTCACTTTTACCAGCTCGAGGCAGCCCCATATCCCATGATGCAAGGCGGTAAGTACCCAGATCTCGTTTGCCGCTTCGCTTAGGAGGTCTTCTTTTTACCAGCTCCTGGTAAGTTGTTCACTTTTGTGATATTTAAGCCCCTTTTTAGTCAAAAACCTTTTATTGATAGTTTTTAAGTTTAATTTGTACCTTTTCTGACAGAAATTCCCTGTCTCCTTTAATCTTTTGTTAGTCAATCTTTTCCCTATCCCATCCCCCCCCTGTTAGGGTGTGTGTGTTGGTTTATAGAATACCTTTTGGTATTTTATTTAACTTAATTTTGACTGGTGTGTGTGTGTGTGTGTTTTTCAGCACCATGTCAAAGGAGAGGGTCTCAGGTTTTAAGAAGTGTGACTTGTGCTGTCAGAAGATGTCTCTGACAGACGGTCACACTTCTTGCCTGTATTGTCTGGGCCCTCTTCACCTGCAGGACTCCTGTGCTATTTGTCACTCCTTCAGCCAGAGAGTCCTGCAGGAGAGACGGAATAAACTGATTCTTAGGGGCCTTCTTAAGCCGGAGGGCTCTCCGGCTAAGTCGGCTCCACCAAAATCAGTAAAACCTTCCAAGGCCCAGGCTTCTGTATCTAAGCCTGCGGCCTCGGCTCCGACTTCGTGCTGGGTCGAGATCGGCTCCGGCTGGAGCCGATTCTAGCTTGACAAAGCCTTCGGCACCGATGGCTATCGGTGCCGAATCTGTATTGACCGCCGATGTCGGCTCCGATCGGCTCCGACACCCATGTGGCACAGGCATCGGTGTCGGCTCCGATCGGCTCCGGCACCCTTACTTTGGTGGCTGTATCGGCTCCGGCTGGAGCCGATACATCGAGGCTTCCTGTCGGCTCCGAGAGGTCGGCTCCGACAGGATCTATTGTATCGGCTCCGATGGCTCATTCCAGGAAGAGGTCGAGGTCTCCTTCCTTGGAGCCGATACTTTCGGCTCCGGCTTCACCTCTTCTATTGGAACAGAGCCATCGGAGCCGATCTTCAAGGTCATCCAGGTTGTCAGATCATGACCTAGAGAGTGGTCAGTAGATTACTCAAGTCACAGGTACTGGCCCAAATGTTACACAGTCCGTCTCAACAGGCGACTGTTGGTCCACACCCCGTTACAGTTCCTCCTTCAACTCTACCCCAGAGCTTGGAGTTGGAGTCTTCGGGAATGGTTACTGCTACGGCTGGAGGACGGATACCCCTTCTGTTCCTTCAGCCTCTACTCTTATCTCCTCTTGAGACCTTCCTTAGAGGGATTCGGTGGTCGGGCTTCCATGGTCTCCTCTGAGGGGTGAGTGGCATCGGACCCTTGTCGAACCCGCTCTTCCCTTGGAGCCTCGGCCTTGGTGAGCTCGGCTCCGACATCTGCCTCGGAGACTTCCCTTCGGTGGTCCCTGGAGTTCCTAGCTCTTGGAGCGGGTTCTCTCGGACCTGCCTGGGAGGGAGCATTCGAGGTGATGAAGAGTGTACTGGCCACTGGTATCAGTCAGCAGTCTGTTCCCGTAGCTCCTCCCTCTATAGTACCTGTTGACATCTCTGCCACTTCTCTTGCTACAGGACCCAGAGATCCTCCGCCTCAGGTTTCCCCATTGGGAATTTCCCCTCTTCCGAGGATTCTCCTGATGTTTCGGGAGATCCTCCTAGGAAGAGGACTTGTAAGAGGAAGCATGTAGACTCCCCGAGTCTGTCACTTCGGATACTGACTTTGATGAGTCAGAGGGATCCCCTAGATCCCCTCTGAGGATGTCTCCTTCTCAGACATCCTAGAACTTCTGAAACAGAGGGAAACTGGCCCACCAACAATCCCTCTGAGGATGAGTCAGTATACCTAGAGGCGTTTGGATCTCGGCCCTCCACCTCCTGGGTATCTCCGCCTTCGACCCCTTATGCAGGTGATTGCACGAAGGCGTGGGCAGCTCCTGACTCTGTAGAGCCAGTCCCTAGGAGGCCTTCAAAATTTATCACTGCCCGGCGACAAACAATTCCTTACTAAGGGTGTCCCGCTGATGCCATGGTGGTGGCTGCGGCCACCAAAAGGAACTTGCAGATCCTTCCGTGCCCGTCCATCCTCCTAATAAGGACTCTAGGACCATGGATAGGTAGTAAGCGGATGTTTTCCTCAGCGACCTTTGCTATCGTTCGCTGAATTACCTATGTCACTTCACCAGACTCCAAAGGGATATCCTGAAGGAGCTGGGAGAAGTAGTTCAGGATCCTACAGCTGCAGGGGCTCAAGAAAAAAATTGCTTCTCAGCTAGGAACCCTCAATTCCATTGCAAACTCCTCCATGCGGCTAATATCTTATGCTGCGGATGGGCAGTAGAGCCGCAGGAACAGGTGTGCCTCTTAGCCGCCAAGCCTGGATGCGGCTATGTGATTTTGCGGATCCCTTTAAGGCGTCCTTCACAAATTCTCCCTTTGATGGGTCAGCTTTGTTTGGCCCTCAGGTGAAGGAAACCTTGACCAGGTGCGAGCAGGACGGCAAGACTCTTTCTGCTGTTGGAGTCCGTTTTCCACCCCTTCTAGGCCTTATCCCAAAGGACAGAAGGGTGGGAAGATGTGGTTCCGTAAATCCCAAGGAGTCACGCCGATTCACGTGGTCAGTTTACCCCTAGAGGCAGAGGGGTAACAATAACAGACGCGCTCTAGAGGCAGAGGGGTCCAAGAACCAGGGAAACAGGGAGCCTCTCTCTGACAAGCCCTTTCAGCATCCCTGAGGTGTTGCCCGGCTGTCCCTCCTTGGAGGCAGTCGGGAAGATTATCACTGTACCCAGAAGCCTGGCATTCCCTCACTCAAGACAGATGGGTACAGTCGATCATATCCAAGGGTTACATAATTCCTTTCGAGGAAAGTCCTTTCCCCTCAAATTCCCTTCCAGATGTACCACCGGTCTAAGGGACATTGCAGAGTTAGAAATCGCAAAACTACTGCAAAAGAGCCATTCAGCCAGTTACAATAGACCATTCAGAGCCGGAATCTACTCAAGGTTCTTTTGGTCCCCAACAAGACGCGAGACTGGAGACCAATATTGGATCTCAGCAGCCTCAACAAGTCTGTCAGGAAGACAAGATTCCGAATGGTCACTCTTCAGTCAATTCTGCCCTTCTTACAGAAGGACAACTGGATGTGCTCAATAGATCTTCAGGATGCGTACTATCACATCAAAATTCACAGACGCTCCAGGAGATTTCTCCGCTTTCGGCTGGGGTCCAGTCATTTCCAGTTCAGAGCCCTGCCCTTTGGTCTCACTACAGCCCAGAGTGTTCACCAAATGCATGGCAGTGGTCACGGCTCACCTGAGACGTCAAGGATTCCAGGTGTTTCCGTATCTCGACGACTGGCTCCTGTCAGCCACCACCAGGCATCAGCTTATACAAGCCAGGGATTACACAATAGACCTTTGTTCTCATTTGGGCATCTCAATCAACTTCGAAAAGTCATCCTTATCGCCCTGCCAGTCTATTACCTTCATAGGCGCAAACTTAAACACTGTTCGGATGTCAGCTACCCTTACAGAACAAAGAGTTTCAGACATTCAGACTCATGTCAGGATCATTCTGGCCAGCAAGAAAATACAGGCCAGAATGGTTCTAAAGGTATTAGGTCTCATGGCTGCGGCCATTACTCTTCTTCCCTGGCTCGATTCTACATGCGCCTTCTTCAGTGGATGCTGTTCACACAGTGGTCATACCAGCAACTTCAATGCGTCACCAGATTCTGGTGACACAGACATGCAAAGAGCATCTTGCTTGGTGGATCACATCGTCTCAGGTTCACCAAGGCAGGTGCTTTGTACCTCCGTCCCGATAGCCACTGTCACCACGGATGCCTCCTGATCGGGTGGGGGTCATTATCAGGGCAGGATGGTTCATGGGGCGTGGCA
The DNA here is from genome assembly GCF_019279795.1 of Protopterus annectens. Lineage (NCBI taxonomy): Eukaryota > Metazoa > Chordata > Ceratodontiformes > Protopteridae > Protopterus > Protopterus annectens. The sequence goes on along the minus strand of NC_056746.1, from coordinate 1,306,920,382 downwards.
ACCGTTCGAGTACCATCTGCACATAAATGTCCTGGAGATGAGAGCAGTGCTTTTAACGTTGCAAGCCCTCAACGACTTTCTTCCCGTAGGGACAATTGCAGTCCACACAGACAACATGTCTGTAGTTTGGTATATCAACAAACAGGGCGGAACCAAGTCCTACCCCTTGTGTCGAGAAGCGCTCAGACTTTGGCAATGGGCGATCTCCTCTCATCGGTTTCTGGTAGCAACGCATATCCCTGGGAAAACCAACATTATAGCGGACAGATTGAGCAGAGCTATCCTCATGCCTCACGAGTGGTCTCTCAAGCAATCTATAGCGGAAGAGATTTTTCTGGAATGGGGTTGTCCATGTTGCGATCTTTTTGCTACTCCCCAAAACAGCAAATGTCCAGACTTCTTCAGCCTCTTCCCTCTATCAGGCCATCCCCCCAGAGACGCTCTGACCCAGGATTGGCCCCAGGGACTTCTTTATGCCTTCCTCCATTTCCTCTGATCCCTCAGGTGATCCAGAAAGCTACCGTTTGAGAGCCAAATTGATTCTCATTGCCCCTTACTGGCCTCGACAAGTTTGGTTCCGTTCCTCCATCATCACCTTTTGGTGCAGCCGTGGCATCTGGACCCAGTGCCAGATCTACTGATTCACCAATCCGGTCAGCTGCACCGGTCAATCCCTTCTCTCAACCTCACAGCATGGTTGCTCCACTTCCTTCCTTAGCCAGGCTTCCTTTGATCTCTAACCCAGTTAGAGACATCATAGTAGCTTCACTAAAATCCTCTACCAGGAGGATTTACACAAGCAAATGGAAGCGTTTCTCTTATTGGGCTAAGGCCCAAAATATTGATCCTTTTACTGCCCCTGTTCAGGCTGTTCTGGACTTCTTAGCAGAGATTTTTCATGCAGGCTCCTCTTCTTCCACAGTCAGAGTTCAATTGGCTGCTATTTCCAATTTTCATGTCGGGATAGCAGATCATAATATTATGTCCCATAGGCTCTGCAGGGCCTTCTTGAAGGGAATTTTCCTACTAAAACCTCCAATCAGGAATCCTCCTCCTCAGTGGGATCTAAATTTAGTGCTGACATCCTTGATTCTTCCCCTTCGAGCCAGCTGTTTCTTGTACACTGAAATATCTTTCTTGGACAACGTTATTTCTAGTGGCTATTACATCTGCCAGGAGGTTGTCTGAACTTCATGCTCTTTCGGTTCGACCCCCCTATTTGGTTTTTCACAAAGACAGAGTATCTTTGAGAACTAACCCAACCTTTTACCTAAGGTCGCTTCAAAGAACAATTTGAATCAATCCATTGATCTCCGGTATTTTTCCTAACTATTCAGACAGAGCTGAACAAAAGCTACATTATCTTGATGTCCATCGTCAACTTAGATATTATTTGGACAGAACAAAAATATTTAGAAAATCTGATCAACTTTTTGTTTCCTATGCGGATAATAAAAAAGGCCTTCCTGTTTCTAAAGTGACTTTGTCCAGATGGCTTTCTTCGGTCATCACTGAAATTTATACGCTCAGGGGAAAACAGCTGTGCTCAAAACCTAAAGCACATTCAACTAGGAGTTTAGCTACTTCTACAGCTTTTCAAGCTAGACTTCCTTTAGACACTATTTGTGCAGCGGCCACTTGGGCTACTCCTCACACTTTTGTTTCCCATTACAAATTGGACTTGGCCTCCAGGGACAGAGCCAGTTTTGGCTCTACAGTCCTCAAGAGTTTGTTCCATTGAGCCACCCAGGATAGAGGTGCTAGGACGCGGTCCCATCAAGCAAGAATGAAGGCGAGATTGACAACTTAACATTAAGAAGTTATGTACCTACCATAACGTTCCATGTTAGTTGTCTTCTCTCGCCTTCTTTCTTGACCCTCCTCCTTCCCCCTGGCCTGGACAGACCTTGTATAAGAAACTATTATGCTAAAGACCATTCAGACCTGGTCCTTTTTCCATCTGTAAGTTTCTTCTTCCTTTGGGAAGTATTTTATGCTTGGTGTTATTGCCCTTTGTCAACAAACGAGATCTGGGTACTTACCGCCTTGCATCATGGGATATGGGGCTGCCTCGAGCTGGTAAAAGTGACTCTCGAGCTTAGCAAGTGCCGAGTCGGAGCCGAGGGATCGGCTCCGAACCCATCAAGCAAGAAAGAAGGCGAGAGAAGACAACTAACATGGAACGTTATGGTAGGTACATAACTTCTTATTTGTTTCCTTTGCAGTGAACAAATTGGGTCAACCAGTAACAAAAGCCTTCATATCTAAATGGATTAAAGATTGTATCATTTTTATTTATTCACAGGCCAATAAAGACCTTCCCTTTCCAGTCAAGGCTCATTCTACCAGGGCAATGGCTACTTCCGTAGCTTTTCACTCCAAGTTATCAATAGATGATATTTGTGCTGCAGCAACCTGGACTTCTCCGCACACTTTCATTTCTCATTACAAATTGGATGTGGTTTCTCGAGGCAGAGCTTCCTTTGGTTCCACAGTTCTCAGGAGTGTTTTCCAATGAGCCACCCGGGATGTAGGTGCTAGGACGCTGTCCCATCTGTCATGAATGTAGGCGAGATAGGATCCCATTACATCTTTTAGTTATGTACTTACCATAACTTCGGGTGTATGGGATCCATCTCGCCTACATTCATAAGTACCCACCCTCCTTTCCCCCTTCCATTTGGATTTAGATGAGCTGTAGTCACTTTTTTCTTGGCGTTCTTTCTTGAAGAACTTTAGTTGGTTATAGTGACTACTAGTTTTTCTGTGTTTGCATGGGTGTATGAAAGCGAACAAACAAGATCTGGGGAAGCAGGTGTAGTGCATCCTGGGATAGGGAGTAGCCCAGCCAATGAGAGACTTCGTGCTAGTGTATTAGTTGCCGAGTCGGAGCCGATGGATCGGCTCCGAACCCCATCTGTCATGAATGTAGGCGAGATGGATCCCATACATCCGAAGTTATGGTAAGTACATAACTAAAAGTTTTCCACTCCTTCTAGACCATATCCCAAGGGTCAGAAGGGGGGGAAGATGTGGTTCCGTAAAGCCCAAGGAGCTACACCGGACGCACGTGGTCAGTTTATCCCCAGAGGCAGAGGGGGTAACAATAATAGACGCCGCCCTAGAGGCAGGGGGGGTCCTCAGAACCAGGGCAACAGGGAGTCTCTTCCTGAGAAGCCCTTTCAGCATCCCTGAGGTGTTGCCCGACTGTCCACCCTTGGAGGCAGTCGGGGGAAGGATTTCGCTGTACCCAGTAGCCTGGCAATCCCTATCTCAAGAGATGTGGGTACAGTCGATCATATCCGAGGGTTACAAAATCCCCTTTCGAAAGATTTCCTGCCTCTACAATCCCTTCCAGACATCTCACCCGGTTAAAGGGATTTGGCAGAACAGGAGGTTTCAAAGCTCCTAGAAAAAGAGCCGTCCAGACTGTGCCAGCAGACCAGGTAGGATCCGGCGTCTACTGGATTCTTTTTGGTCCCCAAAGGACGGAGATTGGAGACCAATATTAGACCTGAGCAATCTAAACAGATTTGTCAAGAAGGCAAGATTCGGATGGTCACGCTTCAATCCATTCTGCCCTTTCTGGGCAAGGACAACTGGATGTGCTCTATAGACCTTCAGGATGCGTACTATCACATAAAGATTCACAGACGCTCCAGAAGGTTTCTCCGCTTTCGCTAGGGACCAGTCATTACCAATTCAGAGCACTGCCCTTTGGCCTCACTTCAGCGCCCAGAGTGTTTACCAAATGCATGGCAGTGGTCACAGCTCATCTGAGGCGTCAAGGATTCCAGGTGTTTCCCTACTTGGACGACTGGCTCCTCTCCGCCACCACCAAGTGTCAGCTTCTTCAGTCCAGAGACTACACTCTACAGCTTTGCAGGAGTTTGGGAATTTCAGTAAATTTGAAAAATCTTCTCTGCTGCCTTGCCAATCTATCACCTTTATAGGCAGAATTAAACACCGTCAAAATGTTAGCCAGACTAACAGATCAAAGAATTCTGGACATCCAAAAATTCGTTCGGCTTCTATTGCAAAGCAACAAGATCAAAGCCAGATTTATACTGAAGGTTCTAGGTCTTATGGCTGCGGCCATTGTTCTTCTACCACTGGCTCGCTTCCACATCGTCTTCTGCAGTGGATGCTATTCACGCAGTGGTCGTACCACAGTCTCCCGATGAGGCACGAAATCTTAGTCACACAGTCGTGCAGAGCTCATCTGAACTGGTGGATATCTTCCCTCTTCTTCATCAGGGCCGACCCTTTATTCCCCCTCCTCCAGTTGCCACAGTCACTACGGATGCCTCTCTGATCGGGTGGGGGGGGGCATTATCAGGGCAGGATGGTCCACGGGACGTGGCAACCCATAGAATACCATCTGCACATAAATGTCCTGGAGATGAGAGCAGTGCTTTTAACGTTGCAAGCCCTCAACGACTTTCTTCCCACGGGGACTATTGCAGTACAAACGGACAACATGTCCGTGGTCTGGTACATCAACAAACAGGGCGGGACCAGGTCCTATCTGTTATGTCGAGAAGCTCTCAGACTTTGGCAATGGGCGATCTCTTCTCAGCGGTTTCTGATAGCAACGGCCATCCCCGGCAGGTCCAACCTATTGGCGGACAGGCTGAGCAGATCCATTCTGATGCCTCACGAGTGGTCTCTCAATCAATCTGTAGTGGATCAGATATTTCTGAAGTGGGGCACTCCTTGTTGCGATCTTTTTGCTACTCCTCAAAACAACAAGTGCCCTGATTTTTTCACTCTCTTTCCCCTTCCAGGCCAACCCCTGAGAGACTCTCTAACCCAGGATTGGCCGGGGACTTCTGTACGCTTTTCCTCCCTTTCCCTTGATTCCACAAGTCATTCAGAAAGCCACCATTTTGAGAGCCAAGTTGATCCTCATTGCCCCATATTGGCCTCGACAAATTTGGTTTCCGTCTCTGCATCGTCACCTTCTGGTGCAGCCCTGGCATCTGGACCCAGTTCCGGATCTCTTGATCCACCAGTTGGGTCAGCAGCACCGGGCCATTCATTCTCTCAACCTCACTGCTTGGTTGCTCCACTTCCTTCCCTAGCCAGGCTACCGATGATTTCTGACTCAGTCAGAGACATTTTAGTGTCTTCTTTGAAGTTGTCCACTAGGACTGTTTATGCTAGCAAGTGGCGACGTTTTTCTGTTTGGGCAAATTCCAGAGATATTGATCCCTTTACTGCTCCTGTACACTCTGTTTTAGATTTCCTGGCGGAGGTTTTTCATTCAGGATCCTCGTCATCTACAGTCAAAGTACAACTGGCTGCTATTTCCAAGTATCATGTTGGCTGGCATGACAATAACATTATGTCTCATAGATTATGCAAGGCCTTTCTGAGAGGAGTTTTTCTCCTAAAACCACCTATAAAGCATCCTCCTCCGCAATGGGATCTAAACTTAATGTTGGCATCCTTGATACTACCTCCCTTCGAACCGTCTGCTTCATGTTCTTTGAAGTTATTGACCTGGAAAACTATATTTTTACTGGCTGTCACTTCTGCAAGAAGGGTTTCCGAGATTCAAGCTCTCTGCATTCGTTCCCCTTATTTGGTTTTTCATAAGGACAGGGTATCATTAAGAACTAACCCTTCCTTTCTCCCCAAAGTCGTGTCTCAAACCAATATTAACCAATCTATAGATCTACCAGTCTTTTTCCCAAACTATTCCGACAGAGCTGAACAGAAACTGCATTTTTTGGATGTCCATCGTCAGCTCAGGTACTATTTGCATAGAACTAAACAATTCAGAAAATCGGACCAATTATTTGTCTCCTATGCAGAAAACAGGATAGGTCTTCCAGTTTCTAAAGTGACCTTATCCAGATGGTTGACTTCCACCATTTCCTATGTGTACTCTCTCAGAGGCAAACAGCTATCTTCTAAGCCAAAAGCACACTCAACCAGGAGTCTATCCACTTCTGCAGCTTTTCAGGATAGACTACCCATTGATACCATTTGTGCAGCAGCTACTTGGGCCACGCCTCATACCTTTGTCTCTCATTACGAATTGGACTTGGCCTCCAGAGACAGGGCCAGTTTTGGTTCCACAGTTCTCAAGAGTCTGTTCCATTGAGCCACCCGGGATACAGGTGCTAGGACGCGGTCCCATCCAGCAAGAATGAAGGCGAGATTGACAACTTAACATTTAGAAGTTATGTACCTACCATAACGTTCCATGTTAGTTGTCTTCTCGCCTTCTTTCTTCGCCCTCCCTCCTTCCCCCTGGCCTGGACAGATCTTGAAGAGTTCCTATTAGGTTGTTTCCTCCTGAGCCTTCATATGAGGACTTCTATTGGGAACTTGTGTTCCTAATTATGTTAGGATAGTCTTTAGCAGGGTAGGTTAGCTACCAAACGAGATCTGAGGTAGTTCCGCCTTGCATCATGGGATATAGGGTTGCCTCGAGCTGGTAAAAGGAGTTCTCAAGCTAAAGCAAGTGCCGAGTCGGAGCCGAGGATCGGCTCCGAACCCATCCAGCAAGAAAGAAGGCAAGAGAAGACAACTAACATGGAACGTTATGGTAGGTACATAACTTCTAATTATGTTTCATAGTGAAAATGTCCCAATAGCCATACCAGAACAGATCAAAACTTGCTCACCTAAAAACAAGCTGCCCTGATGGACAGCTAGCATAAATAGATTATGCAACATGAGAAAGAAACTGATGTCCAGGAATTAGAGGGAACAGTCTCAGTAGAAGAACACCCTCCATAGCATGAACAAGCAAACGAAACATCTTGTAAAGTCCACTAAAACTAATTACGAAACTAAATTAACAGTCATAGCTAAAGATGATCATAAGGCATTCTATAGCTATGTCTGTAATGTAAAAGAGAAGGCCCAGCCTTGCATTGAATTCATAGAGGATAGTACCAGCTATACTGAACCATAGGGTATCGCAACCTGTTAGCAGACAGGTTTGGAAAAAATTTCACACTCCTGTCTCCAGCAACCATGCCTCAAAGCATACCTGTCTCCATTTCTCTACTTGTTATCTCCAAGGAACAGGTCATAACTGCACTTACCAAGGCCAAAAACACAGTATCTATGGGACCAGATAAAGCCCCAGGCTGCTTACTAAACAGTGTAAAGCAAAGGTTAGTGGAACCACTGGGTATGCCCTTCAACCACAACCTAAGTACTGGCTTTGTCCCAGCAGAGTGGAAAACAGCAGCTGTACTCCCCTGGTATAGAAGGGGTCCCTCAACCAACCCAGGGAATAATAGACCCATAAGCCTGACCAGCCTTGTTTGTAAGACCATGGAAAGAACTTTTGGACCTTATCAACAAGGACATTGGTGACCTTCAAGCTCTTGACCCGACCCAGTTTGGCTTTGTTAAGGGTAGATCATGCCTGTTAAACCTAGTGGAATTCTTCAAGAGTGACCAAAGCCCTGGATGAAGGCAAATCAGTACATACTGCCTATCTCAACTTGACCAAGGGCTTTCACAGAATCCCCCACTCAGGCATCTGTGAGAAATTCACCCAAATGGGGATTAACCCATATGCCATTAGATGGGTAGTCAACTGCCTCACCAACAGAACGTATGCAGTCATACTTGGGGATTTCACCTCTACCAGCAGACCTGTTATCACTGGTGTTTCACAAGGGTCTGTGCTGGATCTGCTACTATTTCAAATCTATTTCTCAGAAATTCAGGTGATAACAGATGGCCTGTGGCTCTCTGAGTTTGCGTACAACTGCAAACTCTGTGCAATCATTGAATCTCCAAACAAAGTCAGCATACTACAAAATGGGCCTACATACATAAATGATTGTTGCCAAAGACACAGACTTAAACTTAACTACCTGCAGATTACACTATTAATAATACCCTCCCTTAAGTTCCAACGTAATGGTGAGAGATATGGGAATGCAGGTTGACAGCAACATCCGTTTTATCATCGTGTGTCCACAGTGGTAAGGAAGGCCTTTTATGTTCCACACCTCATAAATAAGGCCATGGCATCCAAGACTAAAGATGTTATCAATCCACTGTTCTCATTCCTCATCAGACCAATAATAGAGTACAGTGCTCCCTTTTGCATGTACCTCACCAGACACCTGCAGCAGCTGGAGGGGCCTAAGAGCTTTCTCATCAAGAAAATCCAGCGACTTTAACACATGACCTACATGGACAGACTGAAGGCCCAGTCGTTGTACTTTGTGTTGTATAGATGGCTGAGAGGAGACCTGTACCCAGCCTACAGTGCACTGTCAAACCCAGCCTTAATGGAAATTTTGCACCTCCGCAAATCAAATGGGACAAGACTCACTCGCTGTAGGGCCCTTATCCTAGGCTGCGACAGCAACAGGAAATGCTGGAAAGACAGATATGTCTCCCAGAGACTGCCACTACTATGGATCAAACTCGCAATTCACGTGAAACTGAGCTCATCAGTAACCCTATTTAAGCGTAACTTGGACAACTGGATGAGAAGTTGTAAAATTACTCTGGGTGTTTCACCTATGTCACTCTTAGAAAGGGGCAACCAGTGCTCATCATGGATTCACAAATATGGACTACATATTTTAGTCTATAAAAGAACAATGGTACAACTTTGTTAGGCTTGAAAAGGCCCTAGAATCTTTACCCTAGTGACCTCCTATGGACCTATGAACCTAGGGTCATTATGGTATGGCTCTTGCTTGACATTACAGAGAGCTGTTTACCACAGTATGTGGGACACCGTTATTACCATATTCTCAACAGACACTGCTGATGTCATCGTCTATGTCAGGTGTTTGTATATGCAGTCATCCCACCATGGCATGGTCATACACTGGCCTGGAGGCCAGGCAGATGTCATCTCATCCTATACAAGACAGTTTAGAGTGACATGGCTTTTGATCTATCCACATACATCATGGCATGGTTTGTAGGCCCTGAGTTGTCTTGCTGAGAAAGCCCTGTCTTCTCTCCAGTTGTTGCATGTGTCTGTTGAGGTACATGCAAACAAGAGCATTATATTGTATTACTGTTCTGATGAGGTTTGACTGCAGTTCTGTCATACAATCCTAAGATCTGAATATGATGGCTTGACTTATGATGTGCATCATACATTTGTCCTGGAAAAATCATTAAAGATAGAAGTTTGAAAGTAATGATACATATTGCAGTTTTTGACTTCACAACCTTTACAAGAACATTCATTGTACAGTTGTGAAATTTTGATGCTATCAGTTGTCTAACTTTCCAAGGCCAATATAAGTCAAAGGTACAATGAGCAGTTCTACAACACAAAAGCAGATATACTAAGCACTAAAAGTTAGGTACATACCCTGAGCATCAGACACAGCTTTTATATCCCTGAATCCAAAAGGCAGAGACAGGGATATGGCACATTTATTATTACTTGCACAGGATGTTTTGTGGGGTCATTACAGAGAAGTTAGAAAGTAATGATACACATTGCAGATGCTCTTCGTGTTTCACTGTTGCAGTCCTCACATTTGGGTTATCCCTATCAGGGTAGCCCTCGGCCGGCCCGAATACCAGAGGCTTAGTATTTCTGCGTCAGTTGCTGTCGCTTCAGGTCTGATGTCAGGTCATCAGTAGTATAAAGTAAGGCAGCTGATGCCATTACATCAGTCTTTCTTGCTGAGGAGCCCGAAGCAGAAGCAGTTCACACGAGTGCCGGTCAACTGCTACCTGAGTTTCATCTTCCAAATTGAAGCTGAAGTCTTCTAAAGCTAAGTACCCCATTGGGGATCCTTTTTTCTTGCTCTAACTGATGTCAGAAAAAGTTAACAATTGTCTCACCTGTGGAAAGCAAATAACACACCGAGACTTTCATTCTTACTGCGTCTCTTGCTTAGGCTCAGACCACGACGTTCCCTGCTGTCGCTTTTGTGCTTTATTTAATGCCAGAACTATACGACGTCAGGCTGTTATTGTAGCTAGATATTTTTGCTTACAGTCCATGAATCCGATATGGCTTCGGTAAGCCATCTGGCAGCAGATCTTCTGAAAAAACAGCAGTCACCAGTTCTGTCCTTAGAAGGCAAGCTTGGCTTAAGGAACAGCCCTTGCCAGATCATGTCAAATCTAAATTATTGGATGCACCCTTGCACAAAGACAACTTATTTGGCACCAAGGCAGAGGAGGTCTTAAAAAAGATGGAAGAAAAAGCTTAAGCTATGCAGACAGTTAAGGACTTCCTACAGGTCCAGCCACCCAGGTTCAGCAGGCATTGCCCCTCCAAGCACTGGTCCTTTCCTGCCCCCACCAGGTCAGTTCAGCCCAGACCCCGGGGAAGCAGACCCCTCAGACAGCAGCCACAGGGAATGCAGAAATCAAAGCAGTGGAGTTCCTCCACTTCAAAACCAGGGAGTTCAAAGCCACCCCCTCATGGTAAGAACTCACTATGACTCTCCTCCCCCACCCCCTCCCTCTGCCCACCTGCACTTGCCCCTAGGAGGAAAACTCTCCTTACACGCAAGCACCTGGGCCACCATTACCAATGACCGCTGGGTCCTCAACATAGTGTCCCAGGGATACAAATTTTTTTCCACACTCTTCCAACCCTAAAAGGTTTTCCAGATCTACCTCCAAACCAGTGAGCAGAGGAGAAAAAGCAAGTCCTTTCCTTGCTCTCTATGAGGGCAATAGAGCACATTCCTGCAGAACAGATAGGCCAAGGTTTGTACTCCAGACTTTTTCTGGTACCCAGAAAAGAGGGCACCTGGTGACTCATCCTTGATCTATCCATTCTAAACACCTTCCTGGTGATATCAAAATTCAGAATGCTCACCCTCCAGCAACTGCTACCCTAGACCTAAAAGAGGCCTACCTCCACATTTCTATCAGGGAATCATGCAGGAAATATCTACGTTTCAGGGCAGGATCTCTGCACTTTCAGTTCTCTGTGCTTCGTTTTGGCTCATCTACTGCTCCCAGAGTTTTCACAAAATGTCTGGCTCCTGCCATTGCCTTTTGCAGACAAAGAAATATCGAAATTTGCCCATACTTAGATGACTGCCTAATTCAGGCAGACAGTCAGGAAAAGCTGCTCAAGCACCTGGACTTTGTAAAGTCACTACTGATCTTCCTAGGGTACGCTATCAATGAAAAGAAATCCAAACTAGTACCCACCCAAAGGATTATATTCCTGGGAGCAAGCCTGGACACAGCATTCTAGATGGCATTCTGTACACCAGAAAAGCAAACGTACCTGACAGTCTACTTCTCTCAACTAGCCACCAAACCGTAGTTATCTGCAAGGAAAATCCTGTAAGCTCTGGGGTTCATGGCATCTTGCATTTTACTCATTCCATATGCCAGACTGCATATGAGGAAACTTCAGTTGTACCTTAAAAGCCTTTGGTGTCAACACTCTCAAGACCTGGAAACTCTTATACCAATGATACCTTGCCTAAGAAAAGATTTTCTTTGGTGGGCAGCAGCATGCTCCCACAGCAAGGGACTACCTTTCTCACCACCACCCCCACCCAGACCCTCACCACAGATGCAATCAGACTATGCCTGGGGTTCACACCTGGACGGCAGGTGCATACAGGGCCAATGGAGCCCACAGCAAATCCATCTGCACATCAACCAAAAAGATATGTTAGCTGTCCACTACACATTGACAGCTTTCAGACCCCTTCTCTCCCCAGGGACTCTCCTGATCAAAACAGACAACACCACTGTAATATGGTATATCAACAAGCAGGGAGGGACTCACTCCTACCCTCTATGCAGGCTGAACATGACCCTTTGGCACACAGCCTCTGCCATGCAACTCCATCTGTTAGCACAATTCCTGCTAGGCTCTCTAAACTCTCTGGCAGACCACTTAAGCAGAAATCTTCTGGTCCCTCATGAGTTGCAGCTAGCCCAAAGAACCTGCACCCTAATAACTCAGAAATGGGGCACCCCGAAGGTCAACCTCTTTGCCTCCCACACCTACCATCAGCACAGCAAGTCCTGCACCAGGGACCATCACTGTATTGCTTGGAAAGTGGATGCCCTATCCTTCCCCTGGGTCAATCTCCCGGTCTATGCATTTCCCCCAACTACCTCTCATCACCAGGATACTGCTCAAAATAAGGGAGGAAAAATCAAGAACAATTCTAATTGCTCCAGACTGGCCTCGCCAGCACTGGTATCCACTGCTATGCAGCCTGTCCCCACTGCCACCATGGCATCTCCCTCAGATCCCAACCCTCCTGACCCAGAGGGAAGGAGAATTCATGCATCCCCAGTTGCAGACCCTCAGTTTTGCAGCCTGGCTTATTCCCTGACCACTGATCAATCTGCCAGTCTCAGTAAACAGGTTCTAGATGTTATACATGAGGCTAGATGCCCTAGCACTAGAAAAACTTATGCTGACAAATGGAAAAGGTTCTGTACCTGGATTCATGCTAAGGGAGCTGATACGGCACAGCCCTCCCTACCTCTCATCCTGGATTACCAGGCTGACTTGCTACACAGTGGTCTGTCCTTTTCCTGTATTAAAATCCATGCCTTTGCTATCTCTGCTCGTTTCCACACTGAGCTCCCCCTTTTCTTACACCCTCTGATCAAACAGTTCCTAAGAGGGTCTAGCAACTTGAGTCTACCCAGAAGAGCACCTACCCCGGCTTGGAGCCTAAACCTTCTGTTGGAAAAACTCATCCTGCCCCCCCCCCCCCCCCCCGCCTTTGAACCAGCATCTTCAGCAGAGTTAAAGTTCCTCTCCTGGAAGACAGCTTTTCTTCTGGCCATCGCTTCAGCCAGAAGAGTCTCCGAGCTACAAGCACTCATGGCTGTAGAGCCCTTCATCATCTTCCAGGCTGACAGAGTGTCCCTCAGGACTAACCCATCCTTCGTACCCAAAGTGGTGTCCAGTTTGGCTCTCAACCAATCCATTCATTTGCCCACCTTTTTCCCTAACCCACAAACCAAGGGGAAAGGATCCTGCACTATCTAGATGTGCACATACAGCTCAGATTCTATCTAGACAGGGCTAAATCATTCAGAAAGACTGATCAACTACTGGTCATCTTTGTTGCAGGGGCAGAAGGCAAAGCCATCTCCAAACAAACCATTTCCAAATGGATAGCACACTGCATCCATTTCTGTTACAAGCAACACGAAAAACTTCCCCCTAAGGGGGTCAGGACTCACTCTACCAGAGCAGCCTCTACCTCTGCAGCTTTCCTCAGAGGATTCCCCACCATGGACATCCTGGAGGCTGCCACCTGGACATCTGTCCACACATTCACCAAGCATTGCCACCTGCCTATCTTCTCCAAATCCAGGGCAGGCTTTTACACTGCAGTCTTGCAGGGCATCCTAGCCAGCCCCTAGTCTTCTTGACTGCCTCCACCCTTTTCCACAGCTTTCGGAATCAACCCAAATGTGATGATTGCAACAGTGAAACACGAAGAACATAGTACAATTGTGTACACTTACCATAAATGTAGATGTTTGAGTGTATTCACTGTTGCAGTACTGTTTTCCCTCCCTCCACCCCCTCTTCTTTCTCTCTCCTTACAAGGAACTTTTTGATATTTACTTTCTACTGGTGGGGTTCTTCCACCTTATCCTGGCTCCCACTTGGGGACTCCTGACAATTAGGGCAAGAAAAACTGATGTAATGGCGTTGGCTACCTTACTTTATACTACTGACGACCTGACGTCAGTCCTGATGCGACAGCAACAGATGCAGAAATACTAAGCCTCTAGTATTCGGGCCGGCTGAGGGCTACCCTGGCAGGGATATGTGACGGCCGTGCCCTGGCCCAGCAATCAAGGAGCCTCATTCCTTACCACTAACACCAGGGAGGGCATCTCATATTAGCGGAAAGGATAACAAATACACATAGTAAAGTACAATTTCCCTTAAGTGCACACAGAGATCACAGTCAGTCTGGAGCTGGTTGCCTCCCTGCTTTCCAGGTCCTCAATAAGACTCCCCACTGGCACAACTATATGGTCCAGATCTCAGCCTAGCTGGCAAGCTAACCTCCAGTACCCTCTCTGTTCAACCAGTGCTTTGCATCCCTGCCCAGGTAGCTGACACACCACACACACTTTGAGATAAGTATTTATACAACTTCACAGACACTCTCAGGAAAGGCTGACACAGATTCTCCAGCTGTGCTCCTTTACCCAGACTATACTGTAGTAATTACTGCCACCACCAGCTAATAATTATCAGCTACCCAAAGGCCCATGAAAGGGTGTCCAATTATTACTGCGCGATATTATTATCCAATTGGTAAGTGTGACTAAACAGTCTAAGGCTTATTAGAGTGGCCTTGTACAATAAACTCTATAAATTTGCATTGTACCCTAGAGCTTAACTTATCTCTACACAAACCAGCCACAGGTAAAAAGTTTTTAAAATATTTAATAATAAATAATTAAAAACACAAGACAATACTACTACAATACAATGATACAAGAGTTCAGAGATCACACAGAAACTTAAATCAATACAGTAGGAAAGTTCTGATATAACAGAAAAACACTTAATTCTAATCTTTATAGTCCTAGCTATTTCTACAAGAAAACATACTTCTAAAGTATCTTGTTTTCATAGAGCAAGTCAGTGCTGAGTTAGATAGATCAGAATGCTTACAGTCTCTCTCTCTCTCAGCAATAGTTTTTAAGATCACTCACAAACATCTCTGGGCCCTCCCAGATTACATCATTTTGACACTTAGGTTTTCCCAGTATACACATTACATCATTTTGACACTGGAGTTCCCAGGCCAACAGGCTGCATTATTTAACAATCTTAACACCTGCTCAGGAAGCTACAACAATAAAAGACATTTCACATGTACATTCTAGTAATTATTCCTTAAGTTAAAACAATAGAAAGAATGTGTTCAGTTAGCCTCTTTGGCACCACTATCTAGATCAAAGGGTATACAAGACATAATTTTAACTTCAAAAGAACAGATGTGAAATGCTTGGCTTAGTTTTCCTTACAGCAGATGGCAATGTTGCTACAGTCTTGAAGTTCACATTTTACAGTGTTTTCTTTTATTTAAGAAACAAGCCTGCATTTTACATTTATACTTACAAATGATAGAATTATGTATCAAATTCTATTTGGCTAGGCTGGCAGCCTTCACCCACCTTCCCCAATCTTCACAGGATAACCCAAATGTGATGACCGCAACAGTGAATACACTCGAACATCTACATTTAAGATAAATGTACACAACTGTACTTTTCTGACTGCACAACGCAAGAACATTCACTATACAGTTGTGAAAATATGATGCTATCAACTGTCTAACTTTCCAAGGCCAATATAAGTCAAAGGTACAATGAGCAGGTCTACAACACAAATGCAGATATACTAAGCACTAAGTTAGCTACACACCCTGACAATCATTTTTGTATCCCTGAATCCATAAGATAGAAAACAAGGATATAACACAGTTATTACTTGCAGAGGGTGTTTTGTGTGTGTGTGTGTGGGGGGGGGGGGGGGGCAAGAAGCCTAGGCTTACTCAAAAGTTCAGTGAGTGTGTGTGAGTGAGTGAGTGAGTAAGAAGGAGAAGAAGGCAGACATTGGGATAAAACAACAAATGGCCAGTGAGACAAAATGAATAACTGTTGTGTGTGTGTGTGTCTATAGGGGTCCTCCAGGTGAAATTGGTGTGTATCTGCATGAACACAGCCAAGATCTGTGCTAGTTCTACATCTTGATCTGTCAGACAGGTGTGAGACATGTATGGTAGAGGTGGCAGTTCATCATTGTCGTCCCTGAGCACGAGAACTGGCTCTGCCATTAGTTGCACTGGCACCTCCATGCCCAAGGTCAGATGCAGTGCTGCTACGTGAACATGACCAATGTCTGCTGGATGAGGTCCTTTCATGGGGACACCCAGGACTATTACCCCTTGGTCTACCACATCTGGCTGTGGACACACATTCACTGAAGGAGCAGGGAAAGTACTGCCACTATGGGAGTGTGATTTGGCACCGCCATGTTGGCTGACAGCAGATGATGTGGCTGATCTACGCTCATGAGGATGTTGTTTCCCACTCAGCAGACATTCCATGACAGACACCCCTTGGTCCATCACAGTCACCCTTCTTTCCAGTGTGTCATTCATCTGATACAGCGAATCAGCAATACGGTGGAGGCAGTCACGCTTGTCAGACTGTGCCACATCCACAACCGTGAGCATTTGTCTGGTGCACCTATGGGAACATGCCTGTGTCTCCATGACGGCTCTAAATATACATTGACTGGCACAGGAAGTGACACCTGCAGCAGGTGGAGGAGGGACAGCAGGCTCCAGCCAAGCACCCCTATCATTCCTCCTGTGTGGCAACTTGCCCACACATTGGCTATGGCCAGACTCAACAGGCAGTGAAGCTGCAGTAGCCACACTTCCCTGATCAATGTCCTCGCCCTCCACCTGTGCAATATATGTGGGCTCACTGGACTGTGTAGGCGTAGGCTTACTGAGAGTGTCCGATGGAAATGCAGGGGATGGCTGTTTGTCAACCTAAGTGTCAGATTCAACCTCTGCAACCCCCGACTGTTTCACTTTGGTCACCATCAACATCAGAGTCTGCTGATACACTGACATCAGGTGGCACAGGGTCCACACTCCCACTGTCATGATCACCTGTGAGAAAAGGCAAGAAACACAGGAATAAATTAATGCCTGCCATACTATAATGTAGTATATGCTAATAAACTGGCAGTGCTGACAGTTATTACAGACAGTACGGCAATACACACAACAGGCTTGAGATCAATATCATACACTACAGTATTTCTTTAAATTGCTCAGCAGTAGTAACATAAAAATGTTTGCCTTGCCATCTACAGATGAGAAACTCTTCTGGAGTCCAGATGGTCCTGGAAGAAGTTAAGCAAGAGGTAAGGGCAACATCACCAAAATTAACAGTAACACAGGGGGCAATACATTTACTCCTTTATATGTGCATTAAATTTAATGTCAACAAGAGTGTGGTCAACAACTCCAACCTAAACTTATAACCGTCACAATCTTCAGTCTTCCCCCCAAAAAAGACACATGACACAGAATTAACTTATTCATTTCAGTTGTTTTACTATACAGCAGTATTCAACTGTTCAGACAACAAAACCTACCTGGGACATGCCTGCTGTCTTGGAAGGTGTTGTGCCCACATCCAGTACATGCTGTCCTGCACTCTCGTGGGAGCTGTCTTGATCTCTTATATTGGCCAGGAACTGTTCACTGGCGGTTAGTGAGGGTTCCCTAGCAAACCCTCCCACAGTAGCCATTTGGTCTCAGCCCACTGCTGCTGCTTGCCTGCATGCACTAGTGATCATGTCAGTGGCCCTGTGGCCCACCTGTTCATATGTTCTGCCGTGGCCATCCACGGCATTCATGTTCTGCATGATTTGCTGCCATATTTGCATATGGTGTGTCATATCTCCCCGTCCACTTTCCAGGAGAAAAGCACCATGCTGATGTAACCTATCCATGATGGCTTGATTTTCCCCATCGGTGAAGGGGGAGTCTATGTGGATTGACACACCTGAGTGGCATACTTGTAGGTGTCCTAAAAGACAACAGAAGTATAGTACACATAAGTATCAAATAACTACAAAATAAATGTTTCCAGATAAAGCAGAAAAGGTATCAAACAAAAATCCAGCAACTAACACAGGAATAATAGGGTAGTGAAAGTAACTCAAAAACACCAAATTAAAATTGCACAATATTTAATGTCAAGCAAAGGTAAGTGCTTTCATGATAATGAACTGCTTCATCAGAAGTAACAGCCAAAATACACACCTGAACATTTAAACCATGAATCATTAACACCTCCCGAACGTCATAACAAAATCAATTAACAATATAAACATAGCAGTCATTACTTGTCTTTAACAAAGTAATGAAGTAAGGCTACTTACAATGCAGCAGTACATGACCTTCAATGTTTCTCATATAATTATATTGCAAAAACTGTGTTTTACAAGTTCCTGAAGTTTTTAGCCGCATAGTTACAGAAAAAACCCAATCCTCGTCGAACATCCTTATGCGACGTGCTAATTGTAATACAGTACAATAACAACTTTCAATACAAAATAACTAAATGAGAAGTATCACATGAAAATCACTTCTAAAGTAGAACTGCACATACATAGACTAAACAAAATACATAATCCTTACTACAATCGTAGGATATATAAAAAATTCAACAGAATACCATCTTAAAAACAGGAATACCCTAATGCAAAAACATAAATCATGGTAATAAAATAAAAACGTATTCCTTTATAGCAACCAGTACTATGTAATGAGGCAATTATCTTGCCTTTAAGGCTGGTTTCAACAAAACCATATCATTCAATCCTGGTGTGTTATAAGACTGTAACTGTAGAATTCAGTTCTGTTCCTTCAGTTCAGTCTTATTCCTAATATTGCTTTCTCTTAGATCTTGTTGAATAACTTCTAAAACAAAAAAATTAAATTTATGCTGTTGACCAGATTTAAACACATGTGAAGCAAGAGCATTACTCGTCTTGCCATGCTTAATATCATTCAAATGTACAAGAATCCTGTCCTTAAAGCATCTGTTTTCCAATATAAAAAGCATGGCACAACTCACAAAACACATAGTAAACTAGATTCATTATTGTACAGTCTACGTAGAATGAACAATTAATAGTATGGTATAATATAGGGTGCAAACATAGTATCCCAGGGATACAGATTTCATTTCCACATTTTGCCAATCCCAAACGGATGGCCAGACCTTCCCCCAAATCAGTGGGCAGAGGCCCAGAAACAAGTACTGTCCCTCATGAACATGGGAGCTATTCAGCCAGTACTAGAAGAGGAAAAGGGGCAAGGCTTCTATTCAAGACTTTTCCTGGTACCCAGGAAAGTCAAATCATGGTGTCCATTTCTGGACTTATCTACTCTAAACACATTTCTGGACATTCCAAAATTCAAGATGCTGACTCTTCAACAGTTACTTCCTATGCTAGGCAAAGATGCCTGGTTGGTAACTCTAGACTTAAAAGAGGCTTACCTGCATATCCCAATCAGGGAATCTTGCAGAAGATACCTCCGCTTCAAAGCAGGCTACTTGCATTACCAGTTCTCTGCACTGCCCTTTGACTTATCTACTGCGCCCAGGGTCTTCACAAAGTGCCTGGCTCCAGTAATTGCATTTTGCAGGCAAAGAAATATTCAAATATATCCATACCTGGACGATTGTCTAATTCACGCAGAAAACAAGGACATTCTTCTAAAACATTTGGCGTTTGTAAAGAGGGTTCTAACTTGTCTAGGGTACACCATAAACGAAAATAAATCACAACTGGTACCCTCTCAAAAAATTACATTCCTGGGTGCAAGCTTGAATACAACTGCCCAGATGGCTTACCTAATGCCCGAAAAGCAAATTCATTTGGTAACTTACTTCAAACAGGTGGCCACAAAAACCCTGCTATCTGCAAGACAAATTCTGCAAGCCTTTGGGTTCATGGCCTCCTGCATTCTTCTAATTCCATATGCAAGACTGCATATGAGGAAACTTCAGTGGCACTTAAAAAGTTTATGGAGTCAACATTGTCACAGCCTGGAAACAATGATTCCTATTATACCTTGCCTGCAACTAGAGTTCCTATAGTGGGCAGAGGCCTGCCACCAAAACAAAGGACTGCCATTCACTCCACCCCCTGTCGCCCAAACCCTAACTACAGACGCATCAGACTATGCTTGGGGGGCTGATCTGGCAGGGAAGTGCATTCAGGGCAAATGAAGCCCAAGTCAAATGCACCTTCATATCAATCAAAAAGAGATGCTAGCTGTATAGAATGCACTGACAGCCTTTAAGGACTACCTTCTTCCAGGACAATTACTGATAAAGACGGACAACACCACAGTTATGTGGTACATAAACAAGCAGGGGGGTACACACTCCTACCCTCTTTGCAGACTAGCCATGGAATTGTGGAACACGGCCTTGACCTATGAAATACAACTACAAGCTCAATTCCTGCCATGAAAACTGAATTCTCTGGCAGATGAACTAAGCAGAAATATCATGGACCCACACAAATGGAAACTGGAACCACAGATTTTCAACATGTTGACATGCAAATGGGGGAGTCCAGATATAGATCTTTTTGCCTCACCCCAGAACTATCACTTGGACAAATTCTGCACAAGAACTCATCACAAAAAAGCCTGGAAAGTGGATGCGCTATCATTCAGCTGAAAAAAAACTATCAGTCTATGCTTTTCCCCCTCTGCCTCTGCTGTCCAAAGTTCTTCTAAAAGTCAAACAGGACAAACCAAAAATGATTTTGATTGTTCCAGACTGGCCTCGCCAACACTGGTATCCACTCCTGCGCAATGTGTCACACCTTCCACCGTGGCACCTGCCTCAGACACCTTACTTACTGTCTCAGCAGAACAATCAAATTCTGCACACTCAGCTCCAAACTTTGAATCTTGCAGCGTGGCTAATCACCTAAATTCACCTTTAGCATCCCTCAGCAAACCTGTGATGGATGTCATTTTGGAGGCAAGAAGGCCTAGTACTAGAAAATCTTATGCTGACAAATGGAAAGGATTCTGTGCCTGGAATCAGTCACAAGGGATAAGTACAGCAGTGCCCAATATTCCTCAGATTTTACAGTACTTAACTGAGATGCTTCACAAGGGCCTGTCCTTTTCTTCCATAAAAATCCATGCCTCAGCTATTTCAGCTCATTACAACACAGAACCTCCCCTCTTCTCTCATCCTCTGCTAAAGCAGTATCTCAGAGGGGCCAAAAACTTAAGACCACCCAGGAGAGCTCCAACCCCTGCCTGGGACCTCAATTTTGTATTGGAAAAACTCACTCTCCCTCCTTTCGAGCCAGCTGCTACTGCAGACTTAAAATTTCTCTGCTGGAAAACAGCTTTCCTTTTAGCAGTCACTTCAGCTAGAAGGATTTCCGAATTACAGGCCCTTATGGCAGTGGAGCCTTCCATTATTTTTCATGCGGACAGGGTGTCTCTCAGGACCAATCCATCCTTCATGCCTAAGTGGTGTCCAGTGTGGCTGTTAATCAGACCATTCATTTGCCAACTTTCTTTCCCAATCCACAGAACAAGGGGGAGCGGATTCTGCATTCATTGGATGTACACAGACAACTTAGATTTTACTTAAACAGGATAAAGTCTCTAAGAAAATCTGAACAACTACTGGTGGCTTTTGCTGCAGGGACAGAGGGAAAGGCTATTTCAAAGCAGACTATTTCCAAATGGATAAGCCATTGTATTCATTTCTGCTATATGCACCATGGTAAAACTATCCCCCAGGGGATCAGATCTCTTTCCACCAGGGCTGCATCTACATCTACAGTCTTTCTCAGAGGTGTCCCTACTAGAGACATTCTAGAAGCTGCTACCTGGAGCTCAGTTCATATGTTCACCATACATTACCATTTACCTTCCTTCTCTAAATCCAGAGCTGGCTTTGCCACTGCTGTCCTGCAGGGCCTTATAGCTGGTCCAAATGCTGTATAAATCCATCCTCCCAACCATAGCTTTGGGAATCTACCCCATTGTAATGACTGCAACAGTGAAACACGAAGAACATAGTACAGTTGTGTACATTTACCATAAATGTAGATGTTCGAGTGTATTCACTGTTGCAGTCCCGGTTACCCTCCCTCCAACTCCCTGTTTTTCTCTTACTATACCTCTACTTTACTTTACTATGCTTAAAAGCCTTTTTGGTGTATTTGCTTTTGTGCTTTTGTTTGGAGGTATATTTTTGTGTTTATAATTACTTAAATTTTTGGCTCCCCATTTGGGGGGCGCCTGACATCTGGGGCAAGAAAAAACTGATGTAATGGCATCGGCTGCATGTTTTATACCCCTGACGACCTGACGTCATGGAAGAAGGGACAGCAACCAACGCAGGACCCAAGACTTTGTTAATCAGGCCAACTGAGGGCAACCTGCCAGCAGATTACCCAAATGTAATGACTGCAACAGTGAATAAACTCGAACATCTACATTTATGGTAAGTGTACACAACTGTACTTTCCTTTGGTAGATGAGAGTAACCTGACAATTCAGAGTGCTTCCCACTTCAGTCTGAGCACCAACAGCAGTAATCTCAGAGATAAGATGAAGAAAGCTAGGGCCTTTCCTAGTAAAGAAATTGCTCTTACACCTTTTTTTGCCCTTTCATAGCTCTTAACAGAATGAGGGACAAATCTAGAAATAATCAGGAACACTTGTAAAACATTACTACTATTAAGTAGAGACACTGGCAGAATAAGAAAATGTGAACTAATATCCATTTTCTGAAGTAAAATAAGTTTATGTTTGTTTGTGTGTCTTTCAGCTTTACCCGGTTAAGGGTCACCACAGCGGAACTCCAGTCCGCTAATGATTGGTAGTTGATTTTTACGTGCCGAGTTACCAGCTCTGACGCACAACCTTCAATGAAAGTACGCCCATTCACGCATGTCTCCACACAGAAGACGCTCTAGCTGAGAATCGAACTGGACAGCGTCTTACTGTGAGGCGACAACGCTACCGCAGCACCACCACCGCGGGTAAGTAAAATAAGTTTATAATTCTAATTATTGTCATTATTTATTTTATTAAGTAATTCTCCATTTTTTCCAAAAGTCACCAGTTTTAGGAGAGATTAAGAGGGACAGAGCTAAAATATGAGTCAAAATCAGGGACATTCTCCATTTTTTCCAAAAGTTACCAGTTTTAGGAGAGATTAAGAGGGACAGAGCTAAAATTTGAGTCAAAATCAGGGACATTTGAGAGGTGTTCTTGCTTGGCCTTAGAGTCACCATACTACTAAACTGCTGAAAACAGAGCCTAAGGGGGAGTCCCCATTAATCTACTACCTAAAATTTTACAATTTACCATCAGTACATAGATTGTGTACTGTTAGTGTTAATTCCCACAGCAATGGTTCCTATAATGAGTTTTTCATGTTAATGTGCTGTATTTCTTTTTTGCATGTATTTGTTAACTGAATGACAAGAATAGTAACAGATTATAAGTAATTTCAAACTGAACTGTACTTGACTTTAATGTAGTGGCATTATACTTGCAGGATTCAGCATGAAATAATTGTGAAAGTTGTATTCTATCCAGCCAAAAATCTTACAGTTGAAAAAAGAAATTTGAAGGGCAGCAAAAGTGAATCTAAAACATTGTCATTGACAGGAAGGATCCTGTCTGTAAGCAAGGATGGAATTCTGCTTTATTGGAGTGAAAATTTCAAATTGCTTCGAAGCACCCGTGTAAGAACCTAAGAACCTTTTGTTTTTTCTTAAGTACCCTGAATATTTTTTTAGTTTCTTGAACAGTATCAGATGTTATTAAAAAACAATAGCAGGTATGTGTGTGTGTGTGTGTGTGTGTGTGTGTGTGTGTGTGTGTGTGTGTGTGTGTGTGTGTGTTTGTGTTTGTGCGTGTTGACTGGGTAATATGGAGAGAAAGTAGGCGATGCACAAAATATTCAACAAAATTATATGCAAATTATCATTAATCTTTTTGAGTATATCATTTTATTTTATCTTGTACTTGATAAACATATAAGCAATTAGTTTTTAAGTGAAGTATCTTAGGACATTCACTTAAGACAATCACAACACAACCCGGTATTCAATAACGCTTATAGTAAGTGCACACCATTCTGAGTGAACAGACAACACAGACATAACTCACGTCTTCTTCCTCTTGATTTTAGTTTTCCTACTGATATTCTTGCAGCTTTAAATATTGCCAGGGATTCATAAAGGTTACCACAAAGTGTAGACTACATGTCTACTTAGTGTAATCTTTCTGAGTGACTAGGAAGCGCAAAAATATGTGATAAGAATGTTCTTGAATACATATCGTCTACACTTAGTGTATGCTTTATTGAATCTGGCCCCACAGTCTTTTCTTAAAGTACAAATGCAGAATTTTATTAAAAATGTATTTAAGCAAATATACAATGTTATGTTGTCCTATCGTGCCTTCATTCTTACAATGATGGGTTCGGAGCCGATCCTCAGCTCCGACTCGGCTACTTAGCTGAAAGTCTCAAACCTGGCTCATGGCAAGAAGGTATCCCACAATGCAGTGGTGTAATTCCCCAGATCTCGTTTGCCGCTTTACGAGGTTGGATGCACTC
Organism: Protopterus annectens; assembly: GCF_019279795.1. Classification (NCBI taxonomy): domain Eukaryota; kingdom Metazoa; phylum Chordata; order Ceratodontiformes; family Protopteridae; genus Protopterus; species Protopterus annectens. The sequence continues at coordinate 1,306,896,223 of NC_056746.1, read as the reverse complement.
ACCTTGGCCGTGGCTAAGTTGTGAAATATTTTTTCTATTACCTTTGTCTAAGCTTGTTATATTTAGCTTTTAGTTATATTTAGATTTATGTCGTAGTGTCTCGATTCTGCTCTTTGTTAAATAGTGATTTTTTTTTCCCCTTTAGCACAGCTTTTGTCGTCGCTTTTTAGGCCCCTTTGGTATCCATTGTAGTGGTTGTTGTTCGTTTGTTAGTCTCTTTATAGCTCGTTTAAGTTAGAAAACTATTCGCCCATTTAAGTTAGAGGGCTTGTGTTGTTTTATTGTTTTGTCTGGAAAAGAGAACCGTTTTAGTTAGAGGTTCTATTTTTCTTCCCCTAGTTGTCACTCCTTGTGTTGTCCTGTAGTAACCTTTGGTGTAGCTTTAGCATATTAGTCTTAGCAAAAAAAAAAAAACTTTCTTGTTGTTGTTGCTTTTGCTGTCACCTTTAGGGTCTTAACTTGAAAATGTCCAAAGACCAAAAAGAGAGAGAATATAAACTTTTGGGCTTTAAGAAATGTCAAAAGTGTTTGCAAAAAATGGCCATCATGGATGGACATGTTATTTGAGTTTATTGCCTTGGTGCCATTCATCTCCAAGAAGACTGCACCTTTTGTCATTCATTTTGTGCTAGAGTTCTTCAGGAAAGGAGAAACAAGTTGATTCTAAAAGGACTCTTAAAGCCTTCTTTTGAGGAAGCCATTCATAGTTCTTCCTCTTCTTCGTCTCCTTTCTCAAAAAAGGAGAAGTCTCAGAAAAGACAATCACCAGCAACATCGGCTCAGTCGGAGCCGGCAGTCAAACTTCCTAAAATTTCAAAAGCCACTACTTTCTCAGCTCCACACTCCTCTGAACCGTCAGAGGTCTTTTTGGTTGACAGGCCTGGTACTTTGGCTTCAAAGCCTTCGGAACTGCAAGATACCTCCACTAGTAGCCGGTCCATTGATATTTCGCCGGTTTCTCCGATGTTGAGATCACCAATCCTTCATAGGTCTCACTCTCCTTCCCTAACTTCCAGGTCTACCAGAAGTTTATCTGATGATGACATGGAACGGGTGGTGCGCAGACTCTTGATGTCGCCGGCACTGACTAAATTATTCTCGACTCCCACCCATTTGGTCTCGGAGCCTACTGTACCCACTGTTGTTCCTCCTCCGAGCCAAGCTGGTCCTTTAGAGCCAGATTGCTTGGTACCACCTACTGTGGACCCATCGGTTCCGGGACCCCCTTCGGTGTTCACAGAGGCGACATCTGCTCCGACTCTGTCAGCGCCGTCCGGGGAGTTTGGGAGCCGGGGTTCCCTGGTCAGCCTCGGGAGGATTCTTGGCCCTGGTCTTCGGTGCCGAGTGTACCCCTCGGAGTGTTGGTCCGGGTTGGCTCAGCTCCTACATCAGCCACGGGTCCGATCTCATTGGCTCCGTTGCCTTCCTCTGGCTCTTCCGAGCAGGGGGAGTCTTCTGAGCCAGCGGGATTCGCCTTTGAGCTGATGAGGAGTGTGTTGTCTACCCATTCAGCAACACAGAGGGATACCAGTACTCGTCCCCCTAAGGCACTGGCTACTGTCTCGGCACCACCCATTCCACAGGACAGCAGAGATCCAGAGCCTCAGGATCCCCCAATGGGTGAACCCCTCTCCTCCGAGGCCTCCCCAGAATATCCTTCTGAAGAGCTACCTCGAAAGAGAACCTGCAAGAGGAAGAATGTTGACTCCCCAGATGAGTTCATCACTTCAGACACTGACCTCGATGAGTTGGAAGAGTCCCCACGTTCGTCCTCTGATGATATCTCATTTGCAGATATTCTAGATATCCTCAAGCAAAAGAGGTGGCTGGCAGGCCACCACCCCTTCTGATGAAGAGTTAGTGTACCTGAAGGCTTTTGGGTCTCAACCTTCAGCCTCCTGGGTGTCTCCGCCTTTCAGTGAGCTAATGGGCCTGGTTAGTTGAAAGGCGTGGGAGTCACCTGACACTATGGAACCAGTCCCTCGGAGGCCAAACAAATTTTTGTCAGCTCCTTCGGGCAAGGATTTTCTGACTAAGGGGGTACCCATAGATGCTATGATGGTGGCAGCCACCACCAAGAAGGAACTTGCAGAGACTTCCTCATCTGTTCATCCTCTGAATAAAGACTCTCGGACGATGGACAGATACGGGAAGTGTGTCTTTTCTTCAGTGACTTTCTCATTGCGATCGCTGAACTACTTATCCCACTTTACAAGGCTACAAAGAGATCACCTGAAAGAGCTAGGAGATACTCTACAAGGTTCATTAGCTGCGGGGGGTATATGAGAAGGTCTCCTCCCAGATGTCCACCTTAAATTTTATTGTCAACTTCTCCATGAGGCTCATATCCTACTCAGCAGATGGAGCGAGCAGGACAGCGGGTTCTTGAGTTGCCCTTAGGAGACACTCCTGGATGCGCTTGTGCAATTTTGCAGAGCCCTTTAAATCTACCTTTACTAATGCCCCTTTTGATGGTTCCTCACTCTTTGGACCCAAAGTAAAAGATATCTTAACCCGGTGCGAGCAGGAAGGGAAAGCTCTCTCTGCCGTTGGAGTACGTTTTTCTGTACCTTCAAGACCTTATCCCAAAGGCCAGAAGAGTGGAAAGATGTGGTTCAATAGATCCCAGGGATTTTTCCAGGACGCACGAGGTGATACCTTCCTCAGGGGCAGAGGGGGAGGTAGTAATGGTAGACGCCGCCCCAGAGGCAGAGGGGGCCCACAAAACCATGCTTCCTTTTGCGGACGCCCTTATCAGCGCTCCTGAAAGGAGGCCCGACTGCTGTACTCTGGAGGCAGTCGGGGGATGTATATCAATGTACCCAAAAGCCTGGCAAACTATTACAAATGACAAATGGGTACTAAGTATAATATCCAGAGGATACTCCATCCCTTTTTCCAACCCTGTCCCACAGACCAAAACAATCCCAGATGTTCCACCCAATCTAAGGGAACAAGCAACTATAGAGATTCAAACATTACTCCACAAAAGAGTCATCCAAGAAGTCCCCGCAGACCAAATAGGATTCGGAACTTACTCAAAATTCTTTTTGGTGCCAAAAAGAACAGGGGACTGGAGGCCCATATTAGACCTAAGCAAGTTAAACGAATCTGTCAAGAAGTCAAAGTTCTGAATGGTGATACTGCAGTCTATACTTCCCTTTTTAGGGAAAGACAATTGGATGTACTCGATAGAGCTTCAAGATGCTTACTACCACATAAAAATGGACAGGACTTCAAGAAGGTACTTACGCTTCCGGCTGGGAGCCAGCCATTATCAATTCAGAACTGTGTCCTTTGATCTCACTACAGCCTCCAGAGTGTTCACCAGATGTATGGCAGTAGTCACGGCTCACCTGAGACGTCTAGGATTCCATGTATTTCCCTATCTAGACAACTGGCTCCTATCTGCTACCATCAAGCATCTATTTCTACAAGCCAGGGATCTAACTTTGGACATCTGCAATCAGTTGGGCATTACAGTAAATTTTCAAAAATCTGACTTGTTGCCCTGTCAACATATTACATTCATAGGCGCAGATCTAGACACTTCATCTATGGTAGCACGTCTTCCAACAGAAAGAGTTATAGCACTCAGACAGCAAATACTTCACCTCCTTCCCAAGACCAAAGTGAAAGTAAAGAAAATTCTAAGGTTACTAGGAACAATGGGCTCCATGATTACATTAGTCCCTCTTGCCAGAATGCACATGAGGATTCTTCATTGGCTGTTGTTTTCCCAGTGATCACTTCAAGAGCTTCCGATGCCTCATCTGATCAGAATAACGGAATCTTGCAAGAATGACTTAAGATGGTGGATACACTCCACTCATGTGACAATAGGCAGACCTTTCGTTCCACATCAACCAGTAGCTACAGTGACCATGGACGCTTACCAGATAGGGTGGGGGGGGCATTATCTGGGAAGAACAGTCTAAGGTACATGGCAAGAACATGAAGCTCACTTGCATATAAATGTTCTAGGGATGAGAGCAGTGCTTCTTGTGTTGCAAGCACTTCAAGACTTTCTCCCTCTAGGGACTATTGTGATACAGTCAGACAATATGTCTGTGGTTTGGTACATAAACAAGCAGGGGAAACCAGATCTTACCCCCTTTGTTGAGAAGCCCTAAGAGCGTAGCAATGGGCAGTTTCTTCACAGTGCTTTCTAATTGCATCGCACATTCCGGGGAAGTCCAACGTGATAGTGGACAAGCTGAGCAGAGCAATCCTAATGCCTCACGAGTGGTCTCTCAATCACAATGTAGTGGAAATGATTTTCCAAACATGGAGACAGCCTTGCTGCGATCTCTTTCCCACTCCCATGAATACCAAGTGCAGCAACTTCTTTAGCCTAATCCCCCCTCCAGGGGAGACACCGAGAGATGCTTTTGCTCACGATTGGCCCTCGGGTCTTCTTTATGCCTTTCCTCCGTTTCCTCTCATACCCATAGTAATTCAGAAAGCACAATGCTCGGGAAGCAGGTTAATTCTCATTGCTCTTTACTGGCCTCACCAAGTCTGGTTCCCCTTCCTCTGGCCTCATCTTCAGAAGAAGCCATGGATTCTGGACCCAGTGCCATATCTGCTGACTCATATGTCGGGGGAGCTTCATCCTTCTCGCCACACCCTAAAACTGACAGCTTGGCTGCTCCACTTCACAATTTAGTCAGGCTTCACAATTTTACTCCTACAGTTAGACATATCTTAATGTCCTCGCATAAAGCTTCAACTAGAAAGCTGTATTCTAGTAAATGGAAGAGGTTTTCCTTTTGAGCTCAAGACAGGAACATCGATCCTTTTTCTGCACCTATTCATTTTATTTTGGAATTTTTGGCGGTACTGTTTCAACAAGGCTCAGCTGCAGCAACCATCAGGGTTCAACTCGCTGCAATTTCAAATTTTCACATTGGTGATTCTGCTTCCAACTTAATGTTACATAGGTTGTGTAGAGCTTTCTTAAAAGGTGCCTCCTTATTAAGACCTCCCTTTAAGGAACCCCTTTCTCCTTGGGATCTAAATTTTGTTTTGTCTCATCTCAAGTTACCACCTTTTGAGCCCTCTTCATCTTCAGATCTCAAGTTCCTTTCCTGGAAGACCTTGTTTCTAGTGGCTATAACTTCTGCTAGAAGGATATCAAAGTTGCAAGCTCTTTTTATTAAACAGCCATATTTGATTTTTCATAAGGATAGGGTATCCTTACCTACAAACCCATCCTTTCTACCTAAAGTCTCTTCTCCAAACAACATAAAACAATCTGTAGAACTGCCAGTGTTCTTTCCTAATCATAGCAACAAGGCAGAATACAAATTACATCAACTGGACATGCATAGACAACCCAGATTCTATTTGCGTAGGACCAAAGATTTCAGAAAATCTGACCAATTATTTGTATCCTTCTCTGATGCAAAAAAAAGAACCTCAGTCTCAAAAACTACTCTTTCCAATTGGCTTTCAAATTGTATTACATTTATCTAGAACACAAATCACAAAGATATACTTTTCAAAGTGAAAGCTCATTCCACTAGAGCAATGGCTACGTCATCTGCTTTTCAAGATAGAATTCCCATGGATAATATTTGTGCAGCAGCTACTTGGTCTGCTCCACATACTTTTATCACTCATTACAAAGTGGATTTGGCCTCCAGGGACAGGGCATTCTTTGGTTCCACGGTGCTTAAAGGTGTACTCCCGTGAGACACCCAGGGAAAAGGTGCTAGGGATGCTGTCCCATCATTGTAAGAATCTCTGAAGCTGAAACGCAAACAAACACCAATCACAATCAAAGTGTCACATAGTTCACAACACCAGTGTGACACCCAGCAACAGCCCCTAAGGCAAGACAACGTACCTAACACTTTAGTCAATGGTGACTCCATAGACCGGCACACTGATGTCCCACTCACCAGGTTGAACAAGGAGAAAATTACAGTCAGCTGCCTGTCGGGTGCCAGGATCCACCACATAACGCATGCACTCAAGTCACTCCACAACAAGTGCAAATATGACTCTGTCATTGTCCATGTTGGAGTGAATGACTTGAGATGTACCTCCCTGGACTACATGAAAAGAGACATGGAAGAGCTCTCGGATCATGTGGCCCAGGCAGGTATGACCCTAGCCCTGAGTAGCATCCTGCCTTCGCCCAGAATGATACCACAATATAAGGACAAAATGATTGACTTTAACAATTGGCTAAGCTTCTGGTGACATTCAGAGGGGATCCAGTATCTGTCTGCCTGGGACGACTTGATCAACAGACCACAATGCTTTGCCAGAGATGATCTGCACCTGTCGCCCCTAGGATTCAGGTTACTGGCTAAGGCTCTTGCCACCCCTATAGTGCCTTTTTTAGGCAAAGTTCAAAGGACAAAACCACCACCGTAACAGGTACAAGCATGCAAAATCTGAAGGTAATACTGCTCAGTGCTAGAAGTCTAAACCTCAAAATGCACTCTCTCGAGGCACTCCTAAAAATGGAGAACATCAATATCTGTGCAGTAACTGAGACCTGGTTCAAGGCTCCAGAGAGCACCCCTGCAATACCAGGCTACAACTCTTACCACACTTTTCAGCCACCAAACCAGGACCGAAACACTAAAGGTGGAGGAGTGTAAATATTCACCAAAGATATTCACACCACCAGGCTAGTTGCCCAACACAATGCGTCTAAAATTCTCCAGGTGCAACTAGCACTAGGTAAGACTACAATCCAAATTGTAGCTTGCTACAGATCCCCCACCATACCCCAAGATTCTCACTACACCTTTCTAAACATACTGGAAAATATTAAGATAGAACCAAACACCCTAATACTGGGTGATTTTAACTACCCTGCCATTAACTGGGAAAACTACTCATGTACCAACACCTTTGCCTAACGGTTCTTGGAATTCATAAATTCCAACGCCCTGGATCAACTAATCCATAGTCCCACCAGGGACTCCAATATCCTAGACCTGGTCATTACCAACATGGGAAATCGATGCTCCACACCTATGGTCACGCCCTTGTTAGTTAGGTCTGACCATAAGCTAATCACCCTTAACATCTACATCCCACCCCCCCCACTAAGGAAACCTCCATAAAAAACTTCTCCAAAGCCAACTTCATGCTACTCAAGTCAGAAGTGAGAAGCTTCATGACACCCATGCAGACGGGAACTGAAAGTTCAACTGCTGAATCCTACACTAAGGCACTGTACGAGCACATCCACTCATGCATGAATCGTGCCATCCCAAATAGAACCAAGATGCTCTCATCCAAAAAAAGGAAGCCAATCTGGTGGTCCCCTGCCACAAACAAACTTTACAACAAAAGGAAGAAACTGTTGCAGAAAAGAGGAAAATCCCAGGATGCAAAAAACTTCCTTACCAGTCTCAGTAAGAAACTGAGATCCCTCATAAAATCCTCCAAAGCTAGTTACGAAAATAAAATTGCCAAAGATTCCATAGACAACCACAAGGCATTCTATAACTATGTCAAGAATCTAAATGGCAATGCTCAGATCTGCCCTGAGCTAAAACAGAATGGCATTAAATATACTGATCCCAAGGATATTGCCAATATCCTGGCAGATCGATTCAGTGCCAACTTCACCCCCCTCTCACCCCCTAAATGGCCCATCTCAATACCGGAAGATTGCCAAATTCCGGTAATAACGGCCACACAGGTAAAAAACGCACTCTCCAAAGCTAAGAATACAGCATCCATGGGACCAGATGACATCCCGGGCTGTGTACTACATGAACTACAATATGAACTGGTACCTCACCTAATTGTCATGTTTAATCATAGCCTCACCTCAGGTTTTGTGCCCACTGAGTGGCGCAGAGCTACAGTTATCCCACTCCACAAGAGGGATCCACCTTGGATCCCAGAAACTACCGTCCCATCAGTCTGATGAGCCTTTTCTGCAAGGCCATGGAGCGTATTATCATTGAACTTATAAACAAAGACATTTGCAACCTTCAAACACTGGACCCCACCCAGTTTGGGTTCGTGAAGGGCCGATCTTGTCTCCTGAACCTGATTGACTTATTCGAATCAGTCTCCAGAGCCATGGACAAGGGTAAGGTGGTCCACACAGCTTAACTAGACCTTGCCAAGGCCTTTGACACCATACCCCACTCTGGAATCATAGATAAACTTACTAAACTGGGCATTAATCCCTACGTCACCCAATGGGTTGCTAACTGGCTTACTGATAGAACCCACACTGTAAAAGTAGCCGACTCCAAATCCAGCTCCAGACAAGTGACAAGTGGATTACCTCAGGGTTCAGTCCTGGGACCGCTCTTGTTTGGCGTCTACTTCTCTGAAGTACAGGCCAACACTAAGGGACTCTGGCTAACAAAGTTCGCAGATGACTGCAAACTCGGAGCCATTATTGAATCCCCAAATGATGTGGATACTCTACAAAAGGGCCTTACAGAAACAGATGCTTGGTGCCAGAGCCATGGGCTTAAGCTCAATGCCAAGAAATGTATAGTTATCCCCTTTGGGAAAAAACATGTATCCGTGAATTACCATATAGGTGGCAGTACACTAAACACCGAAAGTGTGATAAGAGACTTAGAGACACAGGTGGACAGTGGTCTTACCTTCGATAACCACATCGTCACAACAGTCAGGAAATCCTTCTATGTGGCACACCTCATCACTAAGGGCTTTTCATCCAGAAAAAAGGAGGTCATTGTCCCACTGTACTCATCCCTCATTAGATCCATTATATAATACAATGCCCCCTTTGGTATGTACCTCTCAAGACATCTGCAGCAACTGGAAAGGCTGCAGAAATGCCTCACTAAAAGAATCACAGGCCTAAAGCAGATGCCCTATGCTGACCGCCTTAAAAAACTCCAGCTATACTCTGTCGCATATCGTCTACTCAGAGGCGATCTCTGCTTAACATACAAGGCCATGTCGAACCCAGAGCTGTTGGACATGCTACACTTAAAAAAATCCCAATCCCTCAGAGCCACATGCTCCAGGGATCTAAACCTTGTCATCACAATAAACAAAACATGCTGGAGGGATAGGTTCCTGACCCATAGACTCCCCAGACTCTGGAATAGATTGCCCATACATGTCAAGTAGAGTGCCTCTTTGGCCCTCTTCAAAAGTAACCTTGACGATTGAATGGGAAGGAAATTCACCTCAGGTATCACGTCAGTCGCCCTGCTAGACAGGGGTCCAGGGAAGTAAATAGTGTGGGAAGAAATAGCCTGGGAATTGTTATGGCTAGGCTTGTATAGGCCCTAGGGCTGTTAGCCTAGTACCAACCTATGAACCTATAAGGCGAGATAGGACAACTTAACATAAAGAAGCTATGTACTCACCATAACGTTCCATGTTTGTTGTCCATCTCGCCGTTCATTCTTACAAACTCTCCCTCCTTCCCCCTGCCAAAGACTCCTGTGGACCTGGTATATATTTTTATTACTTTCAGGAGTTCTTTGTCTCAGCTTGATTCTTCTTCCAGTACGTATAGTTTGGATCTGGATATACGTATATGTTTGTAGATATGTATATAGTGTACATATCATTCATTAGTAGCAGCAAACAAGAGCTGGGGAATTACACCACTGCATTGTGGGATACCTTCTTCCCACGAGCCAGGTTTGAGACTTTCAGCTAAGTATTCGGCCAAGTCGGAGCCGAGGATCGGCTCCAAACCCATCATTGTAAGAATGAACGGCGAGATTGACAACAAATATGGAACGTTATGGTGAGTACATAACTTCTTTTTTTCAGAAATCAGCACACATTCATTTAAAAGTCTAGATTCTTACAGAAAAAAATAAATATAGAATTCTCTAAACAAACCCCTCAGGATTCTCTTTAACTGTGATTTGGAACAATTGAGCCAGTTGATCGATGTTTAACATTTAGTTATATCCTTGACTAGGGTAAGACCATAGGTTAACTTCCAAAAACTTTAGTGTACCTTCCACTCATCCAATAGTTCTATAAGTCACAGAGTCCTTATCATGACAGCCATGGAGATAGATCTTTTCATGACAGGTGAGGGGGCAACTTCAATTGAAGTCACCCTAGAGGCAGAGCAGATCAGAACCAGGGCGTTCTTGGTCCCTTTTCCAAGAAGCCCTTTCAGTGTCTGTGAAGGGTTGCCTGATTGCCGCACGCTGAGAGCAGTCGGGAGGGCACTTATCTCTGCACCCACAAGCCTACCAAAATATAACAATAGAATTCTGGGAGGGTAGCCTACTGGTTAAGGTGTTTGCCTTACAAACACAAGGTGCAGGGTTTGAATCTCACAAGGGATAATTGGCTAAGCCTAAAATGGCTCGCAAGGGCAGTTAGCTTAGTACTAATCTATGACCTATAAAATTTCCAGAGCTATTCGATACCCTTTTCCCTTCCTACAATAAAGAAGAAGAAAAAGTAGAAAAAAATTCCCGATGTTCCACCCAGTCAATAGGAACTTGCAGCAGCAGAGGTTTCCAAGCAACTAAAAAAAAAAAAAAAGAAAAAAAGAGTTATCCATCCAGTCTCCCAAGACCAGTTAGAGTGCGGAGTCTACTCGAGGTTCTTTTAAAAAGACAGCAAAACAAGGGAGGGATCTCAGACCCATTTTGGACCTGAGTTATTTAAACCAATATGAGAAACAAAATTCCAGATGGTCACAATTCAGTCCATTTTGCCTCTCCTGAGGAAGGATGTTTGGATGTGTTCCATAGATTTTCAGGATGCATACTATCATGTAAAGATATAGAAGCATTTAAGGAAATTCCACTGTTTCCTGCACGGGCCAATCATTATCTTTTCATAGCCCTGCCTTTCAGTCTCATGACAGCCCCCAGATTGTTTACCAAGATAATGGCAGTGGTGGCAGCACATCTTTGATTGCTAGGGATCCATGTTTTCATGTACATCAATGATTGGCTTCTGACTGCTACCTCCATTGCCCTGTTATTGAATCATCTGGACATTCTGCTCAGTCTGATGCAAGATCTAGGGATCACAGTCAACCTAACCAAATGTAATTTTACCCCCAACTCAACAGATAGAATTTATCAGATTCCACCTGGATTCCCCATTACAGCGTGATCTCCCTATGTCAGATTCCACCTGGATCCCCCATTACAGCATGATCTTCCTGTGCCTCATGGACACACAAGTTCTACATCACCCACTCCTCTGGCAAGTCAAATTCTTCACCTCTTAGGTCTAATGGTTTCTACAGTCCTCATGGTTCTGCTGGCCAGATTTTAGTTGAGAGTGCTTCAGTAGACTCTAGTGGTGCAATGGTCCCAAAACATTCATCCGCTACATACAACATTTGTCTCATTTGAATCTGCAGACAGCACATCTCCTGGTGGATACAATCCCCTTCAGTGACAGAAGGATTCCATTCCAGATGGAGCTACCTGTGGTTGAAACAACCACAGACACTTCCTTTCTAGCGTGGGTGGGGCATTTTGAAGGTAAGATGATCCAAGGTACTTGATCGCACATAGAGGTCAAGCTTCACATCAATATCTTAGAGATGAGGGTAGTCCTCCTTGCATTACAGGCATTACTGGATGTCCTCCCCAAGGGTGTGATTTTTGTACAGTCAGACAACATCTCAGTAGTCTGGTACATCAACAAATGAGGGAACACACTCATATCTCCTGTGTTGAGATGCCACGAGGGTTTGGCAGTGGGCAGTATCTTATCATTTTCTGATAACAATGCGTAAACTGCGGGCATCCAGCTTACTGACAGACAAATTGAGCAGAAATGTCTTAATGCTTCATGAGTGGTCCCTCAGCCCATCAGTGACAACCATGATTTTTCATTGCTAGGGCTAACAATGCTGTAATCTCTTTGCATCCTACATGAACAAGTACAGCAGTTACTTTGTCTTGATCTCTCCACAGGGACAGTCACCAAGGGATGCTCTGGTTCACAACTGGCACCCAGGTCTCCTCTATGCCTATCCCCTATTGCCATTAATGAACAAATCCATACAGAAAACAAGAATGTGCAGGGCCAGAGTGATCATCATTGCTCCCTTTTGGCCCCAACAAACATGGTTCCTCTTTTGGTGGCCTCTATTAGTACATCCACCATGGCTGTTAGATCATTATCCAAATCTGTTAACATATCCATCTAGACTGCCTCCTCTGGACCAGAAATCCATGAAGTTAACCTCTTGATTCCTCCCATTCTAATCATATCCAGAGATATCAGGCATGTAATTTCAGTTGCTCAGATCATGTCAGTGTCTCAAAAACAGTCTACTAAGTTGATCTATCATAGTAAATAGAAGAGGTTTTCCATTTGGGATATGTCAAAAAATGTAGCTCCCTTCTCTGCTCTTGTTTCTTCCATTTTGGAATTATTGTCTGAAGTTTTTCATAGTAGTTCTAGTTATTCAACTATCAAAGTACAAATGGCCGGCCTCTATCTCAAGTTTCCACAGAGGGCAGAATGACAACTCTATAGCTTCCCTAAGAGTTTTGAAGGCCTTTTGAAATGATCTTTTCTCCTGCAACCCTCTATCAGAAAACCAGTACCTCCCTGGGACATTACTATCATTCTACAGGTATTGACTCAATCACCCTTTCAACCAGCAGCATCAATTGATTACAAGTTTATCTCTTGGAAGACAAGTTTTCTGGTGTCTGTTACATCAGATAGGCAGATTTCAGAGGTGCAAGCACTTTCCTGCAAACCTCCCTATCTGTTTTTTAACAAAGACAGTTTCCTTGAAAAGTAATGCATCTTTCTTCCTTAAAGTGGCATTTGAGGCTAATCTAAACCAATATTTTCCCCCAAATTCTCAAACAAAGGTGGATACATTTTACGTATACTGGGTGGTCATCATCATTGTCAACTTAGGTTCTAGCTTCATAGGACCAAGCAATTCAGAAAGTCTGATCAACTGTTTGTTGCTTTTTCAAAGCCTAAATCAGGCAAAGCAGTTTCTCAGGTTACTGTTTCCAGATGATTATCAGACTGCATTTCTTTCATTTGCAGTAAAAGGGCTTGTGTCTCCAATTTAAGCCTAAGGGTCATTCCACAAGGGCAGTGGTCATGTCAATATCCTTTTCTGGTAGACTACCTACTGATGGTATTTGGGCTACAGCAACTTTGTCAACAGTTCACACTTTCGTATCTCACTACATGCTGAATGTACAGTCCAGTTCACACTCTTCCTTTGGTTCCATCATTCTCAGGAATGTCCTTCCTTGATACCACCCAGGTGTACCAACTTGGGAATCTGTCGCATTGTTGAACTGCATGAAAATAGACAATGCAGTAATCCCATGACAAGTTGAGACAGTCATAGACATGCAAATTTCCTATCCAAAAATCAACAATTTCACAGAAAAAAATGAAAGTTATGTACTTACCATAACAATAGATCCATGTTGTCTGATTTTCATCAGGTTCAACCTTCCTCCATTCTGCCCCTTTCCAAATTGACACAAATGGGTTTCTAGTGATTGGGTAGTTCGTTGGCACACCCTGTCTGTGAGCAGTCCTAACTGACTGTCTTACAGTCCTGCCTATTTACCGGTATAATAGATTTAGTCTTAAACATAATTGCTATATATTATTTTATTGGGGCAAACTCGATCTGAGGTACTAAGGTGGAATGGATGGAATTATGGGCAGGGAAGAGTCAGTGCTCTGGAACTGAGAAGCTTCAGAGTTGGTGTTGAGGATAGTTTTGATTGGATCCAACAACTCTATGGTTGAACTGGATGAAAATCAGATAACTTAGAGCTATTGTTATGCTAAGTACATAACTTTCATTTTTTTCTGTGAAATTGTTGATTTTTGGATAGGAAATTTGCATGTCTATGACTGTCTCAACTTGTCATGGGATTACTGTGCAAAATTCTACATTTTCTCATTGTTTGCTACATATTTATGTAGGTTTTGTGTGGTAGAAGGATATTGTGCTTTTGGGGTTTGTCAGTGAATGTCTTACCTCAGAGCCACCTTTTTGCTGTTGTGAGGTTTACAGATTTTCTCAGGCTTTGCTACCTATCATCAGTGCTTCCTTTTACAAACTTATGGAGCAGTTATTGATCTCCTAGGTTCTTCCTTTTCCCATTTTCATTCAGGTGTATTGGATTCTGGATCACTGCTTTAATATTTGCTTGCATTATCTGATCTATAATACTGATTGCTCCAAAGATTTATCCTATTATTTTATATTCCTTAACAGGTCTTTAGCTGTATTTGGGGTATTTAACTCGGTGCTAGTAGAAAGTTTTTTTTTTATTTCTCAGTCCTCTATTGACACTCTAACCCTACACTCTCAGTTGCATAGCTGACCCGTTAATTTTTCAGGAGGTAAGAGCTTTGCAGCCCATTTGCTCCTTTTGGGGAAAAAAACCTAGGGAACAATCTTATGCATGTCAGGGTTCAGTTTCTCAACCTCCTATTCCTCCTTGTAGGGCTTGGAAGCATCACAGTAGCTGCTTGCAGAGGGCAGCAGACATGTGCTACTATGCAGGCCAAACCCATGGTAAGTGGAGAAACAGCTGCTTTGATGGGCAGTTTGTTGCAGGTGTCACCTGTGCAGTGAGCTGAGCTTTCACCCTTCCCCAGGATGGGTGAGCAGGCATCGGCTGCTCACTTCCACCCTCACCCAGCTGACCCCTCCAGAAGATTTTCTTGTTAATTTGTTTGTAGCTTTATAGTAAGAGAGGCACACTGTTGACCAAGGCATCACATATTTTTGATGCAGCTCTTTGGCTTAAATGACATTTTTTTCCAAATTTACTGCATCTTTTTCATTACAATGCAGTAATATGTTGTAGTAGTAGTTTAGTAATACTAGGGGTTCAGGGGAGCTCCCCTTTCACAGAAAAGTTTGAGTGACTGTTCACCTACATAAAAAAAATGTTTTACTTTGTAATTTGGAAAATGTCTTTCTTAGATAATTTCCCTTGTTAGAATAGTCATTGACTGATTGACCTATATCCTATAATACTATCCTGTTGAAAGCATAGTAGGTTAAGGGTAAGGGGACAGCTGCTCTGGGCACAGTGTGTAAGGGGGCATGACTGGGAATTTTTTTTTTTTTAAGCTTCTAACATAATCTCAGGGATAAGTAGTAGAGTCGGATGGCATTAGGACTTGGTACATGCCTTCTTAGGTGGGAAGGACCTCGCCAGGTTGGAGAATGAACTTTTTTCCTCTCTCTCTCCCTCTCTCTCTCTCTCACTCTCACATGCATAGAGTGTCTTTAGGAAAGAAGGGAAGAGTGCCATATTAGAGAATAGAACTTTTTTCACATCTCAACCTAATGTTGAGGGGGTGCCAGATTGGGAGAGTGTCACCTGGTGCCAAATGAGACAGGTATAGCTCTCTTTCCTGTAGTCCATCAAGGAAGAGATGAACATTTGTGAAAAAGGCATACCTTTATTTATTTATTTTTTATTTTATTTATCATTTGTTGACCGGGAATGTCCGACTAGGTTCCACAGAGCCTGTTTTCAGCGGAGGCCCGGGGAGAAATGCTCCAGATGCATGTCTTTGGAATGTGGGAGGAAACCGGAGTACCCGAAGGAAACCCACGCGAACACAGGGAGAACATGCAAACTCCACACAGAAGGCACCCCAGCCGAGAATCAAACTGGAGAACCTCTTGCTGTGAGGCAACAACGTTAACCGCTGCACCACTGTGCCGCCCGTATGTTTAATTTTATTTAATTTCCATGAGCAAAAACTACACTGACTCTTGTGTACTTGTGTGAATAAGACATGGTTATAGTGAAGGTTCTGCAATCAAGATTATGTTGATTGTATGTTGCTTGAGCTGAGTAGTGGGTAACATTTTGTCTTTTGTAAAGAGCTAAGCAGCAGAAACAGCATGTGTGAAGGCAGTATGTTTCATAAAAAGCCAACCTCAGTTTGATGCTGTGTAATTATCCTGGATTAGCATTGCTGGAAGAGCTCAGGTAGCTTACCTACACTAGGGAAGCAACTGTTCAAGGCTTTCTTGTCACTTTTCCCTTCTTAGTCTTTTGGTGTTCAGGATCACTCTAAACCTGGGTTGCCAGCATCACGTGGAGGAAATGTATAGTATGGCTAAAGCTAGCCAAAGGCACGATCATTAAAAGAAAATTCTCAGGTACTAAAATGTTTTTTCATTAATTTTGTGAGAGGAGTTTGTTTGTCATGGGATATCTTAGATGTTAGATTTAGCTTAACCTTTGCCTTCATGCAGAGGTGTTGAACTGTAGAAGTGATAAACATTTGTGGGATAACTGCATTCCAAGCTGATTTGATATGGCTATCTTAACTACTGTAGTGTGTACTTCCAAGTATTCTTTCTCTTTTCAGTTTTTGAATGTAGGACTGGACGTTTGATGCTTGTGAGATATAAGCAGCACTTCTGTGTGACCTTAGAAAGAGCTTACAGCATTTTTGTGAATTATCGAGGGTGCTGTATCTTTACAGAACATTCATTGCATGTCTATTTTAAATTTACTTGGCACACCATTTGTTGCAGTGATTCTCAATGTATCATATTTTAGCATATTTTGTCTGTTCTAAGTGTTTGCTGTGTACCTTATTTAACTGTAAAACTAAGAATTTGACAGTAAAATTATTTAAATTTCAGTTTTAACATGTAGTCACAGAAATCTTGGTCTATGACTTTTCTCTGAACCCATTAGTTTTACTGCATCCTCAGTCTTGTGGTTTGCTGTAGTAATGTCTGGCATTGAAGTCTGTTGTTTTATTGCAGTTCCTTATGAGACAGGTTCTGTGCACCAGTGAATCATAGTTACTGTTTTTGTTGACTTGATCATATGCAATAAAACAGATAATAGATTTACACTAGTCTTCTGATTACAGCTTATCTAGTAAGTAAGATTATGATTTCAAAGATATATATAATTTTTGAGGGTGCATGTATCTACTGAGATATGTAAGAACAGTGATGACATTTATGTAGCACTTGGTGTATTAAATGATGGTGGTCTGGAGCCTTGTACCAAGCCATACACAGAATATTTTGTTTGTTTATGGTGGCTGACAGTGTAAAGCTAAATTATTTAATTGATGAAGTGCATGCAGATTGTATAATGTGCTGGGGAGACAGATTTGTCTCTTAGACATTGCCGTGTCTTTGGAATAGGCTGCCAGTTCATGTAAAGAAGAGCATCTCCATGACACTGTTCAAAACGAACCTGGACAAGTGGATGGGGCACTGTAAATTGTTACTGGGGATAGTGCCTACAATCCTCCTGGACATGGGCAGTCATTACTAAATGCAATCTTGGGTGTTGACTAGAGTATCTGTGGTATTACATTGGGATGAAATGGCTAGGCTTGAAATGACCACCGGGTCAATAGCCTAGTAAAATCCTATGGTCCTATATCTTTTTCTAAGTCCAGGTTAAGTAAGCCTGTTTTCAAGGTTACGCTAGCCCATTGGATTACCAGTTATACCAAACTTGCATATTCCTCCAAGGGCTTTTCATTACCTGCTCGTATTAAAGCCCATTCTGCTAGGTCTGTTTCTACTTCCTCAGCTTTTTGGTCCAAGCTTCCCATAGATGAAATTTATGCAGCAGCTACGTGGTCCAACCACCATAACTTTTTTCCCATTACAAGCTGGACATTATCGCCAGGTCCAGGTCATCCTGTGGTTCTGCTGTGCTTCGGAATATCCTTCCTTGAGGGCCTGCCAAGTTCTTTGTTAGCTGGAGACTCTGTCCCATAGTTTGAAGAGCAAATGAAGGCAACAACATCAGATAAAGAAGTTATGTACTCACTGTAATGTTCCATCTGTATTGTTGCCTCTCATTTGCTCTTCAATCTTCCCCTCCCTCCATCTCCCTGCCTTTTCTAGGACCTAACAGAGGTTGCTTTGGACAGATACTTTTGTTTCCCCTGAGCTCCTCAAGCATCCTAGCTTGGCTGATTACTTTATTCTATGTAATGTCTCCTCCCTTTGGATATTCTGTTTATGTGATATGCTGGGTTGCGACAAACTCGATCTGGGGATCTGGAGGAGAGGGGCATCATGGGTAGGGGAGGAGTTCAGATGTTGGAGCTTACAGCTTTGGTATACGTCCGATTCTGATCCGTTGCTCGGATCCAAAACCCATAGGTTGAAGAGCAAATGTGAGGCAACAACACAGATGGAACTTTATGGTGATTACATGACTTCTTTTTCTGCTACTTTATGAATATAATATTCCGTATGGTTATTGTTATTTTCCTTAAGGATCACTTTTTCTTCTACTTTATGAATATACTATTCCGTATAGTTGTAATTTTCCTTAAGGATTTGCATCCAAAATTCCAATCTCTCCTTGTTGCTTGAGCTTTCTCCTTTTTCTTCATTATCCCTTTTCACTTTCAATTATACCGTTCTACTTGTGCTAGGTATAGGAGCCTTAACTGTGTAACTCTGAAATACCCCTTCAAATCAGTTAATCCCAATCCACCTTGTTCTGTTGGAAGGATCAGCTTATCCCACTTGACTCTGCCGTCTTCCTCTCCCAGATAAAATCCTTCAACTTATTAATTGCTATCCATAGCTTCTCCTCTGGTTGATAAAAATATGCCTGACCTGTGTATGAAACTTGAGGGTCTGAATCATTTTGACCACTTGTATCTTGCCATCCATATCCATAAGACAGAGCTTCCATGTTCACAGTTTTTGTATTATATTTTGATTAGTCTCTTCCCATATATCCTTAGCTGCCATAACAGAATCCTTTCTAATCCATACTCCTAAGTACTTCATTATATCATGTCTCCGTAAATATAGTTATTGCTGAACCAATTTGTGTGTGTTGGTATATATCTTGCGGCTATTGCCTTTGATTTATCCTCATTAATTTTCTATTCCAAAAAGACTTATAACTGTCTCAAAATGTTCCACAACACTGAAATGTTCTTTTTCTGGTTTTATCGGGGATAACATTCTGGACTTGGTTCTCACCAACATGGGTGACCGCTGCACCACTCCCATAGTATGTCCTTCCCTGGTTAGATCAGATCATTTGACTGTCTCATTTAAAGTTTCTGTCCCACCCCAACCCCGCCCCCCCCAGCTGAAATCAAGCAAAAAAAAAATTCTCAAAAGCTGACTACAACCTCCTAAGGGAGAGTATCTGTAGCTTCACACCACTGCCCCCCCCCCCCAGAGGATGCAAACAACTATGCTGAACAGTACACCAATGCAATTTACAAGCACCTATACAACTGCATGGACTTAGCCATACCCAATAGAACTAAAACCTGCTCCTCAGGGAAACACAAACCTGTTTGGTGGACATCCTCTATCAACAGGCTTTACAACAAAAGGAAGAAACTGCTGTCCAAGGGTAAATGGGAACAAATTCCAAATTGGAAAAACTCCCTCCTTAGCCTCAACAAGCAAATTAGATACTAGTGAAAACCTCCAAGGACATCTATGAATTGAAACTAGCCTCCATAACAAAGGGAAACCATAAAGTCTTCTTTAGTTACGTTAGGAACCTCAGTGGCAAAGCCCATATTTGCTCCGAATTAGTACTTAACAGTATCACTTACACTGATCCTGTTGACTTAGCCAACCTGCTAATGGATAGGTTCAGCGCAACCTTCACCTTCCTGTCCCCCCTAAAGGCCCTTTCAACATCCCTGATACTTATCCCACACCTCACATCTCCGTAAAGCATGTGTTATAGGCCCTATCCAAGGCAAAAAACACAGCTTCCATAGGACCTGATAGTATCCCAGGATGCATTCTGCACCCTCACCAGCAAGAACTGTCTTCGCCATTGAGCACCTTATTCAACCACAGCCTAAGTATTGGCATCATTCCAGCAGAATGGAGAACCGCCAATGTCATCCCCATGCACAAAGGTGGTGCCACTAGTGACCCTGGAAACTATCGCCCCATTAGCTTGACAAGTCTGATCTGTAAAGCCATGGAGTGTATTATTATGGATCTCATAAACAAGGACATAGGCAGTCTCCAAGCACTTCACCCCGCCTAGTTTGGATTCGTCAAGGGTAGGTCTTGCCTGTTGAACCTGGTTGACTTCTTTGAGACTGTCACTAAGGGCCTGGATGAGGGAAAGTCAATACATACAGCTTACCTTGACTTGGCCAAGGCCTTTGACACAATCCCCCACTTGGGCATAATCGAAAAGTTAACACAACTTGGCATAAATCCCTATCGCATCAGATGGGTGGCCAACTGGCTGACCAACAGGACCCTCAAAGTCGAAATAGGCAACTCCACCTCCGATAGTAGACCTGTCACTAGTGAACTTCCCCAGGGATTTGTCCTGGGACCCCTACCATTTGGCATCTATTTCTCGGAGGTACAGGCAAAGACAAAAGGCCAGTGGCTGACCAAGTTTGCCGACAACTGTAAGTTGGGTGCTCTCATTGACTCCCCAAATGATGTTAACATACTGCAGAAGGGTCTCACAGCAACTAATGACTGGTGCCAAAGTCATGGCCTAAAGCTAAATGCAAAAAAATGTATCATCATATAATTCGGCAAAAACATGACCCCTACTGGTTACCACATCAACTCCAACCCCCTAAGCACACAACCTCTGGTGAGAGACGTGGGCACTAAGGTAGATAACGACCTCACATTTGACCATCATGTAGCAGCAGTGGTCAGAAAAGCCTTTTGCTTGGTTCATCTCATAAGTAAAGGGATTGCATTCAGAAAAAAGTAGATTATTGCTTCTCTATACTCCTCCCTCATTAGACCAATAATTGAGTGTAACACCCCGTTTGGGATGTACCTCTCCAAACATCTGCACCAACTGGAAAGGCCACTGAAATAACCAACAAAGAGAATCCATGGCAACACCTGTCTTATGCAGACAGGCTCAAATCACTATCACTCTACTCGGTATCATACAGATTGCTCAAGGGTGATCTGTGTCTCGCCTACAAGGCAATCTTGGACCCTGCTCTACTAGAGATGCTCCATATCCGTAAGTCTAACTCCTCACGCACTACCTGCTCAAAAGGCCTGAACCTAATATGTGACATTAACAAATCCTGCTGGAGAGACAGGTTTGTCTCCTAGAGGCTGCCCTGTCTCTGAAATAGACTTCCCATACACGTCAAACAGAGCATCTCGCTGACCCTCTTCAGGAGCAACCTTGATGAGTGGGTGGAAAACCACAGATTCGTCCCAGAGGTTCCACCCATGTCCCTCACTGACAGAGGCAACAGGTGCTGACTGAGGTTTTTTTTTGTGGATAAACTCCTGGCTAGGCTTGTAAGGGCCCCAGGGCCATTAGCCTAGTAACCGCCTATGATCCTGTGAAAATAATATCATCTGCAAATAAAGCCAGCTTATCTTGACTACCATACCATTTATATCTTTGAATGTCTGAATTCCTTATTTTCTTTGCCAGTGGTTCTAAATATAACACAGATAACATAAGGGAAAGAGGACTCACCTGTCTGGTTCCTTTGCTCAAACAGAACTTAAAGGAAGCCACCCACTTTAATTTTTGCCTCTGATCCCTTATATATCCTCCTAATCAACGTTATAATTTTATCAGGGAATGCAAATGCTGCCATTGCCATGCTAACTTCTCACATGCTTTCTCTGCATCAAGACCTAACAACAGCAGTGGTATTTTCTTATATTCTGCTACCTAGTAGATCATCATTGTTGTATTAATGCCGTCAATGTTTCCCTCCCATCCACAAAACCACATTGATCCATAGCTATCAATTTTGGCATCACCTTTGCCATTCTTTTAGGCATTATAGACATATACACTTTATAGTCATGGTTTAAATTGAAATGGCCTATATGAATCTGGATATGATTGGTCTTTACCATCTTTAGGTATTACACCCACCACTGCTTTCTTCTAGGATGTTGGTGCTTCTCCTCCTTTTAGAATACTGTTAAACAAAACCTGTCAGATCTTTATCAATTTTTTCTCTCCTAGCTTCCAAACTTTCACAGGAATACCATCTATTCCGGGGGACTTTCCTAAAGATTGGTTATACAACACCATTTTATCTCATCTCCTGCAATCCTCACTGTTAGTAATTGCGCCTCACTTTCCTCTAACTTTGGCATATTTAATTCTTCCATAAACATTTCCATTTGTGCACTTTCTTGATTTCCATATTTCTCTGCTTTATACAGATTTTCATAACATTTCTGAAATTCATCTAGCACTTGTAGAGGATCTCTGGTTATCTTTCTTGTTCTAGGCTCTCCAGGCTTGGAGACAATCCTTTCTACTTTCTGTTGCCTGAGTCATTGTGCTAAAAGTTTTTGCACTCTGGAGTTATTATCAAAAAGTAGTTGCTTGTCGCCTCACAGTTAGACGTTGCCCGTTCGTTTCTCAGTTAGAGCATCTTCTGTGTGGCGACATGCGTGAATGGGCGTTCCTTCGTTGAAGGTTGTGCGTTAGGCCCGGCAAGCCAGCACGTAAAAATCTACTGCCAATCATTAGCGGACCGGAGTTCTGCTGTGGCGACCCCTAACCGGGAAAAGCCGAAAGACACAAACAAACAAGTTGCGTAACAACAATCTTTCTAACCTCGTGGATATTATCAAGGCAATCCCTTATTTTCTGTTTAGCATTCTGCAGTTGCTCCTCTGCTTGTTGTGCGAGATTACTCCTATTCTGCAATATTTTAACCTTTGTCAGTCCCTCTAAATAACTCTTAATGTGAAGTTGTTAAATCTCGCCGTTTATTCTCACTGATGGGTTCAGAGCCAATCCTCGGCTCCGACACGGCCGATAGCAAAGCTCAGGGTTTGCCAGTAGCCCGAGACCAAGCCCCGTATCCCACAATGCACTGCTGGAATTACCTCAGATCTAGTTTGCCGCGGCAAGAGAGATCTCGGTGATCCAGTCAGCTCAGACCATTTTTTGCTAAATCGCAAGTTTAAAAAACTTTCTTCTACTTCTTTTTGAGAGATTATTCTTATTTAGTGTGTGTGTGTGTGTGTGTGTGTGTGTGTGTGTGTGTGTGTGTGTGTGTGTTTTTCTTGTTAAAAATAATATAGTTTTAAGTAGGTTAGATTGTAGAGAGAGTGCCCTTAGTTTTTCTTAGTGTTGGGCCCTTTCTTAGCCCTGTTTAGTTTTAACAATTTTATACTTGTTATTAGTATATTTTTTAGTGTGGGCCTAGTTAGCCCTGTATTTAACCTATACAGGTTCATTTTGTGGTGTGTCTGTTTATATCATGTCAGATGAGAGGGAAAAGTCTCACCCCAAATCGGGGTTTAAAAAATGTCCAGATTGTGGACAGAAAATGTCCATCATGGATGGACATGTCCAATGTGTTTACTGTCTGGGGGCTAAACACCTCCAAGACTCTTGCAGTATTTGCCACTCTTTTTCATCTAGGGTTCTCTTAGAGAGAAGAAAACTCATTGATAGGGGGTTGCTGCAGCATACTTTCTTTGAGGCGTTGGGTAGCCAGGAAGGTGCCAGCACTTCTTCAAAATCTTCTAAATCTTCAGATTCTAAATTAACCAAGAAGGCAAAAAAATCAGAGGGTACAGGGTCATCGGTTCCACAGTCCTCAGAACCGAGTGTCCCTTTGGTTCGGAGCCAGCTCCCAGTCTTGGAGCCAGTCTCTGAGGTTCCCGCATCTCCTCTGCTCCAGTCAGCACCTTAGGTGCATTCCTCAAAGTCTTCGGTCAGCCTCTCTGATATGGATATGGATCAGCTAGTGCAGAAGCTTCTACGGGCACCAGAATTTGCAAAATTGTTGTCGGCCCCGACCATTTCGTCGGAGCCGAAGATCATTGAACCGGACTTGACTACTCCTCCTCCGAGTCGTACTGGACTGTCGGAGCCGAAGGAGCCCGAACCGATAGTTGTCGAACCTATGGAACCGAGACCCGCACCGGTGTTATCCGATGTGAAGTTGTTAAATCTCAACGTTTAATGTGATAGTGTTCAATCTCGCCGTTTGTTCTTACACATGGGTTCGGAGCCGATCCTCGGCTCCGTGTCGGCTGCTTGCAAGCTCTGCATCGAGAAGAAGCTTGAGACAATCTAATACCCACAATCCCCCTCTGCCTTTACCTCAGATCTAGTTTGCCGCTGCTGCGTTCGCATCGCTGGGAGCTAGCTCGAGCATCTTGAGATAAGATATAACTTTATTTTTGTTATATTTTAGAAAAAGTTTGTTCTAAAAGTACCTTTTGGTATACTTAGTGTATGTGTGTGTGTAGGTAGAATTTCTCGGTACCGTTAAGTTTATTTAACTGGTTAGAGTTTTTCGGGGCCTACCACCCCTTTCTTAAATTTGACAACCGGACTGACATATACATCGGATTTGACTTTTTTCTATTGGATTTGTCTCTTATACTGGACTTGACTTTTCTCTTTCCTGTAAAATGTCTGAGAAAATTAAATCAGGCTTTAAACATTGTCAGTGTGGCCAAAAAATGTCAGTTACTGACAACCATAGTTCCTGTGTCTACTGCCTTGGCCCTCTCCACTTACAAGAGGACTGTTCAATTTGTCACTCTTTTAGTGGGAGGGTCATGCCAGATAGGCGCAGGAAACTCATGGACAGAGGGTTATTAAAACCTTCCTTTCAGGAGGCTCTGGATGCTTCAGACCAGGCATCCAAATCCTCGAAGGAATCGAAGACGTCAGAGCCCAAGTCATCGGCTCCGAGCTCTTCAGTAAAGTTAGATCACCGGTTCCACAGACTTGGGCCGAGTGTTCAACTGGTGTCGGTTCCTGAGCCTCGAGTCTTGGAACCGGTGATGGAGCTCCCTCCCTCGACTTTATTGTGGTCGGCTCCGTCTTCGGTTCCTTCGACCCGTTCTTCCTCTAAGCTCTCCGATGTCGCTGTGGATCGTGTGGTGCAGAAGTTATTGGAGCATTCGCCCTATCCAAACTTATTTCAGTTTCCACCCAGTTGGTGTCGAAACTTGAAGGCCTCCCATTGTCTCCATCCATTCCTCCTCCGAGACCTGTCCAGTCTTTGGAGCCGGAAGAGGTTGATCTTCTGATTGTGGAGCCCTCGGGTCCAGAACCGTCCTTTTCTCGGTCTGTTCCTCTCACCTCGACTCCGTCGGACCGGAGTCTCGGAGCCGACGATCTGTCCTTGGTTCCGGGGCGAGTCGAACCGACGTTTGGTTCCGACTCTTCCCTCGGGGCCTCGGCGGATTGATTCGGCTCCGTCCTCGGGTCGATGCCTTGGTGCCTGTTTGGGGTTCTTCCCATTTCTTCGAACCGGGAGATTCTTCGACTCGGGACCCGGGGCTTCGATCTAATGAGGAAGGTGTTGTCTACCCAGACAACCACATCAGTAGAAGCAACCTCTCCTCCCCATAAAGGCCGTTATCCTCCTCTGCACCCACGGCCACATCCAAGCGCCGAGCACCGGTGTCTCAGCCACCCCTGGAGGGTGCCCCTCTTCCTCGGAGGCTTCTTCGGATGCTCCCCACGAAGAAGTCCCTAGGAAAAGATTGTGTAAGAGGAGACACTTAGATTCTCCACAAGAATCCTTGACATCCGATACTGACTTAGATGAGTCAGAAGGGTCCCCTAAGTCACCTTCAGAAGATGTCTCTTTTTCTGACATATTGGAGATCCTAAAACAGAGAGGTGACTGGCAGTCCCTCCCCCCTTCTGAGGATGAGTCAGTCTTGCTGAAGGCATTCGGTGCTCGCCCTTCTTCCTCCTGGGTCACTCCGCCCTTCGATGAATTAATGGAACTTATTGCTCAAAGGGCGTGGAGGCTCCTGACACAGTGGAACCAGTCCCAAGGAAACCCAATAAGTATATCACTGCACCCCAGGACAAGACTTACTTAACAAAAGGAGTTCCAGTGGACGCTATGGTGGTGGCAGCGGCCACGAAAAAGGAGATGTCGGAATCTTCCTCATCTGTCCATCCTCCTAATAAAGATTCTAGGACTATGGACAGGTATGGGAAGCGCATTTTTAGTTCAGCGGCTTTTTCCATGCGATCCCTGAACTATTTGACTCACTTTACACGACTACAGAGGGATCTAGTCAAAGAGTTGGGAGATACCCTCCAGGGTACTACGGATGCTGCTGTCTCAGAGAAAGTGACAGCGCAACTTAATACCCTTACATCCATTGTGAACTCGTCCATGAGGCTGATCTCTTACGCGGCGAAGGTTCGAGTAGGGCAGCAGCTTCAGCGATTGCTCTTCGCAGACAATCCTGGATGCGCTTATGTTCATTTGGAAGCCTTCAAGTCTTCCTTTACTAACGCCCCATTTGACGGTGCCACTCTCTTTGGCCCCAAAGTAAAGGAGACCCTTACCCGGTGTGAGCAGGAGGGAAAGACTCTGTCTGCTGTTGGAGTCCGTTTTTCCACCCCAACCAGACCGTACCCCAAAGGGCAACGTGGTGGAAAAATGTGGTTTCGAAAACCCCAAGGATCTTTCCCAGGCACACAGGGTGATGCCTCTAGAGGCAGAGGAGGGGCAGAGGTGGAAGACGCCGCCCTGGCGGCAGAGGGGTCCGCAGAATCAAGGTGACAGGGATACACTCCTGGTAAACCTTTCCAGCACTCCTGAGAGGAGGCCCGACTGTCCTGCTCTGGAGGCAGTCGGGTCGCTTAGCTTTATACCCTCAGGCCTGGCAAAACATAACTACAGACAAGTGGGTAAAAGCGTGGTTACCAGAGGTTACAATATACCTTTTCTATCCCATCCCATTCCAAAGAAAAGACTCCCAGATGTACCGCCCCATCTGCGAGAGCCAGCAGCTGTAGAAATTTCAAAGCTGCTAGAAAAAAAGTCATCCAACCAGTCCCAGCAGACCAGAAAGGATTCGGGACTTACTCAAGGTTCTTTTAGTTCCAAAGAAAACGGGGGACTGGAGGCCCATTCTGGACCTAAGCGACCTCAATACCTTCGTCAAGAAAGAAAAGTTTCGAATGGTCACGCTTCAATCGATCCTTCCATTCTTACAGAAGGACGACTGGATGTGCTCAATAGATCTGAAGGATGCATACTACCACATCAAAATGGCCAGGGCATCCAGAGATCATTTGCGCTTCCGGCTGGGTGCCAGTCACTTTCAATTTCGAGCCCTGCCCTTTGGTCTGACCTCAGCCCCCAGGGTCTTCACCAAATGCATGGCAGTGGTAGCGTCTCACTTGAGACGCCAAGGATTCCAGGTGTTTCCGTATCTGGACGACTGGCTCCTTTCTGCCACCACCCAGCATCAACTAGTACAGGCCAGAGACTATACTCTTCAACTGTGTATTCACCTAGGAATTTCCGTAAACTTCGGAAAAATCCTTACTACAGCCATCACAGAGTATCTTATTCATAGGAGCGGAATTAAATACACATCAGTTAATTCTAAGACTTCCTCCAGAAATGATACTTTCACTTCAGACTCACATACGTCTTCTTCTCTTGTCCAGGAAATCCCCAGCAAAACTGGTACTGAAGGTTTTGGGACTCATGTCAGCTTCTCTTATTGCAATACCCTTGGGAAGACTGCACATGAGAGTCCTACAATGGCTACTGTTTGCACAATGGTCGTTCCAACAACTACCTCTAACACACGAGATTCTTATAACGAACACATGCAAAACACACCTAAACTGGTGGCTTCAACCGAGAAACCTTTACAAGGGAGACCATTTGTGCTACCCACGCCTACAGTTACGGTGACCACGGACGCTTCCCTGATAGGGTGGGGGGCATCTTTCAGGGACAGACAGTCCAAGGCGAATGGACCAATTTAGAGTACAATCTGCACATCAATGTTCTAGAGTTGAGGGCAGTGTTTCTAGCGTTGCAACACTTTGCTCCCCTTCTTCCTCTGGGAACTATTGCAGTTCAGACGGACAACATGTCGGTAGTCTGGTACATAAACAAGCAAGGGGGAACCAAGTCCTATCAGCTATGCAGAGAGGCCATGAGAATCTGGCAATGGGCGGAGTCCACGGGTCGCTTTCTGATAGCAACGCACATCCCGGGGTCATCCAACGTCATAGCCGACAGGCTGAGCAGAGCAATTCTGTTACCGCACGAGTGGTCCCTAAAACAGTCAGTTGCGAAAAAGATTTTTCGCACGTGGGGCCAGCCTTCCTGCGATCTGTTTGCTTCTCCAATGAACGCCAAATGCAGGAGCTACTTTGCCCTATTACCCCCTCCAGGGGAAGTCCCCAGGGACGCACTGATTCACGATTGGCCCCCGGGACTCCTGGACGCATTTCCTCCCTTCCCCCTGATATCAAAGTTTCTCCAGAAAGCCAAAAACCTACAAAGGACAATAATCCTCATTGCTCCATTCTGGCCTCGTCAAATTTGGTTCCCCTTCCTGATGACACACTGCATTCGGGGACCCTGGATCCTGGACCCAGAGCCAGATCTATTGACTCACTCGTCAGGGGCTCCTCACCCCGCGCTCTTGTCCCTCCATCTAGCAGCTTGGCTGCTCCAATTCCCAACTTAGCCAGGTCTGATCTTCTTTCGCCTGCAGTTCAGAGTATATTAGTGGCTTCTCATAAAGCTTCCACTACTAAAACATATACTAGTAAATGGAGGCGATTTGTATTCTGGTGAATACACAGCAAGTGGATCCTGTTATAGCTCCTTTGAATAAAATATTAGAGTTTTAACAGACTTGTTCCATCAGGGTGCTTCTCCTGCCACATTAAGAGTTCAATTGGCTGCCATTTCTAATTTCCATGTGGAAGAATGTGGGGCTCCTGTTATGGCCCACAGACTATGTAAAGCCTTTTAAAAGGGCTTTTCATATTAGACCACCAATTAGATCTCCTACGTCACCTTGGAGTCTAAACTTATTGTTATCTAAGTTAATGTTGTCCCCCTTTGTACCAGCCTCCTCTTGCCCATTGAAATTTTTGTCATGGAAGACTCTCTTTTGGTAGCCATTACATCCGCTAGGCGAGTATCTGAACTTCAAGCTCTCTCCATTAAGCACCCTTATTTGATCTTTCATTCTGACAGAGTTTCTCTTCGCACTAATTCATCCTTCCTTCCTAAAGTTTGTTCTATTAATAATATTAATCAGTCCATTGAATTACCCACTTTCTTCAAGAATCACTCCAATAAAATGGAGTATATGTTGCACAAATTAAATGTTCACAGACAGCTAAGGTTTTACTTGGATAGAACAAAAGATCACAGAAAAACTGATCAACTTTTTGTAGCCTTTGCTGATAACAGGAAAGGAGTAGGTTACCAAAAGAACTCTTTCTAAGTGGTTAACGGATTGTATCATCTATGTCTATGATTCTTCAAATCAAACTCTTTTGCACAAACCCAAAGGACATTCCACAAGGTCAGTGTCTACATCCCTGGCTCATGCAGCCCGCCTACCACTAGACGCTATTTGTGCGGCTGCTACTTGGTCTAAGCCACATACATTCATTTCTCATTATAAGGTAGACAAGGTTTCTAGGGACAGGGCAACCTTTGGTTCCACTGTGCTCAAGAACGTCCTTCCGTGAGTTCCTCGGGAACAAGGAGCTAGGGACGCTACCCGTGTGTAAGAACAAACGGCGAGATTGAACACTATCACGTATAGAAGTTATGTCCTTACCATAACGTTCCATGTGGAGTGTTCATCTCGCCTTTGTTCTTACATTCCCACCCTCCCGCCCTTAGGAAGAACGTTCAGTTTTGGTGCCTGGCCTGGGGCATTCTGCTTCTGCATTGCAGTTGTTGTGTATATAGTTGACATGTATATATATGTGTATATGTGTATATATATATATATATATATATATATAGACTCTTAGTTCTGTGCATATGTGATGTAAGCATGAGTGTGCTCTCTCTGACTACTGGTTTGCTTGCAAACTAGATCTGAGGTAAAGGCAGAGGGGGATTGTGGGTATTAGATTGTCTCGAGCTTCTTCTCGATGCAGAGCTTGCAAGCGGCCGACACGGAGCCGAGGATCGGCTCCGAACCCATGTGTAAGAACAAAGGCGAGATGAACACTCCACATGGAACGTTATGGTAAGGACATAACTTCTATTTCTCACTGATGGGTTTGGAGCCAATCCTCGACTCCGACGTGGCTGATAGCAAAGCTCAAGGTTTGCCAGTAGCTCGAGACCAAGCCCCATATCCCACAATGCACTGCTGGAATTACCTCAGATCTAGTTTGCTGCGGCAAGCGAGATCTCGGTGATCCAGTTAGCTCGGACCATTTTGATAAATCACAAGTTTTAAAAAAAACGTTTTTCTTCTCTTTTTGAGAGATTATTCATATTTAGTGTGTGTGTGTGTGTGTGTGTGTGTGTGTGTGTGTGTGTGTGTGTGTGTGTGTGTGTGTTTCTTGTAAAAAATAATAATTGTTTAAAGTAGGTTAGATTGTAGTGATAGTGCCCTTTGTTGGCTTGTTTTTCTTAGTGTTGGGCCTTTTCTTAGCCCTATTTAGTTTAACAATTTTTACTTGTTCTTACTATATTGTTTAGTGTGGGCTTAGTTAGCTCTGTATTTAACCTTTACAGGTTAATTTTGTGGTGTGTCTCTTATAAAATGTCGGATGAGAGAGAAAAGTCTCACACCAAATCAGGGTTTAAGAAATGTCCAGATTGTGGACGGACATGTCCAATGTGTTTACTGTCTGGGGGCTAAACACCTCCAAGACTCCTGCAGTATTTGCCACTCTTTTTCATCTAGGGTACTCTTAGAGAGAAGGAAAAAAACTCATAGATAGGGGGTTGCTGCAGCATACTTTTTCTGAGGCGTTGGGTAGCCAGGAAGGTGTCAGCACTTCTTCTAAATCTTCAGAATCTTCTGATTCTAAACAATCCAAGAAGGCAAAGAGATCAGAGGGTACAGGGTCATCGGTTCCATGGTCCTCGGAACCAAGTGTCCCTTTGGTTCGGAGCCAGCTCCCAGTCTTGGAGCCGGTCTCTGAGGTTCCCTCATCTCCTCTGCTCCAGTCAGCACCTTCGGTGCATTCCTTGAAGTCTTCGGTCAGCCTCTCTGATATGGGCATGTATCGGCTAGTGCAGAAGCTTCTAAGGGCACCAGGGCTTGCTAAATTGTTGTCGGCCCGGACCACTTCATCGGAGCCGAAGACCATTGAACCGGATTTGACTACTCCTCCTCCTCCGAGCCGTACTGGACTCTCTGAGCCGAAGGAGCCCAAACCGATGCTTGTCAAACTTTGGAACTGAGACCCGCACCGGTGTTATTGGTTCCATCTATTCTGATGTCCTCGGTGCTGACAGAGGATGCTAGGAGCCGACACTCTCCTGTCGGGTCCCCGGAGGATAGTCAGACTGAATTGTCGGTGCCGACTCTTCCTCTCGGGGCTTCGGCTCGGATGAGCTCGGCTCCTACCTTGGGCTTGGAGCCCATTGTTTCTGTGCGGGAGGATCGGACAGTCCCTCCGGATCCGTCTACCCCTTCTTGTCAGAGCCATGGTGCTTTCGATGCCATGAGGAGAGTCCTGTCTCCTAAGACATCGTTGGCACCAGTTCGGGCTTCCTTCTCCCCTCAAGCTCCTGTGTCCACTTCTACGTCTACCGGTCCCCCTAAGCATAGAGACCCCAAGCCTCAAGTGGCCCCACAGGGCATTTCCAGCTCTTCCGAGACCTCCCCAGATCTCCCCACTGAGGAGGTACCCAAGAAGAGACTGTGCAATAGGAGGCACTTAGACTCCCCACAGGATTCTTTGACATCCGACATAGGTTCATACTAGGCTATCTGCCCTGAGGCAATTATAAGCCTAGCCCGATTCTGTATGGCTTACGCCACCCCTTGATTTGAGTATACTGTGCCCTTTTTAAGGTTTAGTTTACTGTGCCTCTGTCTAATAGTGACACGGGAGTAATCCCTGGGACAAACCTACGATCCCCCATCCACCTATCGAGATTCTTCTTGACGAGATTCAGTGAGGTGCTCTGCCTCACATGAACTGGAATTCTATTCCAGAGCGAAGGGAGCCTCTGGGTTATGAACCTGTCCCTCCAGCAAGTTCTATTTATTTCTGTGCTGAGGTTCAAGTCCCTTGAGCGTGTGGCTCTAAGGGATTTAGATTTACTGAGGTGGAGCATGTCCATTAATTCTGGATTTGACATAGCTTTGTATGTCAGGCATAGATCGCCTCGAAGTAGGCGGTATGTAACTGAGTAGAGCTGGAGTTTTTTTAACCGAGCAGCATATGGCATCTGTTTGAGACCCTTGATCCTCTTGGTGAGATACTTTTGGGGTCTTTCTAATTGCTGCAGGTGTCGGGTAAGGTACATCCCAAAAGGGGCGTTGTATTCTATGATGGGCCTGATGAGGGATGAATAAAGGGGCACGATTACCTCTCTTGATCTAGATGTGAAAACCTTCGTGATGAGGTGGGCTATGTAGAAGGTCTTTCTAACCACTTTGGCAATGTGGTTTTCAAAGCAGAGATTGCTATCAACATGGGTCCTCAGGTCCCTAATAACTTTCTCTGTACTTAATGGGTTTCCGCCTATGTGGTAATTTGTGGGCACATTGTTTTGCCAAAGGGTATGACTATACATTTTTTGGCATTTAGCTTTAAACCATGGCGCTGGCACCAGTTATCTGTCTCTGTGAGACCTTTTTGAAGGATGTTTGTGTCAGCTGGAGAGTTGATTATGGCGCCCAGTTTGCAGTCGTCTGCGAACTTGGTGAGCCATAGTCCTCCCACATTTGCCTGTACCTCGGAAAAGTATATACCGAACAAGAATGGTCCCAGGACAGAACCCTGTGGGATGCCACTTGTGACCGGTTTCGAGTCTGACATGGCTCCAGCAACTCTCACTCTGTGGGTTCTGTCTTTGAGCCAGTTTGCGACCCATCTTGTGACATAGGGGTTTATATTTAAGCTGGATAGCTTATCTATGATGCCAGTGGGGTATTGTGTCAAATGCCTTTGCAAGGTCCAGATAGGCTGTGTGGACTACCTTCCCTTCATCTATGGCTTTGGTGACTGTTTCGAAGAAGTCAACCAGGTTCAAAAGGCAGGATCTGCCCTTGACAAAGCCGGACTGGGTAGGATCTAGTGTCTGTAGGTCCCCAATGTCTTTGTTTATGAGCTCCATGATGATCCTCTCCATAGTCTTGCAGACTAAGCTAGTCAGGCTTATGGGGCGATAGTTTCCAGGGTCCGTAGAGGCTCCACCTTTGTGGAGTGGGACCACTGTTGCTGTACGCCATTCTGTGGGCACATATCCTGTAGTGAGGCTGAGATTGTATAGCTGTTTTATTTGAGGGATTAGTTCCTCTTGGAGTTCATGTAGGACGCAACCTGGGACGCCATCTGGTCCCATGGAAGCAGTGTTTTTTGCTTTGGAAAGGGCAGCCTTCACCTGAGCATCAGAGATGTTTGGGTAGCAGCTCTCTGCTGGGATAGATACTTGCTCTTTTGGGGGGGAGGGGGTGGAGAAGTTTGCACTGAACCTGTCTGCCAGGATATTGGCGATGTCTGTGGGTTCAGTGTATTTTTTGTCGTTTAGAATCAACTCAGAACAAGTCTGGGAGTTGCATCCCAGGTTTCTAACATAACTGAAAAAAGCCTTATGATTGTCTTTGGTGTCCTGTGCAATTTTTCTCTCAAAGCTGGCCTTGGAGGATTTTATGAGGAATCGTAATTTTTGCTAGTACTGATCAGAGATGCCTTCCCTATTAGGGATTTTGCTCTATCATGTAGTAGCTTCCTCCTTCTGTTGTACAGTTTATTTATGGCAGGGGTCCACCAGACTGGACGCCTGCCTTTGGATGATTGGGTCTTGGTTTTGTTTGGGATAGCATGATCCATGCATTCCTGGAGATGTCCGTAGAATGCGTTTATATAGGATTCTGCAATTTGGGCCGTAGTTTCCACTGGCCCTGGGGCCTTGAAGGATTCCACTTCAGTTTTGAGAAGTGAGAAGTTCGCTTTTGAGAAGTTTTTCACTGTGGTTTTCTGGGCTGGGGGTGGGGGTCGGGATGTGGACATCCAGTGAAATGAATTTATGGTCTGATCCTACCAATGAGGGATATACTTCTGGTGTGGAGCATAGAGTCCCCATTTTGGTAATGATCAGGTCTAGTATGTTGTCCCCTCTTGTGGGAGTGGTGACTAGTTGTTCCATAGCATTTGAGTTTATAATTTCCAGGAACCTTTGGGCTAAGGTGCTGGGGCTTGAGTAGTGCTCCCAGTCAATGTTTGGGTAGTTGAAGTCGCCCAGTATAATGGTGTTCGGAGCGATCTTCATGTTCTCCAATGTTTTCAGGAAAGCTGAGTGGGATTCCTGACTTTGAGAGGGTGGTCTGTAGGATGCTATAAACTGAAAAACAGTCTTGCCCACTGTTAGTTGCACATGGATGGTCTCTGATACTTCGTGCAATGCCACTAACCTGGAGGTGTGGATATCCTTGATAAATATGGAAACTCCCCCTCCTTTTGTGGTTCGGTCCGGGTTTTGGGGCCGAAAAGCATGATATGAGGTATAGCCTGGTAGTGCTGGGGTGCTCTCTGGAGCCTTGAACCAGGTTTCTGTCACTGCACAGATATCGATGTTCTCCATACTGAGGAGAGCTTGAGTCGTGCATCTTGAGGTTAAGACTTCTGGCGTTTAGCAGCATTACCCTTAGTTTCTTGTTCCTTGTGCTGTCTATGGGGTGGGTTTGACTTTTGAGCCTTGCCTAAAAAGGCACTATGGGGTGGCAAGAGCCTTTGCCAATATCCGAAAGCCCAGTGGTGACAGGTGCAAGCCGTCCCTAGCAAAGCAACGTGGCTTGTCGAGCATGTCATCCCAGGCTGACAGACACTGGATCCCCTTTGAATGACACCAAAATTTTAGCCAATTGTTAAAATCGATCATTTTGTCTTTGTACTGTGGCATCATTCTAGGTGAGGGTAAGATGCTGCTCAAGGTCAGGGTCATACCAGCCTGGGCTACATGATCAGAGAGCTCCTCTATGTCTCTTTTCATGTAGTCCAGGGAGGTACGTCTCAGGTCATTCACACCAGCATGTACAATGACGGAGTCATATTTGTATTTGCTTTGGAGTGACCTGAGTGCTTGCGTTATGTGGCGGATCCTAGCACCCGACAGGCAGCTCACCGTGACCTTCTCTTTATTCAGCCTGGTGAGCGGGACGTCAGTGTGTCTGACAATAGAGTCACCTATTACAAGAGTATCAGGTGTGTTGTTCAGCCTTAAGGGCTGTGGCTGCTTGGCACACTGACTTTGTGGTCTATGTGTTGTGCGTGTGTTTTGAGGTAGCATTTGCTTGGATGTCTGCTTTGGAGGTCTCTGTTGCTTAGGTAGATTTTTATTTAGAGCCTCCAAGTATGTTTTTGTGTATTTATGTGTTTGGTTCGCTGATGTGGTGGGATTATGTGATACTGGAATTGTGTTGCGTGAGGTTACCGTCTCCTCCTGACTGATTACACTAGTTTTGAGATGAGAGCGCTCAGCCTCCAGTTTGGCTAAATAGTTGCATCTCTCACATATATTTGAACCTGTTTGGAGGAGGAGAGCGTTGTCCGTGTACATGAGACAGTTGTAACATTGCCTCAAAATTCCCAGATTCACCAGCTGGACTGGAGAGGAAACCATTGACTGATCTTTGGACATGCTAGAGTAATATAGGGAAACTGAATTTAAGACGGACCAATAGAGGACAGGGTAATCATAGAGAGTATAAGAGTAAGTAGTGCTTATGGTTTAATAGTGCTTACTTGTAGGATTACTTAATTGGACCAGTGAAGGGCCTTAGAATGAGAATATGATGTTTAAATTGAGAGATAGAGCAGTTCTAAGGGAAAACGTGAAGAGCAGACTTTGTGGAGCCAGGAATAGTTTAAACCCAATTAGGCGGCGCTGCCCGCTGTTGCGCTATGCACAAAAACGTGCAAAAGAGGGTTTTAAGAGAGGAAGATGAAGGTGTTTTGGAATTGACCCAAAATGGCCAATAAAACTACAGTTTCAAGTCAGTAATCACTCCCACAGGGGCAGGCAGGCTGCTCAATGTTTTTCACTGCCACTGATCAACAGAGAGACTTCCCTTTAGCCCAAGCAAAAAATGGCCTCACAGAAACTTACAAACAGTTCAAGAACAGCAAGCCTGTAACTGAACTTTTTTAAATCTCAGAAAAGTGGGAAAAAAGCAAGATTTTCTTTGTTTTTTTGTTTTTTTCAGAGATAGCAGAGGTTCACAAGTATCAACAAGTTATAACAATGCAGTAAATGACCCCACACAAGAGTGCTAGGCTAAAGACAGATAAAATGCAAGTTTTGAGAAAAAAATGATTTTAAAAATAAGTGCAAACAGGAAATTCAGTAAACAGCTCTAGATTGTGCTCTAAATACAGTTACTAATGCAGAAATCAAGTTAACAAGCCAGAAAATGCTCAAAATAGGCGGCTATGCAGAAAAACTTAGCAAATAAACAGAGGAAAAATACTTAAAATCTCAAAAGTGGCTCCTTTCTTCTCAGCGTTTCTCCTCTTGGTGGGTGCTTCACCAACAGCCAACAAGCCTGACGCCAAAACCACGAGGCAACCAGGTTTTAAGAGAGGAAGATGAAAGAGTTTTGGAATTGACCCAAAATGGCCAATAAAACTACAGTTTCAAGTCAGTAACCACTCCCACAGGGGCAGGCAGGCTGCTCAATGTTTTTCACTGCCACTGATCAACAGAGAGACTTCCCTTTAGCCCAAGCAAAAAATGGCCTCAGAAACTTACAAACAGTTCAAGAACAGCAAGCCTGTAACTGAACTTTTTTAAATCTCAGAAAAGTGGGAAAAAAGCAAGATTTTTTTTTGTTTTTGTTTTTTTTCAGAGATAGCAGAGGTTCACAAGTATCAACAAGTTATAAACGGTGCAGTAAATGACCCCACACGAGTGCTAGGACAAAGACAGATAAAATGCAAGTTTTGAGAAAAACAATTTTAAAAATGTGCAAACAGGAAATTCAGTAAACGGCTCTAGGTTGTGCTCTAAATACAGTTACTAATGCTGAAATCAAGTTTAACTTGGATGAGTCAGAAGGGTCCCCTCGATCCCCCTCTGAGGATATCTCCTTTGCGGAGATATTAGAGATCCTTAGTCAGAGGGGTGATTGGCAGTCCAAAACCCCTACTGAGGACGAGTCAGTGCTCTTGAAGGCTTTTTGGGTTTCAACCTTCCACTTCTTGTGTGTCTCAGCCTTACGATGAGCTCATGGAGCTGATCTCTCGTAAGGCGTGGGAGTCACCAGAGGCCATGGAACCTGTCCCTCGGAAGCCGAATAAGTTCATCTCTGCCCCGGTGGGCAAAGCCTTTTTGACCAAAGGAGTGCCTGTTGATGCCATGGTGGTAGCTGCAGCCACCAAAAAGGAAGTGTCTGAAACATCCGCCTCTATCCATCCTCCTAACAGAGATTCTAGGATCATGGATAGATATGGGAAATGCATGTTTAGTTCAGCGACTTTTTCTCTGCTATCGCTGAACTATTTAACCCATTTTACGAGACTGCAAAGAGATCTCCTGAAAGAGCTAGGAGATACTCCCCAGGGTACGGTAGCTGTAAGGGTTGCCGACAAAGTCAACACACAGCTCGCTACCCTAAACTCGGTTGTAAACTCATCCATGCGTCTCATATCTTATGCAGCTGTTGGTTCGAGTAGAGTCGCTAGTTCAGGCATTGCTCTGCAGAGACAAGCCTGGATGTGTCTCTGTTTCTTTGCGGAACCCTTTAAGTCTTCCTTTATCAACACCCCATTTGATGGCTCATCACTGTTTGGGCCTAAAATAAAGGAAACTTTAACCTGGTGTGAGCAGGAAGGCAAGACCCTGTCTGCCATTGGAGTCTGTTTTTCTACCCCTACGCGGCCCTACCCCAAGGGCCCTAGGGGAGGGAAAATGTGGTTCTGAAAAGCACAGGGAGCCTTTCAGGACACACGTGGAGAAACCCCCTCTAGAGGCAGAGGAGGGGGTTATAACGGAAGACGCCGCCCACGCGGCAGATGGGGTCTGCAGCAACAGGGTGACAGAGGCCAGTTCTCTGTTCAGCCCTACCAGTGCTCCTGAAAGGGGGCCCGGCTGTTCGGATCTGGAGGCAGTCGGGGTTTGCTTGTCTTTGTACCCAGAAGCCTGGCTAAACATAACATCAGATACATGGGTACAAAGCATCATTTCCAGAGGATATTTCATACCCTCTTCCCCACCTACTCCTGTAAGCAGAATCCCAGATGTTCCACCCAATATCAGGGAACAAGCAATCGTAGAGGTCCAAAAATTGCTAGAAAAAAAGAGTCATCCAACCAGTCCCAGCAGACGAAGTTGGATTTGGAACTTACTCAAGATTCTTTTTGGTACCAAAGAAAACAGGGGTTTGGAGACCTATCTTGGACCTCAGCAGACTCAACCAATTTGTAAAGAAAGAGAAGTTCCGAATAGTCACGCTTCAGTCCATTCTTCCCTTCCCAGGGAAAGGCGATTGGATGTACTCCATAGATCTCAAGGATGCGTACTATCACATAAAGATGAACAGATGCTCCGGGGATCACCTGCATTTCCGGCTGGGAGCAAATCATTACCAGTTTCGAGCCCTGCCCTTTGGTCTCACTACAGCCCCCAGGGTGTTCACCAAATGCATGGCAGTGGTCACGGCTCACCTGAGGCGTCTAGGATTCCAGGTGTTTCCATACCTAGACAATTGGTTCCTTACTGCTACCACCAGGCATCAATTGACTCAGGCAATACAATATACTCTGACACTCTGGCATCAATTAGGCATTACAATCAACTTCGAAAAGTCTGCCTTATTACCATCGCAGCATACCGTTTTTATAGGAGCAGAGTTAGATACCTCAACCACCACTCCACGTCTTCCAATCGAAAGAGTCTCACTTCTTCGCCATCACGTCATCTCACTGGTGTCAAAGAACAAAGCTATAGCAGCAGAGATCTTGAAGGTACTCGGGTTGATGGCGGCAGTAATCCTGGCTGTACCACTCGCAAGGATGCATATGCGAATCCTTCAGTGGCTCCTCTTCGCTCAGTGGTCTTATCAAAAGCTACCGATGCACTACATGAGTCTCATCACAGATTCTTGCATGAGAGACCTTCAGTGGTGGTTGACGTCTCTTCATGTTACAATTGGAAGAACCTTTGTTCTGCCCCCCCCCCCAGTAGCCACTGTGACCACAGACGCTTCCCTGATAGGGTGGGGGGGCATTTACATGGGAAAGACTGCCCAAGGCACATGGACGGATCAAGAGTCACATCTGCATATCAATATTCTGGAGCTGAGAGCGGTACTTCTGGCGTTGCAGTACTTCCAGGACTCTCTTCCTCTAGGGACAATTGCAGTTCAGATGGACAACATGTGAGTGGTCTGGTTCTTGAACAAACAAGGCGGAACCAAGTCTTATCCCCTTTGTCGAGAAGCACTCAGGGTATGGCAATGGGCTGTGTTATCCCACCGTTTTCTGATAGCAACGCACATCCCGGGGAAATCTAATGTGACAGCGGACAAGCTAAGCAGGGCAATACTGTTGCCTCACGAGTGGTCTCTCAACCAACGAATTGCGGATCTGATTTTCCGTAAATGGGGCCAGCTTTGCTGCGACCTCTTTGCCAGTCACATCAATACCAAATGCAGAAGCTACTTTGTCCTAATACCACCTCCGGGACATTCCCCGAGAGACGCACTCGTACACAATTGGCCTCCATGTCTCCTATATGCATTCCCACCTATTCCATTGATACCCAAGGTTTTACAGAAAGCAAAGTCGCTGGGAAGGACAGTTACCTCATAGCTCCCTACTGGCCTCGACAGATCTGGTTCCCCTTCCTTCACCAGCATCTACTGGTGGATCCATGGATCCTGGACCCAGTTCCGGACCTTCTGACACACCTGTCAGGGGACCTCCATCCTTCACTGCAGTCCCTAAAGCTGACTGCTTGGCTAATCACTTCCGTTAATTGCCAGGCTTCATTCGCTCTCAAATGATACAAGACAAATCCTTTTGTCTTCTCACAAGCCATCCACCAGGAAACTGTACCGCAGTAAGTGGAACAGGTTCTCAATTTGGGCCAATATACAGAAATTCGACCCTTTCCGAGCTCCTCTGTCGTCCATTTTAGAATTTTTGACAAAGATTTTTAAAGAAGGAGCAGCAGCTGCCACAGTTCCAGTCCAGGTAGCCGCCATATCAAATTTTCACCTTGGATTCGATGGGTTGAATGTTATGAGCCATAAGTTATCTAAGGCTTTTCTTAAAGGTGCCTTTCACATGAGACCTCCTGTCAAAATTCCTTATTCTCCCTGGAATTTGAATTTTATGCTGTCTCAAATTATTCTCCCCCCTTTCGAACCAGCATCTTCTTGTGATCTCAAATATTTGTCCTAGAAGACTATATTTCTGGTAGCCATTACTTCTGCCCGCAGAGTGTCAGAACTTCAAGCATTATCTGTCAGGCCTCCTTACATGATTTTCCATGATGATAGAGTATCTTTCAGAACAAACTCCTCCTTTTTGCCTAAAGTCTGTTCTGAATCCAATATCAATCAGGTCATTGAGGTGCCAGTCTTCTTTCCCAACCACTTTAACAAATTGAAATACATGCTGCACAAACTTGATGTACACAAACAGCTCAGATTTTATCTTGACAGAACTAAGGATATTAGAAAATCAGATCAACTTTTTGCATCCTTTTTGGAGGCCAGAAAAGGTAATCCAGTGGCTAAAACAACCCTATCTAAATGGTTATCAGATTGTATATCCTTTGTTTATGCGAATGCAAGCATGCCACTGACACACAAACCTAAGGCTCATTCTACCAGAGCCGTTTCTACGTCTTCTGCCTTTCAAGCTAAATTGCCCCTTAGTCTAGGCCTCATACCTATATCACACATTACAAAGTAGATAAGGCTTTCAGGGACAGGTCTTCCTTTGGTTCCATGGTACTGAAAAACTTACTTTCATGAGCCACCCAAGATTGAGGGTGCTAGGGACGTTACCCATCAGTGAGAATAAACGGCGAGATTTAACAACTTCACATAAAGAAGTTATGTACTTACTATAACGTTCCATGTGAGTTGTTTATCTCGCCTTTATTCTCACGTCCCTCCCTCTTTCCCCCTCCTGGCTGATAGTTGACTTAGAGGCTGATACCACCCTGGTTATTCAATACTTCTTCTTTCCCTTTGGGAAGTGCTTCCTTGTAGAAAAATAAATAAATAAATAAAAGGGTATATATACTCGCAGCAAACAAGATCTGAGGTAATTCCAGCAGTGCATTGTGGGATAAGGGGCTTGGTCTCGAGCTACTGGCAAACCTTGAGCTTTGCTGTCGGCTGTGTCGGAGCCGAGGATCGGCTCCGAACCCATCAGTGAGAATAAAGGCGAGATAAACAACTCACATGGAACATTATGGTAAGTAAACAACTTCTTTTTACGTCTTAACCATATCTTTAATTCTTTTATTTCCACCCTATTTTTAAACTCCACTTTAATTTTATCCCACTCCCTATTTATATTTTCAGAAAAAAATTCTATTTTCCCTAATACTTCCTGAAGAATTTCTACTACCCATTACTTAAATGCCTCTCTTTTTAACAGATTGGTGGGAAAGCACCAGTGTCTTATTTTTTATTTCATTTTTATTTCAGTTATTATTGACGTGTTATCCAAAATAGTTAATGGATGCGTATCAAAACTTTAGTTAAATGCACATGTTCCTGTGAAATATTATTTCTGTCTGGCCTAGCCCAGTTTGAATACCTTGGTGAATAATATGTAAATTCACTCTGAACTCCTACTATCGAATTTACATCTTCCGTGCCAAATATTTCATAAATATCTTCAAAAATTTACCCTCTTTTGTTATATTTTCCCTTCTGGGCACCCCAGATACATCCTCACTGCTGCAAATCAAATTCTAGTCTTTACCTGTAAGTAATATTCCCTGCTGAAAGCTGATTATTTCTTCCAGAGTTTTCGTAAGCTCCATTATGGCAGTTTTAGGTGGAATATAAGTATATGCCAGTAGCCCCTTAGTACCACAAATCTACCATTATATATTTTTTTCTCCTCTTCTGTCACTATTGGAGTTCTTCTTGCAATTTATATAAATACCCCCTTTTCTTTTGTCCCATATATTCCACTGAATAACCATCCTGAAAACCTTTCTTTATCAAATTCACATGCTCAGTTCTTTCCAAACAAGTCTCCTGTAGCATAGCTATTTGCTGTCTGCATTTTTTAATATCATTTACTACTCTTTCATTTTTATATATGTCTATGAGACCATTTACATTTAAAGGTAATATAGAAAGTGTTGTCATTATATTAAGAAATTATTCCCACCTGATATGTGTAACAGCTTTTTTAAATGTCTGGTTTCAGCTTTTGTGTTACATGCATACATCAATGTTCAGCAGGTTGATGTTTTGTACAGATGATGTGATGTTGTCAGTCTCACCTTTATCCTCACTTATGGGTTGGATCCGATCCATCAGATCCGTCCCAGCCTTTTTCAAAAACTTGAGGCCTTCAGCAAAGCTCGTGGGCATTCTATCTTATCCATAATGCAGTTCCCTAAACCCCCAGATCTCGTTTGCCACTCAGCGAAAGACATGTTCCTCTCAGGAAGCTCTGGGCTAAGTGAAAGTTTATTTATATTTTTTTTGTAATTTCTACTTAATTTTTCCTCTGTTACTTACCTTAGCAATTTCCTTACCCTTTTTACATCCATTTAAGTTAGAGGACATTCTTTCTGGCTGTGTGAGTGCTGTTCCCTCTTCTTAGCTTTCCCCTCCCAACATCCGTTTAAGATGAGAGGACGTTTTGTTTCCTTGTACGAATGTTGTTCTCTCTCCTGTTTCAATGTCCGTTTAAATTAGAGGATGTTCTTTAACTATAATTAAAAAAAAAAAAAAAAAAAACATTTCTAATTTTCCTCAATCCTTTTAACATCTGTTTTAGTTAGAAGGTTTGTATGTGTGTGTGTGTGTGTGTGTGTGTGTGTGTGTGCGCGCATTGTTTTCTCTTGTTATTTTCCATAGCTTGTATTTCATTTGCTAAAACCTGTAATATGTCTCAAAAACAGTTTGGAAAACCCTTGGGGTTTAAAAAAATATGAACAATGTGGAAAAAAGATGCCTCTAAGTGATAAACACACTTTGTGTGTGTATTGTTTGGGGCCTTTACGTCTACAAGAATCATGCTCCATTTGCCATGGCATTAATCAAAGGGCTCTTATGGAACATAAAAATAAACTCATATTGAAAGGCTTGCTTAAAACTTCATTTTTGGAGGCTATTTCTCCAAAGTCCTCTAAGTCTTCTAAATCATCAGATAAGTCTGATAAAATGCAAAAGCAACCTTACTCAACTTCAAAATCATCCTTGAAGTCAAGACAGAAAGTACCTATAGCTGTCTACTCGTACAGATTCTTCGGAGCAGCCAA
Source organism: Protopterus annectens (assembly GCF_019279795.1). NCBI lineage: Eukaryota > Metazoa > Chordata > Ceratodontiformes > Protopteridae > Protopterus > Protopterus annectens. The sequence goes on along the minus strand of NC_056746.1, from coordinate 1,306,852,882 downwards.
TGGCTTCTGGATTTGAGAGGTCTTTGGAGCAACCTGAACCTTCTGCTTCGACCTGTTTGGCTCCTACTGAGTTTAGATTTCGGAGCAGTTCTCCATCACTGGAGCCTATATCTTCTCAGCTACCATCACCATTTTTGACAGAGTTTAGATCCCCTACCTTATCTACCCGATCTACCAGGAGCTTGTCAGACAATGATGTGGATAGGATAGTGCAGAGGCTTCTGAAGACATCGGCTTTGGCCAAATTATTATTGGATCTGAGTCCAAAGGCATCAGATCCGACAAAGTCCTCTCCATCAGCAACTATTCCTCCTCTGATCTGTCCCCTGGTGTTGCAGCCAGAAGATTCAGATGTCCAACTGGTGTCCATCTCAGATCCCAGATCCATAGGTTCCTTGGATTCAACGTCTGCCCTGAGCTCCCTGTTCAGTCGGAGCAGGAGATCTATGGGGGCCAACACTCCCTGGTCAAACCCGGAGAGCAGGTTTGGATCTCAGCAGATCTGACCCTGCCTCTTGGAAGTTTGACAAGGGTGAGTTTGGATCCTACCTCTGCCTCGGAGCATCTGTCCTCTGTGCTAGAGATTCCCTCAGCTCTGACTACCTTTTTGTTGGATCCAGGGTTTTCTTCGGCTCAGAGTAGGGTTGCCTTTGAGGCTATGAGGTGGGGAATGAATACATCCCAGTCTCAGACATAGTCTATCCAGGATTTCCCTTTCACGTCTGGGCCAGTGACTTCACCTACTCATGTACCCCTTCCACATAAGTGCAGAGATCTCAGGCCTCAGGACGTCCAGCAAGGGACCCCCTCTTCAAAAACTTCTCCAGATTACCCCACTGAGGAAGTCCCTTGGAAGAGGACTTGCAAGAGGAAGCACCTGGACTCCCCAGAGGAGTCATTCACATCTGATACTGACCTCAATGATGCAGAAGGGTCCCCTCTGTCATCTCCTGAAGATGTCTCCTTCAGAGACATCCTGTAAACGTTAAAGCAGAGAGATGGCTTCCAGCCTATAACCCTTTCAGCTGAGGAGTCGGTATACCTGAAGGCTTTCGGGTCTCATCCTTCCACCTCTTGGGTGACACCTCTTTCCGATGAGCTTTTTGACTTAATCTCTTGGAAGGCTTGAGAGGCCACAGACTCCATAGAACCCACTCCTAGGAGGCCGAATAAATATATTACTGCCCTTCAGACAAGCCTTTCCTTATAAAAGGTGTAGCAGTTGATGCCATGATTGTGGTGGCGGCCACAAAAATGAACTCTCTGAGACCAGTTCCACTATCCATCCTCCGAATAAAGATTCTAAGGACCATGGATAGATACGAGAAGTGGGTCTTTTCATCAGCAACCTTTGCCTTATGGTCGCTGAACTACTTAATGCATTTTAATAGACTGCAGAGGGATCTGATAAAGGAATTGTTATACTCCCACCAAAGAGCTGTAGCTGATGCAGTTGCAGACAAGGTAACCGCTCAGCTCGCCACACTAAATTCAGTTGTAAACTCTCCATGAGACTCATCTCATATTTAGCAGATGGAACATGTAGATCAGCGGTTTCAGGCATCTCACTTAGGAGGCAGGGCTGGATACACCTTTGCGATTTCTCTGAGCCCTTCAAGTCTTCCTTCATTAACGCCCCTTTTGATGGCTCCTTTCTCTTTGGATCCAAAGTAAAAGATACCCTCACCAGGTGTGAACAGGAAGGCAAGACCTTATCTGCTGTTGGAGTACATTTCTCCACACCCACCTGACCCTTTCCCAAAGGTCAAAGAGGTAGTAGAAAGATGTGGTTTAAAAAAACACAAAGGTCTTTCCAAGACACACAGGGTGAAAGTTCCCCTAGAGGGAGGCAAGGGAGCAGTAATGGAAGATGCCACCCTTGCAGCAGGGATGGTCTGCAGAATCAGGGCTCCAGAGAATCTTTCTTTGGTAAGCCCTTTCAGCGCTCTTGAGGGGGTGCCCGATTGTCTGCCTCTGGAGGCAGTCAGGGAACAATTTTCTCTGCACCTTCATACCTGGCTAAAAATAACAAATGACAGATGGGTGTAGAACATAATATCCAGGGGTTAAGCCATTCCCATTTCCTTCCTCGCTTCCTTAAACAAAACCGTTCCAGATGTTCCACCCAGTCTAAAGGAACAAGTAACCTTAGAAATTCAAAAGTTGTTAAGAAAAAGAGTCATCAAAGAAGTCCCTGCAGACCAGAGAGGATTTAGAACTTACTCAAGATTGTTTTTAGTTCCAAAGAAAGCAGGGGGATTAGAGACCCATTCTGGATCTCAACAATCTAAACAAACTGGTAAAAAAGAGCAAGTTTCAGATGGTGACACTGCAGTCAATACTTTTTTTTTTGTTAAAAGACAGTTGGATGTGCTGTATAGACAGTCAGGATGCAAACTACCATATACGGATGGAAAGGCAATCCAGAAGGCACTTGCACTTCCGTCTAGGAGCCAGTCACTTCAAATTTCGAGCTTTGCCCTTTGGTGTCACTACAGCCCCCATAGTGTTCACCAAATGCATGGCAGTAGTTATGGCTCACCTGAGATATCAAGGATTCTGCTTGTTTTCATATCTGGATGACTGGCTCATAATTGCGACCAGGCATCTTCTGCTACAGGCCAGGCACTACATGCTACAACTCTGATCCTCTCTAGGGATTACAATAAACTACAAAAAATCTGCTCTAGAACCATGTCAGAACTTGGTCTTCATAGGAGCAGAAATAGACTCAAGAAGGATGATAGCAAAACTTCTACAAGACAGAGTAGATGATCTTCAGTTTTATGTAAAAATGTTGATCAGAAAGAACCGCGCTATTGCCAAACTAGTTCTTAAAGTACTGTGCAAAATGGCCGCCTCAACTGTCGTTATTCCCTTAGCGCGTCTCCATATGAGAATTCTTCAATGGTTACTTTTGACACAGTGGTCAGTTCTAGAACTGCCAATGACACACACAATCATGATAATAAATTCATGCAAAAAGGAACTCATTGGTGGATTCACTCTCCACTGGTATCTCAAGGCTGTTACTTTATTCCTCCCCAACCCACTGTGACCACAGACGCTTCCCAGATAGGGTGGGGGGGCATTATCTGAGGAAAACAGTTCAAAGCATCTGGCATCAACACGAGGCCCATTTGCACATAAACGTCCTGGAGGTGCAGGCTGTGCTTTTAGCATTGCAAGCATTTCAAATATCCCTCCCTCTGAATGATAGCAAAGCAATCGGACAACATGTCTGTGGTCTGGTACATAATCTAGCATGGTGGAACCAGATCTTATCCCCTTTGTCAGGAAACCCTAAGGGTCTGACAATGGGCTACATCTTCTAATTGCTTTCTGATAGCAGCGCACATCCTGGGGAGGTCCAACATAACAGCAGACAAATTGAGCAGAGCTATATAATTGCCACACGAGTGGTCCCTCAATTAAAAAGTTGCAGAAGACATTTTCCGAAAATCGGATCAGCCTTGCCGTAACCTTTTTGCTTCATCCACCAATGCCAAATGCAGCAACTACTTTGCCCTGATCCCCCCTCTGTGGGAGTCCACAAGGGATGCACTTGTTCACGATTGGCCCTAGGACTTTTTTATGCTTTTCCACTAATTCCTTTAATTCCCAAACTACTACAGAGAGCAAGTTTATTGAAGATGACAATAATCTTAATTGCCCCCTATTGGCCTTGACAAATTTGATTCCCATTTCTTCGGCCTCATATTCAGGATGAACCACGGATTCTGGACTCTATTCCAGATCTTCTGACTCACCAGTCAGGAATGGTTCATCTCAATCTAAACAACCTCAAACTGACAGCTTGGCTGCTCCAGTTCCCCCTGATAGCCAGGTTTCCATCCGTTTCATCTCCTGTAAGACAAATTTTAACAAGGGAAAATGGAAAAGGTTTGTTTTATAGGCTAATTTTAATCAGAATTATCCCTTTACTGCTCCCTTTATTTATTTATTTATTACATTTGTTAACCGGGAAGTGTCTGATTGGGCCAGGATCCCGTTTTCAGTGGAGACCTGGGGAGAAAAGCTCCAGAATAGTGCAATACAAGCAATAGTGACTTATATACCAATAAACAAATTAAGCTAACGGGATACAAATATACAGAAAAAATATAGGCTTCAGCTCAGAGACAAATTGCACATTGAGGTGCAGTTATAAGCATGGTACATATGAATACATGTATGAGTAGGTGAAAAAATATATATAATTCAGCAAACAATTGAGTGTTACAGGGATGAAAAAGTTCTGCATAGAGAAGATAAAAAAGAAATTTAGTTGATGAATACGGGGCTGGGGTTACAAGAAGTATCAGGAAATATGGGATGGTTAGGTGGAGCAGAAGTTGGGTAAAAGTAATGGAAGTGAGAGGGGATTAGCCTGGAGTATGGCAAGAGCACAGCCAATGACTAACAAGGTGTTCCTTTAGGAGTAGTTTGAACGGGTGGTGGTTAGGGTTTTTTGCTATGGTATTGGGAAGAGTATTACAGAGTTTGGCTGCGGTGGTGCAGTGGTTAGCATTGCCGCCTCACAGCAAGAGGTTCTACGGTTTGATTCTCGACTGGGGTGCCTTCTTTGCGGAGTCTGCATGTTCTCCCTGTGGTCGCGTGGGTTTCCGCCGGGTGCTCCGGTTTCCTCCCACATCCCAAAGACATGCTGTAGGTGGATTGGACACTCTAAATTGGCCCTAGGCGTGAGTGTGTGCATGTGTGTGTGTCTTCTGTTGAAGTTGGGCACCGGGCTGGCAACTCGACACCGTAAAACTCCACTGCCAATCATGAGCAGACAGGTGATCCACTGTGGCGATCCCTAACTGGGAAAAGTCAAAAGAAGAAGATAGGGAGTCACCATGGAAGTTGTGGGAGTTGGCAACATTTAGTGACAGTTTGTTAGACGATCTGAGAGATCTGGGTTTAGTGCTAGGTTGGACTAAGTCGGAAATAGCAAGGTAGCTGCTGGGTTGATGGACTATTTTATGAGCTAAGGTTAATTGATTTAGTGATAAAAGGTTGGGGAGCTCAAGCCAGTTTAACTGTGAGAGAGCTGAGGACTGTTGAGATTTGTGTGAATGATTAGTGGCATTTTTGGCAATCTTATTGTAACATGATTCTAGGTTGTTGAGATTTGTCTTTCGCATGTTTTTGAATGTGAGAGAACCATATAGGAGGGTGGATAGGAGTTGTGACCAAGCAGTGGCTAGCCTGGCGTTTGGAGTTAGGTATGGTTTGGGCCTGTAAAGGGTGCCAAGTTTGATCTGGACTTTTTTGATTGACAGAGCGATATGTTTATTAAATTTTAGATGGACAACACACATTTTTTATTAGACTTTTGGTTAAACTTTGTAATGAAGGTGCTGCCGCAGCTACTATTAGATTTCAATTGGCAGCAATTTCAAACTTTCATATAGGAGAAAATGGCTACAGAATCATGTCAAACAGGCTTTGTAAAGCCTTCTTGAAAGGAACTACACTTCTAAGGCCTCCATACAAAGACCCATCTCCACCTTGGGATCTAAATTTTATGTTGTCACATATTATCTATCCTCCATTTGAACCTTCTGCAAGCTGTGACTTAAAGTATCTTTCTTGGAAGATGCTCTTCCTAGTAGCTTTCACCTCAGTGAGGAGAGTTTCAGAATTACAAGCTTTATCTGTCAAACCACCATATTTGATTTTTCATAAAGACAATTTTGTTACGCACCAACCCCTCCTTTCCGCCCAGGGTTATATCTAAAAGTAACCTCAATCAATCTATTGCGTTACTGGTATTCTTCCCAGATTTTCAGAATAAAGGGGAATACTCATTACACCTATTGGGCGTTCATAGACAGTTATGTTTTTACCTGCATAGAACTACAGAATTCAGAAAATCAGATCAGCTATTTGTTTCCTATTCTAACACTAAGAAAGACTTAACAGTATCTAAGGTTACCTATCCAAATGGCTTTCTGAATGCATTCCCTTTATTTACAATTCTTTCTAAGAACAAATCTCTCCCTGCACCTGTCAAAGCTCATTCCACCAGGGTGATGGATACTTCTTCGGCTTTCCGAGCTAGGCTGTCTTTGGACAATATCTGTGATGCAGCCACATGGGCAAGCCCTCATACCTTTATTAATTATTACAAAGTAGATATGGCCTCCAAGAGTAGAGCATCCTTTGATTCTATGGTCCTGAGGAATATTCTGCCATGAGTCACCCAAGACTCAGCTTGGGATGCTGTCCCATAAGTGAGAATAAAGGTGAGATTGATAACATCACATAAAGAAGTTATGTATTTACCATAATGTTCCATGTGTGTTGTCCATCTTGCATTTATTTGACAACCCACCCAGCTACCTCCTGCCTAAGTTCCTGGGAGACTGGGTAGTAGTAATTGGATATCCTTGGACTTTATAGCCTCAGAAACTGCTTATTCTTTTTACACTATAAATATTTTTACTTACAGTCTTAATTCCACTAATGTTTATTTCTCTTGGGCAAACAAGATCTGAGTGTTTAGGAACTGCAATATGGGTAAGTTAGAATGCCCACAAGCTTTGCTGAAGGCATCGAGCTTTTGATAATGGCTTAGACGGATCCGATGGATCGGCTCTGACTCATAAGTGAGAATAAAGGCAGAGATGGACAACACATATGGAACATTATGGTAAGTACAGAACTTCCTTTTTCTTGTCATATCCATTTGAACTTATGTCACATCTTACAAAAGTTTTTGTTTTAGTGAAAACACTCAAAACAAAATACAAACACATCCCCAGAACACCCCTACAAGCTGTTATCTTAATACTAACAGACAAAACTATGTACAACTTCAAATATTAAAATGTAGCCTTCCTAAAAGGAACAATTGTCCCAGAATGACAGCCATACTGATAGACTTGGTATAACCTATAAGAAAGGTTATCCATGCTAAGACGCATGGTACAGCCTGTGCTTATACCTCTACTAAGGGCTGTTTGTTTTTGTCTTATCTTTACTCCTCTCCCAGATTAGAAGAACACTTGAATGCTTTCAGAAAACATTATCTCTTAGCCATTGAAGAAAAACCATTAAAATAAATATTCTGTCTTTGTTGCCCTATGATTGTCTCAGTAGAGATATAAGAACCAGACATGCAGTTACCTCTACTACAAGCATTCATTTATTTGCTAGAGGAACATTTTTTAATATATTCAGTGTTCTTTTTTATTTATTTGCTTCCCCTTAAAACTTGTTACTAAATCAAGGCAAGGGCCTTAATGCAGTCAGTCCCCTTTACAAGAATAAAACAAAGAGTGAGAAGGTCACACTGAAAAACCAATCAGTAAAAACTAAATGAAAACTCCAGCCAAGCTAGAACTTCCAATGAGTGACCTCCCAAACCTCCTGTGATAGAGGCACATGGGATATATGCAAGTGACCCTTATGAACATCAGGTGTTTCAGCTATATGGCGATTCTGATTGCCCATGACTTTTACGTTTGAAGTCGTTTTAATGGACAATTTCAGGCCAATAAAGCCAAACCCCGCTAGCTATGTTCCTCTAGCAAAAAAATGACTTCAAACGTTAAAGTCATGGGCAATCAGAATCGCCATATAGCTGAAACACCTGATGTTCATAAGGGTCATTTCCATATATCCTATGTGCCTCTGTCACAGGAGGTTTGGGAGGTCACTCATTGGAAGTTCTAGCTTGGCTGGAGTTTTCATTTAGTTTTTACCTATGCAAGAGGAAGAAAAAGCACATCAATTTTTCTTGTATCATGCCTTTTTTCCAGATGTTTCTTCTTTTTTTACATGGCAGTGCCTACATTTCTTAAACCTCAACAAGAAGAAAGAAGGAAGGAAAAAACAGGGGCACCTGTTTACTTTAGTATCCCTTTTACACTCAAAAATAACAGAAAGCTTTACCTTATAGCTTGCTGGTTATGCCATGCATTGTAAAAGTACTACTGTTAAGAACAAAATTTAGTTTTAGTTACAGTTAACTCTTTCCTTCCTCTTCCCTCCTCCCAGATGTTCTTCAAAACATTAATGACATAAGGTAGGGCACGTGCTTTAGAGTCCCCTACAAGTTTAGCAAAGCCAAATAAGTCCAATATTTCCAGGTTTTCTTGTTCTGTCATGTTTCACAAGTATAATTAATGCTTTGTAATCCCACATTTGTTTGTCAATTTTCCGAGTTGCTGGTTTTCTTCCTATTGATTTCTATCTCCCGAATACAGTCTGTGCTTAATTTCCAACATACTCCCATTTTTTTCTAGTCAACTCTTGTGCTTTTTTCTGTCCCTCAAGTATTTTGAAACATTGGAAAAGATTTCACTGGCACAGTTTCTTTATGGGCTTTATTATCAGAAGACCAAAAAGCAGAATCTCCATGTTTTTGATAGCTCAGCTTTTGTTGGACAAGCTTTTGTATTTCCTTCTTAGCATGTTCTGCACCAAAAATTGATGAATTTCCAGAAAAGAATATTCTGAAAACAGCTAGATACAGCAGCTTGAATCTTGCACCTGCTTTCCCTGATTACCGGAATGAATTTATTCTTCTTCTGCCTGGTTGACAGTGAACAATCATTTTCCACAAACACTCTACTGTCTCACACTGTTAGTACTTTGTCCTTTTGCACAGTTTTGTCAGAATCAACTTCTTCTGCTGGTATGATTGCATCTTTAATATTAAAGGTCTAGGTTACTTTCTCATGGCCAGGTATGGAGCATATACACAATGTGCCCTTTCAATTAACAGCTCCTACTGTGAAATCCCAGTCCAGTTGCTTATTGTGCTTTCATTAATTTTATTTATTTATTTATATATTGCATTTGTTTACCAGGATGGTCCACTGGGCCTTGGTAAGCCCATTTTCAGTGGAGGCCCGGAGAGAAAAGCTCCAACATAATATGACAGTACATACAAAAAATAACATGCATTTTAGAGTACAGTACAGTTACAATGGAGAAAAACATTGAAATTGACACTAATACAGCATTTATACAGTGATAGTACATTAGGAATAATGTAAGCCCAGTCGTTCAATGTTATATGCATATTTACACACTATTATATACACATTTAAAGCCCAGTCGTTCAATGTTATATGCATATTTATATACTATTATATATACACATTTACACACTTCTACCTTGTGTAGAATTAGTTGATTGCAGAACAGCTGTGAGGATTACTTGTTATTTGGTTGTGGGTTTTAGTAGCAAAGATTTAACAGTTAGAATTTGCGTTCGTGCGGTTGTTGTGGTAAGATAATGTGAGAGAGATTTAAGGAGTATAGAGATTGAATAGGGAGAGTTTAGAAGTGAGGAGGCAGATATTTGAGATTTTGCTTTGGTACACGAACAGTGCCAGAGTGAAGAGAGATGTTTTCTTAAGGATTACTTAAAGAGAACAGGATTACTTATGGTTCTGATAGAAAGTGGGAGAGCATTCCAGAGTTTAGAGACTGTGACAGAGTACAGCATTTGACCAGCTGAGAGGTTTGGTTTGTCAGCTATTAGCAGTGATGTTTTTCTGATCTAAGTGATCTGTTAGGATGATAGGTGGACAGTAAAGAAGAGGGAGAGGGGCACCTAGATGGTTTGTATATACACAGTTTGTTCCTTCCAGCTTCTCTGGTAGAGTAGAAAATCTCAGGTTTTCCCTACATGCTCGGTCCTCTAATTCTGTTATTTTTTGAAACATCTCTTTTTGAGCAGTCTCATACTCAGCCACCCTTTTCTTCATTTTGACCTATGATTTTTGCAGTTTTATCACCTCATCTGAATATCTGTTGAAAGCTTCTTCCATTTTTTCAGCATTTTGTTATTTGCATTGATATATTCCTTCAGTGTTTCATTTATTTTAATCAGCTCTGAGTACATTTGACTTATTTTTTCCTCTAGATTACTGGAAGTCATGTCTTGCACCAAAGCTGAAGTTGGCACTGCTTTTTGCTGAACAGCTGCAGACTTCTTCCCAGTCAGTGTTTTCTCCTCACCTTTTGTGATTAATTTTCTTTCAGGTTCTCTGAATTTCTTATGGCTGGCACCCAGGCAGTGCACTTAGTAACAATTTACTGAAATTTACCCAAAGGACAAATTCATTGGCTCTCATTTCTGAGTTTCTGTTTTCACACTGGTGGAGCTGAAATTCAACTGTTGCTCAGTGTGCAGCTATCTTGGAAGTTAACACAAAATCTGTCATTTTAGTTAGTACGTAACTTTCATTTAAATTGCTTAAGGTCTTTTACTAAGGTGTAACCAGTTATTTCCATGAGGTTGTCATAGCTTTTATTGGCAGAGTTTGAGTAGCTAGGTGTATGATTAGAAACTGAGTAACATTGCTAGAGCAGTGGTGTACCTTTGTAGCTTGCCTTTCCTTTGATGGATGGGAAGTGAGACCTTGTGTTAAAAGAATTACAGGTTCTAGGTATTGTGTTATGAAGGCATTATTATCAACATCTGTATGCTTTTAATGACATTGCTTCATCATGGTATGGCTTTAGTGAAAGAAATGATCTGATGTTGTTAATCTTCTTTCCATTCATCACTGATGGGTTCGGTTCCGATCCCATGGAACCAAATCGGCCTTTTTACGAAGCTCACACCAGCCAAAAAAACTCTCAAGCTAAGTTTCTACCCAGAATGCCCTTCTCCCTGTTACCCCAGATCTTGTTTGCCGCCTAGCCGTAAAGCCGCGTTTCAGCCGAGCTCTCATCTAAGTAAAACTTTTTGATATTTGTGTGAAAAATGTTGGATAACTTCATATTTTATTAAGCGGATAGTATTTCTAGTGTCTTTTCTTCTGCTTAACCTTGTTATTTTCCCTCTGCCTGTTGTTACTGTAAGTTGGTATTGTCTCTCTTGTTTAACCTACTAGCTTTATCTTTTATTCAGGTGTTTCCCTTCTTTTCTCTACATACAGTGTATTGTTATATTTGTGACTTTTTGAACAGAGTTGACTTCATTATAGTTGGATTATACAGTTGGCCTGTGGTGTACTTGTCTATCAAGATGTCGGATAAGAAGGGTACTTCAGGTTTTAAGCATTGTACTTCATGTGAGGGCAAGTTACCTAACAGTGATTCTCATGATGACTATGTATACTGTTTGGGAGTGGCCCACCTTTTGGTGCAGCCTCTATGTGCCATTTGTCATAGTTTCAGTCAACCACTTTAATGAGCACAAAAATAAACTTATTCTGAAACGGTTACTCAAGTTTCCCTTCTCAGAGGCCGTTTCTGCGATGGAGATCTCAACCCCTCCTTCTAAGGACAAAAAGAGACCCTACTCTGTTCCTTCTTCACCACTGAGTGATCAGAGCAAGCCTGGGAAATCAAAGGTCCCAAAGTTATCTTTGGAGCATAAATCTGACTCTTCAGCTCCATCTTCTTCGGCTCCAACCTTCTCGAAATTTGCGATACCGGCACCTGTTTCTGCACTGGTTCTGCCTTCGGTACCGATCATAGACCGTAGTTCGCCTATTTCAACTTCGGCACCTGTGGTCACTTTGGCTCAGGGCACACCTTCTACTACGCCATTAGTTTCCATTTTGGAATCGACCGTTTCGGCTCCAAGTGCCACTTTGACGCCAAGCGTTGTACCAACCTCACTGGATTTGGCACCTTTACTTCTGGTCTCGAAATTAGAGACTTCAGTGCTGGCAGACCTTGCACCACGGACTCGATGCTCTCCTTCCTTAGATCTGTTTGTGGGCCAAGCGTATAGCCCCTTCCTCGAATGTCCTCACTCTCCATCCGGAGTATCCACTAAATCCACCAGGAGCCTCCTGGAACACGATATGGTGCATCTTGTAGACCAGTTGTTGTTAGCCAGGGGGATTCCCTCTTTCTCTAAGACCCATCCACCTGCAGGACGTGGGTTGTCTTATCCACGGACTCCATCTTACACTCCTTCTTTGATCATCTCGGTTCTGAACCCTTCTGCTCCAACATCCTTCTTGGAACTCATCACCTCGGCACCTGTGGTGCATCTCACTCCAGCTCCTTTGGTCTTCGGTTCCTGCTGAACCAGTCCTTCCTCAATCTGGGGATTGGGGGACAGGCACATTGGCCCAGGGTACGGAGCCACCTCTCTCCTTGGTTCCGTCCTCAGTGCCGATAGCCACATCTGTGCCGATCCTGCTTGAGGCTTCATTTGTGGGGGTGGGTTTGTCGGAGTGGGGTGTGACCCTGGTCCCGAGGTTGTCTTTCTCAGTTCCGGGCTCTCATCCCTCTTCGGGCGGGCCTGCGTTCCGCGAGATGAAGAGGGTTTTTGCTTCTAGCAGCACTCCTTTGATGTCAGAACCCCAGTTTTTACCACTGAGCTACAGCTGTCACAGACTACTGCCCCGGAACACCAAGCAGAAAAGCCACAGGGCACTCCTGTTCAGGGTACCCACTGTTCCGAATCCTCCTCAGAGATCCCCACTGAAGAGCCCCCTCAAAAGAAGACACGCAAGAGGAAGCACATGGACTCACCCAAGGAGTCCTTAATGGAAGACACGGATTATGATGATGGTGAAGGGTCCCCATGGTCACCTCCTGATGATGTCTCCTTCCGAGACATCCTGGAAATGTTAAAGCAGAGAGGTGACTGGAAGCCCTCCAACCCTTTGTCTGAGGAGTCCGTGTTCCTGCAGGCTTTTCACGCTCGGCCTTCTACCTCTTGGGTGACCCCGCCTTCCAATGAACTTGTCCAGCTCGTCATGCAGCACACTTGAAAAAACCCTGATTCCATTGAGGTGATCCCTTGGAGACCAGACATAATTCTTTTCCCTCCTGAGGAGAACCCGCATTGCCCCAAAAGGTTACCAGTTGATGCTATGGTAGTGGCGGCAGCTACAAAAAATGACTTGGCTGAGGAAAGTCCTGCTGTCCTCCCGCCCAACAGGGAATCCCGGGTGGTGGACTGACTTGGGAAGTGTGTCTTTGCTTCAGGGACCTTTGCTTTATTATCCCTGAATTATTTGGCACATTTTACGAGGCTCCAGAGGGACTTGATTTCTGAACTCTCTGGGACGCTCGTAGGACAGTTGTCAGACGAAGTCAGGGACAAAGTGGCCTCGCAGCTCTCGCAACCCAGGAATCAATATCCAACTCGTCCATGAAGTTGCTATCACATGCAACCGAAGGGACGGGTAGAGCAGCGGGTTTGGGCATTGTTTTGAGACGTCATGCCTGGATGCGCATTTGTGACCTCGCAGATCCCTTCAAGTCTTCCTTTCTGAATGCTCCCATCAAAGCTTCATCCCTTTTTGGCTACAAAGTGAAGGACACGCTAGCTAGGTGCGAGCAAGACGGAAAAACCCTGTCTGCCATAGCCCTACAGTTTTCCATCCCTCAATGTACCTTTTCCAAGAATCAGAAGAGTGGAAAAATGTGGCATAAGAAATCTCAGGGTCCTTTCCTTGCCGCACATTGCGATGATATTCCCAGAGGCAGAGGGAGTAACAATTCTGGAGGACGCCCTTATAGAGGCAGAGGGGGTCCTCGTAACCAAGGCTCCAGTGACTCTTTCTGTGGTCAGCCTTTTCAGTGCTCCTGAGGAGCAACCCAATTGCTTACCTCCGGAAGCAGTCAGGAGTAATTTCTCTCTGCACCAAGCTGCCTGGCAATCTATCACCCCCGATCGTTGGGTGCAGAGCATTATCACCAGAGGTTACACCATTCCCCTTTCTTCTCAGCCAAAATTTCCAAGAAGACTTCCTGACATTCCACCCAGTCAAAGGGAAGAAGCAGCTTCAGAAATTATAAAGCTGTCTCAAAAAAGAGTCATCCAACCAGTTCCACCAGAGCAGCGTGGATCCGGATTTTACTCAAGATTCTTTTTGGTGCCAAAAAAAAGACAGGGGACTGGAGACCCATTTTGGATCTCAGTAGCTTAAACAAGTCTGTCACCCAAACCAAATTCCGGATGGTCACAGTTCAGTCCATTCTCCCCTTTTTAAGAGAAGATGATTGGATGTGCTCTATAGACCTCCGGGATGCGTATTACCACATCAAGATGGACAAACGCTCCAGGAGTCTGCTTCGCTTCCGGTTAGGAGCCAGTCATTATCAATTCCATGCCCTGCTGTTCGGCCTCTCTACAGCCCCCAGAGTGTTCCTGAAATGCATGACAGTGGTAATATCTCACTTGAGACTAAAAGGATTTCGTCTTCTTCCATATCTGGACGACTGATTCCTTACCACCCCCACAAAGTATCTTCTGGTAACAGCACTGCATTATACTCTCTCTCTCAGGCAAAATTGTTGGGAATAACGATGCATTGGGAGAAATCAACCTTATCCCCACACAACAAATAGAGCTCATTGGAGTGTTCAATTCTCAGTCCTGTTTGGTATAACTTCCAATTCACAGACTCCGTTGATTGAGGATTCAACTCCAGGTGATATTCTCTCAAACTACAGTATCTGCAAGGGAAGTTCTTCAGGCCCTTGGTTCTATGGCAGCATCAATCCCAATAGTGCCTCTAGCAAAGCTACATATGCGGATTTTGCAATGGCTCCTTCTGTGTCAATGGTTCCCAAACTATCACCCCCTCGATTACCAGATTCGAATAACCAACTCCTGCAAATAGGACCTGCTTTGGTGGATGAGGCCAGGCGTAGATCTTTGGAGTAGTCCGTTTCAACCTCCTCAGCCCACAGCCATTGTGACCCTGAATGCTTCCCTGATTAGGTGGGGGGGGGGGCATTTCCAGGGAAAGACTGTACAAGGCACATGGTCCACCTGCATATGAATTTTCTGGAACTGAGAGCTGTGGTGTTAATGTTGCAGTCCTTCCATTCGGCTCTTCCTTCCGGGACAATTGCAATTCAATCAGACAGTATGTCAGTGGTCTTGTGTATCAACAAGCAAGGAGGAAGCAAATCCTATCCCCTATGTCGAGAAGCCATGATAATTTGGCAGAGGGTGCTAGCTTCCAGCTGCTTTCTTATAGCAATGCATATCCCAGGGAGCTCCAATGTGATTGCAGACAAACTGAGCAGATGCATCCTCATGCCTCACAAGTTGTCCCTCAACCCTGAGGTGGCGTCAGCAATCTTCAGCCACTGGGGCCAGTCCTGCTGCAATCTTTTTGCCTCCCCATCAAACAGCAAGTGCAGCAGATATGTTTCCCTATTTCCCCCAGAGGGGGAGTCACCAAGGGACACTCTGATCCACGATTGGCCCACGTGACTTCTTTACGCTTATCCTCCCATCCCTCTGATCCCACATTTTCTAAAGAAAGCTCTTCAGTTGAGATGCAAGGTGATCCTCATAGCCCCATTCTGGCCTCGACCAGTTTGGTTCCCCTTCCTTCGGCCTCACCTAGTATACCCGCCGTGGATTCTGGACCCTCTACCAGATCTGATTACTCACCTCCAAGGGTTGAGTCACCCAAATCTGTCCAGTCTCAAGCTGACAGCTTGGTTTCTCCACTTCCACTAGTAGCCAGGAAACTAATCTCTCCTCACCTGTTTGAGACATCATTCTGGCCTCTCACAAACCATCCACCAGAAGACTATATCAGGATAAATGGAAAAGATTCTCCATCTGGTCCAAGGATAACATGCTAGACCCGTATTTGGCTCCAGTTACTGCAGTGCTTCAATACTTTTTTGATAATGGAGCCTCTGCCTCTACCGTATGAGTACATCTGGTGGCAATTTCCACAGTGGTATAGATTGCACCCCTCTTATCTCTCTACTCATTTGCAAGGCTTTTCTCAAGGGGACTTCTCATTTTAGGCCTCCTGTCAGACAGCCCATGGAACCATGGAACCTCGATCTAGTCCTTCATTCTTTGACTCAGAAACCTTTTGAACCTGCTGTGAAGTGTGACCTAAAGTTTTTGTCTTGGAAATCCTTGTTCTTGGTAGCCATCACGTCCACCAGAAGAGTCTCAGAGCTGCAGGCATTGTGCATCAAGAGGCCCTATCTGGTCTTTCATAAAGACAGGGTATCACTTTGGACGAATCCATCCTTTCTTCCCAAAGTTGTTTCTGATTTCTCCATAAACCAGACCATTGCCGTACCAGAGTTCTTTCTGAATTTTGCTAATAGAAGAGAGTATTGCCTTCACTCTTTAGACGTACATAGACAATTGAGATTTTTTCTAGACAGGACCAAACCTATCCGTAAATCTGAACAGCTTTTCATCTCCTTTTCTGGGCCCAGAATGGGAGAGGCTGTTTTCAAGGATACATTATCAAAATGGCTAAGGGACTGCATATGTTTCATCTATTCCCTCAGTAATGAACCTATGCCAAAAGTTAAAGCTCACTCCACTAGATCTATGGCAACATCTGTAGCTTTCCATTCCAGGGCTTCCATGGATGACATATGTGCAGCAGCTACTTGGGCTACGCCTCATACCTTTTATCAGTCATAACAAATTGGACTTGGTCTCCAGAGAGAGAGCTGCCTTTGGCTCAGTGGTACTCAGGAATGTTCTTCCATAAGGGTCGCCCATGGACCTCAAGATAGCGTGGGATTCTGTCCCTTCAGTGATGAATGGAAAGAAGATTAACAACATCAGATAAAGAAGTTATGTCTTACCATAACATTCCATCTGTGTTGTTCATCTTATTTCATTGATCACTTCCCACCCTCCTTCCCCCTCCAAAGGCTCCTGGAGGATGCTTTGGGTCCAAGTGTTGTCCTAGGGTATTTGCGCAGAAGTGGCCTCGGCTTTACTTCTTTATCTCTAGCAAACTCGATCTGAGGTAACAGGGAAAAAGGCATTCTGGGTAGAAACTTAACTCAAGAGTTTTTGGTTGGCGCGAGCTTGGTAAGAAGGCCGACTCAGTTCCGAGGGCTCGGAACCAAACCCATCAGTGATGAATGAAAGAAGATGAACAACACAGATGGAATGTTATGGTAAGACATAACTTCTTTGTTCTGGGGATGCCAAGTGATACAAATGGTATGTAGGTTCATAGGTGTTTACTATGCTAACGACCACAAGGGCCTTTTTAAGCCTAGCCATGCATCCCAATTTTCTGTCAAGTTCTGGTACCCTTGATAAGTGTAAGCAGGGGCTGGGAGGTGAAACATTTACAAGCAGGTGCCTGGGATATGAACCATTTATAGGCTGCCTGTGTCCATTAGAGACATAGCTGCCAAATAAGGAATGAATTTCCTGTTCCTCATCCAGTTGTCCAAGTTTGTCCAAGTTACCCTTTTATTGGGTTAGGGAGGAACTCTGTTTCACATGGATGGTGAGTCTGTTTCAGAGAAGGGGTAGTCTCTGGGATACATACCTGTTCCACCAGCAGGTCCTTTTTATATTACAGGCAAGGTGTAAGTCTTTAGAATGGATAATTCTGGTGCTGTTTGTTTTGCAGGTATGCAGGAGGTCCATCAGAGTGGGGTCTAGCAATGCCTTGTATGTCAGGCATAGATTTCCCCTCAACAGTCTGTATGAGACAGAATACAGGGATACAGTATTGAGGCAGTCTGCACAGAACATGTTACTTACACCCTGTATTCTTTTAATGAGGAGCGCTTGTGGAAGTTCCATTTGTTGGATATGCCTCGTTAGGTATATACCAAAGGGGGCATTGTACTCAGTGATAGGTCTGATGAATGCTAAATAAAGTGGAACAACATTGACTTCCTTGGACCTAGATGCCATACCTTTGTCTATAAGTTGCACAGTGTAGAATGATTTCCTCACTACTGTAGACGCGTGATAGTCAAAGGCTAGATTATTATGTGTGTGTGTCTTCAAGTCCCTGACTACTGGGTCACTTCTTAGGAGTGTGTTGTCAATATGATAATTACCATGGGCGGATGACTTCCCGAAGGATACTGTTATGCAGTTATTGGCATTTAGTTTTAGTCCATTGCTTTGGCACTAGTTGTTTGTCTGTGTCAGCCCTTCCTGGAGAACATTTGTGTTGGTGGGCAATTCAGTGACATCTCTTAATTTGCAATCATCTGCAAATTTAGTCAGTCAGAGGCCATTGATGTTGCCCTTGACTTCAGAGAAGTAACTGCCAAAAAGGAGCAGTCCCAATACTGATCGCTGGGGACTGCACTTGTGACTGGTCTCTTTGTACAGGTGGACTCCCAATTCTAATTTCCTGGGTCCTGTCAGTAAGCCAGCTAGCTACCCACTACGTTACATAAGGGTTTATACCTAGCCTCTTACGTTTGTCAACAATGCACAAGTGGGGGATTGTGTCAAATAAGCTTCTTCTCTTGTCATAGCCTTGTCAATGGTTTTGATCCATCATCCTCTGGGCTATGGGGCCAACACTTTTCTGCTGCTCCACACTGCTCAACATAGTAGAGGTTACAAAATGCTGAATTTCACCACTTTTATTAATGCTGAACACCAATAACAAACAAGACCACGGTTTCTCCACCAGTGCAGGCTTGTCAGTGCAAAATGTCATGTATGTATATATCAAAAGGTGTGTGTGTGTGTGTGTGTGTGTGTGTGTGTGTGTGTGTGTGTGTGTAATACATAATTTCTGATGCTATTAGCATGTGGCTTAGCATTGTTGCCTGGTAGGCTACCTTAAAAGTCTTAATGTTTATACATTGCTTCTGCTAAACTACACACAGAGTAAATAATGTTGTACTCTTTGTGGTGTTAATGGTATCAGACACTTTTTTGGTAGGGTTGATAGAGCAGGAGGGCAGGTAGGGATTTGATGTACCTTTTTTGCCATTATTGTTTTCCATTATTCTTAAAATTATGCCTGTGCCTCACAGACCTTTTTCCTCATTTCCAGATTGAGCGGAGCAGGAAACAAAGCTTGCACAACATGTGGGTCACAGATATGGTGTGTCTTTATAACCTCCACCTTCTGGCTGTATCTTCAACTGATAGGGATGTTGGTAAATATATATGTCTTGGAGGAAGTCAAAATAATGGACATTACATTTTACTGGAGTTACCCATTGCAGTCATTCTGCTCTTATTTTGTGTCATCCTTGTTTAACAGAATTCTTTGACGTCAGTGCTAACAAGTGTGACAGATCATTTTCTCTCTGTGGGCTGAAGAATTGTATTTTAGCAATGGACTATTGGTAAGTTAAAGTAGAAAAAAAAATGTCTGACAGCCGATAGAGTAGATTTGATGTGTATGCACATAGTACAGTATATTCTAATAATACGCTACTTAAATACATTTAATTTGAAGTTGATGAGATGGCAATTATGTTTATGTGTCAGCGTACACAAACCCACACACACATATACATATACATATACATATATATATATATATATATATATATATATATATATATATTTTTTTTTTTTTATTTAACCAGTGAACATTTTTTTCTCCTAAGTAGTACTATGTCAACATTTTCAGTAGATGTGTTATACACTGATTATCAGGATGGCATTCTGATGCTTAGCAGTAGCTCACATTTGGGAATGAGCATGGATTTGCTGAACTGTTACTTGAAGGAAGGATCCATGCATCCACTGGATCTGATGTCATTTTCATTCATTCCTCAAAGAATGGGTCTCGGATCCGACCTCAGATATGACTTGGATGCTTTTCTCTAGATTCTTGGACCTGACTCACGACCTCCTCCTATTACCTATAATGCCCCTAACTACTGCATTACCTTAGATCTCATTTGCTGCTCTAATGATTCGGACAGGATTACATTCTCTTGAGCTTGGGGCCTTTCATGAGTAAAAAATAAATTTTGTCTTTTATTTTCTACTATATAACTTCTGATATTTATTCCTTCCTCTCTTTACTCATATGTTGTTAACTTTTTATTCTTCTCCTTTTTTTCTCTACCTGTTGTCAGGGTATTTGTTTTACCATAGTTGGTATATCCTCCTCTTCCTTTTACCTTACTCTCTAATATAACTTGTTTACAATTGTTGGTAAAGTCCTTTTCTGCTTCTCTTCACTTTCTCTTTACTAAAAAAAAAAAAAAATTGTATGTATGTGTATATATATATATATATATATATATATATATATATATATATATATATACATACATATATATATATATATATATATATATATATATATATATACATATATACATATATATATATATATACATATATATATATATATATATATATATATAATATAGGAGTTATCTTAAAAGCCTACTGGTTTTAAGAAGTACAGTTCCTGTGGGCATAGGATTCCCAATTCTGATGTCCACAGTGAATGAATTTATTGCTTATGCCCCACTCATCTTTGCCAGGTTCAGTTTTAGGGCCATTAGTGACAGGCACAATAAATTCTAAAGAGCCTTCTTCCTGCTTCAGCATCTTCTCCAGCTTCTGCTGCAGGGGCTAAAACCTCCTTGAGAAAGTCAAAGCCTACAGAGTCCAAGGAGCATAGGAAGCACTCTCCTGCTTGGTCTCCCAGGACTGCATCAACATCAGAGCCTCCAGTGAAACTTCCGAAGCACACGGATCAGACACCTCTGGATCTGACCCTTCAGTAACTAAGTCTCCTTCTCTCTGGACCTAGTGTCTCCAAGGCTCAGCTCCCCCTTTTTGCAGGAGACTCCAAGAAAACCATCTCGACTTCCCTCCATTTCTTCTTCGATCATGTCCTCCTGAAGTCTTTCCAGATCATATGTGGACAGGATGATGAGAAGATTTCCCAGAGCCTAGATCCAGATGGGGGTTTTACCATCTCCTTCTCCCATCGGATCCATGAGCCTTCAACCTTCTTCAAATCCTATCATCTGTCCTTCTCCAATCTGACTACTCGGAGATTTTCAGAGCCATCACTTCCCCTTGGAGCCTCAGCGCTAGAAAGCTTGGGTTCATCTCCCTCTTCAGAGTAGAGATCTGGGAGGGCTGGAGAATCAGCTGAGCCAAGACCTTCAGCTCCAGTGAGATTGGTTTCTGCTTCTCCTGGTCTGTCTCCCTTCAAGGTAGTGGAGGGGGCTTTTTCCCATCCATGGGCTTCTTTGACTCTAACATCCTGGGATCCTATCCCCGTTTCTTCATTGGACTTCAGTTCTAAACCTTGTCATCCTACTCCACAGGGACAGCCAGCCAGTTGAGCTTCCAGGCAGTTCCTACTCAGGAGCTTCCCATTTCTTCTGATACCACTCCAGAGCATCCCATTGAAAAGGTTCCTTGGAAAAGATTGTGTAAGAGGAGGTACTTAGATTTCCCCTAAGGAATCTTTAACCGAAAACACTGATTTTGATGAGGGGTAAGGGTCCCCATGTCACCACTACAGGATGTCTCCTTTGGAGACATTTTAGAGATTCTGCACCAGAAAGGTGGTTAGCCCTCCCAAAGCTCTTCCCAAGAGGAGTTGGTGTTCCTGGAAGCCTTTGCGTCTGACCCATCTACATCTTGGGTTATTCCCCCCCCCCCCGGTAGATGACTTTATAGAACTTGTCTCCCACTGAGCTTGGAAGGAACTGGACATCGTAGACCCTATCCACTGTTGACCAGACAAGATCCTTGGAACCCCTAAAGACAGACTGTTTTGGTGTAAGGGAATCCCTGTAGATGCTATGGCTGTTGTGGCAGCCACCAAAAAAGAACTGGCTGAGCAGTGTTCCACTGTCCATTCTCCTAATAGAGAGTCCAGGGAGTTGGACAGATATGGAAAGCACGTTTACACTTCAGCGACCTTTGCCTTGCGGTTGCTTACCTACTTGGCATAGTTTATTAGGTTACAGAGGAACTTGATAAACGAACTCTGTAAGACTACCTCATGTTCATTTCGACAAAGGAAGAGAAAATTTATTCCCCCTCAACTGGCCACCCTACAGTCTATGTCGAAGGCATCCATGAGGTTAATTTCTCACCTTTTTCCAGGAATAAATGTGGGGGTAAGAAAATTTGGTTCCTGAAATCTCAAGGAACTTTTCAAGATTCACATGGGGCTTTTTGCCCCAGAGGTAGAGGGGGAAATAATAATGGAAGACACCATCCTCACAGTAGAGGGGGTCCATAAAAGAAAGGGTCCCAAGACTCTTTCAAGGACAGACCCTTTCAGCGCTCCTGAAAGTTTGCCCGACTATTCTTTTCTAGAGGCAGTCGGGAGGCACTTACCCTTGTACCTAAATGCCTGAACAGCTATCACAAAAGCTTCTTGGGTGCAAAGGATTATATCCAGATGATATTTCATTCCCTTTTTAAAACATCCTTCACAAAAGAGACGTCTCTCTGATGTTCCACCCAGTCAGAGGGAGTTGGCAGCTTTAGAAATTCAGAAGCTGCTAGAAAAAAGTCATCCAAGAGGTCCCACCACACCAATCAGGATTCGGAATTAACTCAAGGTTCTTTGTAGTACCAAAGCAAACAGGGGCCTGAGACCTATTTTAGATCTTAGTCATCAAAATCAGTTTGTGAAGAACTCCCAAGTTCCGGAAGGTCACAGTTCAGTCCATTCTCTCTCTTCTACAGAAGGACAACTGGATGTGCTCCATAGATCTTCAAGACACGTACTATCACATCAGAATAAACAGATGCTCTTGCAGATACTTGCGCTTTCCATTGGGAGCCAGTCATTACCAGTTCAGAACCCTGCCCTTTGGTCTCACCACAGCCCCCAGGGTGTTCACCAAATGCATGGCAGTGGTAGCAGCTCATCTCAAAATATACGGATTCAGAGGGTTTCCTTATATGGTCGAGTGGCTTCTCACCGCACCAACCAGGCATATCCTAGAAAAAGCCAGAGATTGCTTACTCTAATTGTGTCAGCTTCTGGAGATCACAGTCAATCTTCCCAAGTCCCATCTTCAGCCAGTCTTGGAGTTTATAGGGGCTGTCCTAGACACAGTCAGTCGGCTTGCTCTTTTGCCACAAAGCAGAATTTTTACCTTGAGATTGCATGTCAGACAAATTCTCTGTCACCCCTGTCCTCCAGCAAAATTGGTTCTTCAAGCTTGAGCTTCAATGGCTGCAGCGATTACCTTGATACCTATCACTTATCTTCACATGTGAATTCTGCAGTGGCTCTAGCAGTGGTCCATTCTCCAGCAACCTTTGAAACATCCTATAAAACTATCATGAGTCTGCAGAGACTTTGTACTTTGGTGGATTCAGTCTGATGAAGTTTTTCGGGGATGTCCCTTTATTCTTCCTCCCTCAAAGGCTACATTGACCACAGATGCCTCCCTATTGGGGTGGAGGTGGCATTTCCTGGGACATACTGTTCAAGGACATGGTCCCCAGAAGAGAACAAATGGCATATAAACATCTTAGAGATGAGAGTGGTCCTCTTAGCATTGCAGGCCCTTCAGAACTCTCTTCCTTTGGGAACAGTTGCTATCCAAACAGACAACATGTCATTGGTATGGTACTTCAACAAACAAGGGAGAAACAGATCTTATTCTCTTTGCCAAGAAGCAGTAAGAGTCTGGCAGTGGGCAGTCTCCTCTAACCACTTTCTTGTAACAGTGCACATACCTGGGAAATTCAATGCTTTGGGCAACAAGCTTAACAAGACTATCCCGATGCCTCATGAGCGGTCTGTCAGTCATGCAGTGGTGAAAATGATCTTTCACCATTAGGGTTAACCTTGCTGTGATCTGTTTGCTTCTCCCCACAACAAGAAGTGCAGCAGGTTCTTTGCCATAATTCCCCTCAGGGGGAGTCACTGTTAGATGGTGTAGTCTATGCTTGGCCCTCCAGTCTCCTGTATACTTATCCTCCCCTGCCCCTAATCCCCATTTTTTTTTTCAGAAAACACTCCATATGAAGAGCAAGATGATCCTTATTGCTCCTTTTGGCCTTGGCAAGTTTGGTTCCCCTTCCTGTGTTCTCACTGAATATGTCCCCTTTGAACACTGGATCCTTTTCCAGATCTTCAGTCACATTTATCAAGGATGACTTACCCAGACTTTCCTGGCCTCAGATTGACCAGATTGTTTCTCTACTTCCAAGGATGGCTAGACAGTCCAGGCTTTCCTCTCCTGTTTGCCAGATCTTATTTTCATCCCAGAAACCTTCTACGAGGAAGATATATAAAAGTAAATGGAAGAGATTTTCCCTTTGAGCACAACATAGAGAGTTGGATCCTTTCACCACTCCAATTCCTACTGTTTTAGATTTTCTTGCTTCGATTTTTCAGTGTGGTGCCAGTTTCACCACCATCAAAGTCCAACTAACAGCCGTCTCTAACTACCACATAGGAGATAATGCTTCCCCTTTAGCTTCATCCAAGTTATAAAGCATTCATTAAAGGTACCTTTTTGCTTAGACCTCTGGTAAAGGATCCTACTCTACCTTTGGATCTTACTATTGTATTACAGAGCTTGGTCCAATCTCCCTTTGAGCCCTCGGTTAAGTCAGATCTCAAATTTCTTTCTTGGAAAACAGTCTTTCTTGTGGCTTTTACTTCTGTGAGGTAAGTTTATGAACTCCAGGCACTCTCTTCAAAGCAGTTTTATTTGATTTTTCATAATCATCGAGTTAGCTTACGTACTAACCCATCCTTTCTACCCAAAATTCTCTCTAAAACAAACATCAACCAAGTTATCAATTTACTGTTCTTTCCAAATTTGGACAATGAATTAGAATACATGCTTCATTTATCAGATAGGCAGCTTTGTTTTTATCTTCATATGACAAATGAATTTAGAAAAACTGACCAACATTTGGTTTCCTTTACCAGTAACAAATTGGGAAAATCAGTGTCCAAAGTTACCTTTGCCAAATGGATAAGAAACTGTATTTCCTATATTTGCTGTTTAAGAGATTTATCCTTGTCAAGACCTCCGAAAACACATTCAGCTAGATCTATGGCTACGTCATCGGCTTTCTGGGCCAGAGCTTCCATTGATGATATTTGTGTAGCTGCTACTTGGCCTAATGCTCATACCTTTATTGCTTATTACAAGTTGGATATAATTTCCATAAACTGGGCTGCATTTGGTTCTGAGGTTCTCCGGTGCCATCCTTCCATGAGGCTACCCAAGGTTACTGTAACAGGGGAATCTGTCCCATTCATTGAGGAATGAATGAAAATGACGACATCAGATATTAAAACTATGTACTCACCATAACTATACATCTGTGTTGTATATGTTGTATATTTTCAGTCTCCCCCCTTCTAGCTATCTGTGCCTTTGGGAGTGACCTGAAGTTTTTGTTAGAAACCATAGAACCTGTTTGAGCCCCTGTTCTGTTCCTATACTGTTTTCTTTCTTATTATAATTTATATTCTAGGCTGGTATATAGTAACAGCAAACTCAGTCTGAGGTAATGCAATAGTTAGGGGCATTATGGGTAAAGGGAGGAGCTCAAGAGTTGGATCCAAGAATCTAGAGAAAAGCAGCCGAGTCGAATCCAAGGTTGGATCCAAGACCCATTCGTTGAGGAAGAATGAAAATGGACAACACAGATGCATAGTTATAATGTGCACATAACTTTAAATCTGATGTTGGTTTTTATTCATTCCTTAATGGATGGGTTTGTATTCACTCAGCAGTTACACTAGCTCGTGGCCACCAACAAACTCTCAAGCTCCTTGCCTACCCATAATGCACTATGCCTAACATCTCTCAGATCTCGTTTGCCACTCTCGCATCTAGACATGATCACCTTTGCTCTTGAGCTTTTCGATAGAAATAAGTGAAATTTTGTAAGCTTTTTTCTTCTAACAGTTTAAGATAGCTACTTCTATCGCAAAAAGATTTATTCTGTTTCTCCAATCTCAATTTTATTTACCTTTCTACTTCTTTTACATTTCTTAGTGTAGTCTCTACTGCCATTGTTGTTAGGCTTTTCCTACCCTGTTTCTTTTCTTTATTGCTAAGTTTTCTTAAAAAAAATCTGCTTTAGCCTTTTCTCACTGGTTTCTCAGTATTTAGTAGTATTGTTTGGCTATTTTAGGTTAAAATCTTTTGAGTATCATTTTGACATCTGGTATATTACATGAAATGATGTCTGATATAAAATGTGGGCACAAAATGCCCTTTTCAGTTGCTCACTCTTTATGTGCAGACTGTTTAGGGTTCGAATATCTAGACCAGGAATGCGACATTTGCAGCGGGTTCAACCCCAGGGCTTTAACGGAAAGATAGAATAAATTAATCTTGAAGGGGCTATTACAAACTACTTTTTTTCAGGCCATATCTGGAGTTCAGTCTCCAAAAACTAGAACCAAGGACCCTTCAAAAAGGTCCAGATCTTCTGACTCAACTACTTCTACTTCGTCTGAGCCAAGGAAAAAGAAGTCAAAATCAGATCCAATGTTTTTTGGGATCCGATAAAATATGTGGCTAGTCCTACCTCCAGTCTGACAAGATGTACCCCTGATCCACAGTCCCCATATCCTAAACCATTGCCATGTAGTGTGCATTCGCCCAGCATGGATCTGGCACCATCCAGAGTGCCCTTCCCTTTTTTGGAGCAGCATTCTAAATCTCCTTCAGTGGAGTCCTCTTGTTCCTCCAGAAGACTCACAGAGGCAGATGTAGAAAGGTTGATGAGATTCTTCACAGAGTAATTTCAAAAGAGAGTCCTCTCCTTTTCTGACCCAACCTTTGGTGTTAGAGTCCTCGGATCCGAACATTCTGGGTCCTTCTGGGTCAGATCCAAAGAGAACATTGTCTTTGAATCCAACTGTTACTCTGAGTGCACCTGCCCAAACATCTTTGAATCCAGATGACTCTCGGAGCCGAAGCTTTCAGGTCGGATCAGAGGAGATAGTATTGACTCCGAGGGTTTCAGAGCCATCTGTTCCTTTCAGTGTTTGGCATTGGACAACTCGGCTCCATCTTCTGCCTTGGGTGGACAGGTGTCAGAGTGGAGGGAAGTGGCGGGCCAGAAACTCACTTTCTCATCTCCATTTACTTCCTTCTCTCATGAGCGATCTGCTTTTGAGGCTGTGAAGGGGGTTTTCTCTGCTTCAGCAGGTCAGATTGGTCTTTCCCCCTTAGATCCACCCTCAGTATTTCAGCTGACTTTGCACCATGATCCTCAGCATTCTACTCCAAGGGGACAGACAGCCCAAAGCTTCCGGACCACCCAGCCAGGTATTGTCATCTCTTCTACTTCTCTGGATTTTCTGATTCTGGACTGGCCTATCTTCCTCCTGGTTTACTCTGCTGCTGATGAATTTATTGATTTTGTTTCTAAGCAAGCTTGGAAGGAATCTGATACAGTTGAGCTGATCCCCAAGAGACAAGACAGGATTCTGGCTCCACCAGTAGGAAGAGAACATTGGAGTAAGGGACTACCATTTGATGTATTGGTCATGGTTGCAGCTACAAAGGAAGAACTCATAGAACAGAGTTCCACTCTCCATCCCCTTAATAGAGAATCTAGGGCACTGGACAAATTTGAGAAGCGAGTTTATGCTTCAGTAACATTTGCTCTCCAATCGCTGAACTACTTGGCACACGTCACGAGAATTCAAAGGGTCTTGATTAAGGAACTTTCAAACTCCTGTTCAGGGACCACTGCTAGAGAGACTCAAACTTCTGTAGCTTCACATCTAGCTATCCTTCAATCTATTGCAAATTCATCCATGAGGCTCATCTTGCATGCTGCAGAAGGTGCCTCTAGGGCCACGGGTTCAGGTAATTCCATCAGGAGGTATGCTTGAATGCATCTGTCTGATTTTGTGGAGCCCTTCATGTCATCTTTTGTCAATGCTCTCTTTGACAGCTTTTCTTTATTTGGCCCCACAGAAAAACACACACTCTCTAGATGTGAGAAAGGTGGCAAGACCCTCTCTGCAGTGTATGTATGTTTTTCAATCCCTCAATGAACCTTTTCCAGGAATCAACAGGGAGGTTGAAAGATGTGGTTCAGAAAGTCTCAGGGTCGGGTCCTTTCCAGGACACACACAGAGGTAGTTCTCCATGCGGCAGAGGGGGAGAACAATAATGGCAGAAGATGCCCCTGTGACAGAGGAAGTCCACAAAGCCAAGGGTCTAGAGAAGCATTTTCTGACAGACCCTTTCAGCGCTCCCAATTGTCTTCATTTGGAGGCAGTCAGAGGTCTTTATCTCTGCACCGGGAAGCCTGGCTAAACATAACAAAGGATACTTGGGTGCAAAGAATCAATGTGAGAGTGTTCGATCTCGCCGTTTGTTCTTACACCTGGGTTCGGAGCCGATCCTCGGCTCCGTGTCGGCCGCTTGCAAGCTCTGCATCGAGAAGAAGGTCGAGACTAACCTAACTCCCACAATCCCCCTCTGCCTTTACCCCAGATCTAGTTTGCCGCTGCAGCGTTCGCATCACTTGATCGAGCTCGAGCACCTAAAGCTAAGATTTAAAGATTTTTTCTTGTATTCTTGAGAATTATATTTTTCTATATCATTCTTTGTTGACTGTGTCTCTGTGTGATACTGTCTTGAGGATTTTCTCGGTACCAGTTAAAGTTGTTTAACTTGTTTAGAGTTTCCCTCGGGGCCTATCCCACCCTTTACAGGAGTTGACTACCGGATTAGACTTTTCTTACTGGATTTGACAATTTTATCGGATTTGACTTCATAACTGGACTTGACCTTTTCTTGTTACTATCCCTATTGTTAGCTTTACTAAAATGTCTGAGAAAGCTAAATCGGGGTTTAAACGTTGCCAATGTGGGCAAAAGATGTCAGTTACTGACAATCATAGTTCCTGCGTCTACTGTCTTGGCCCTCTCCATCTGCAAGAAGACTGTTCAATTTGTCATTCTTTCAGTGGGAGGGTCATGACAGATAGGCGCAGGAAACTCATGGATAGGGGTTTGTTAAAACCTACTTTTCAAGAGGCTCTGGATGCTTCAGACCAGGCATCCAAATCCTCGAAGGAATCGAAGACGTCGGAGCCCAAGTCATCGGCTCCGAGCTCTTCAGCTAAGGTTTGATCACCGGTTCCACAGACTTCGGGACCGAGTGTTCAACTGTTGTCAGTTTCCGAGCCTCGAGTCTTGGAACCGGTGACGGAGCTCCCTCCCCCGACACTGTTGAGGTCGGCTCCGTCTTCGATTCCTTCGACCCGTTCTTCCAGACCCCTCTCCGACACCGATGTAGACCGCGTGGTGCAGAAGTTAATGGAGAATACGGCCTTATCCAAACTCATCTCGGTCTCCTCTCAATTGGTGTCGAGACTTGAAGGCCTTCCATTATCTCCATCTGTTCCTCCTCCAAGACCTGTCCTGTCTTTGGAGCCGGAAGAAGCTGATCTGCTGATTGTGGAGCCCTCGGTGCCAGAACCATCCTTTTCTCGGTCGGCTCTGTTCACCTCGACTCCGTCGGATCCGGTACCGGAGTCTCGGAGCCTAAGATCCATCCTTGGTTCCGGGACCGAGAGTCGGACCGATGTTTCGGTTCCGACGCTCCCTCTCGGGGCCTCGGCTCGGATCGACTCGGTTCCGTCCTCGGGGTCGATGCCTTCGGTGCCTGTTTCGGGGATTCTTCCCATTTCTTCGGAACCGGGAGATACCTCGACTCGGGACCCGGGAGCCTTCGACCTCATGAGGAAGGTGTTGTCTACCCAGACAACCACATCAGTAGAAGCAGCCTCTCCTCCCCATAAAGGACCATTATCCTCCTCTGCACCCACGGCTACATCTAAGCGTCGAGCACCTGTGTCTCAGCCGCCCCTGGAGGGTGCCCCCTCTTCCTCGGAGGCTTCTTCGGATGCTCCCCCCGAAGAAGTCCCTAGGAAAAGATTGTGTAAGAGGAGACACTTAGATTCTCCACAAGAATCATTGACATCGGACACTGACTTGGATGAGTCAGAAGGGTCCCCAAAGTCACCTTCAGAGGATGTCTCTTTTTCTGACATCTTGGAGATTCTAAAGCAGAGAGGTGATCGGCAATCCCTCCCCCCTTCTGAGGATGAGTCAGTCTTGCTGAAGGCATTTGGTGCTCGCCCTTCCTCCTCCTGGGTCACTCCGCCCTTCGATGAGTTAATGGAGCTGATTGCTCGAAGGGCGTGGGAGACACCTGACACGGTGGAACCAGTCCCTAGAAAGCCTAATAAGTATATTACTGCACCCCAAAACAAGGCTTAACTCACAAAGGGAGTTCCAGTGGACGCTATGGTGGTGGCAGCGGCCACGAAAAAGGAGATGTCGGAATCTTCCTCATCTGTCCATCCGCCTAACAAAGATTCTAGGACTATGGACAGGTACGGGAAGCGCATTTTTAGTTCAGCGGCTTTTTCTATGCGATCCCTGAACTATTTGACCTACTTTACACGACTACAGAGGGATCTAATTAAAGAGTTGGGAGATACCCTCCAGGGTACTACAGATGCTGCTGTTTCAGAGAAAGTTACAGCACATCTCAATACCCTTACATCCATTGTTAACTCGTCCATGAGGCTGATCTCATACGCAGCCGAAGGATCGAGTAGGGCAGCAGCTTCAGCGATTGCTCTTCGTAGACAATCCTGGATGCGCTTATGTTCATTTGCGGAAGCCTTCAAGTCTTCCTTTACTAACGCCCATTTGACGGTGCCACTCTCTTTGGCCCCAAAGTAAAGGAGACCCTTACCCGGTGTGAACAGGAGGGAAAGACTCTGTCTGCTGTCGGAGTCTGTTTTTCCACCCCATCCAGACCGTACCCCAAAGGGCAACGCGGTGGAAAAATGTGGTTTCAAAAACCCCAAGGATCTTTCCCAGGCACACAGGGTGATGCCCCCTCTAGAGGCAGAGGAGGGGGCAGAGGTGGAAGACGCCGCCCCGGCGGCAGAGGGGGTCCGCAAAACCAAGGTGACAGGGATACACCCCCTGGAAAACCTTTCCAGCACTCCTGAGAGGAGGCCCGACTGTCCTGCTCTGGAGGCAGTCGAGGGTCGCTTAGCTTTATACCCTCAGGCCTGGCAAAATCTTACATCAGACAACTGGGTAAAAAGCGTTGTTACCAGAGGCTACAGAATACCCTTCCTACTGCCCCCCATTCCAATGAAAAGACTCCCAGATGTACCACCCCATCTGCGAGATCCTGCAGCTATAGAAATTTCAAAGCTGCTAGAAAAGAGTCATCCAACCAGTCCCAGCAGACCAAAGAGGATTCGGAACTTACTCAAGGTTCTTTTTAGTTCCAAAGAAGACAGGGGACTGGAGGCCGATTCTGGACCTAAGCAACCTCAATACCTTCGTCAAGAAAGAAAAGTTCCGAATGGTCACGCTTCAATCGATCCTTCCATTTTTACAGAAGGACGACTGGATGTGCTCAATAGATCTAAAGGACGCGTACTACCACATCAAAATGGCCAGGGCGTCCAGGGATCACTTGCGCTTCTGGCTGGGAGCCAGCCACTTTCAGTTTCGAGCCCTGCCCTTTGGTCTGACCTCAGCCCCCAGGGTTTTCACCAAATGCATGGCAGTGGTGGCGTCTCACCTGAGACGCCTGGGATTCCAGGTGTTTCCGTATCTGGACGACTGGCTCCTATCTGCCACCACCCAGCGTCAACTGATACAGGCCAGGGATTACACACTACAGCTTTGTGTTCACCTCGGAATTTCCGTAAATTTCGAGAAATCTTCACTACAGCCATCACAGCATATCTTATTCATAGGAGCAGAATTGGATACGCATCATTTAATTCTAAGACTTCCTCCAAAAAGGATAGCCTCACTACAAAGCCATATATCTCTTCTTCTGTCATCCAGAAAATCCCCAGCAAAACTGGTTCTGAAGGTTTTGGGTCTCATGGCAGCTTCCCTCATTGCGATACCATTGGGAAGACTGCACATGAGAGTTCTGCAATGGCTACTGTTTGCACAATGGTCGTTCCAACAACTTCCTCTGACACACAAAATTCTGATTACGAACACATGCAAATCACACCTAGCCTGGTGGCTTCAAACTTGCAACCTTTCCAGCGGAAGACCTTTTGTGCTACCCACACCGACAGCTACGGTGACCACGGATGCTTCCCTGATAGGGTGGGGGGGCATCTTTCAGGGAAAGACAGTCCAAGGCGAATGGACCGAGTTAGAGTACAATCTGCACATCAATGTTCTAGAGTTGAGGGCAGTGTTTCTAGCGTTGCAACACTTTGCTCCCCTTCTTCCTCTAGGAACTATTGCAGTACAGACGGACAACATGTCCGTAGTCTGGTACATAAACAAGCAAGGGGGAACCAAGTCTTATCAACTATGCAGAGAGGCCATGAGAATCTGGCAATGGGCGGAGTCCACAGGTCGCTTTCTGATCGCAACGCATATCCCGGGGTCATCCAACGTCATAGCCGACAGGCTGAGCAGAGCAATCCTGTTGCCTCACGAGTGGTCCCTCAAACAGTCAGTTGCGAAGAGAATTTTTCGCAAGTGGGGCCAGCCTTCCTGCGATCTTTTCGCGTCTCCAATGAACGCCAAATGCAGGAGCTACTTTGCCCTATTACCCTCCAGGGAAGTCCCCAGGGACGCTGGTTCACGATTGGCCCCCGGGTCTCCTGTACGCTTTTCCTCCCTTTCCCCTGATTGCAAAGTTTCTGCAGAAAGCCAACAACTTGCAAAGGATGATAATCCTCATTGCCCCATTCTGGCCTCGTCAAATTTGGTTCCCCTTTCTTCTGGCACATCGCATTCGGGGACCCTGGATGCTGGACCTGGAACCAGATCTACTGACCCACTCGTCAGGGGCTCCCCACCCCTCGCTCTTGTCACTCCACCTAGCAGCTTGGCTGCTCCGCTTCCCTACTTAGCCAGGTCTGATCTTCTCTCACCTGCAGTTCAGAATATACTAGTGGCTTCTCATAAAGCATCCACTACAAAGACCTACACTAGTAAATGGAAGCGTTTTGTGTTCTGGGCAAATACACAGCATTTGGACCCTGTTATAGCTCCTTTAAACAAGATCTTGGAGTTTTTGACAGAATTGTTTCACCAAGGAGCTTCTCCAGCCACTTTAAGGGTGCAATTGGCTGCCATTTCCAACTTTCATGTGGAAGAATGTGGGGCACCTGTTATGGCTCACAGACTTTGTAAGGCCTTTTTGAAAGGATCTTTCCATATTAGACCACCAGTTAGAACTCCTACATCTCCTTGGAATCTAAATCTCTTATTATCTAAGTTGATGTTACCTCCATTTGAGCCAGCCTCCTCTTGTTCATTGAAGTATTTGTCGTGGAAGACCCTCTTTTTGGTAGCCATTACATCCGCTAGGCGAGTGTCTGAGCTCCAGGCTCTTTCCATTAAACACCCTTATCTGATCTTTTATTCTGACAGAGTATCTCTTCGCACTAATCCATCCTTTCTCCCCAAAGTCTGCTCTATTAATAACATTAATCAATCCATTGAACTGCCTACCTTTTTCAAAAATCACTCCAATAAGTTGGAGTATATGTTACACAAGTTGGATGTTCATAGACAACTTAGATTTTACTTGGATAGAACAAAGGATCACAGGAAATCTGATCAACTTTTTGTAGCCTTCGCTGATAGCAGGAAAGGTGTAGCAGTTACTAAACGAACCCTTTCCAAATGGCTAACTGATTGCATTATATTCGTTTATGAGTCTTCAGAACAAACTTTACCTGTCAAACCCAAGGGACACTCTACAAGATCAGTTTCTACATCCCTGGCTCATGCAGCTCGCCTACCATTAGACACTATTTGTGCAGCTGCCACTTGGTCTAAACCACATACATTCATTTCTCATTACAAGGTAGACAGGGTTTCTAGGGACAGGGCAACCTTTGGTTCCACTGTGCTCAAGAACGTTCTCCCGTGAGTTCCTCAGGAACATGGAGCTAGGGACGCTACCCAGGTGTAAGAACAAACGGCGAGATCGAACACTCTCACATTTAGAAGTTATGTCCTTACCATAACGTTCCATGTGGAGTGTTCATCTCGCCTTTGTTCTTACATTCCCACCCTCCCACCCTCAGGAAGAACGTACAGTTTGGTGCCTGGTCTGGATTATTTGGCTTCTGCTTTGCAGTGGTTGTATATATATATATATATATATATGTATATATTGTATATATATATATGGATAAATGCTTGTACAGTATGTTGTTTGTTTTTGCATGAATATGCTCTCTCTCTGACTCCTGGTTTGCTTGCAAACTAGATCTGAGGTAAAGGCAGAGGGGGATTGTGGGAGTTAGGTTAGTCTCGAGCTTCTTCTCGATGCAGAGCTTGCAAGCGGCCGACACGGAGCCGAGGATCGGCTCCGAACCCAGGTGTAAGAACAAAGGCGAGATGAACACTCCACATGGAACATTATGGTAAGGACATAACTTCTAATTTTCAGAGGTTATATTATTCCCTTTTCCCCTACCTCCTCAGTTACCCAGGAAAATCCCCACTTTTCCACCCAGTCAGAAGGAAGCAGCAGCACTAGAAATCCAAAAGCTGCTAGAAAAAAAGAGTCATCCAAGAGGTCCCTCCAGACCAAATAGAATTCGGAACGTACTCAAGATTTTTTTTTAGTGACAAAGAAGACAGGGGACTGGAGACTGATTTTAGATCTCAGTGTGTTGAACAAATCGGTTAGACACACCAAGTTCTGGATGGTCATGGTTCAGTCCATTCTGCCCTTTTTGAGCAAGGACAACTGGATTTGCTCGATAGATCTTCAGGATGTGTACTATCACATAAAAATGAACAGACAATCCAGAAGGTACTTACACTTCCAGTTGGGAGCCAGTTATTTCCGGTTCAGAGCACTGCCCTTTGGCCTCACCAAAGCCCCCAGGATGTTCACGAAGTATATGGCAGTACTAGCAGCTCAGCTGAGACTGTAGGGATTTTGGGTGTTTCCATATTTAGACAACTGGCTCATTACCACTCCGACCAGGCATCAACTGGTACAAGCACAAGAGCAAGTGCTGCAAACTTGTTCAAGTCCTGGAATAACCATCAGTTACAACAAGTCACAATTACAGCCAACTCAGACACTGGAATTCATTGGGGAAATGTTCTATGGTAGCTTTTCTTCCCCTTTTGAGAGTACAAACAATACATAATCAGGTCAAGAAAATAATTTGCAGTACCAGAATTTCAACCTGATTCGTCCTACAAGGCCTGGGATTAATGTCAGTGGCAATAATCTTAGTTCCTTTAGCAAGATATCATATGAAAATTCTGCAATGGATGCTACAAGCACAATGGTCAGTTATCTCTCAATGCATGTAAACAAAGATAAGAATAACTCAGTGTATGTAAAAGGTATCTTTCCTGGTGGATGCAGTCACAACTGTTGCAAGGCCATCCTTTCATTCTCCCTCAGCCCAAGGCCATTGTGCCTACAGATGCTTCCTAGATTGGGGGGGGGGGGGCATTTTCTGTGGAAGCCAGTCCAAGGCACTTGGTCCCCCAAAAAAGCCAACTTGCATATCAGTGTTTTGGAAATGAGAGCAGTACTTCTGGCATTGCGAGCATTCTTGAACTCTCTCTCTCTTGGAACTGTTGCGATCCAGATACAGAACATGTCGGCAGTTTGAAGAATCAACAAACAACGGGGAACCAGATCTCACCTACTGTTTCGAGAAGCTCTTAGGGTGTGGCAATGGGCAATTTCTTTCAACCAATTTCTTATTGCAATGCATATTCTGGGGAAGTCCAAAGTGATAGCAGACAAACTGAGCCGGTCCATCTTGCCACCTCACAAGTGGTCTCTCAATAACAAAGTGACGGGCATGATTTTCTGTCATTGGGACCAGCCTTGCTGCTATCTTTTTGCATCTCCCCTAAACAGTAAGTGCAGCAGCTTCTTTGCCCTAATCTCCCCACCAGGGCGAGTCAGTGAGGGATGCTGTACTCCACGATTGGCCCCCTGGTCTTCTGTACACTTATTCCCCAACTCCTTTAATTCACAAATTCCTTCAGAAAGCAGCCAGGTTAAAGAACAGTTATCCTCATTGCACCTTACCGGCCTCAACAAATTTGGTTCCCCTTCCTTTGGACTCATCCTTTGTACCCACCTTGGATTCTGGATCCAACTTGACGCCTTCTGTCTCACCCAACAGGCAAGATTCACCCGGACATCTCAAATCTCAAACTGACTGCATGGTTTCTCCAATTCCATTAATAGCCAGGCAGCCAATGCTTTTTTTGCCTATCTGTTCTATACTATCTTCCCATAAACCCTCTACGAGAAAACTCTACAGAAGTAAGTGAAGACAATTTGTTTAATGGGCAGAGCAGAATCAGATAGACCTCTTCTCAGCCTTGCTTCATTCTGTTCTTGAATTTTTATGGAGTTTATTTAATGAGGGTGCTACTTCATTGACTATTAAAGTGCAACTCGCAGCCGTCTCTAACTTTCATATGGGGTTTTAGAATTCCTTCCTGGCTTCCTCTAAACTGTGCAAAGCCTTTTTGAAAGGTACCCTTCTACGTAGACCTCCTTATAAAGATCCCATACCTGCATGGGATTTAAATTTGGTACTGCAGGATTTAACACATTCCCCCTTTGAACCTGCAGGTAAATGAGATGTAAATTTGTTGGCCTGGAAAGCTGCCTTTTTAGTTGTGATTTTATGTGCTAGAAGAATTTCAAAACTTCAAGCATTATATTCTAAGCCCCCATACTTGATTTTCCACAAGGATAGGGTCACCTTACTTACTAATGCTTCCTTCCTACCTAAGGTGGTGTGAGAATCTAACATTAACCTGCCAGTATTCTTCCCAAACTTTTCAAATAAAGGAGAATATATGCTGCACTTACTGGATGTTCATAGGCAATTACGTTTCTACCTGCACAGAACAAAAAAAATTAGAAAGACCGACCTGATGTTTGTTTCCTTTCCATATAACATGTTGGGCGAATCAGTTGTAAAGGCAACTCTAGCCATATGGTTGATGGATCGTTTGTCTACAGCAAGTCAAATTTCCCCTTACCAAAACCATTAAAGGCTTATTCAAACAAATCTATGGCTACTTCCACTGTATTCCAGTCTAGAGCATCCATGGACGATGTATGTTCCACTGCAACTTGGTCAAATCCTCATTCTTTTATTACTCATTACAAGCTAGAGCTGGTCTTTTGGGGAAGAGAGTCCTTTGGCTCATCCGAACTCAAGAATATCCTTCCTTAGAGTCTACCCAGGAATTTAGGTGGCTGGGGACTCTGTCCCATCCATTGAGGAATGAATGAAAATTAACAACATCAGATAAAGAAGTTGTGTATTTACCATAATGTTCCATTTGTGTTGTCCATTTTCATTTTTCCTCAACTCCCCACCCTCCAGTTCTCACAAATGACTTCTGGAGGAATGAGACTTTCAGGAACACCATTTGTCCCTGGTGCGGAACTCCAGTTATGGCAGTTCTTTTGTAGTTTGTCTTTCTCTCTCTTTCAAGCTATAAATAGGATCTGAGGGATGTTAGGCATAATGCATTATGAGCAGGAAAGGAGCTCAAGAGTTTGTCGGTGGCCATGAGCTAGTGTAATGGCCAAGTCAGATCCGAATATTGGATCTGAACCCATCCGTTGAAGAAGAATGAAAATGGGCAACACAGATGGAACATTATGGTAAGTACATAACTTCTTCTTTTGTCACCATTTTTAAAGGAAAGGAGAGGAAGTGCCTATGGCTGGATTAACATGTATTTTATTCCACATTTACTTTGGCAGCAAGAGTTCATACTGTCTTTTAAAAATCAAGGAAAAAACACAAAAACAATTATTCACTACCCAAATTCATTTCCTGACTTCAGGTTTCAGAGATTATTTTAACATCTTCAAACATTATTCATCAACTGTACAGAATAAAACTTTCAGACTACTGATGTTTTGGGTCTATATTAGATACTCAAAGTTACTGAACTTCGAATACGATATGATCAACACCATATTGTAGAAGTCCAGTAACATCGAATACCTAATAAAAACATGAAAAAAAAAAGTAAAAAAACAGAACTACTTGCTTTAAGCAGGGGGCAAGCCCCCCTGCACCCCCACACCCCCCCGCTACTTAAATATTCCAACTCCGAGACCGCACTACATTGAAGTAAATGGAAATCTCCCCTTACAGAGAGTTCCGTTTACCTCTTCGATGTTCTGCGGTTTTGCCGTTTACGTGTCGACAATGTCAGATTCGACATTGTGATAATTCGCGGATCTAATATAGACCCGCTGTTTTCTGTTATATTAAGATCAGACTGTTTTGTGTGTTTTCTAAAATATGGCATCATTTTTTTCTACTGACATTGCAGTCAAGCAGTACATGTAGATGTCTCTTAAGCTGAAGTCCCATACCCAGTAATTCATTATTTTATCTCTGTTTTGAATTTTTTAAAGTTGTCTTCCTGCATCTTATGCTAAAGTCTTTACTAAATGAAGTGAGCACCAGAGCTGTAACCTGCTCATTTACCAATTAATGCCCTTTGCCGATTTGGTGCTCAAAAGGAGGTCTGTTTTCCCTAGTGTGTGATCTGTACCTTTCAACTATTAAAAAAATATTTCCTACTTTAATCAGTAGCAAAGTGCTTGCAACAAATACAAATGTGCATTGTAGCAAGCAGTTTGCTACAATTGCAAAACTGCCTGCAAAGAGCTTTGGCACTTCAACCCTTACACCACTTACAATATCAGCATTCATTTCTGAATGCCAGATCTATAATAATTAAACCCCATCATCAACTACAGATCATCACACCCTCTCACTCATTGCACCAGTAGTGGCTGCCCTTTTCACCTCACCCTAGCTTCTCCTTTGTGAGCCACATTATTCAGATGATTATGCCAACACAGATTTATATTCTCCATCTCTGCCTCACCAAATACTTAGCAAATATAGTAGAATAATTGAAAAGTAATGCCCTAACGATACATTGCTTTTGAAAAAAATGAAATATGGTTTTCTTAATTGTGAAATGGTTAATAGAAAATATAATGGTATCTTCATGTAAAGCTCTTAGAAAATAAGCAGTATGAAAAACAAGAAATTGAACTTCCCAGTATTAACAAAAAAAAAAAAAAAAAAGAAAAGAAACAAGGCTAGTTTGGCACATGAATGATTTGTTTTTCAGAGTGAAAAACTTCATTCAAAGCTGACCCTTTTATCTCCATTTTTTTTTAACATTTGTTTACCAGGAAAGTTTGACTTGGAACAAAGCCAGTTTTCAGCGGTGACCCAGGGAGAAATGATCCAGACGTATATCTTTATAATGTGGGAGGAAACCGGAGTAAACCCCCACGAACGCAGGGAGGACATGCAGACTCTACACAGAAGGCACTCCAGCTGAGAATCGAACCAGAAAGCCTCTTGCTGTGAGTCAACAACGCTACCGCTACACCACTGAGGCACCAGAGACCCTCTATGGTCTCAGTCAAACGAATCAGTTTAATAACTTTTAATGAGTTTGAGACATATATGTTTCCATTGCTAAGCAAGTTCTTGAAAAAGAGTAAGCAAACATATTTTAATTGCCTACATATAAAAAAATTAGATTTTTAGAACATTTAAGAAATATAAAAAATGAAAAAGTGGAAAGCCCTTTAGGGTTACATTTTAAAATGTACCATAATAGTGATGGGAGTAAGTTGAAAGGAAGTGTTTTAAAAAAAGTTGATTGTGAAAGAGATGCATGTTTAAAAATTAAATTAAAACATAAAGAAGCACTTTTCATTTTGAAATTCAATACTTTGTACCCTTATGGGTTAAATAGAGAGCTTAATTGGAAATGGCTCTTGTAAAGTGTTTCTCTAATTGTTTTATTGGTTTTGTTTTAATATATATATGAGGTTGTGAATGGATGTAATTGTACTCTGTTAAAGGCATTGGCCGAGGCGCTAGAGAGAGGGAGAAAGAGTTTGCTTGTTTAAAGTTATTTCAGCTATAAATTCTGCTTTTGGATTCACTGGCTGAGTCATTTTTCTGCATTGTATTTTCATCTGTGGTTTCTTGCTAAACATATTTTAATTGCCTACATATCAGAAAATGAGATTTTCCCAAAACCTACCTGAATTCTTACTTCAGATTTCAGTAGCATAAAATACCTTTAGTAGTATCTTAGCTGCACATCAAGGTGGAGGAGAACATTGACTGTGACACCTTATTTTTTAGAGATTTATAGTCACATAAAAATCATTTTATATGAAAATAGGATTACTAATCCAAAAGCCTCCAGAGAAATTCTCAAAGCAGTGAAAATTAAATGCAAATGCCAGAGTTATTTTCGTCAATATGCACTTGATCTTTAATAACTTCTCTGTTGGTTGCAACTGAGCAGCCTACCTACCTTTTATTAAAGGTTTTCTTGCTATTTAAAATGTGACCCCTCCATCATGCACATTATTTTATTGAAAAGGGGATGTTATGTGGTCCTATCTCGCCTACATTCATTACTGATGGGTTCGGAGCCGATTACTCGGCTGACTATTTTCTAGCACAAAGTCTCTAATTGGCTGGGCTAACCGGTATCCCAGGATGCACCTCTCCCAAACCCCCAGATCTCGTTTGCCGCTCGTTGAGTTAGGACGTGGTCTCGAGCTTGACTGTGGCTAAGTACCTTTTTGACTAAAGTTTCTAAAGTTTTTATACCTTTCTGTCAAACAAAAGCTATTTTCATAGCTATATTGTGTTTTGTGTGTGTTTTGAGCTTGTTATAGTTTTGTGGAGAGTGTGTGTGGTTTCCCTTGTGTTTGGCGGGCTAGGCCCGTTTAATTTAGAGGGACCTAGTTCTCTCCTTCATTTTGTTCTCAGTGTTTTCTCTCGTCGATCCTTAAGGAGCATTTAAATTAGAGTTCCTGTAGTGTATCCCACCTTCCTATTGTTGTGTTGAGTGTTTGGAATTTGTTGGGCATGTCTAAAGAGCAAAAGGAGCATAAACCCTCTGGGTTTAAAAAATGCTCAAAGTGTGCCTATAAAATGTTGATCACAGATGGGCATGCCATCTGTGTTTATTGCCTTGGTGTGATTCACTTACAAGAATCCTGCAGTGTCTGCCATTCCTTCAGTTCTAGGGTGCTGCAGGAAAGAAAAAATAAACTGATTTTGAAGGGCCTGGTCAAGCCCTCCTTTGAAGAGGATATAGAGTCTGCTTCTTCTACTGGCAAATCCAAATCCACCAGAACTAAGAAACGATCTCCATCTAGTTCCTCGGAGCCCCCGGAGAAGATTTTGAAAATAGTTGCAACTTCCACTGCTCCGTTGGCTTCGGAGCTCTAGGACACGAGCTCTGGTTTGGATACTGCTTCCTCTGCTCCATTGTCTTCGGGGCCGCAGGAGGTATCAGTGGTACTGGAGTCGACCTCGGCACCGATCATATTGGAGCCGATTCGGAGCTGGTCACCCAGTGTTACACAGGAATCAATAGGTAGGAGATCCTCATCTCCTTCAGTTGCCTCCAAATCCTCTAGGTTATCTGATTTGGATGTGGATAGGGTGGTTCAGAGGCTCCTTCAGTCACCGGTGTTAGCCAAATTGTTTTCGGCTCTGACCCAGTCGGCTCCGGAGCCTATTCCTTTGTCAGTACCGAGGATTCCTCCTCCGAGCATTGTGTCATTGGAGCCGGAGTGCTTGGTGCCGAGTGATGTCCTTACGCCAGCTCCGGTACCCCTGGCGGGTTTATCGGAGCCGTCGTCGGCTCCAACCATTTCGGTTCCGTCATCTGGTTTCGGCACTCGGGTTTCCTCGGTCGGGCCCAAGGGGGATGCATCGGGACTTCTGTCAGACCCGAGTCTCCCTCTCGGCGCTTCGGCTAGGGGAATCCCGACCCTGGTTCTGGTCTCGGAGACGGATCAGTCCTCGGATTCGGGGGGATCCACCTTCGAGGCCATGAGGAGCGCACTGTCCAGGTCGTCAGTGACATCACTTGGATCGGCCACTCTGTCCCCGGATAGAGCCTCTGACGCCCCTCTATCAGTGGACAGCGGAGCTCGAAGGCCTGAGGACACCCCCATGAGTGGCCACCAGCTTTCTGAGGGCCCCTCAGAGTCTGTGCCTGAGGAGCCTCTCAGGAAGAAGCTGTGCAAGAGGAAACACATAGACTCCCAAGATGAGTCCATCACCTCGGATACCGATCTCGATGATGCAGAGGGGTCCCCTAAGTCATCCTCCGATGACGTCTCCTTCTCCGACATCCTGGAGATTTTGAGGCAGAGAGGCGACTGGCCTTCTAAGCCTCCCTCTGAGGAGGAGTCGGTATTCCTCAAGGCCTTCGGAGCTCAACCTTCCACCTCCTGGGTGTCTCCACCCTTCGACGAACTCTTAGACCTGATTTGTCAAAGGGTGTGGGAGCACCCTGATTCCGTGGAACCAGTGCCCAGTCGTCCTAATAAGTT
Organism: Protopterus annectens; assembly: GCF_019279795.1. NCBI lineage: Eukaryota > Metazoa > Chordata > Ceratodontiformes > Protopteridae > Protopterus > Protopterus annectens. Next base: position 1,306,810,804 of record NC_056746.1, on the reverse strand, counting down.
CCTGTCTGCTCCCCCGGGGAAAGAGTTTTTGACAAAAGGGGTCCCTGTAGATGCCATGGTGGTGGCGTCAGCTACTCAGCAAGAAGTTGCTGAGGCTTCTTCCTCCGTCCATTCTCCTAAGAAGGAGTCCAGGAGTATGGATTGCTATGGGAAGCGTACCCTGTCTTCAGCGACCTTTACACTGCGGTCTCTGAATTACCTTTGTCACTTTACTCGGCTCCAGAGAGATCTCCTCAAAGAGTTTGGAGATACCTTGACGGGTAACATGCCTGAGGCGGTAGCGCAGACTGTTAACGCCCAGTTGTCTACCCTTGGTTCCATTGCAAACTCGTCCATGAGGCTCATATCCTATGCAGCCGAAGGGGCTAGTAGGGCAGCTAGCTCAGGCTTGGCTCTTAGGAGGCAAGCCTGGATGTGCCTATGTCAATTCGAGGAGGCCTTCAAGTCTTCCTTCACGGACGCCCCCTTTGATGGGTCCTCTCTTTTTTGGACCCAAAGTGAAAGAGACTCTCACCAGATGTGAACAGGAGGGTAAGACTTTATCTGCCGTAGGGGCCCATTTTTCTCTTCCCTCTAGGCCTTATCCCAAGGCTCAGAGAGGAGGGAAGATGTGGTTCAAGAAATCACAAAAGTCTTTCCCAGCCATGCATGGTGAGCCCCCCTCCAGAGGCAGAGGTGGGGGGAATTATTCTAGAAGACGCCGTCCTAGGGGCAGAGGAGGCCCCCGCAATCTGGGAGACTGCGACTCCTTTCGCGGATCTTCCTATCAGCATCCCTGAGGGATCGTCCGACTGTGCTGCTCCGGAGCCTGTCGGGGGTCGTTTTTCGAGGCATCCTCAAGACTGGGAGAGCATCACTCAGGATTGATGGGTGCTTCGAATAATCACCGGAGGTTACACCATTCCGTTTGTTTCACCCCCTCCCCTAATCAAAAAAATCCCGGACGTTCCACCCAGTCAAAGGGATCAAGTAGCGCTAGAGATATCAAAGCTGCTAAGAAAAGGAGTCATCCAAGCGGTCCCCTCAGACCAGATCGGATCAGGAACTTACTCAAGACACTTTTTGGTGCCGAAAAAAAACAGGGGACCTGAGACCCACCCTGGATCTCAGCCGATTGAATCACTACGTCCTGAAGTCCAAATTCCGAATGGTCACTCTTCAATCCATCTTCCCATTGTTGGGAGAGGGAGTATGGATGTGCTCCATCGACCTCAAGGACGCCTATTATCACATCAAGATAAACAAGGCATCCAGGAATCATTTACGCTTCCGGCTGGGAGCCAGTCATTTCCAGTTTCGAGCCCTGCCCTTTGGTCTCACCACAGCACCCAGGGTGTTTACCAAGTGCTTGGCAGTGGTGACAGCTCACTCTGAGACATCTAGGATTCCAGGTGTTTCCTTACCTGGACAATTGGCTCCTTACCGCCCCCACCAGGCATCTCCTCATCCAAGCCAAGGAGGCTACCATAAACCTTTGTCAAAGGTTAGGAATTACACTAAACTGGGAAAAATTTGCCTTGCTGCCCTCACAGCGTGTTGTATTTATAGGCGCAGAGTTAAACTCGGTCCTAATGAGGGTTTTTCTACCTCAAGAAAGGATAACAGTGTTGCAATCTCAGGTCCAGGCTCTATTGTCCCGGAAGAAGGTCCAAGCCAGGTTAGTTATTCAGTTATTGGGATCCATGGTGGCGACCATCATGTTAGTACCCTTAGCCAGGCTACACATGCGGATCCTCCAGTGGCTCCTTTCAGTCCAGTGGTCCTATCAAAAATTACTCCTCCCACCCAATTCTCCTCACAGAGCATTGCAGGCAGGATCTCCGTTGGTGGCTATGTTTCTCCAACCTGGACAAGGGGAGGAATCTAGTCACCCTCTGTCCTGCTGCCACAGTGACCACGGATGCTTACCAGATAGGGTGGGGGGGGCATTATCTGGGCAGAACGGTCCAAGGCACATGGCAGGATCACAAGGTACACTTACACATCAATGTCCTAGAGATGAGAGCAGTGCTGTTAGCGTTGCAAGCACTTCAGAGCTCTCTTCCCCGGGGAACGATTGCTATTCACTCAGACAGCATGTCATTTGTTTGGTACCTGAATAAGCAAGGGGGAACCAAGTCCTACCCCCTTTGCAGCGAAGCCATGAGAGTGTGGAATTGGGCAGTGTCTTCCCAATGGTTTCTAGTGGCAACGCACATTCCGGGAAAATCCAACGTGATAGCAGACAGGCTAAGCAGAGCTATTCTGTTGCCTTACGAGTGGTCCCTGAACAACCGAGTTGCGACTCGGATCTTCGACAGGTGGGCTCAGCCTTGCTGCAATCTCTTTGCCAGTCCCCTCAGTGCCAAATGCAGCAACTACTTCACTCTGATCCCCCCACGGGGGGAGTCACCCAGGGACTCTCTAGTCCACGGTTGGCCTTCCGGTCTGCTCTATGCCTTTCCTCCGTTTCCTCTGTTACTAAGAGTGATTCAAAAACCCATTCACTTGGGAAGCAAGATGTTTCTAATTGCTCCACACTGGCCCTGCCAGGTCTGGTTCCCCTTCCTTCAGCGGTACACTGTGGACGGACCTTGGACTCTGGATCCAGTACCAGACCTTTTGACTCATATGTCGGGACAGCTCCACCCTTCCCTACAGTCCCTCAGGTTGACAGCCTGGCTGCTCCACTTCCATCGATAGTTAGACTACATTCCTTTTCACCTGAGGTGGTGCATATCCTTTCGTCGTCTCACAAGTCCTCCACCAGAAGAATTTACTCTAGCAAATGGAAGAGATTTTCCATCTGGGCTCAGGCACAAGGCCTGGACCCTTTCACAGCCCCTATATCGGCGGTCTTAGACTTTTTAGCTATGCTCTTCCGACAGGGCTCTGCTCCCTCGACCATTAAAGTGCAGCTGGCGGCCATTTCTAACTTCCATGTATCCTATGAGTCCTCTCTTATGGGCCATAAACTTTGCAAGGCCTTTTTGAAAGGAGCCTGGTTACTGCGTCCTCCTGTGTCAGAACCCGTCATGCCATGGGATTTAAATCTGGTATTGCAAGCCATCAGTTCTCCGCCCTTTGAGCCGGCTGCCACTTACGAACTGAAATTCTTATCCTGGAAGACGGCTTTCTTAGTGGCCATCACTTCAGCTAGAAGAGTATCAGAACTTCAAGCATTGTCCATTAGGCCCCCGCATTTGATATTCCATAAGGACAGGGTATCCTTGAGACTTAATCCGTCCTTTCTCCCTAAGGTGTCGTCTACATTTAACCTCCACCAATCCATTGAGTTACCTGTGTTTTTTCCCAACTTCTCCAACAAGGCGGAGTTCAAATTTCATCAATTGGATGTGCATAGACAACTAAGATTTTATTTACACAGGACGAAACATGTAAGAAAATCAGATCAATTGTTTGTCTCTTTTTCGGAGAATAGAACGAGTAGCTCTGTTTCCAAGTGCACAATTTCCAAGTGGATTAAGGATTGCATTACCTTTATTTACTCATCAGCAGGCAGAAACTTACCCTTCCTAGTCAAGGCTCATTCCACTAGGGCAGTCTCGACTTCAATAGCGTATCATGCCAGGCTTTCCTTGGATGACATTTGTGCAGCGGCCACCTGGGCTTCTCATCACACCTTTATCTCTCATTACAAGCTGGATGTGGCATCTAGAGGCCGGGCTTCCTTTGGTTCCACGGTTCTCAGGAGTATTTTCCTGTGAGCCTCCCGGGTTAGAGGTGCTAGGGACGCTGTCCCATCAGTAATGAATGTAGGCGAGATAGGATCACATAACATTAGATCTGAAGTAGTTAACTTCATTTGTGCAGCAACCTATGGGAATCGGATCCGACAGTTTTCAACAGCTTAGATCCGAGCTCCAAGCTCCTCCCCCTACCCATAATCCCCTGCCAACCCTGACTGACCTCAGATCTAGTTTGCCACGGTTTAACCAACAGCAGCTCGATCTTGAGTTCCAGGCGTTTAGAGATTTTTTGTGAGAAAACTGTAATTTTTTTTCTCTTTTCTACCTTATTTGGTTGTGAGTGCTTTCAGGTCCCTTTTTGACTAAAATCCTCCCTAGTTTAACTTTATAATTTTTGTAATTAACCTCCCCCTTCCCTCGTGGTTCCGTTAGCGTTGTGTGTGCGTGTTTGGGGCCTAACGTGTGTGGCTGTCCTTCTTTAATTAAAATGTCTGAGGCCCCAAAGCCTTTTTATTCTAAGTGCACCGAGTGTGGCCATAAGCTGTCCCCGGCGGATGGCCACACTCGGTGCGTGCTGTGCCTTGGGGTTAAGCACCTCTCTTCTGGTTGTTCCATTTGTGCGGCGTTCAACCCCAGGGCACTTAAGGACCGGAGGTCTAAGCTGATTCTGGCGGGTCTTCTGCCCCTGGATTCGGCTTCTACCTCCAGTCCTTCCATGGCTCCCGCTGCGGCGGCTGCCACTCCTGCTTCCCTCCCCCCGGCCGGGACTCAACCTCCCACCTTAGGCCTGGAGGAGAGGGAGGCTAAGAAAGAGAAAAGGAAGGAGAAACACCACAAGCAGCGGGCCGAGGCATCCGCTTCGGCCCCCCCCCCCCGGCTAAGCGGACTTCTCCCTGCAGGACTTCTGGGTCTCCTCCTTCTCGGATCCGGTCTCCTTGCTTTTCACCGGGTCCTGAGGAGGAGGAGACCCGATCTCCCTCGATGTCTTCGAGGCGGCACTCCCATCCTGCCTCGGTGGCCTCATCGAGATCGACCCGAAGCCTCACGGATGTAGATTTGGACTGGATGATGAGAAGATTCCTCCAGGCCCAACTGCAGATGGGAGTGCTCCTGCCTCCCCCCCCTCCGGGGGGGAGCTCGACCCCCTTCTTTGCCCCGATAGCTCTTTCTCCGTCCCGTTTCCCGTGCTTGGAGTCTTCGGAGCCGGACAGCCTTGGAGCCGGGGGGTGTGTCGGCGCCGATAGTCTCGGGTACTTCAGCGCCGACACATCCCTCGAGTCTGTCGCGTCCATTTTCGTTGGATCCGAGCTCTCGGAGCCGAGGGCTGAGCTTCAGATCCAGGGGTATCAGTATGCCTTTGGCTCCGTCCAGGTCGGAGCATGCTGGTCCCTCGGATCTGATCGCTTCGGCACCGGCCCCGATCCGTCCGTCAGATCCGAGTGAGGGTCTGCTTTCGGATCCTAGAGAGAGCAGCTCTCCCTCAGCGTTCGACGTGGTGGAGAGGGCTCTGTCGAGAGATTCCAGGCCCCCAGCCCTTGCCACGGCTCCACCCTGCACTCCTTCTCTGTTGGGCCCGACTTCCATCACCCGGCCCCAGGGACAGCCTGCTTTGACGTCCCAGGTCATTCCTTTGGAACAAGACATTGCTGGTGAGACCTCTTCGGACAGCCCCCCCCCCCCCGAGGAGGTTCCTCACAAGTGAAAGTGCAAGAGGAGGCACCTGGACTCCCCCGAGTCCTTGACTGAGGACACGGATTTGGAGGAAGGGGAAGGCTCCCCAAGATCACCCCCCGAAGATGTCTCTTTTGGTGACATCATGGAGATGCTCAGGATAAGGGGGGTGGTCTGCCCCAAAGCCTACCTCGGACGAATCCGTGTTCCTGGAGACATTTGAAGCAGGCCCGTCTACCTCTTGGGTGTCCCCTCCGGCCGACCCCCTGGTAGATTTGATTACTACCAGGGCATGGAAGGAGCCGGACACTGTGGAGCCAGTCCCCAAGCGCCCAGATAAAATTCTTAGCCCTCCCTCCAAGTCCCATTGGAGTAAGGGTCCTCATGTAGATGCCATGTTGGTGGCGGCGGCCACCAAGAGGGAACAAGCTCAGGAGAGTCCTTCGGTCCACCCCCCGAGCAAGGAGTCTCTGTCAGTGGACCGTTTAGGGAAGCGGGTTTTTAGTTCGGCTACCTTCTTTGTGAGGTCGCTGAACTACACAGCACATGTTCTTTGACTGCAGTGGGACCTTATCAAAGAGTACGCTGCATTGCCCCCCCGAATCCATGTCGGCGGAGGACAAACAGTTGCACTCCACCCGGATGGCCACTCTCCGATCTATATCAAACACCTCTATGCGGCTACTGTCCCATGCCACGGAAGGAGCCGCTAGAGCCAGTGGAGCGGGCCTCGTCATGAGGCGTCAGGCCTGGCTCCGTCACTGTGATTTTGCAGAACCCTTCAAGGCGTCTTTTGCTAATGCCCCTTCGATGGTTCTGCCCTTTTTGGCAAAACCGTTCGCGATACTTTGGTCCAGAGAGAGAAGGATGGGAAGATGTTGTCTGCCGTCGGAGTCCGCTTCTCTGCTCCCCAGAGGTCCTTCTCCAAGAACCAAAAGGGACAGAAGATCTGGTTCCGGAAGTCGCAACAGTCCCTTCCTGCTCCGGACTCCCAGCCCTTCCGAGGCAGAGGAGGGCAGGGTGGACACTGCCCTAGAGGCAGAGGGGGCCTGAGGAACTTTGAATCCAGAGAACCTTTCTCGGACCAACCCACGCAACACCCCTGAGGGGTTGCCCGACTGCTCCACTCTGGAGGCAGTCGGGGGGCGTTTCTTGAAGCACCTAGCAGCTTGGGAGTCCATCACGACAGACCGCTGGGTGCTTCGCATCATATCCAGAGGATATCAGATCCCCTTCTCTCTTTACCCATGCAGCCCCAGATACCTCCCCGATGTCCCACCCGATCAGAGGGAGACCGCAGCAATGGAAATCCAACAGTTGCTGGAAAAAAGAGCCATCCAACACGTCTCCCCAGACCAGTGCGGGTCAGGTTTTTACTCCTGGTTCTTCTTGGTGCCAAAAAAGACGGGGGACTTAAGACCAATCCTCGACCTCTCCCCCCTGAACCTGTCAGTAAACAAAGAAAAATTCCCCATGGTCATTCTTCAATCCATTCTCCCCCTCTTGCGGGAGAATGACTGGATGTGCTCTATAGACCTCAAGGATGCGTACTACCACATTCTGATGGACAGGCGATCCAGAAGTTTACTTCGCTTCCGGCTAGGAGCCAGTCATTACCTATTCAGGGTCCTCCCCTTTGGTCTCACCACAGCCCCCAGGGTGTTCACCAAAGTGTTAGCGGTGATAGCGGCCCACCTGAGGCTCTAGGGAATTTAGGTTTTCCCATACCTGGACGACTGGCTCCTGACCGCCCCGACAAAGCATCTACTCTGCACAGCCAGAAACTACTTTCTTCGTCTAGCTCCCCGGCTGGGGATCACTATCAACATAGAGAAGTCGTCTCTTGCCCCGTCTCAGAACATAGACTTCATAGGGGCCAGATTAAACACAAACAAGCTCCTAGCCTTTTTGACCACGGACCGGCTACGAATCCTGAGGCTACATGTGCGGGCCATTATACAATCCCCAGCTCCTCCAGCGGAATTGGTCCTGAGGGCTCTAGGTTCAATGGCGGAGGCAATCAATCTATTGCCAATGGCGCGTTTGAACATGAGGGTCTTACAATGGACCCTCCAAGTCCAGTGGTCCTTTCTTCAATATCCTCTCAGCCATGCCATTAACCTCAGCAGGGCTTGCAAGAGGGCCCTCTTATGGTGGCTCCAATCTCCGGACCTCCAGGAAGGACGCCCCTTTTCTATGGCCCCTCCCATAGCCACGGTGACCACGGACGCCTACCGCCTCGGGTGGGGGGGGGCATTGTTTGGGCAGGACAGTCCAAGGCACGTGGGACCTCACGGAGACTTCATTGCATATCAGTGTCCTAGAGATGAGGGCAGTGCTGTTGGCGTTGCAAGCACTTCAGGACCTTCTTCCTGTAGGAACGATTGCGATTCAGACGGACAACATGTCTGTTGTCTGGTACATCAACAAACAAGGAGGAACCAGGTCTTACCCACTCTGTTGAGAGGCCATGAGGGTGTGGGAATGGGCGATCTCCACCAACTGTTTTCTCATAGCAACGCACATTTCGGGGCAGTCCAACATCCTAGCGGACAGACTAAGTCGCACCATCCTGTTACCATACGAGTGGTCTTTGAATCTTGAGGTAGGGAATCGGATTTTCGCCAAATGGGGTCAACTGTGTTGCGATCTCTTTGCCTCTCCCTCGAACACAAAATGTTACGACTACTTCTCTTTCACCCCCCCCCCCCCCGGGGAATCTCCGAGAGACGCTCTGGTGCATGCTTGGCCTCCCAGTCTACTTTATGCTTACCCTCCTCTTCCTCTGATGCTAAAGTTTCTGCAGAAAGCCAGTCGGTTGGGGAGCAGGATAATCCTCATTGCCCCATTCTGGCCTCGTCAAGCCTGGTTCCCTTACCTTTGGTCTCATCTGGTGAATCCTCCTTGTATTCTGGATCCCCTTCCGGATCTGATATCCCACCCCCTAGATCTCCCAGTCCCGAACCTGGACAATCTCAAGCTCACAACTTTGCTTCTCCAGTTTCATTCGTAGCTAGGACTCCCGGTATCTCTTCCCCTGTTAAAGCTATCCTAGTAGAAGCGCACAAGCCTTCTACTAGAAAGATCTATAGTAGCAAATGGAAGAGTTTCTCCATTTGGGCGGAACGTCGAAATTTGGATCCTTTCACAGCTCCTTTGCCCGCTGTATTAGACTTCCTGTCAGGACTGTTTCATCAGGGGGCTAGCTCCTCCACAGTCAAGGTTCAACTAGTAGCTATCTCTCATTATCACGTGGGAAATGAACTGGGCCCTTTGATTACCACAAAATTGTGTAAGACCTTTCTGAAGGGCACCTTTCTGCTCAGACCTCCAGTGAAGGATGTTGTCCCTCCTTGGGATTTAACGCTGGTGCTTCAGGCCTTGACAGCTCCCCCGTTTGAGCCTGCAGCTTCAGTAGATCTTAAATTCTTGTCATGGAAAACGGCCTTTCTTGTCGCTATCACCTCGGCTCGAAGGGTCTCTGAACTACAAGCCCTCTGTGTAAAACCCCCATACTTGACTATTCACAAGGATAGAGTTTACCTCAGGACCAATCCCTCTTTTCTTCCCAAGATTGTGTCTGAGTCAAATATTAATCAGTCCATTAACCTACCAGTCTTTTTTCCTAATTACCAAAACAAAGGGGAATACAAATTACACTCACTGGATGTGCATAGACAACTTCGCTTCTACATCCACAGGACATCTGGTCATAGGCAATCTGACCAGTTGTACGTCTCCTTTGCCAAATTTAACTTGGGTAAATCTGTGTCTAAAGTCATGCTGCCTAGATGGATTTCACAGTGTATCCTTTTAGCATATGAAGGTTCTGGCAGGCCCGCACCTCAGGGAGTCCATGCCCACTCTACTCGATCTATGTCTACCTCTGCAGCCTTTAGAGCTAGAGTCTCTTTGGATGATATTTGCTCAGCAGCCACTTGGGCCTCATCTTATACCTTTATCAATCACTATAAATTGGACATTATCTCCAGAGGGAGAGCATCCTTTGGCTCTGCAGTGCTCCGGAACATCCTTCCATGAAGGCCGCCCAAGGTTCAGGTAGCTGGGGACTCTGTCCCATAGGTTGCTGCACAAATGAAGCTAACTACTTCAGATTAAGAAGTTATGTACTCACCATAACGTTCCAGCTGAGTAGGTAAACTTCGTTTGTCAGCAACCATCCCTCCCTCCTGCCCCCTCACCTTCGGATGTTTTTTCATACCCAGGTTTACACGGTATGTTACCTATTTTATATTTGAGTGTAATTATCTTCAAGCAGTATCTGCTTTTGGGCAAACTTGATCTGAGGTCAGTCATGGTTGGCAGGGGATTATGGGCAGGGGGAGGAGCTTGGAGCTCGGATCTAAGCTGTTGAAAACTGCCGGCTCGGATCCGAAGTCGGATCCGATTCCCATAGGTTGCTGACAAATGAAGTTTACCTACTCAGATGGAACGTTATGGTGAGTACATAACTTCTTATTAGTTATGTATTCACCATAACGATCGATGTATGTGGCCATCTCGCCTACATTCTTACGTACCCTCCCACCTGCCTCCTGCCTGAAGGATTTGGAGGAAAATTGCTCTGAGACCTTTCAGAATCAGTTTATTCCCTTTTCCAGGGGATGATATTCCTCTTAGTGAGGTTGGTGTATGTGGAGTGATTGCGATGTATGCAAACAAGATCTGGGGGTTTGGGAGAGGTGCATCCTGGGATACCGGTTAGCCCAGCCAATTAGAGACTTTGTGCTAGAAAATAGTCCGCCGAGTCGGAGCCGATTATCGGCTCTGAACCCATCAGTAATGAATGTAGGTGAGATGGTCCACATACATCGATCGTTATGGTGAGTACATAACTAACTGTTTTTGACACTGCCGCGGTGGTGCAGGGGTAGCGTTGTTGCCTCACAGCAAGAGGTTCTCCCGTTCGATTCTCGACTGGAGTGCAGGGAGTGCCTTCTGTGTGGAGTCTGCATGTCCTCCCCGCGTTTGGGTGGCATTCGAAAGACATGCCTAAGGGCGTGCCTTCGTTGAAAGTTGGACATAGAGCTGGCACCTCAGCGTTCGTGAAAATCTACTGCCAATCATTAGCAAACTGGAATTCCGCTGTGGTGACCCCTAACCGGGAAATGCCGAAAGACAAACAACAACAACAACAACAAGCAAGTTTATTAAATTATCAATATAATTTGTTCCTTCCCTTTTCTAAAGATCCCTCTTCCAATTCTTTTATCCCTTTATAATATTCAGTGCCTGCAGCTGGTGTAGACTTTGATTTCCATGTTTTCTAGTAATTGCTTTTTTTGGCAACCAACAGAATTAAATATAATAAGGCCTTACTACAAGTAAGAAATTCCGATCCTGTAGCCCAGTTCAAAAATAATAATTTCCTTACTTACAGCCATTGCTCACCCAGTATTTCTGATTGAGTAATCTGTAGGGAATTTTTTAAAATCTGCCAAGTCATTACACTCACAAAGCATTAGGTTCTAAGTTACCTTTTTCTTCTCCATCACATCTCCAACTTTTGCTGTCTACTTGAGGAAAAATTCTTTGAAGTCTGCTTGAGGTATAAAATAACCATGTAAACACTTACTAACAAACCTTCCGGACTTGGTTGCATACCTGGGAGCCATACATATGTCTTCCCATTGTTTTCTTGTAAATTGCTTTTCCAGTCTCTCTTCCTAATCTTTTCCAATGTCCTCTGACGTTTTTGTAGTTATCATGCAATATTTTATATGCCCTAGTAGTTATCCCTTTTTTAATAACTGCTTCTGTTCTAGATTCAACTAAAAACTCTACCAGAGCAGGTCTTTCACTTAAAATTCTGTTGTCCCTTTCTCTTTGTCTGCACTCTGAGATCAAGCCATTGTAGGGAAGGCAGTCTCTATCCTGCAATTCAAATGCCTTCTAGGCCTCATCTCACTGTATTACCCTTCCTGCTTGAGTTATTTGCTCCTAATATTTTGGTTCCTTTGTCAGGTTTCTCCAGTAAATTCCTGTACCTATACTTGCAGCCATCCCTATTGGCAAAATCCCCTTTCTCCATTCTCATATTGGCTTAGTTCTTAGAATACGTTTTGCTACTTATCAATATAATATTTTGTATGATTATTATTCTCCTTAAGGATTTGCATCCAAAATCCGACCCTGTCTCTATTTCTTGAACTCCCCCTTGCTTCTTCATCATCATCCCTTTTCACTTTGAATTATAATATTCTGCTTGTGTTAATTATTGTCTGCAACTTCTCCTCGGGTTGATAAAAGTATGCCTGACCAATATACAAGACTAAAGGGACTAAAAACATTTTCACTGCTGTTGTCTTACTATCCGTATCCATAAATATGAGTTTCCAGTTTTATCAATTGTATTATCTTTTGTTTAGTCTTTTCCCACATATCCTTAGCTATCATAACAGAAGCCCTTTTAATCCATACTTCTAAATAAGTCATCATATTATGTCCTTGTAAGTATGGGCATTGCTGAACCAATTTCTGTGTGGGTACATAAATTATGGATATAGACTTTGTTTTTTCTTCATTAATTTTATATCCTGAAATTATCTGAAACTGTCTCAATATGTTCAACAACACCAAGATGTCCTTTTCTAGACTGATCTAGGAGAAGATAATATCTGTGAATTAAAGCCAACTTTTCTTGATTACCAAACCAATTATATCCATGTATTTCTAAGTCCCTTATTTTCTTTGACAGTGGCTCTAAATATAAATCAAATAACAAAGGAGAAAGAAGACACCCCTCCCTGGTTCCTCTGTTCAAACACAGCTTAGAGGGGAACCTTCCCACTTTAATTCTAGCCTCTGATCCTTCATATATCATACTAATTAACCTTATTATTGCATCAGATAATGTAAATACTTCCAATACCCTACTTGCAAAAATCCCAGCTTGCTCTGTCAAATGCTTTTTCTGCATCAAGACCCACCAACAACAGAGGTATTTTTCTACATTCTGCTTCGCTCTAGATCATCAGTGTTCTATTAATGTTGCCTCCCCTCCTCAAAACCACACTGATACATATCTGTCAATTTTGGCAACACAGTTGCCATTCTTTTGGCTAGTATAGGCATAAACACTTTATTATCTTAGTCTAAAATTGAATGGGTCTATATAAAGCTGAGTTTGAAGGGTTTTTGCCATCTTTAGGAAACAGTCACCACACTTTTCTTCCAAGATGTTGGTTCTTCCCCTCCTTTTCAAATACTGTTAAACAAAATCTTCCAGATATTTACCACTTTCTTCCCTCCTAATTTCCAAACTTCTGCAGGATTACCATCTGTTCCTGGAGACTTTCCTGAAAATCGATTATAAGTCACTCTTTTTATCTCATCACCTCCTATCTTAACTGTTAGTTGTTTAGCCTCATCTGCCTCTAACTTTCGCATAACGAAATCTTCCATAAATATTTCCAATTGTAATCTTTCTTGATTTCCACATTTCCCTGCTTTATACAAATTTTCATGAAATTTCCAGAATATCTCTAAAACCTCTACAGGATCTCTGGTTATTTTTCTTGTTATAGTTTCCCTAAGTTTGATGACAGCCCTTTCAAAGTTCAGTTGCCTAAGTCTTTGTGCTAAAAGTTTTTGTGCTCTGGAGTTCTTATCAAAAATAGATGCTTAACTGCAATCTTTCTAAACTCAAGTATATTATCCAGATACTTCCTTAATTTCTCTTAAACAGTCTGCATTTGCTCCTTCTCTTGTTCTATGACATTTCTCTTATTCTGCAACACTTTTACCTTTCCGCTCTAATCTCTGTTACTTCTTAACCATATATCTATTTTATTTTGACCCTATTTTTAAACTCCATTTTTATTTTATCCCAGTCACTAGCTATAACTTCTGAAGATACTGCTATCTTCCCTAATAACTCTTGAATAATTTCCACTACCTATTCCTTAAATTCCTCTCTTTTTAACAGGTAGGTGGGAAAGCACCAGTGTCTTATTTTTACTTCATTACCCTGCATTTTTATCTTAGTTTTTATTGGTACTTGATCAGAAATAGTTACTGGATGTGTCTTGAAGTTTTTAATTGAATGCACATTTTCCTGTGAAATATAATATCTGATGTCCTTTTCATTCTTCCTCAACATATGGGTTACTGAGCCATTCTCGGATCTTACTCGGATGGATTCCACAGACTTTGGATCCAACTCTCAAGCTGTTTCCTCTACCCATAATACTGTAGTCCATCCCTGATACCTCAGATCTTGTTTGCCACCATCCTGTCTGTGAGCATTTTTCAAACTATCGAGTGTTTTTTTATAAGTGTTGTCCCTAGAAATCTCTTTCTTTTACTTATAACATTAAATATATCGATCTGATTTTGTCTGTTTTCATTCTATCCTAAACTGATGGATTTGGATCCAATCCTTGGATCCGACTCTGCCATTACTAAAGCTAATAGGAACCAAAAAGCTCTCAAGCCTCTCCCCTACCAACAATGCACCAACTCTAAGTTAACTCAGATCTTGTTTGCCACTTTTCTTAAAAGACATGGTTGCTATAGCTCTTGAGCAAAAGACATGGTTGCCGTAGCTTTTGAGCCTCACAGCTTATTTTTTCAGATATGTTAAACGTTTTCATCATATCTTTCTTCCTTTATTGTTTCCTTACCCTCGTAAAGTAAATATAGCTATTTTTTATGTTAGTTGATTGAAATTTCTCCTATTTTTCTATTCACTGTTCTCTTACTACTGTTATAGTAACCTTACTTACCATTGTTGGCAAATGTTATTCCTCCCTTTTCATTCTTTTTCTGCTAAACAAAAAAAAAAAACTTAAAACTTATCTATATAAAGCTCCCTTCTTTCTTCCCCATTTCTCTTAATCATTAGTATGGCAGAGAAAGGGCCTTCAGGTTTAAAAAAATGTTCCAAGTCTGGACATAAAATGGCTGTGTCAGACACTTATAGTCTCTGCATCTACTGTTTGGGCACTCTACATCTTCAAGAAAAATGTTCTGTTTGTAGTAATTTTAATCCATACGCTTTAGTGGAGAGAAAAAACTAGTTGATACTAAAATGTTTGTTACCTTCTTCATTTGGAGAGGTTATTGTTGAGGCTCAACTCCCCAAGAAAAAATCTAAGGAGTCAAAATCTCCTACTCCATCTACTTCCTCAGCTCCATTTTCCGAGCCTTCCAGGACAAAATCAAAATTGGATCCCCCCCCCCCCCTTGGATCCGAATAAAAGAGATTGTTGGATCTGATACTCTTGGATCCCACTAAGAAACAGCTGGATCCTGTGACTCAGGATCCTATGCCTGTACCCAGGACCCAGTACTCTCAATTGTTAGATCCTGCTCCTTCCAGGCTGCCTTCTCCTTTTCTAGAGTGGTGCCATACAAAATTTCCTTTGCTGGCATTATCTCTGTTATCTGGTGGTTTAACTGATGAAGATGTGGATCAGATGATGAGGAAACTTCTTTTGGCACAAATCTAGATGGGTCTGTTATCGGCGCCTGATAGCTCAGATCAGGCAGGCCATCAGTCATCCACTCCACCATATCAGACTACTCCTCTGATTCCCTTGGTTGTTTCAGAGACCCAAGATCCGGGTCTTCTGGGTCTGTGAGGCTCGGATCAGAGATTTACCTTATCGTCAGATCCAAAATAGATTCTGAGCACCTCAGCTCCGATTTTTTTGGATCTGGAGGACTCTCTGAGACAAAGCCTCCATGTCTGATCCAAAGAGTTGGAGTCAACTCTTGAGGGTTTCTGAGCTGTCTCAGTACGTTGGTGCTTTGGCACTGGATAGCTCGGCTTTGACTTCCTCCTCTGGGATGCTGCTTTCGGGCAAGAGGAGGTAACGGTCCAGAAGCCTGCCATCTCGGCTCTGGGATCTTCTCTCTTTCTCTGGAACAATTGGCCTTTGAGGTTGTGAAGAGGGTTTTCTCTGCTTTGACAGGACTGATGGATCCTACCCCGTCGGATTTCGAATCTACCCAGATCATCTGTGGCTAGAGCCTCACCTTTTGATGTCACAAGGACAGCCTGCCTGAGATCTCCAGACTATCCATCAGGGTATTACAGTCTCTTCTGACACCCCTCTGAAACACCCCACTGAGGAGGTCCCTAGGAAAAGGAAATGTAAGAGGCGGCACTTGGACTCCCCACAAGAGTCAGTCACTGAGGATACAGACTTCGATGAACATGAAGGGTCCCCACGATCACCTCTAGAAGAGATCTCATTTGGAGACATTCTCAAGTGAAACAGAGAGGTGGTTGGCCCTCAGCAACCCTTCACCTGAGGAGTTGATATTTCTGGAGGAGTTCGGAGCTGGCCCATCTACCTCCTGGGTTACTCTGTCTGCCTATGACCTAATTGATTTGGTTGCTCGGCAGGCATGAAAGGAGCTCAGCACTGTTGAACCAATACCTAGGAGACCAGACAAAATTCTAGGCCCACCTTTGATAAAGGAATTTTGGGCTAAATGGGTGCCTGTGGATGCCATGGTCATGGCGGCAACCACCAAAAAAGAACTTGCCGATCAGAGTTCCACTTTTCATCTCCCTAACAGGTAGTCTAGGGTGATGAACAGTTTTGGGAAGTGTGTCTATGCTTCAGCGACTTTTGCCTTTAGGTCGCTGAATTATTTAGCACATTTTACTAGGTTGTAAAGGGATTTGATAAAGGAACTTTCAAATTCCCTTTCAGTGTCCATTGCTGAAGAGATCCAGTCATCTGTGGCTTCTCAGTTAGCTATCCTATAATCTATTTCGAATTCACCCATGAGGCTAATTTCGTATGCATCCGAAGGTGCCTCAAGGGCAGCAGGTTCATACATTTCCATTAGGAGGCATGCCTGGATGCACTTATGGGATTTTGTGGAGCCCTTCAAATCACCATTCGTCAGTGCTCCCTTTGATGGCACTTCTTCATTCGGACACACAGTGAACGACACTTTGTCCAAGTGTGAGAAGGATGGAAAGACTCTCTCTGTAGTGGGAGTATGGTTTTCAACTCCTCAAAGATCCATTTCAAGGAATCAACGAGGTGGATGGAAGATGTGGTTCAGGAAATTACAGGGCCTTTCCAGGAAACACACGAAGAAAGTTCCCCTAGGGGCAGAGGAGGACACTAACAGACAATGATGCCCCTGCTGCATAGGAGGCTCCCAACACCAGGGATCCAGAGATTCTTCTTTGGCAGACCCTTCCAGCTCTCTTGAAAAGAGCCTGATTGATAACTTCTGGAGGCAACTAGGGGATGACTATCTGTGCACCAGAGAGCCTGGCTAGACATAATAAAAGATACTTGGGTGCAAATAATTATATTCAGAAATTGTATACTACCACTTTTTCCCTTCCAACTCCAAACCCAAGGAAAATCCCTATGTTCCACCCAGTCAGAAAGAATAAGCAGCAATTTAGTTCAAAAGCTGCTGGAAAATAGAGTCATCCAAGAGGTCCCGAAAGACCAGATAAAATCCAGAACTTACTCCAGATTCTTTTTAGTGCCAAATAAAACAGGTTTCTGGAGACCAGTTTTGGATCTCAGCATCTTGAGCAAGTCAGGTTGACACACAAAGTTTCGGACGGTCACAGTTAAATCATTTCTCCCTTTTCTGGGCAAGGATGACTTGATATGTTCAATAGACCTTCAAGATGCATACTATCACATAAAAATTAACAGACACTCCAGAAGGTATTTACACTTCCAGCTTGGAGCCAGTCAGTACCAGTACAGGGCTCTGCCCCTTGCCATCAACATAGCCCTCAGGGTGTTTACCAAATGTGTGGCAGTAGGAGCAGCTCTATTGAGAATGCATGGATTCCGGGTGTTTCCATATGTAGATGACTGACTCCTTACCGCACCGACCAGGCATCTATTGATAAGGGCAAGGAATCAGGTTCTCCAGACTTGCACTCATCTGGGGATAACCATAAATTATGACAAGTCTCATCTACAACTAACTAAAAATTTGGAATTCATCAAATGTCAGATTATAGGTCAGAAAAATAATCTGCAGTACCAGGATTCCAGTCTAGTTTGTCCTTCAAGTCCTAGGAGCGGCG
The DNA here is from genome assembly GCF_019279795.1 of Protopterus annectens. Classification (NCBI taxonomy): domain Eukaryota; kingdom Metazoa; phylum Chordata; order Ceratodontiformes; family Protopteridae; genus Protopterus; species Protopterus annectens. The sequence continues at coordinate 1,306,793,395 of NC_056746.1, read as the reverse complement.
ATAACATTAGTACCTTTAGCCAGAAGTTATATAAAGATTCCCCGATGGATGCTAGCAACACAAGGGTTGATACTTTACTAACCCATGTCAACTCTGATATGAATCTCTCAGATATACAAGAGAAATCTCAGGTGATGGATTCAATCAGGTTTTACAAGGCCATCCATTTATTCCTACTCAGCCAAAGGCCATAGTGACCACAGATGCTTCCCAGTTGGGGTGGGGGGCATTTTCTGGGCAAGACAGTCCAAGTCACTTGGTCCCTTGAAGAGGCCAACTTGCATATCAGTGACCTAGAGATGAGAGCGGTGCTTTTTGCATTGCAGGCCTTCCAGAATGCTCTCCCTTTGGGGACAGTTGCAATTCAAATGGACAATTTGTCAGTAGTTCAGTACATCAGTAAACAAGAAAGGACCAGATTATACCCCTTGTTTCGAGAAGCACTTAGAATGTGACAATGAGTGATCTCATTCAACCACTTTCTCATAGCAATGCAAATTCCAGGAAAATCTAACGTGATAACAGACAAACTGAGCAGGTACATTTTTCTACTTCACAAGTGGTCTCTCAATAAGAATGTGACAGAAATGATTTTTTGTTGATGGGGCCAGCTTTGCTACCCTCTTTTGCTACTCCCCTAAACAACAATGAAGCAGCTACTTTGCTATCTCCCCACAGGGGGAATCACCAAGGGATGCACCTTTTAATGATTGCCCCCCTGGTCTACTTTATGCTTACCCACCAATCCCATTATTTCAGAAATATTTACAGAAAGCAGCCATGTTGAAGAACAAGGTCATCCTCATTGCACCTTAGTGAACTTGACAGATTTGGTTTCCCTGCCTTTGCCTCATGTATTTCAACAACCTTAGATTCTGGATCCAACTGCAAATCTTCTGTCTCACCTGATGGGTATGATCCATCCTGACATCGCAAACCTCAGGCTGACAACCTGGTTTTTCCAATTCCATTAATGGTCAGACAACTGATGCTCTTTCCCCCATTTTGTAATATATATATATATATATATATATTCTCTTTGGAATCTCGAAATACTGAAATGTCGAATTTCAGTATCGAGACCAAATTGTCGAATCTGCAGTTGCATGAAACTGCAGAATATCGAACCCGGAAATGCCGAACCTGTGGTATTGATGATGCGTTAGGTAAGTGTTATGTTTTTTTAAGGGGTTTGGGGAGGGTTTGTGTGTTTGTAAGTGCGTTGGGGAGTTTTAGGCGTGGGTTAGGGTAGGTAGGTAAGTGTGTCAGTGCTGAGAGTGGTGCTGTTTGTATGTATGTGATGTGTGTTTGGGCAAGGGTTGTAGAATGTGTGATGGTGGGTTTTATGTCTTTCATTGTTTAGTGCGACCTGGGAGTTAGTATATATAAGTAGCGGGGGAGTGGGGGGTGCAGGAAGGGTAGGTGTGTGTGTTTTTGTTGTGTTTGTGTGTGTTGTTTTGCTTTGTTGTAGTGTCGGGAGGTAGGTTTATTTGTGTTTGTATGTGTGGTGTAGTGTTTTGTTGATATTAGCGGTTTTGGTTTTCAGGTTTGTGAGTTTTCGGCTTTATAGTCTCGAGATACTAAAATTCGATATTTCAGTATTTCGAGATTATAAAGTCTGTAGATATATATATATATATATATATATATATATATATATATATATATATATATATTATTATTATTATTATTATTATTATCATCTTCTCATAAACCTTCAACACCGTAACTCTATGTAAGTAAATGGAAAAGATTTGTTTACTGAGCATGACAAAATTATGTAAACCTTTTTTACACCGTAATATATATCAGATTTTCTCCTTGGATTTAAAGTTCTTCAGTAGCCTCTCATAAATTGTGCAGAGCTTTCTTGAGAGGTACTGTCCTTTTGAGACCTCTGTTTAGAGACTGTACTCACCCATGGGATCTCAATCTGGTACTGCAAAAAGTTATACATTTCCCTTTTCAACCAGCAGCTAAATGTGCCTTACTTGGAAAACTGCTCTTTCTGGTAGCATTTACCTCTCCTGGCAGAGTATCAGAGATTTAAGCCTTGTCTTCAAAACCTCCATTCTTGATCTTTCATGACGACAGAGTGACATTACTAAGAAATGCCTCCGTCCTTGTCAAGGTGGCGTCAGAATCTAATATCAATCAATCGATTAATTTACCAGTATTCTTTCCTAATTTGTGCAAACAAGGGAGAATATATGTATTTATTGAATGTTCACAGACTGTTACATTTTTACCTACGTAGAACAACAGAAATCAGAAAAATGGACCAGTTGTTTGTTTCACTTGCAGAATTGAAATTGGGAAAACTAGTTGCAAGTGACTTTAGCTAGATGGCTATCTGATTGTATTGCATTTATCTTTAACAAATTGGGTATATTGCCTTACCACAACCAGTACTGTCTCTAGTCTCTGAGGATACAGCATTATATGGTTCAGCTGTGCCCAGGAATATCATTCCTTAGAGTCCACCTGGGATTATAGGTAGATGGGGACTCTGTCCCATCAGTTGAGGATTGAATGAAAATAGACAATATCAGATAAAGAAGTTATGTACTCACCACAAAGCTCCGTCTGTGTTGCCCATTTTCATTCTTCCTCAGCTTTCCACCTTCCAACTGCCATTCATTATGTCTACAAACCTCTAGATGACTGACCTTTTGGAAGGGCATCACAAGCCTTTTGATCGAGCTCCTGACATAGTTTTTCTCTTCAGGGCACATATACACATTTGTGTATCCTTTATTTACACATATTGATACATATTTCTTGTAGTAAAATCAGCAAACAAGATCTGAGGCAACTTATTGTTGGTGCATTATGGATGAGGGAGAAGATGAAGAGCTTTTTGGTTCCATGAGCTTTAGTAATAGTCGAGTCAAATCCGAGGATCTGATCAAAACCCATCAGCTGAAGAAGAATGAAAATGGACAGCACAGATGGAAAATTATGGTGAGTACATAACTTCTTTATATAGTTCCTCTCTCTTAGCTCTTGTTTTTTTCCTTATTGTTAGCCCTTCTACCTCAGTAAGGTAATTTTCAAATACCATTGTTGATACTTTTCTTTCTTTTTCTCTTTTCCTTCCTGCCCAGATTAACAGTATATTTTTCACTACCATTGTTGGTAGTCCTTTACTGTTTAAAAAAAAAAAAAAAAAAAATATATATATATATATATATATATATATATATATATATATATGTATATATGTATATATTATCTTTTTCTTTACTGTTTATTTTACAGAACTCTGGCTGAGAAGCCTACAGGTTTTTAAAAAGGCACTTCCAGTGAGCACAAAACTCTGAATTTGGATGCCTATTTTTAGGCGCAGTATGCCTTGGTACAAACTGTACCATTTGCACTGTGTTGAATTCAAGGGATATTGCAGGTAAGAGGCATAAGTTGATCCTCAAAGCATCGTTACTTCCTTCAGGTAAGAGGCATAAGTTGATCCTCAAAGCACTGTTACCTTCTTCCTCCTCTGGGCTCAAATCCCCAGCAAATCTCTGAAGGCTCCATTGTAGTATAGAAAACCGTCTTCACCTAAGTCTCCAAAGACTTCATCATCCTTGGAGCCTCCACAGAAAATAAGCAGATCATTGGATCCAACTTCTTCAGATCCAAAGAGAAAAAATTCGGTCCCAAAATCTTCAGATCCAGTACCTATTTCAGGCAGTCCTTCTCCTCAATCTACAGATCCAAAACCATCAGATCCAACTTATGGCACATCTCATACTCCCAAGAACTTGCTCACCTGAATTTGTTATTAACCCTGTTTCTCCTCGGCTCTGTTTTCCCTTCACGCAAAGTCAGAGGAAACATTCTAGACCTCAGTCCACTACCTCATCTGTCAGGTCCTCCAGGAGTCTTTCTGAAGCTGAAGTGGATAGGATGATGAAAAAGTTCTTCAGAGCTCATATCCAGGTTGGAGTTATACAGTCTCCATCTCCCATCAGATCCATGAGCCTTCATTCCACATCCCATAAAGTTGCATTTCCTTCTCCAATCTGCCCTTTGGTTTCAGAGCCCCCAGATCTGAGAGTCCCAACAGTACCGGAGTTGGAGCCAAAGAAGATTAGATCTTCAACTCAGATGGTTTCCCTGAGCAGTTTTGCTCCTGTTCCCTCAGATCAGGATGAGTGTTGGATCCGCAGGGCCGGGATCTATTCTGATGATGTCAGAGCTGTCCTTGCCTCTCAGACCTCAGCGCTAGATAGCTCGAGTCTGGCTCCTTCCTTGAGCTACAGCTCTGGCAAAGTTGTTGCCTGCCTACTTTGAATGTCTTGGCTCTGGTGCAGCTGGCTACAGCTTCTCTTGGTCCGTTGGCCTTAGAGGTTGTGGAGAGGGTGTTCTCTCATTCTGGAGAACCAGTCTCTCATACATTCTCAGATCCTACACTTTTTCCTCCTATTGTTCAGAGCTTTAATCCCATCAGACCTACTCCACAGGGACAGCCAGTTCCAGCTATAATCCAGACAACTCCCCCAGAGGAACTACACCTCTGTTCGGACACCTTCCGAGAGCATTCCACTGAAGAGGTTCACTAAAAGTGAATGTGTAAAAGGAGGCACATAGATTCTCCCTTAGAATCTTTCGCCAGATATACTGACTTCGATGAAGGGGAAGGGTCCCCCTGATCACCACCTGATGATGTCTCACTTGGAGACATTTTGGAGATCCTTAAGCAGAAAGGTGATTGGTCCTCCAATAATCCTTCCCCTGAGGAGTCGGTATTTCTGAATGCTTTTGGTGCTGGCCTATCTACATCTTGGGTGACTTCCCTGGCCGATGAGCTTATTGACCTACTCTCTCGCTGGGCATGAAATGAACCAGATTCTGTTGAACCAATCCTGCATCGTCCAGATAAAATTTTAGCTCCTTCAAAAGACAAACCCCATTGGAGAAAAGGAGTCCCTGTTGATGCAGTGGTTCTGGCGGCAGTCACTAAGAAGGAGCTAGTAGAGCAGAACCCCTCTGATCACCCCCATAACAGAGAATCCAGGGAGTTGGACAGGTTTGGAAAGCATGTATTTGCTTCAGCAACCTGTGCCTTGAGGTCCCTGAATTATCTGGCACCCTTTACAAGACTGCAGAAGGATTTGACTAAGGAACTCTCAAACTCTCTCCTGGAGTCCATATCTGGAGAGGACTATAAAAGATCATCCTCGCAGCGTGCCACTTTATTATCTGTTTCCAATGCATCCATGAGGTTGATTTCTCATGCAGCAGAGGGTACCTCATGGGCAGCTGGTTCAGGCATTGCCATAAGGAGACATGCCTGGATGCTGCTATGTGATTTTGTGGAGCCTTTCAAATTTTCTTTTATCAACTCCCCTTTTGATGGAATATTATTGTTTGGCCCTTCATTGAAAGAAATGCTTTCCCGCACTGAGCAGGAAGGAAATACCCTGTCTGCCATTTTCTACTCCTCAATGATCCTTTTCAAGGAATCAGAGAGGAGGGAAGAAAATGTGCTCTCTAAATCCCTGGAATCTTTCCAGGATTCACATGGAAACAGCTCTTTCAGAGGCAGAGGAGGAAGTTCAAATGGAAGATGCCGTCTTCGTGGCAGAGAAGACTCGTAAAACCAGGGATGTGTTCTTGTCAGTCTCGCCGGGATGTGTTCTTGTCAATCTCGCCTTTATTCTCACATAAGGGTCGGATCTGATTCATCGGATCCATCCCAGTTTTATGCAGAAGCTCATGGCCTCCAACTAAGCTTGTGGGTATTCTACCCTTCCCAGAATGCACCTCTTCATTACCTCAGATCTTGTTTGCTGCTTCGCTGGAGATGTGATTCTTTGCTGGCTCTGGGTTAAGTGAAAGTTTTTTGTATAATATCCTTAATTTCTCTATATTTTTCAAACTTTTCTTTCTTATTAGACAGATAAAATTTTGTACACCCTTCCTACATATTCTAAAGTCCATTTCTTTTTTTATATATGGCGTTCTTTCCCCTCTAGATTCTTTAGCTTAAGAAAAAAAAAAAAAAGGTTTTAACTTCCTTATTGATTAGAGAGTCCGTTTTTTTTTTTTATTGGGGCTTCTCTATTCCTTTTCTGCCTTTCTGATACACACAAACACGCACATATATATATGTATGTATATATATATATATGTATGTATATATATATATACATACATATATATATATATACATACATATATATATATATATATATATATATATATATATGTACATATATATATATATATATATATATATATATATATATATATATATATATATATATATATGTATATATATATATATATATATATATATATATATATATATGTACATATATATATATATATATATGTATATATATAGGTTTACCGACATAATGTTAAATGTCATAATGTCTAATAGTCATTTGGTTGAAAAAGAACATCTCAGCCCAAAAGATTGAATTATCAAAATGTCTACAATGATTTAATTGAAAAAGCAATGAGATCATCTCTACTATTTTGCTGTGCCCCCCCCCCACACACACACCCTACTTAAATATATCAACTACGAGATCGCATTACAGTGCAGAAATAGGCAAATTCAATAATTTCAACATTGTGTGTTTAGACTAAGTTTATTTCAACATTTTGATCATTCAGTATAGTGTATTCAACCAATTCAGTTTCAACCATTTAGCATTCAACATTATGTTGGTAAACCTAGATGTGTGTATACATATATATATATATATATATATATATATATATATATATATATATATATATGGGTCTAGGACACATACTCGACTAGCATGTGTCCGAATCATAAAACATTGAACACACATACACGAAAGCGCTTCCGTGTATGTGTAGTTAAAAAAAAAATCTACGTTTCTGCAGGGGGGCATGTTAAGTTGTCAATCTCGCCTTCATTCTTGCTGGATGGGTTCGGAGCCGATCCTCGGCTCCGACTCGGCACTTGCTTTAGCTTGAGAACTCCTTTTACCAGCTCGAGGCAGCCCTATATCCCATGATGCAAGGCGGAACTACGTCAGATCTCGTTTGCCGCTTAGCGAAAGAGGTCTCCTTTGCCAGCTGAGGTAAGTGATTTTCTTGGTAAAATCAGAAAAGCTTAGTTAGGGTTTTATTTTCCCCTTTTATTCATAGTTTAGTCTGTAGTGAGTTACAGCCCACCCTATTCCCTTGTTTTCAAACTTTTATAACCTTTTTATAACCTTTAGTGTAAAGTTTTAGTTAGGCCTAAAACCCCATTGGTTAATCCCTTCCTGTGTGTTATGTGTAGGGGATTAATTTTGTGTGTTTGTTGGGGTTTGTGTGTGTTACTTTCTCCTAGGATATGTCTAGGGAAGGCAAGGTCTCAGGCTTCAAGAAGTGTGACTCGTGCTGTCAGAAAATGTCTCTGACAGACGGTCACACTTCTTGTGTTTATTGCCTGGGGCCTTTGCACCTGCAGGACTCCTGTGCTTTGTGTCACTCTTTTAGACAGAGAGTCCTGCAGGAAAGGAGGAATAAGCTTATCCTCCGTGGCTTACTTAAGCCAGAAGGTTCTCCCTCTAAAGCAGGGTCTGGGAAACCTTCTAAGCCACCGAGCTCAGGCTTCAGTATCCAAGCCTCCTCCGGTGGCTCCGGCTCCGTCGGGCGAGATCGCTCTGGCTGGAACCGATGTATCTACCATAAAAGTAGTAGGTTCGGCACCGGCTGGTTCCGATACCTTGTCTACTGTGGCCTTGTCGGCTCCGGCTGGAGCCGACACCTTATCTAGCATCGGGCGAGAAACCTTGGCTCCATCTGGAGTTCAGGGACTTCGGCTCCGATGGCCGTCCCGAAGAGATCTCGGTCCCCTTCTTTACTGAGTATCCACTCGGCTCCGGGGTCTCCTCTTTTGTCGGAGCGGAGCCATCGGAGCCGATCTTCGAGATCTTCCAGGCTGTCTGACCACGACTTAGAGAGGGTGGTAAGCAGGCTGTTGAAGTCTCAGGCACTGGCCCAAATGCTCCATAGCCCGTCTCAACAGACTTCGGCTATAGCCTCACCCCTTGAACTTCCTCCTCCGACTCCACACCAGAGTTCGGAGCCGGAGCTTCTCGGGACAGCGACTGTTTCGATGCCGGAGCCGATACATCCTTCGGCTCCGTCATCCTCTGCTCCGATCTCCTCCTTGAGGCCTTCCTTGGAGGGATCCTGTCGTCGGGTTTCCATTGTCGGCTCCGAGGGGGCTAGTGGCATTGGACCCTTGTCCGACCCCGCTCTCCCTCTCGGGGCTTCGGCTTTGGTAAGCTCGGCGCCGACATCGGCCTCGGAGCCTTCCCTCTCATTGGAGCCGGGAATTCCTGTTTCCTCGGAGCGGGGATATTCCGGCCTCCCGGGGAGGAGCCTTTGAGGTGATGAGGAGTGTCCTGGCCTCTGAGCCTGGTCAACGGTCCATCCCTCTAGCTCCTCCCTCATCAGTGCCTGCAGGCGCCTCTTGCCAGCCTCTTGCTCTCAGGCCCAGGGATCCATCGCCCCAGGTTTCCCCACTGGGAATTTCCTCCTCTTCCGAGGTTTCTCCTGATCCTGCAGGGGAACCCCCTCGGAAGAGGACGTGTAAGAGGAAACACACAGACTCCCCTGAGTCTACTACATCTGATACCGACTTAGATGAGTCGGAGGGTTCCCCACGGTCCCCTCTGAGGATGTCTCCTTTTCAGACATCCTTGAGCTCCTCAAACAGAGGGGAATTGGCCCTCCATTGACCCCTCCGAGGATGAGTCGGTATACCTGGAGGCTTTGGATCCCGACCCTCCACCTCCGGGGAGTCTCCGCCTTTCGACCCACTTATGCAGGTAGTGGCTCGGAAGGCGTGGGCGGCTCCAGATTCTGTGGAACCTGTCCCCAGGAGACCATCCAAATTCATCACGGCCCCTTCGGACAAACAGTTCCTTTCCAAGGGTGTCTCTGTGGATGCTATGGTGGTGGCGGCCACTAAAAAGGAACTGGAGGATCCTTCAGTTCCTGTCCATCCTCCTAACAAGGATTCTAGGACCATGGACAGGTATGGAAAGCGGATGTTTTCTTCAGCGACCTTTGCTATGCGTTCGCTGAATTATCTTTGTCACTTCACCAGGCTTCAACGAGATATTCTCAAGGAACTGGGTGAAGTAGTCCAGGATCCTTCTGCTGCTGGGGCTCAAGAAAAGATTGCCTCGCAGCTTGCAATCCTGAATTCCATATCTAACTCCTCCATGCGGCTCATATCCTATGCGGCCGATGGAGCAAGCAGGGCCGCAGGCACAGGAGTTGCTTTTAGATGCCAAGCCTGGATGCGGCTTTGTAATTTTTGCGGACCCCTTTAAGGCGTCCTTCACTAATACCCCCTTTGATGGTTCGGCTTTGTTCGGACCTCAGGTGAAGGATACCTTGACCAGGTGTGAGCAGGACGGTAAAACTCTTTCTGCCGTTGGAGTCCAATTTTCCACTCCTTCTAGACCATATCCCAAGGGTCAGAAGGGGGGGAAGATGTGGTTCCGTAAAGCCCAAGGAGCTACACTGGACGACGTGGTCAGTTTACCCCCAGAGGCAGAGGGGTAACAATAATAGACACCGCCCTAGAGGCAGGGGGTCCTCAGAACCAGGGCAACAGGGATTCTCTTCCTGAGAAGCCCTTTCAGCATCCCTGAGGTGTTGCCCGACTGTCCCCCCTTGGAGGCAGTCGGGGGAAGGATTTCACTGTACCCAGTAGCCTGGCACTCCCTATCACAAGAGATGTGGGTACAGTCGATCATATCCGAGGGTTACAAAATCCCCTTGAAGGTTTCCGTACCTCTACAATCCCTTCCAGACATCTCACCCGGTCAAAGGGATTTGGCAGAACAGGAGGTTTCAAAACTCCTAGAAAAGAGCCGTCCAGGCGGTGCCGGCAGACCAGGTAGGATCCGGCGTCTACTCGAGATTCTTTTGGTCCCCAAAGGACGGGAGATTGGAGACCAATATTAGACCTGAGCAATCTAAACAGATTTGTCAAGAAGGCAAGATTCCGGATGGTCACGCTTCAGTCCATTCTGCCATTTCTGGGCAAGGACAACTGGATGTGCTCTATAGACCTTCAGGATGCGTACTATCACATAAAGATTCACAGACGCTCCAGAAGGTTTCTCCGCTTTCGGCTTGGGACCAGTCATTACCAATTCAGAGCACTGCCCTTTGGCCTCACTTCAGCCCCCAGAGTGTTTACCAAATACATGGCAGTGGTCACAGCTCATCTGAGACTTCAAGGATTCCAGGTGTTTCCCTACTTGGACGACTGGCTCCTCTCCGCCACCACCAAGTGTCAGCTTCTTCAGTCCAGAGACTACACTCTACAGCTTTGCAGGAGTTTGGGAATTTCAGTAAATTTCGAAAAATCTTCTCTGCTGCCTTGCCAATCTATCACCTTTATAGGCGCAGAATTAAACACCGTCAAAATGTTAGCCAGACTAACAGATCAAAGAATTCTGGACATCCAAAAATTCATTCGGATTCTATTGCAAAGCAACAAGATCAAAGCCAGATTTATACTGAAGGTTCTAGGTCTTATGGCTGCGGCCATTGTTCTTCTACCACTGGCTCGCTTCCACATGCGTCTTCTGCAGTGGATGCTATTCACGCAGTGGTCGTACCACAGTCTTCCGATGAGGCACGAAATCTTAGTCACACAGTCGTGCAGAGCTCATCTGAACTGGTGGATATCTTCCCCTCTTCTTCATCAGGGCCGACCCTTTATTCCCCCTCCTCCAGTTGCCACAGTCACTACGGATGCCTCTCTGATCGGGTGGGGGCATTATCAGGGCAGGATGGTCCACGGGACGTGGCAACCCATAGAATACCATCTGCACATAAATGTCCTGGAGATGAGAGCAGTGCTTTTAACGTTGCAAGCCCTCAACGACTTTCTTCCCACGGGGACTATTGCAGTACAAACGGACAACATGTTCGTGGTCTCGTACATCAACAAACAGGGCGGGACCAGGTCCTATCCGTTATGTCGAGAAGCTCTCAGACTTTGGCAATGGGCGATCTCTTCTCAGCGGTTTCTGATAGCAACGCACATCCCCGGCAGGTCCAACCTATTGGCGGACAGGCTGAGCAGATCCATTCTGATGCCTCACGAGTGGTCTCTCAATCAATCTGTAGTGGATCAGATATTTCTGAAGTGGGGCACTCCTTGTTGCGATCTTTTTGCTACTCCTCAAAACAACAAGTGCCCCGATTTTTTCACTCTTTCCCCTTCCAGGCCAACCCCTGAGAGACTCTCTAACCCAGGATTGGCCCCGGGAACTTCTATGCTTTTCCTCCCTTTCCCTTGATTCCACAAGTCATTCAGAAAGCCACCGTTTTGAGAGCCAAGTTGATCCTCATTGCCCCATATTGGCCTCAACAAATTTGGTTTCCGTCTCTGCATCGTCACCTTCTGGTGCAGCCCTGGCATCTGGACCCAGTTCGGATCTCTTGATCCACCAGTCGGGTCAGCAGCACCGGGCCATTCATTCTCTCAACCTCACTGCTTGGTTGCTCCACTTCCTTCCTAGCCAGGCTACCGATGATTTCTGACTCAGTCAGAGACGTTTTAGTGTCTGCTTTGAAGTCGTCCACTAGGACTGTTTATGCTAGCAAGTGGCGACGTTTTTCTATTTGGGCAAATTCCAGAAATATTGATCCCTTTACTGCTCCTGTACATTCTGTTTTAGATTTCCTGGCGGAGGTTTTTCATTCAGGATCCTCGTCATCTACAGTCAAAGTACAACTGGCTGCTATTTCCAAGTATCATGTTGGCTTGCATGACAATAACATTATGTCTCATAGATTATGCAAGGCCTTTCTGAGAGGAGTTTTTCTCTTAAACCACCTATAAAGCATCCTCCTCCGCAATGGGATCTAAACTTAATGTTGGCATCCTTGATACTACCTCCCTTCGAACCATCTGCTTCATGTTCTTTGAAGTTATTGACCTGGAAAACTATATTTTTACTGGCTGTCACTTCTGCAAGAAGGGTTTCCGAGATTCAAGCTCTCTGCATTCGTTCCCCTTATTTGGTTTTTCATAAGGACAGGGTATCATTAAGAACTAACCCTTCCTTTCTCCCCAAAGTCGTGTCTCAAACCAATATTAACCAATCTATAGATCTACCAGTCTTTTCCCAAACTATTCCGACAGAGCTGAACAGAAACTGCATTTTTGGATGTCCATCGTCAGCTCAGGTACTATTTGCATAGAACTAAACAATTCAGAAAATCGGACCAATTATTTGTCTCCTATGCAGAAAACAGGATAGGTCTTCCAGTTTCTAAAGTGACATTATCCAGATGGTTGACTTCCACCATTTCCTATGTGTACTCTCTCAGAGGCAAACAGCTATCTTCTAAACCAAAAGCACACTCAACCAGGAGTCTATCCACTTCTGCAGCCTTTCAGGATAGACTACCCATTGATACCATTTGTGCAGCAGCTACTTGGGCCACGCCTCATACCTTTGTCTCTCATTACAAGTTGGACTTGGCCTCCAGAGATAGGGCCAGTTTTGGTTCCACAGTTCTCTAGAGTCTGTTCCATTGAGCCACCTGGGATACAGGTGCTAGGACGGTCCCATCCAGCAAGAATGAAGGCGAGATTGACAACTTAACATTTAGAAGTTATGTACCTACCATAACGTTCCATGTTAGTTGTCTTCTCTCGCCTTCTTTCTTGCATCCCTCCCTCCTTCCCCCTGGCCTGGACAGATCTTGAAGAGTTCCTATTAGGTTGTTTTCCTCCTGAGCCTTCATATGAGGACTTCTATTAGGAACTTGTGTTCCTAATTGTTAGGATAGTCTTTAGCAGGGTAGGTTAGCTACCAAACGAGATCTGAGGTAGTTCCGCCTTGCATCATGGGATATAGGGTTGCCTCGAGCTGGTAAAAGGAGTTCTCAAGCTAAAGCAAGTGCCGAGTCGGAGCCGAGGATCGGCTCCGAACCCATCCAGCAAGAAAAAAGGCGAGAGAAGACAACTAACATGGAACGTTATGGTAGGTACATAACTTCTAATTTGCCCCCCTGCCCCCCACACATACTTTAATATTCTCACCCTGAGATCGCACTACTGTGGGGAAAAGAGAATTTTCCCTTACCCCGCACTGTAGTCCGATCTACGAAACCGACCACATACACGGAAGCACTTTTCGATGTTAAGCAATTTCGTGTATGAGTGTTCGATGTTTTGTGATTCGGACATATGCTAGTCGAGCATGTGTCCGGATCCCATATATATGTGTATATATATATATATATATATATATATATATATATATATATGTGTGTGTGTGTGTAGCTGTTTGGATTTCTACACTTTGTTGTTGCTGTTGTTGTCCAATTGCCTGTACCGTTTTTCTTTTTTTTTTTTTTTTCAGTCATGTCTCAAAAGGATAAGGGAGATAAACCCTTAGGGTTTAAAAATGTACTCAGTGTGGTAACAAAATGCCATTGAGTGATTCACATATTTTGTGTGTTTATTGTTTAGGGAGTCATGTAGCATTTGTCATGCCTTCATTCAAAGAGCTCTATTAGAAAGGTGCAACAAGCTCATGTTGAAAGGCATGATTCAAAGCCCCTTTGCTTAAGTGATTTTGGGTAGCAAGGAATTTCCAAAATCATGTTCCACTTCATCTTCTGACAAACCGAAGAAAAGACAAAATCTTCGGAGCCAGCAGAGAAGATTCCTAAGTTGTCTGCTCCATTGGTTATTTTGGAGCCATCCACTCTTGGATCTGGGGGAACTTCAGAGCATTCACAGCTATCGGCTCCAACTCCTTCAGCTCCAACAGTTAGAACTATATGGGTTCATTCACCATCTTTAGAAGGAGTATCCTTTTGGCTCCCATCGCCTGTTTTTCAAAATTCACCAAGCCTCTCCACCCGTTCAACCAGGAGTCTGTCTGATGAAGATGTGGATAGGGTGGTTAGCAGGCTGTTGAAGACACCGGCTTCAGCCAAATTATTTCTGGATCAGAGCCCAAGAGCTTCAGATCCAGTGAAGTCACTCCCCTCTACTGCTCCTTCTCTTCCTCCTCCAACCCACGTCTCGGGTTCGGAGTAGGGAGACTCTGAAGTCCAGATAGTTACCCTGTCGGATCAGAGACCTATTCTGGCTATGAGTTCCTCTGCTGTGTTAAAGCAAGAGGACTCTGGGAGCTGTAGCTGTAGCTGTCTTCCCGACCTGAAGGTAGGGATCCGACTTATTTTTCCTTTGGATCGGACCTTGCCTCTTGGAGTGGTTGAGTTTGGCGCCTACCTCAGTCTCAGATCTCCCCTCCTCAGATCATGAGGGGCCCTTGGCTACGATAGTTTTTTTGTCAGCTCTAGGGAGTTTCTTGGATCACAGGCAGGGAGCATTTGATACCATGAGGAGAGCTTTGACTGCTTCTCAGTCAAGAGCAGTATCTTCTCAGATCTCCCCTCCCACCACCTACTGGTGACTTCTACCTCTCTCTCACCCCTTCCACAGGAACAGCGGGATCCCAAGCCTCAGGATGTCCCTAGGGAGACCCCTATCTCTACTGGAACATCTCCGGATTACCCTACTGAAGAAGTCCCTCAGAAGAGAACCTGGAAGAGGAAGCATTTAGACTCCCCAGAAGAATCCGCCACCACAGATACTGACCTCGATGACGCTGAAGGGTCCCCAGTGTCTCCTCCTGAAGATGTCTCATTTGGAAACATTCTAGAAATATTAAAACAGAGAAGTTGCTGGGACGCCAATTCCCCTTCAGCAGAGGAGTCAGTATACCTGAAAACGTTCGGGTCCAGCCCTTCCACCTCTTGGGTGACCCCCCCCCCTTCCGATGAGCTTATCGAGTTAATCTCTCGGAAGGCATGGGAGACCCCAGACACGATTGATCTTACTCAGAGGAGGCCAAATAAGTATGTCACTTCACTCCCTGACAAAATATTTCTTACTAAGGTAGTTGCAATTGATACCTTGGTCGTGGTGGCAGCGGCCAGGAAGGAACTTTCTGAGACCAGTTCCACTATTCATCCTCCTAACAAAGATTCTAGGATGATGGATAGATATGGGAAATGCGTCTTTTCTTTGGTGGGCTTTACTTTGCACTTGCTTAATTATTATTTAACACATTTTACTAGGCTGCAAAGGGATCTGCTGAAGGAACTATCAGATACCCTACAAAGAGCTGTGGCTGACGAGGCCACAGATAAAGTAGCCTCTCAGCTCGCCACCCTAACTTTGGTTGATAACTCCTCCATGAGACTGATTTCTTATGCAGAGTATGGAGCGAGTAGAGCAGCAGGCTCAGGTATCTCTGTTAGGAGGCAGGCCTAGATGCAACTTTGCAATTTCGTGGAGGCCTTCAAGTCTTCCTTTATGAACGCCCCCTTTGATGGCTCATGTCTGTTTGGGCCCAAAGTGAAAGAAATGCTTATCAGGTGTGAACAAAAAGGCAAGACCTTGTCTGCTGTGGGAGTACATTTTTTCACTCCAACCAGACCTTATCCCAAAGGCCAAAAAGGTAGTGGAAAAATGTGGTTTCGAACAGTCTTTCCAAGACACACAGGGTGAAAGCTCCCCCAGAGGCAGAGGAGGGAACAATAATAGAAGATGCTACCTGCATGGCTGGGGAGGTCCGCAAAATTAGGACTCCAGAGAGTCCTTCTTTTGTAAGCCTTTTCAGCTATTCTGAAAGGAAGCTGGATTGCTCACCTCTGGAGGTTATCGGGGGGTCAGCTGTCTGTGCACCCATACGCCTGGCTATACATTATGAGCAACAAGTGGATGTGTCAAATAATATCCAGAGGTTATAAACGAAAAGCAAAACGGCTTACAGGTAAAACCCAGTATATAAAAAAGAGAAGTGTATGAGAGAAATCACTATACCGGGTACCACACAATAATGTCTTTATTTAAACAAAGTAAAAAGGAGAGGTAAGCGCTTTCGCAACCTTCGTTGCTTCATCATACAAAGAACTAACTGTTCAACTGCTTGTTTTATATCACTCTCAGTCAAAAAATTTTTTTCCAATTAGTGACATCATACAACTTTTGAAAATTTAAAGGCATATATGACAAGAATATTGTAAAATTCGCATATAAAATATATATACACAAAAATGTAAAGTATGTTCATATTTATGCATATCTAATTTAAAACAGTTAAATAATCTCATTAAAAATGCATATATATAAAAAGTGCATATAAATAAAAATGCATAGTATATTCATATTTATGCATATCTAATTTAAAACAATTAAATAATCTCATAAAAATGCATATATATAATATATATATAAAAATGCATAATACAAAATATATAATAAAAGAAATATATGTATATATATATATATATTTTTATTTAAAAAATTAATTGTGTTGAAGGCGTCTAGCTTTAAGAAATGGAACCAGTGATGTGCAACCATTTAAGCCTGGATATCTATCAGCATTGAGCTTGATAATCCATCTTTGTTCTCGGCTCTCTGTAAAATTTTCTATATCTCCTCCCCTCACATTTCTATGTATATGTTGTAAAACAAAGAACTTGAAAGAGTGTGAAGGGTCAGTGTTTAAAACATGTTGAGCAAGCGCACTAGTAGTTTTATTATGTACAACAAATGTATAAGTTACTGCTCAATAATGATACATACAGAGGAATCTCAAAAGTTACAGTGAATGCCATCATTGATAAAGTGTCTTTTTTGATTTTTGACTTATTAATTACTGATTTAATAGATGAACCACTGTTTAAATACTTTAATGTCTTGAATCCAACTATTCCTAAGATTTATGGTTTACCAAAGGTTCATAAAGACAGAAGTCTGCCACCAATGCGTCCCATAGTCTCAGGCACTGGTTGGTGTACAGAACCACTGTCTATTTATGTTGAAAGTACATTGCATGTGCTCTTAGACAAATGTGAAAATATTTTAAGAGACACCAAAATGTTTCTAGAGAAATTACATACTAGAATTGAAAGTTTATCAGATATTAATGACTTTGCTCTTGTTGCTATGGATATAGAGTCATTGTTTACAAGTATCCCGAATACATGGGGCATTAATATGATTAGAAATTTTCTTACAAGAAATAATTGCTTCACCAATGAAAAAGTACAACTTATATGCAGTTTGTTAGAGATTATTCTGGAAAATAATGTTGTATATTTTGAAGAACAATTCTTTCTGCAACAGATCGGCGTTGCCATGGGCACACCATGTGCAAATAGTTATGCTAATCTATCTCTTACATTCTGGGAACAAACACATGTCTTTTCTGATAAGAATTCATTTATTAGTCAGCTTTTATGGTATACACGTTTTGTGGATGATGTTTTTTTATTATGGAAAGGCAATATATCTGAGCTTATATTATTTATTAACTATTTGCATACAACTACTGATTTGATTTTCTGAGATTCACATACAAATTTTCTACATCTGAGATTGATTTCTTAGATGTACATATAATCAAATCAGAGTTGACAGGTTTTACCAGCAAAATTTTTCACAAACCCACGAAGAAAATACATACCTGCACAAAACCAGTATGCATCCTAGACACATTCCAGGAAATGTGCTCAAGGGGCAGGTATACAGAACATTAAAATTACACAACAATGATAATGATGCAGTACTAGCTTTGAATAAATTGAAAACTGATTTTTTAAGAAGAGGATATCATATGGATGAAATAGATAGAACTATTTCTGATGCTTGGACACTCAGGGACTCTAAATGTAAAGCGTACTTTCAGTCTTCTAATTCTATTATGTCAGATAGCAGTAATTTGAGAAATAATACACAAAATAATAGCATTAGAGCGTTTTTTCAGTATGCTAGTAATGTTAATCAGTATACTAATATTATTAAACAACATTGGCACATTTTACATGAGATTCCTTGTTTACATTCTTTCATTGGTAATGCACCTAGTTTCAGTTTCAGAAATAATCTAACATTAAAACAACAATTGTGTAATAAAGACGTCAAAAAAACTACCTATAATTCCAGACCTTAAAGGTACTTTTCCTTGTAGGTCTTGTACTGCTTGTACACATATTCATAGTACTACACCATATATTCATCCTGTTAGAAATTTTACACTATACTCACATTCATATGCAGAGTGTAAAACCACAGATGTTATTTATTTTTGTTTCTGCCAAATATGTCATGCCTTCTATATAGGAAAAACAAATAGAAACTTAAAGGATAGAATATTGGAACACATAAGAGACATCAGAAATAATAAAACTACTAGTGCGCTTGCTCAACATGTTTTAAACACTGACCCTTCACACTCTTTCAAGTTCTTTGTTTTACAACATATACATAGAAATGTGAGGGGAGGAGATATAGAAAATTTTACAGAGAGCCGAGAACAAAGATGGATTATCAAGCTCAATGCTGATAGATATCCAGGCTTAAATGGTTGTACATCACTGGTTCCATTTCTTAAAGCTAGACACCTTCAACACAATTAATTTTTTAAATAAAAATATATATATATATACATATATTTCTTTTATTATATATTTTGTATTATGCATTTTTATATATATATTATATATATGCATTTTTATGAGATTATTTAATTGTTTTAAATTAGATATGCATAAATATGAATATACTATGCATTTTTATTTATATGCACTTTTTATATATATGCATTTTTAATGAGATTATTTAACTGTTTTAAATTAGATATGCATAAATATGAACATACTTTACATTTTTGTGTATATATATTTTATATGCGTATTTTGCAATATTCTTGTCATATATGCCTTTAAATTTTCAAAAGTTGTATGATGTCACTAATTGGAAAAAAAAATTTTTTGACTGAGAGTGATATAAAACAAGCAGTTGAACAGTTAATTTTTTGTCTGATGAAGCAACGAAGGTTGCGAAAGCGCTTACCTCTCCTTTTTACTTTGTTTAAATAAAGACATTATTGTGTGGTACCCAGTATAGTGTTTTCTCTCATATAATATCCAGAGGTTATTTCATGCCCTTCATTCACCCCCTTCCTCAAAACAAAACAATCACAGATGTACAACCCAGTCAACGGGTTCAAGCAACCACAGAAGTACAAAAGTTGCTAAGCAAAAGTATCATCCAAGAGGTCCTGTCAGACCAACAAGGATTCGGAACTTACTCAAGATTTTTTTTAGTACCAAAGAAAACAGGGAACTGCAGACCTATTCGTGATCTCAGCAATCTAAACAAATTGATCAAAAAGAGCAAGTTTCAAATGGTCACTTTGCAGTCTATTCTTCCTTTTCTAGGAAAAGATGACTGGATTTGCTGGATAAACCTTCAGGATGCATACTACCATATAAAGATGGACAAACACTCCAGAAGGCATTTGCACTTCCAGCTGGGAGCCAGTCAATACCAATTTCAAACTCTGCCCTTTGGTCTCACTATTGCCCCCAGAGTGTTCACCAAATGCATGGCAGTGGTTGCGGCTCACTTGAGACGTCAAAGATTCTGAGTGTTTCCATATCTAGACAACTGGCTCCTAACCACCACAACCAGACATCAACCCTTGAGGGCAACAGAAACTACTATAGACCTTTGCTCCCATCTAGGAATCACCATAAATTTCAAAAAATCTGCGCTAGAACCCCATCAAAATCTGACTTTCATAGGAGCACATTGAGATACAAGATGGATGGTAGCAAAACTTCCATCCGACAGAATTGCTTCGTTGAGAACTAAAGTAAAGATTCTTACTCACAAGAAGAGGGCACCCGTGAAATTAGTGCTACAAGTCTTGGAGGCAATGGCAGCCTCAATAACTAGTACCTGTAGCCCAACTTCATATGCAAATCCTACATTGGTGGTCCTTTTTAGAGCTACTGATGTCTCACCAGATTCTGATTATTGATGTATGCAGAAAAGATCTTCATTGGTGGATTTACTCTTATCAAGTCACTCAAGGTCACCTGTTTGTACCCAGCCAGCCCCAGGCCACAGTGATCACAGATAGGGTGGAAGGGTCATTATCTGGGAAGGACAGTCCAATTCACCTGGACCCCACAAGATCCATCTGTATATAAATGTTCTAGAGATGAGAGCAGTGCTTCTAGAGTTACAAGCCTTTCAAGACTCTTTCCGTCATGGAATGATAGCAGTCCAGTCAGACAACATGAGGGTAGTCTGGTACATCAACAAACAGGGAGGAATCAGATCATACCTCTTTTGTCGGGAAGCCTTCAGAGTTTGGCAATGGGCGATAGCTTCCAATCACTTTCTAGTAGCAATGCACATTCTGAGGAAATCCAACAGCAGGGCAATTCTGATGTCTCACGAGTGGTCCTGCAAACAAGAAGTTGTGGAAAAGATTTTCCAGAAATGAGGTCAGCCTTGCTGTAATCTTTTTGCATCAGCCATAAACAACAAATGCAGAAGCTACTTTGCCCTAATCCCCCTGCAGTGAGAGTCACCGAGGGATGCACTGGTGCACGATTGGCCTCCGGGACTTCTATATGCTTATCCTCCAACCCCCTTGATTCTCAAAGTATTGCAGAAAGCAACTGTATTGAGGAGAACAATCATCCTCATTGCCCCTTATTGGCCCGACAGATTTGTTTTCCCTTTCTTTGGCCTCATCTTCAGGAAGATCCATGGATTCTGGACCTAGTTCCGGACTTACTTTCCCATCCGCAATGAATGGTTCTTCCAGACCTGAAAAATCTAAAATTGACAGCATGGCTGCTCCATTTCCAGTGATAGCTAGGCATCCTCTCTTATCTTCTCCAGTGAGACACATTTTACTTTATTCACATAAATCTTTCACAGAAACTTTACAGAAGCAATGGGAAAAGATTTGTAGTGTGGGCCACAGACAATAATATTGATCCCTTTACTGCCTCGTTTCCATTCTGGATTTTCTAGTGACTTTTTTTAATGAACGTGCTACGGCAGCCACCGTAAGAGTTCAATTAGCTGACATTTCCAATTATCATCTAGGAGAAAATGGCTCTCCTGTCATGTCACATAAGCTTTATAAGACATTTTTAAAATGTATTTTGTTGTTGATCCCCTCCTTGGGATTTGAATTTTCTGTTATTTCATATTATTCATTCACCATTCGAACCTTCAGCAAATTCTTGACTTTGAAAACAATTTTTCTGATGGCTATTACTTCATCAAGAAGGGTATGTGAATTACAAGCATTATCTATAAAGCCTCCTTATTTGCTTTTTCATAAAGACAGTTTCATTACAAACTAACCCTTCCTGTCTGTCAAAAATACTTTCTGAGACTAATCTCAACCAATCCATTGAACTGCCAGTTTTTTCCTGAATTTCCAAAACAAAGGAGAATATCTGTTACACTTATTGGATGTTCTCAGACAATTATGTTTTTATTTGCACAGAACAAAGGATTTCAGAAAAAACAGATCAGTTGTTTGTTTCTTTTTCTGAAACAAGGAAAAGCTTGCTAGTTTCCAAAGTTACCTTATCAAAATGTTTTTTTGTTTGTATCACTTTTATTTATAAAACCCAAACTAAACAATTGCCTAAACCAGTCAAAACACATTCTACTAGAGCTGTTGCTACTTCTTCAGCTTTTTTGCCCAGAGAATCTTTAGACAATATTTGTGCAGCAGTCACATGGTCAAACCCCCATACTTTTATTACTCATTACAAAGTGGATTTGGCCTCCAGGGACAAAGATTCCTTTAGCTCAATAGTTCTGAGGAATATTCTCCCATGAGCCAGCCAAGATTCATGTTGCTAGGGACGCTGTCCCATATGTGAGAAGAAAGGCGAGATTTACAACACATAAAGAAGTTATGTACTTACCATAACATTCCATGTGTGTTGTCCATCTTCGCCTTTATTCTCACAACCCACCCACCAGCCCCCTTCCTAGACTCCTGGAAGAATGGGTAACACTAAAAATTATTTATTTATTTATTTACATTTGTTAACCGGGAGAGTCCGACTGGACACAGGTCCGTTTTCAGCGGAGGCCCGGGGAGAAAAGCTCCACATCAAGTATTATTTGTATTATACAGTTAAAAAAATAGCATTTAAATATAGACATTAGTCCAGTTAAGGATGCAAGACAAGAAGAAAACAGATGTAAAACAGGTGTAGAGCATAGTACAATTTTAAAATATGGTGACATATACTAAACATGGTTAAAATGTAGTTGAGATTCATCAGTGAACAATTGATACAAACTGTTTTTGAGGTACATAACAGCCATTAGCAGTTGTTGCTACAAGAAGTTAGTATTATGTGGTAGGTAGCTGGGAACATGAGTAGCCATGCTTGCTAAGAGTAGGTTGTTGATAGGGGCTGAGAGAGGTAGTAGGTGGGGGGAGTGGATGGTATTAGAGGGGAGGTTGCAAGGGCATATCTGGCAAATTATGAAGTGTGATTTTAGTAAGGATTTAAAGTGGGTGCAAGAAGTTACAGAGGTAATTGAGGATGGGAGGGAGTTCCAGAGTTTGGCTATAGTGCAGGAGAATAATGCTTCTCCAGCAGAGTTAATGGCTCTTGTGACCTGTAGGAGGTTTTTGTGGCTGGATCTTAGTGATCTCGTGGTTATGTAGGGTTGGAGTAGATTCTGGAGGGATGGGAATTTTAGTGGTTGATTTATTAGTTTGTGGGCGAGTGTGAGTTGGTACCATTGAAGGAGGTGGGGGAGCTCTAGCCAGCCCAGTTCTGTTAGTGAGAGACAGTGGTGAGTACGGTAGGAAGCCCCTGTGGCGAATTTGGCGATTTTGTTGTAACAGGTTTCGAGCTTATTTAGATCGCATTGTCTAAGGTTAGTAAATATTGGAGAGGCATAGAGTAGGGTAGAGATAAGATGAGAATTTGCTACCGAAATTTTAGCTGCTTTGCTAAGTATTTGCTGATTTCTATATAATGCTCCTAGTTTTTTGTGCACTTTTTTAATGGTCATGGAAATGTGAATGTCAAAGTTCAGTTTATTGTCTATTTCTACTCCTAGTAATTTGGTGTGTCCTGTAGGATGGATGGTGGTGTTGTCTTTTGCTGTGATGTTAAAGTTAAAGCTGTCTAGGGTAAGTTTGGTGGGTTGGAATATTAGTAATTTTGTTTTGTTTGGGTTGAGTATTAGTTGGGCATCGGATAACCAAGTTTCAATAGAAGAAAATGCTTCCTGTGTGACTTTTTGCAGTTCTGGGAGGGAGTGGGCTGTGCAAATGATGGCTGAGTCATCTGCATATTGTACAAGTGTGCCATGTGTTGTGAAAAATACTTTCAAAGACTCCTTGCTACTTGAGATGTTTCTTTGAGTTGTTGAAGACTATTGTTTCTCTCTTCTTCTATATAACTATGGACTGTTTTATTGGGCAAACAAGATCTGAGGTAATGGAAAGGCTCATTCTGTGAAGGGTAGAATGCTCAAGAGCTTAGTTGAAGGCCACGGGCTTCTGCATAAGGCCGAGACGGATCCGATCCCACATGTGAGAATAAAGGCGAAGATGGGCAACACACATATGGAACATTATGGTAAGTACATAACTTCTTTTTTCCAAGATTCCTTTCTGAATAGAACCTTTCAGCACTCCTGAGGAGCTGCCCGACTGCTCACCTGTGGAGGCAGACGGGGGACATTTGTGCTTTCACCCAGATGCCTGGGCTGCTATAACAAAAGATGCTTGGGTGCTAAGAATAATATCCAGAGGTTATTTCATACCATTTATCTAGATTCCCTTATCCAAAAGAAGAAAGCTTCCTGGTATCCTACCCAGTGAGACAAAAGCTGCAAGTCAAGAGATTCAGAAACTGATGGACAAAAGAGTCATCCAGGAGGTCCCACCAAATCAGAAAGGATT
This sequence comes from Protopterus annectens, assembly GCF_019279795.1. Classification (NCBI taxonomy): domain Eukaryota; kingdom Metazoa; phylum Chordata; order Ceratodontiformes; family Protopteridae; genus Protopterus; species Protopterus annectens. The sequence goes on along the minus strand of NC_056746.1, from coordinate 1,306,769,585 downwards.
CAAAACTTAGTTTAGGTTCTTTTTAGTGCCAAAAAAAATACAAGGACTTAAGACCAATTTTGGACCTAAGCAATATGAGCCATTATTTGAGGAAATCAAAGTTCTGAATGGTCACGGTTAATTCCATTCTACCTCTTTTACACAAGGATGATTGGATGTGCTCAATCAGTCTTCAGGACGTGTACTGTCATATCAAAATAAACAGATGCTCCCAAAGATTCTTGCGCTTTAAGTTGGGAGCCAGTCAATATCAGATGTTCTTCATCTCACATTGCTGCAGTCCTTACACTTGGGTAGTCCGCTGTCCTCGGTCGGCCCGAATATCAAAGTATAAGGCTGACGTCGGTCAAGGCGCATTAGACTGACATCAGGACGTCAGGGTACAAATGCGCATGACCGACGTCATATCCTCAGTCTTTTTTGCCGCATGGTCCGATGCAGAAGCAGCGTTGCAAGTGCCGTTCGGCGTTCTGAAATTTTTCGAATTCGGAGTTTCAGACCGAGTCAAAGTTGGCTAAGTACCCCGTTGGGGAATATTTTAGTTTTTTTCTTGCCTCAGTGGTTTACCGGATGTCAGAAAGTGAATAACTGTATTTCTTGTGGGAAACAGATACCGCATAGAGATTATCATACTTTGTGTATTCCTTGTTTAGGGCCTGAGCACGACGTTGTTGGGTGTCGCTTTTGTGCTAGATTCAATAAGCGCACTATTAAGAGAAGGTTAGATTGTGCCAGGTTAGTCTTCGGGAAGCGGTGCAATTATAATATGCCGTCGGATGCTCCGACGTCCGCTTCTTCGAAGAAGCGCAAGGACAAAGCAGCTAAGCCTAGGCTAGAAGAGCCGTCCGTACCGGACGCCGGTTCTTTAGAGGTGTCGGTGGAGCCGGGGGTTCCGCCGGAGGTTTCTCTGGAGTCCCAGGGGGAGACTTTGTTATTGCAGGATGTGGCCTCTCAGGAGGCAGGTCAGGCTGAAGGGGCTTCTCAGGTTACTGTACTCCCCTCCCTTCTTAGGGTGGTTAGGCCCTCTCCTTCTGTTTCCAAGGCTTCTCCCAGAGGCAGGCCAGGTTTAGCTTCAGTGGGTGTCACCCCTAGTTCTTCAGGATCTGTGCCCAAGAAGCATATGCTTAAAATGGCAGAAGATTTGATTACTTTAATTAGAGGTTCTTTGCCCCCTCCTGATAAGAGACCTAGGGTGGAACCTGAGTTGGGGAGTTTTGAGCAGGCTTTGGATGTTTCAGAGTCTTCGGCTGAAGACTTGCAGGAGTATTCTCCTTATTCTGATTCTGATGTGGATGATTCTACTCCTTCTGCTTCTCCTCCTGAGGGTTTTTCTTTTTCAGAGACTCTTCATTCCATGAGGGAGCATTTTAAGTGGGAAGGTCAGGACTTCTCTGATTCCAGGAAAAGGCTTAGGGAATTTTGTTTTACCCCAGCATAGGCCTTTGGCTATACCTCCTGTTCTGGATGTTGTGGAAGATGTGTTTGCAGAGGCTTCTCTTAATCCTGATTCTTTGCCTCCTGCTCCTGTTAAACCGGATAGGTATTACAGGGTGCCTGAAGCTCACAAGTATCTTTTTAAGAGTCCTAGGGCGGACCCAGAAACTGTTAGTCAGGGGCCTAAGGGTGTTAAGGCTTCTGTTGTTAAAAATCCGGTTCCTCCAGATAGAGGCCAGGGCTTTGGATAGATGGGGAAAGAAAGTCTATACTTCTTCCACTCTAGCTATGAGGGCTTTGAATTGCCAGTTTCACATGTTGAAATACCAAAACTATCTACTTTCTCAATTGAAGTCTAAGGTAGATGCTCTGGCGGAAGGTATTGAGTGTAAAGAGTTACAAGATTTAGTACATGTTTCTGAACAGGTGGGTAAGCATTCTTTGCAATGTGGTTTTGATGCTGTACAGGCCTCGTCTAGGGTGGCTGCCACTGGGTCAGTTCTTCGCAGGCACGCCTGGCTGAGGGATCAGAATTTATCTGACCATGTTAAGACAAGGATTTTAGATGCTCCTTTACAATCTGATGTGTTGTTTGGTTCACCTGTTGAGGCAGTCTTAAAGAAAATGGAAGACAAGGCTAAGTCTATGCAGACTGTTAAAGATTTTTTGCAGGTTCAGCCTCCGAAGTTTAGTAGAAATTGGCCTACCAAGGGCTGGACGTATCCTTCTTATGATTCCCAGTCTAGGGGTAGATCTAGACATGGTAGAGGCAGAGCTCAGGGCTCTTTCAGGCCTAGAACAGGGAGTTCACCTGCACAGTCTTCGGGTGAGGGCAGGGGTCAGTCCTTTCGTAAACAGACCCAATGACCTACCTTTTCAGCTGCCAGAGCCTTCTCGTCTGGCAGCACCTTTGGGAGGAAGGTTGGCACTTTTCAAGGAAAATTGGAGTTTAATTACCCAAGACAGATGGGTATTGGATATCATACACCAAGGTTACAGGTTTTATTTCCATACCTTGCCTCCTTTCAAAGGCATGCCAGACGTTCCTCCTCAGCAAAGAATAGAGGCTCACAAACAAATTTCTCTGTTACTTCAAATAGGGGCCATACAGCCGGTCCCTATGCCAGAAGTGGCCTAGGATTTTATTCTCGCCTGTTCCTAGTACCAAAGAAGGGGAACACGTGGAGACCAATTTTGGATTTATCTATCCTCAACACTTATCTGGACATTCCCAAGTTCAAAATGTTGACGTTACAACAGCTTTTACCTCTGCTGGGCAAAGATCATTGGATGGTAACTTTGGATCTCAAGGAGGCTTACCTTCATGTTCCTATCAGACTGAGTTGCAGAAAGTATCTGCGTTTTGGCTGGGACTTCTCATTATCAGTTCTCTGCATTGCCCTTTGGCTTATCTACTGCGCCCAGAGTGTTCACGAAAGTTCTGGCTCCAGTGATAGCTTTCTTCAGGCTAAAAGGAATACAGATCTATCCTTATTTGGACGATTGCCTGATTCTGGCTCAAGGAAGGGACGAGCTTCTTCATCATTTGGAATATGTGATAGCAGTGCTAAGATGCCTGGGGTATTCTGTGAACGAAATAAAGTCCAGTCTAGTACCCTCTCAGGACATGTGCTTTCTGGGTGTAAGACTGAATACAGCATCCCAGATGGCCTTTTTGACCCCGGACAAACAAAAGAATCTTTCCCTTTACTTTCATCTATTGTCTCATCAGTCCAGGCTGACTGCAAGGACAGTCCTTCAAGCCTTGGGGTTCATGGCATCTTGTATTCTGGTGCTTCCCAATGCCAAACTGCATATGAGGAAGCTACAATGGTATCTCAAAACGTATGGACACAGCACTGCCAGGATCTGGACACTGTCATTCAAATAATACCTTGCATTCAAAAGGAATTTTTGTGGTGGGCTCAGGAATGTCACCTAAACAAGGGACTCTCTGTGACCCGGCCAGAGGCGAGTCAGATTCTAACGACAGATGCCTCAGACAAAGCTTGGGAGCTCATCTAAATGGAAAGTGGATACAAGACAAGTGGCCTGCCAGACTACAACATCTACATATCAACTTGAAGGAGATGTTAGCAGTCCAGTTTGCATTAATAGCTTTCAAGGATTTACTTCTTCCAGGGCAGGTGTTGATTCTAACAGACAACACAACTGTCATGTGGTACATCAACAAGCAAGGGGGAACACATTCTTATCCTCTATGCAGGCAAGCAATGATTTTGTGGGAGACTGCTCTCAGTTTACAGCTAGATCTTCAGGCAAGGTTTCTGCCGGGAGCACAGAACTCCTTAGCAGATGTGTTGAGCAGACGAATTATGGATCCCCACGAGTGGAAATTGGATCCTCATGTATTTCGGGAATTGACAGTGTCATGGGGAACTCCAGACATAGATCTGTTCGCTTCTCCACTAAACCACCAGCTGCCAAAGTTTTGCACGAAAAGGTTTCATCCCACAGCTTGGAAAGTGGATGCTCTTTCTTTCAATTGGAGCAATCTTCATGTGTATGCCTTTCCACCTCTGCCTCTCCTCCCAAAGGTACTTCTAAAGGTCAGACAGGACAAGCCAAAGATGATTTTAATAGCTCCAGATTGGCCTCGACAGCACTGGTACCCATTACTGAGAAGTCTGGTACGGGAGCCTCCATGGCCTTTGCCTTCGATTCCACACCTGTTGTCTCAGGAGGACAGTCATTTGCTCAATGTCAAACTTCACTCTCTTCACCTAACAGCCTGGCATATTCTGTTTTGAACCATAGAGGGCCTCAACTTCCACAGCAAGTTTTGAATGTTATTTTGGAAGCTAGAAGGCCTAGTACAAGGAAAGTGTATGCAGATAAATGGAAGAGATTTTTATTTTGGAGTGCAGCAAAGGATTTTGATGTTTCTGAGCCTAATTTAAGTGTGGCTCTTCAATATCTTACTGAGTTACTGGACAAAGGTTTGTCCTTCTCTTCTATTAAGGTTCATGCTGCAGCAATTTCGGCTCACTATGATTGTGACCCACCATTGTTTTCTCATCCTTTGTTCAAGCAATTTCTTAGAGGGGCAAAGAATATAAGACCCCCACGTAGAGCTCCTACTCCTGCTTGGGATCTCAATTTTGTGTTGGAGAAACTCACTCTACAACCTTTTGAGCCTGCAGCTACTACCGAGTTGAAATATTTATCATGGAAGACTGCTTTTTGTTGGCCATTACCTCTGCAAGAAGGGTTTCTGAATTGCAGGCCCTTATGGCGGTTGAGCCTTTCTTAATTTTCCATAAGGATAGGGTATCTTTGTACTAATCCTTCCTTTATGCCTAAAGTGGTTTCTAGTGTGGCTTTAAACCAAACTATTCATTTGCCTACTTTTTATGCAAACCCCCAAAATAAAGGGGAAAAGATTTTGCACACTTTAGATGTACACAGGCAGTTGCGATATTATTTGAGCAGAACTAAAGGGTTCAGGCGGTCTCAGCAGTTATTTGTTTCTTTTGCTTTGAGTTCTCAGGGCAAGCCTGTGTCAAAACAAACTATTTCTAAGTGGATTGGGTTTTGCATTGCTTTCTGTTATTCCCATCATGGCAAGGAGATTCCAGCTGGGATTAGGCCTCATTCCACTAGGGCTACTGCCACTTGACAGCTTTTTAAGGGGTGGCAACTAAAGATATTTTGGAGGCAGCTACTTGGAGTTCAGTGCATACTTTCTCTAAGCATTATCACCTTCCACTTTACTCTAAATCTAGGGCTGGTTTTGCCACTGCTATTTTACAGGGCATTTTGGCAGCTCCTGCTTCTTTATAGTTTTGCCATCCTCCCTTTCCTCTGCTTTGGGATTCTACCCAAGTGTAAGGACTGCAGCAATGTGAGATGAAGAACATAGTACAGTTTTGTACCTACCATAAATGTAGATGTTCGAAGATCCACATTGCTGCAGTCCAATTTACCCTCCCTCCTTCCCCTCTGTAGTTAGAGGCGGTTGTGTGGGTTGGGTTGTAAATTTTGTGTATATTGTATATATTGTACATATTATTAGTGCAAGGGTGGTTGGTTGGTTGTTTGCTGTCTTTTGGTTTTGACCTTTCTTTTTAGGGTCTTCTAACATCTGGGGCAAGAAAAGACTGAGGATATGACGTCGGTCATGCGCATTTGTACCCTGACGTCCTGATGTCAGTCTAATGCGCCTTGACCGACGTCAGCCTTATACTTTGATATTCGGGCCGACCGAGGACAGCGGACTACCCAAGTGTAAGGACTGCAGCAATGTGGATCTTCGAACATCTACATTTATGGTAGGTACAAAACTGTACTTTCAGAGCCCTGCCCTTTGGACTCACAACAGCCCCAAGGTGTTTACCATGTGTATGGCAGTGATAGCAGCTCACCTGAGACTGCGGAGAGTCAGAGTGTTTACATACTTAGACAACTGGCTCCTCACTTCCCTAACCAGTTAAATCTTAGAGTAGTCCAGAGACTATTTGCTCCAAATTTGCCAAACACTAAGCATTGCAGTCAACATTTCAAAATCCAAACTACAACCAGCACAGAGCCTGGAGTTCACTAGTGCAAATACAGTAAGTCAGAATGTTTCTTTACCTCCTCATCATATAGGTGCAATCAAGTTCTAGGTTCAACAAATTCTTTCTCAATCTGCTCCTCCTGCCAGACTTATCCTTCAGGCCCCAGGTTCCATAGCAGTGTCTGTAGTATTAGTCCCGTTAACACATTACTATATACGTGTTCTTCAATGGACTCTAGCTGTTCAATGGTCTAGCCTTTGACAACCTCAATCCTTTGAAGTCAAACTTACTCTGATATACAGAAACCATCTTTGGTGGTGAATCCAGTCAGACATTGACATAGGTTGTTATTTCGTTCTGCCTCACCCAGTGGCCACAGTGTCTATGGACACCACCCAACTGTGTGTGTGTGTGTGGGGGGGGGGGGGGGCATTTTTTGGAAAGACAGTCCACAACACATGGTCCCTCCAAGAGACCAATTCACACATTAGTGTCCTAGAGATTAGAGCATTCCTATTAGCTTTGCAGGCATTTCAAGTGGTTCTCGCTCTGTGGGATATTGCTATTCAAAACAAACAACTTGTCTTTGGTCTGGTACATCAACAAACAAGGGGGAACTTGATCTTTCCTCCTCTATCAAGAAGCTATGAGAGTGTGGCAGTGGGCGATCTGTTCCAACCAGTTTGTAGTGACAAAGCACATTTTGGGGAAATCTGATGTGCTAGCGGACAAACTCAGCAGGTACATTCTGGTACCTTATGAATGGTCTCTCAGTCAATCAGTGGTAGAGAAAAGTTTATGTCAATGGGGCCAACCTTGCTGCAATTATTTTGCTTTTCCCCACAAAAACAAATGCAGCTGATATTTTGCCTTGATCCACCGCCAAGGGGAGTCACCTAGAGATGTTCTAGTCCATGTTTGGCCCTATGGTGTCCCTTACACCCATCCCCCAGCAACTCTGATCCCAAACTTCCTACAGAAAGCCAGTCACTTGGAGAGCTCAGTTATCCTCATTGCCCCCTTTTTGCTTTCTCAGGTGTGGTTCTCCTTCTTTTGGTCTTATCTTCATTATCCTCCTTAGATACTGCACCCCAGTCTAGATCTTCTGTCTCTTTGCTCAGGGATAAAACATCCAAGTATCCCAGCCCACAAACTGGTTTCTCCATTCCATTAATAGCTAGACAGCCCAGGCTTTCTTCCCTGCTTCATCATATACTTTTGTCCTCACAGAAAGATTCCACTAAGAGGATTTACAAGAGTAAATGGGAAAAAATTCTCAATTCGGGCCCTGAAAAATGACATTGATCCTTTTACTGCCCTGGTTTCTTCTGTGCTGGAGTTTTTAGCTTCTCTTTTTAAAGAAGGTGCTAGCTTTTCCACAATCAAAGTACAGTTGACATTCATATCAGATTTTCACTCGGGAGACAATGCTTCTTGCTTAGTTGCTTCCAAATTGTGCAAGGCATTCCTAAACGGCACCTTCTTGCTCAGACCTGCACTGAAAGACTCCTTGGGATTTAACAGGAGAACTTCAAAACTTAACTCAACAACCTTTTGAACCTCAGCAAAGACTGATTTTCAAATGTTTGTCTTGGAAAATAGCTTTTTTAATGGACATTACATCTGCAAAAAGGATTTTCAAACTCCTGTTTTTTTCTTCCAGACCCCTTTACGTTGTTTTTCATAAAGATAAACCAACCTCTCTTCCTATCAAAAATTGACATCTGAATCAAGCATAAATCAAACCATTCATTTACCAGTCTTCTTTTCAAAATTTTCAAAGGAGAATACATGCTTCATCTTTTATATGTGCATAGACAGCTACATTTCTATTTACGCAGCGCAAAAGATTTCCGAAAAATATACCTAGTAGGTTGGGATCTCCAGATGTTCATCGTGTTTCACTGTTGCAGTCATGACTGTAGGGGTTCTCCCCTGCTGGCAGGCAGTCTTAGGTCGGCCAGAATCCCAAAGTCTGGGTCAAGGCCGGCTGTTCAGCCATGCTCCCTGACGTCAGAGCGCCAGGAGTACAAAGCTGACAGCCAACGCCATGTTCTCCAGTCTTTCTTGCCGTGCGGTGATAGCAGTTTGCAAGTGCCGGTCGGCTGACTCCTGACAATTTTTTATGAACAAACTTCAGTCCGAAGACTTTCTTCTCCTACTCAAAGCTAAGTACCCCGTTGGGGAAACTTTTTTCTTGCTCCAGTCCGATGTCAGAAAAAGTTAATAATTGTATTTCATGTGGGAAGCAAATACCTCATAAGGATTTTCATTCTTACTGTATTCCTTGCTTAGGCCCTGACCACGGCGTAGCTAGTTGTCGGTTTTGTGCTAGATTCAATCAACGTACAATTAAACGAAGGTACGATTTTGCATTTCATTACTTCGGTAGGTGTTTTAATTACAAAATGTCGTCGGATACGGTTCCGGCTGCCGGAGTTCACAAACGACGCAAGGACAAAGACAGGTCTCAGAGGTCCAAATCAGACGATATCGTTCAAGCAGAGCCAGCTTCAGGTTCGGCCGTCGTCAGTGAGGCGCTTTTGCAGCCTCTGTCGTCAGCCATTTCAGAACCGATGGCCGAAACGGACTCCCACGAGGAGCCAACTAGGCCTTTGAATATTTCTGTTGCAGGACCTTTGGACAATGCTCCTTCGGATGGGTCCGGAGCCGCTGTGCAGGTACCGGCTTCCGAAGGGGTTTTTAGGCCTACTCAGCTTCTAATAAAGGCAAAGACAAAGGCAAAGACTCCTTCCAAATCAAAGACTGCAACACAGGCCTCTTCTGATCCGGCTCCCAAGTCACAGAAACAGTTACTTAAGATGGCGGAGGACTTACTTACTATGATTAGGGGTTCACATCCCCCTCCAGATAAAAGGCCAAGGCAGGAAGTTTATTATGACTCCTCTGATCAGGTTTCTGTTTCTTCAGTTTCTTCTTTTGACCAAGAATATTCTTTCCCTCCTTATGAAGATTCTGATGCTGAGGAATCCATTCCTTCAGCTTCTCCCCCTGAGGACTTCTCTTTTGGGGAAACTTTGCATGAAATGAGGGAACATTTCCACTGGGAAGGACAGGAGTATTCGGATTCTAAGAAAAGACTAAGGGATTTTCTTCTTCTTCCCCAACATAGACCCCTGGCTATTTCTCCTATTTTGGATATTGTGGATGATGCTTTTTCGGAGGCTAATTTAACCCCTGACTCTTTTCCTCCAGCTCCTGTTAAGTCTGGCAGATATTACAGGGTTCCTGATTCCCACCAGTTTTTATACAAGAACCCTACTGCTGACCCTGAAACCATTTCTCAGGGTCCTAAGGGAGTTAAGGCCGCTTCTGCTAAAAACCCCATTCCCACTGAGAAGGATTCCAGATCTTTAGAAAGATGGGGCAAAAAAGTGTACACTTCTGCTACTTTATCGATTAGGGCTTTAAAATGTCAGTTTCATATGCTGAAATACCAGCAATTTCTCCTGTCTGTTTTAAAACAAAAGCTAACTTCCTTTTCCACCTGTGCAGATGATAAGTAATTACATGACTTAATGCATGCCACTGAACAAGTTGGGAAGCATGGTTTACACTGTGGATTTGATTCCTTGGAGGCTTCTTGTAGGGCTGCTGCCTCTGGCACAGTAATTAGAAGGCATGCATGGTTAAAGGAACAAAATTTGCCAGATCAAGTAAAAGCTAAATTATTGGATGCTCCTGTTCAGCATAATGTTTTGTTTGGATCTAAAGCTGAAGAGGTGATTAAAAAGATGGAGGACAAGGCAAAATCCATGCAAACAGTTAAAGATTTCTTACAAGTACAGCCACCCAGATTTAGTAGGAATTGGCGTACTAAAAATTGGTCCTTTCCCAATTCAGACAGGCCTCAGAGGGGTAGATACAGACGCTCCCGAGGAAGGCCTCAAACACAAGCCTCTTATAGACCAAGATAGTGGACTGCTTCCACCCCTAGGGGAGGAGAGGACAGATCGCAAGCTCATAGGAAACAGACTCAATGACTCCCTTTGTTAGGCTGCAGGAACTTCTTGCCTGGAAGCCCCTCTCGGAGGAAAACTTTCTTTTTCACCAAAATTGGACTCGTATAACCCAAGACAAGTGGGTTCTGGATGTGGTTTCAAGAGGTTACAAATTCCATTTTCATACTCTACCAAGGCCAAGCGGATGGCCTGATCTTCCAAAACATCAATGGACAGAGGCCTTAAACCAGGTGGAAGCTCTCTTGGCTATGAAAGCCATAGAACTAGTTCCACTTTCAGAGATGGGACAAGGTTTTTACTCAAGGCTCTTTCTAGTCCCCAGGAAGAAAAATTCATGGAGGCCCATTCTGGATCTGTCAGTCTTGAACACTTTTCTAGAGATACCAAAATTCAAGATGCTTACTCTACAGCAGCTGCTTCCAATCCTGACCAAAAATGCATGGATGGTAACTTTAGATTTAAAGGAGGCATATTTACACATTCCCATCAGGCAGGACCGCAGAAAATACCTCAGGTTCAAGGCCGGATCGAGGCACTTTCAATTTTCTGCGCTGCCCTTTGGATTGTCTACTGCGCCCAGGGTCTTCACCAAATGCCTGGCTCCAGTAGTAGCTTATTGCAGACTCAAGGGAATTCAAATTTACCCTTATCTGGATGACTGTCTTATTCAGGCAGACAGCAAGGATGTCTTACTCCAGCATCTACAGTTTGTTCAGAATCTTCTCAAGTTCCTGGGATTCACTGTAAACAGAAAAAAGTCAAATTTGACTCCCTCACAACAGATAAATTTTCTGGGCGCTTCTCTAAACACAACAACCCAGATGGCATTTCTGACATACGAAAAACAGTTACAGCTGGCTTCAACTTTCAAAACCTTGGCAACTTTAACTCAGCTATCTGCAAGAAGATTCCTGCAGGCTTTGGGTTACATGGCCTCCTGCATCCTTCTCGTACCATATGCAAGACTACATATGAGGAAAATACAGTGGTACCTAAAAAGTGTATGGTCTCAGCATTGCCACAGTTTAGACATACTGATCTCCGTCCTGCCTTGTCTTCAAAAGGAATTTCTTTGGTGGTCCAAGGCATGTACTCTAAACAAAGGAAAACCCTTCTGCCTGCCTCCTGCCACTCAGATACTAACCACGGATGCCTCAGATTATGCCTGGGGAGCCCATTTTCAGGGCAACTGTCTGCAAGGCCTTTGGACAAAGGATCAGAAGCACCTGCATATCAATTTAAAGGAAATGTTAGCCGTTCAGAAAGCCCTATTGGCCTTCAGGAATCTTCTACAACCAGGACAACTACTGATACGGACAGACAACACCACAGTTATGTGGTACATAAACAAGCAAGGGGGATTTCATTCCTACCCCCCTTTGCAGACTAGCCATGGATCTGTGGAACACAGCTCTAGCTTGCAATTTGGACCTTCAAGCTCAGTTTCTACCAGGGAAGCAAAACTTCCTGGCAGACAGTCTGAGCAGAAACCTTTCCGACCCACACGAGTGGATGCTGGACACCGAAATATTCAAGATGATAACAGCAGTCTGGGGATGTCCTCACATAGACCTCTTTGCATCCCACCTCAAATCATCAACTACAGATTTTTTGCACCAGGACTTTCCACGAACTAGCTTGGAAAGTGGATGCACTATCATTCAGTTGGAGAAACCTCTCGGGATATGCCTTTCCGCCTCTTCCTCTTCTTCCACGGGTATTATTAAAGATCAGACAAGACAAGCCCAAGATGATAATCTTGCTGGCCCCAAATTGGCCTCGACAGTTTTGGTACCCAACTCTGAAAAACCTTTGTCTGGAACCCCCTTGGATTTTACCACAGACTCCGAACCTTCTGTCCCAACACCAGGGTCAGGTTCTACACTCCCATGTCAGAACACTCAGCCTGGTGGCCTGGTTAATCCAGGGTCTTTGATTCATTCTCTCCTACCCAAGCAGGTTATGGATGTCATTTTAGAAGCCAGACGTCCTTGCACTAGAAAATCTTATGCAGGAAAATGGAAAAGATTTTGTTCCTGGATGCAGGCTCAGGATTCTGATCCTCCTCTTCCTAACATTCCTTTGATTTTACTTTACCTGACAGACCTCTTACATAAGGGTCTCTCTTTCTCTTCCATTAAGATACATGCCTCTGCTATTTCTGCTCTTTATAATACAGACCCTCCAATCTTTTCCCACCAGCTCATGAGACAGTTTCTCAGAGGAACTAAGAACTTAAGGCCCCCTAGATCTCCCCCCATTCCTGCTTGGGATCTCAACTATGTTTTGGAAAAGCTCACCTTACCTCCTTTTGAGCCTGCTGCCACTACTGACATCAAGTTTTTATCTTGGAAAACAGCCATCCTGTTAGCTTTGACCTCTGCCAGGAGAGTTTCAGAGTTGCAAGCTCTTATGGCTGTGGAACCTTATATTATTTTTCATCAAGACAGGGTGTCTTTAAGGACTAATCCTACTTTCATGCCTAAGGTGGTTTCCAAAGTGGCTTTAAATCAAACTATTCACTTGCCAACTTTTTCCCCACTCCTCAAAATAAAGGGGAAAGGATCTTACATTCCTTGGATGTACACAGACAACTACGATTTTACCTGGACAGAACCAAGGACATCAGGAAATCAGAGCAATTGTTTGTTTCTTATACTTCAAGTTCCCAAGGTAAAGCCGTTTCAAAACAGACTATTTCTAAATGGATTGCTCATGGAATCAGATTTTGCTATTCACACCATGGAAAGCAAATCCCAGGGAGTATAAGGACTCATTCCACCAGAGCTGCTGCCACTTCCGCTGCCTTCCTCAGGGGAGTTCCTACCAAAGACATTTTGGAAGCTGCAACATGGAGTTCAGTGCATACTTTTACAAAGCACTACAATCTACCTCTCTACTCTAAGTCTAGGGCAGGCTTTGCTTCTGCAGTCTTGCAGGGCCTTTTAGCCACCCCTTCTTCTTTATGACCACCTCCCTTTCATTCTGCTTTGAGATTCTACCCTACAGTCATGACTGCAACAGTGAAACACGATGAACATAGTACAGTTGTGTACACTTACCATAAATGTAGATGTTTGAGTGTCTTCACTGTTGCAGTCTGGGTTTTCCTCCCTGCTGTCCCCTCTTATTTTTACTTTTGTGTGGTTCCTTTTTTCACCATTCTTCTGAGGTGTATTTGCAAAGGGTATGGGACCTTATTCATTTTGGGACTCCTGACATCTGGGGCAAGAAAAACTGGAGAACATGGCGTCGGCTGTCAGCGTTGTACTCCTGGCACTCTGACGTCAGGGAGCATGACGCTGGACCCAGACTTTGGGATTCTGGCCGACCGAGGACTGCCTGCCGGCAGGGGAGAACCCCTACAGTCATGACTGCAACAGTGAAGATACTCGAACATCTACATTTATGGTAAGTGTACACAACTGTACTTTTCTAAAGTTACATTACCAAATGGATAACTAATTGCATTTCCTGTATATATTCCCAGGAAGGTCTGTCCTTACCAAAACCACCTAAGGCTCGTTCAACCAGATCCAAGGCCACCTCATTTGCCTTTTATTCTAGATCTTCCATTGACGATATTTGTGCTGCAGCCACCTGGTCTAATGTTCATAGCTTTATTACATTTTACAAATTGTACATGATCTCCAGAAGCAGAGCTGTTTTTGATTCAGCAGTTCTCTGGAATACCCTTCCATGATGACCACCCAAGATTTATGTAGCTAGTGACTCTGTCCATACATTGAGGAAGAATGAAAAGGACAACATCAGATATTAAAGTTTTGTACTCACTATACCTGTGCATCTGTGTTGTCCATTTTCATTCTTCCTCAACTTCCCTCCCTCCTTCCCCCTTCCCCCTTCCTGTCATCTTCTGGAGGGACCTGATGAACTTTTGGAATCAGTCATTCCAGGTTTGAGCCCTGGTTTTATTTCTGTTCTCTTTTCCTGTTATATATTAAGACCTCCAAGCAACATAGTTGATCTGAGGTATTGGAGGTGGACTAAGGCATTATGGGTAGAGGAAAGAGCTTGAGAATTGGATCCAAAGTCTGTGGAATGCAGCCTTGTTGGATCCAAGGATGGATGCGTAACCCATGCATTAAGGAAGAATGAAAATGTACAACACGGATGCATAATTATGATGAGTACATAACTTTAATGTCTATCTACTTTGGGCTAGTTATTGTAGCTTGGGAAATAATATTTAAATTCTGTCCAAGCTCCTACTACTGAATTCAAATCTTCTATACCAAATATTTTCATAAATGACTTCAGAAGTCTGCCCTCTTGTGTTATATTGTCCCTTTTAGGTCGCCCTGATGCATCCTCACTATTGCAAATCAAATTCCAGTCCCCACCTATAAATAATATTCCCTGCTGAAAGCTGATTATTTCTCCCCATTTTCTTAAACTCCAAAACAGCACTTCTGATGTTGTCAGTTTTCATTCTGTCCTCAACTGATGGATTCAGATCTGACCCCCTCGGATCCGACTTGGCGGTTGCTAAAGGTCATGGCAACCAAAAACTCTCGAGCTTCTCCCTTACCCATAGTACACCAACCCCAAGTACTTCAGATCTCATTTGACACTTCTTGTGAAAGACATGGTGACTGTTACTCCCAAGCAGATAAGTGTTTTAAGTTTGTGAGTTTATATCTTTTCTTAACTAATCTTTAAAAATTCTTAGGCTTCCTTTATTCCCTTATTGCTTCACATATTATCCTTTTTACTGGTGAAAATATCTATTCTGTCACATTTCTTCTTTCCGTACAGCCTGTACCCTTGAATACTATTGTTAGTATTCTTTTTCCCTCTTCTGTGTTTAGTGTAGTCTCTTTTATTACCATTGCTGGTAATTTCTGTATCTTTTGTATCTTTTCATAAAAAACAAATAGTAAACCTAATATTTTTCTGTCTGTTACTTTTGTCAAAATCTGGTTCTTTCCCTTTAACTTTCTGTCTTGTTTCCACTATGGCAGAGAAAGAGAAAGGCGCTGCTGGGTTCAAAAAATGTCTCAATTGTGGGTACTAAATTCCATTATCTGATGCCCATATGTTATGTGTATACTGCCTTGGACCACTTCATCTACAAGAGTACTGCGCTGTTTGTCATGGGTTTAATCTCAGAGTACTAGCTGAAAGAAAAAAATCTAATTCTAAAAAGGTTGCTTACTTCCTTCCTCTTTCAAAGAGGCTATATCTGGAGCTATGTCGCCAAAAATATCTAAAAAGTCAAGTCTCCTTCTCAGAGTCCTTCTACTTCTTCCTTCAAGGCTGCAGAGCAATTGAAAAAAAGACCTCAATCAGATCCGACCTCTCCATCAGATCCTAAAAAGAAAAAGTCAAAATTGTCAAATCAGACCTCAACATCAGATCCAACGCAGAGAAAAACAGAATTATTAGATAAGAGACAAAAAAAAGAAAGTGTTGTTGGATCTGACTTCTTCGGATCCAGTAAAAGTGTTAAACGATCCAACCACCCATTCAAGAATTACTTAGTTGTCAAGGACCAGATATTCCCCTTCTGTGGACCTAGTTTACTTCAGGGTCCCCTCACCCTTTTTGGAGAGACCCACATCTGCCTCTGTAATTACCACTTGTTCTTCCAGGAGTTTAATGGAAGAAGATGTGGAAAGAGTGGTGAGAATGAATCTGTTGGAGCACAGTCTGACAGGTGCTTTACTAGCTCCTACCCCTTCGGCACAGGAGGTCTGCTCTTCCATCACACCCCCTTTACCAGTTCTTCCTCTGACTCCATCTAGTTTCTCAGAGTCCTTGGATCTGAGTCAGACGGGACCTTTATCCTTGGATCTGAAGTTTGCTCAAGCACTTCGGTTCAGTCAGATCTGGAGAGCTGTCAGAGGCATAGCTGTTGAAGTCGACTTCAAAGTTGTCTGAGCCGTCTCTGTGACTCAGAGCCTTGGTATTCTGTCTTGGGGGGATTGTCTTTGGAACAGAGAGGGACAACAGTACAAAAGCTTGTCTTTTCAGATCTGAAGTCCTCTCCCTTTCTGGGAAGGTCTGCCTTCAAAGCTATGCAGAGAGCATTGTCTGCCTCAGCAAAACAGATGGTTCCTACCCCCTCAGATATTCATTCTGCAGTCTTGATGTTTCTGCGTTCAGAGTCTCATTCCTTCTTTCCACAGGGACAGCCAGCACGGGAACTCCAGGCTTCCCAACAGGGTATTCTGACTTCTTCTGATACCTCAACAAAAAAAGGAAGTGAGCAATGTAATGATAAAACAATAAAAATTTAATTTAACAGTGCAAAAAGCAAAGCTTTTAGGTCACAAACCCTTCATCAATGCTAACATTATTCCTCAAACTAGATACATTTAAATAAAACATTTAACCCACATTATAGCCAATAAAAGACAAAAACAATTAATCCATTACGTTCTTCTTAAAGATGTAAAATAAATTGGGTCTATATTAGATGCTCAAAGTTACTGAACTTCGAAAATGATATGGTCAACACCATAGCTTCGAAGTCCAGTAACATCGAACACCTAATAAAAACATTACAAAAAGTAAAAAAATAGACCTACTTGCTTTAAACAAGCCTCCCTGCACCCCCCACACCCCCCGCTACTTAGACATTCCAACTCCGAGACCACACTACATTGAAGTAAACTGAAATCTCCCCTTACAGAGATTTCCGTTTACCTCTTCGATGTTCTGCGGTTTCGTTGTTTACGTGTCGACAATGTCAGATTCGACATTGTGAACGTTCACGATTCTGATATAGACCCAAATAAATCACATTCTCACTATAATGAAAACATATTTAAAAAGGGATCAAAATATATAAAAAATATTTATTGTGAAAAACTTATAATCATTTCAGGCGAATAGCTGCAGTGGTGCAGCAGTAGCATTGTTGCCTCACAGCAAGAGGTTCTCCCATTCGATTCTCGGCTGGAGTGCCTTCTGTGTGGAGTCTGCATGTCCTCCCCACGGTCGAGTGGCATTCAGAAGACATGCGTGAATGGGCATGCCTTCATTGAAGGTAGGGCGTCGAGCTGGCACCTCGGCACCGTAAAAATCTACTGCCAATCATTAGCGGACCAGAGTTCTGCTGTGGTGACCCCTAACTGGGAAAAGCCGAAAGAACAACAACATAATTATTTCAGGCAAGTCTGTTTGTAGTTAAGAACAGGTTTTAATGTTATAGTTTATTTTAAACCTGGTGATTGGTCATGCTTGTTGATGATGTTTTTTTTCATCTGGAGTGGGACTGATGAAGAACTTACTCAGCATTTTGAGTAATAGTACCCATTTTCTGAAATTTTTTTATGACTAGATGTTGCCATCCCGTATGATGGTTCAGATATGCATATATCAATATATAAGAAACCAGTGCATAAAAATAAGTATTTACATAGGCAAAGTATATATACACCCCATGTATTCAAGGGAATAGTTAAATCCCAGATGATGCATTCAAGTCTATTAAATACGTACCTTGCCAGTTATTATATAAAAAAAAAACTGATGAAATTATACAAGAATTCATAGAAAGAGACTATGAGCTTGATATGTTAACTAATCTTTACAATGAGGTGACCTCTCTAAGAGGTACTGTGGCTCAACCATACTTTGGCAGTGAAGCAGAAAATTCTGATGCTAATAGTTTTACAAATAATGATTGTACTTTACGTTATGTAGCAACATATAGTAGATGTATCCATCAAGTAAGAAAAATTATATCTGATAACTGGGTCATTTTAAAAGCTTGGCCAGAGTTACAACAATTAGTTGGTGATAAGCCTAGATCTGTATATCATAACCGCCCCAGTCTTAAATGACAATTGTGTTATAGAGAGATGCAAAGTAACCTCCAATGCACACAATCTATCAAGAATGGTACATGACCATGTTATAATTGTTGTTGTAATTTTATTAATAGAGACTTTAGTTTTGTCCATCCATTAACTGGCAAGACATATCATTTTAAGTGTTGTGCAACTTGTAGTTCAATGAATGTAGTTTATCTTGCAAAGTGCAAGTTATGTCCTAGTTTCTATATTGGCAAATCAATTAGGAGACTTAAGGATATAATTATTGAACAAAACTCAGATATTAAAAGGAATATAGTAACCAAAGCTTTAGCCAAACATATTAATGAAACTAGCAAACTACATTCTTTTACTTTTAAAGTTATAGATATAATTTGTAAAGATATTAGGAGAGGCAATCTAAAACAACAGATTGGAGATAAGAGAGTATAGATGGATTTTACAGCTACAGGCTGACCAACCACCAGGTTTAAATCAAACTGTAACATTAAAACCTATTCTTAAGTACAAACAGACTTGCCTGAAATTATTATAAGTTTTTTACAATAAATATTTTTATATATTTTTTTTATATTTGTGATGCCTTTTTATATATGTTTTCATTATAGTGAAAATGTGATTTATTATATGTCTTTAAGAAGAACTTAATGGATTAATTATTTGTGTCATTTTATTGGCTGTGATGTGGGGTAAAGGTTTTATTTAAATGTATCTAGTTTGAGGACTGATGTTAGCACTGATGAAAGGGTTTGTGACCTGAAAGCTTTGCTTTTTGCATTGCTAAATTAAAGTTTTATTGTTATATCATTACGTTGCTCAGTTCCTTTTTTGTTGTTTTGTATTGGACGTGAACTGTTGTTTTACTTATATTCTTGTTATTTGCCGTTCTTCTGATACCTCCCCAGAGGATCCCACTGAGGAGGTCCCTAAGAAGAAGACATGTAAGAGGAAGCACTTGGACTCCCCAGAAGAGTCTATCACAAAAGATAGGGACTTTGATGAAGGTGAAGGGTCCCCACAATCACCTCATGAAGATGTCTCATTTGGAGACCTCCTTGAAATCCTTCGGCAGAGAGGTGGCTAGATGCCCAGCAACCCTTTGCTCGAAGAGTCTGTATTCCTGGAGGTTTCAATACTGGCCTGTCTACCTCCTGTGTGACTCTGCCCGCTGACGAGCTTATTGAGTTGATCTCTCAGCAGGCATGGAAGGATCCTAACACTATTGAACTTAGGGTCTATATTAGATAAACAAAAGTTTATCTTACCAAACGCTGACATGATCGAAAATCCCAGAACTCGAAAATGCAATTGTGGGGGGCTGTGGTCCCCCAAATATATATTCCAACTCTGAGATCGCACTACAGTGAGGAAAGGGCAAATATTCTCATCTTCACTGTACCACGATCTCACAATTACGGTTTCGGGTTCCGGGATTTTCGCTCATGCCAGCATTCAGTAAGATAAACTTTCGATCTGAAGTAGGTACTTCATTTGTCAGCAACCTTTGGGTCTTGGATCCGAACTCGGATCCGAGCCGGCAACTTATTTCATAGCTTAGAGATCAGAGCTCCTAGCTCCTCCCCTCACCCATAATTCTCCTGCCAACCCTGACTGACCTCAGATCTAGTTTGCCGCTCTTGAGTACGCTTCTAGATTCCTGAGCTCCTGGCGTGTGGTAGATAAGTGATAACTTTTTTTGTTGCAAAACTCTGTATTTTTCACATTTTATCTATAGTTAAGTGTTTACGTGTGGTTAGGTTCCCTTTTTGTCAGTATACCTTTATTTTTTTTTAGTGTAATTCCTCCCCCTCCTTCGCTGGTGCGTAGTGTGTGTGTGGACTGTTGTGTGTTGGGGCCTGGTCTGTGTGAGGTAGTTTATTCATAGTTTTAAACTTTTTATTGTTAAAAAAAAAAAAAAAAAAAGCTATGTCAGAGGCCCCAAAGCCTATTTTCTCAAAGTGCACCAAGTGTGGCCATAAGCTTTCACTGGCGGATGGCCACACTCGGTGTGTTCGGTGCCTTGGGGTTGAACGCCTCTCCTCTGGGTGTTCTATTTGTGCGGCGTTCAACCCCAGGGCACTGAATGACCGTAGGTCAAGGCTGATCCTGGCGGGACTTTTGCCCCCGAATCCGGCTTCGGCCTCCGGTACTCCCGTGGCACCATCCCAGTCCTTGGTGGCGGCCACTCCTGCCCCCACCCCCCCCGGCCGGGACTCAAACTCCCACTAAAGCGCCGGAGGAGAGGGAGGCCAGGAGGGAGAAAAGGAGGGAGAAGCACCACAAGCGGCAGGCCGAGGCCTCTGCTTCGGTCCCCCCAGCTAAGCGGGCTTCTCCCTCCACGGCTTCCAGGTCTCCTCCTCCTCGGCTCCGATCCCAGTGCTTTTCTTTGGGACCTGAGGAGGAGGAGACCCGATCTCCGTCGAGGTCATCGAGGCGGCACTCCCGGCCCGCCTCGGTGGCCTCGTCGAGATCTACCTACAGCCTTTCGGATGTGGACTTGGACCGGATGATGCGAAGGTTCATCCAGGCCCAGCTGCAGATGGGAGTGCCCATGCCTCCCCCCCCCCTTCGGGGGGGAGCTCAACACCTTTTTTTGCCCCGATAGCTCCTTCTCCGACCCGCTTTTCGGACTCGGAGCGTACGGAGCCGGGCAGCGTTGGAGCCGGGGGTGGGTCGGCGCCGTCAGTACTGTGTACTTCGGATCCGACTCTGCCCTCGAGTCTGTCGGGTCCTTCCTTGTTGGATCCGAGCTCTCAGAGCCATGGGCCGAGCTTCAGATCCGTGGGATTCAGTGTGCCTTCGGTTCCGTCCAGGTCGGAGCACACGGGTCCTTCGGATCCGATGGTCTCGGCACCGGTTCCGATCCCTCCATCAGATCCGAGTGGGAGTCGACTTTTGGATCCCAAAGAGAGCAAGTCCCCTTTGGCCTTCGATGCAGTGGAGAGGGCTCTGTTGAGGGCATCCAGACCCCCGGCCCTTGCTTCGGCTCCACCCCGCACTCCCTCTCGGCTCAGTCAGGCTTCCATCACCCGGCCTCAGGGACAGCCTGCTTCGATGTCTCAGGTCATTCCCTTGGAACAGGTCGTTGCTGGTGAGACCTCCTCGGACAGCCCCCCCCGAGGATGTGCCTCATAAGCACAAGTGTAAGAGGAGACACATGGACCCCCCCCGAGTCCTTAACAGAAGACACGGACTTGGATGAAGGGGAAGGCTCCCCTAGGTCACCCCCCGAAGATGTCTCCTTTGGAGACATCATGGAAATGCTCAGGATTAGGGGGGTGGTCTGTCCCCAAGGCTTCCTCCGATGAGTCCGTGTTCCTGGAGGCATTCGAAGCAGGACCGTCTACCTCTTGGGTGTCCCCTCCGGCCGACCCCCTTGTGGACCTTATTACCACCAGGGCGTGGAAGGAGCCGGACACTGTGGAGCCAGTTCCCAAACGCCCCGATAGAATTCTGAGCCCCCCTGTGGACAGATCCCACTGGAGCAAGGGTCCCCCTGTAGATGCTATGTTGACGGCGGCAGCCACCAAGAGGGAATTAGCTCAGGAGAGTCCCTCGGTCCATCCACCGAGCAAAGAGTCCCGCTCGATGGATCGCCTGGGGAAGCGGGTTTTTAGTTCAGCGACCTTCTCAGTAAAGTCTCTGAACTATATGGCACATGTTATCAGGATGCAGCGAGACCTTATCAAAGAGTATGCTGCTTCCCCCCCGGAGTCCATATCGGCGGAGGACAAACAGTTGTACTCCACTCGCATGGCCACTCTAAGATCGATATCTAATACCTCTATGCGGTTGTTGTCCCATACTACAGAGGGAGCCGCTAGAGCCAGCGGAGCAGGCCTAGTCATGAGGCGCCAGGCCTGGCTCCGACATTGTGACTTTGCGGAACCCTTTAAGGCGTCATTTGCGAATGCCCCTTTTGATGGTTCTGCCTTATTTGGCAAGACCATTCGCGACACTTTAGTCCAGAGTGAAAAGGATGGGAAGACGTTGTCTGCCGTTGGAGTCCGCTTCTCCGCTCCCCAGAGGTCCTTCTCCAAGAACCAAAAGGGACAGAAGAAGATGTGGTTCCGGAAATCGCAACATTCCCAGCCTGCTCCGGACAACCAGTCCTTCCGTGGCAGAGGAGGACAAGGAGGACACCGCCCTAGAGGCAGAGGGGGCCCGAAGAATTTTGGGTCCAGGGAATCTTTCTCTGACCGACCCACACAACAACCCTGAGGGGTTGCCCGACTGCTCCACTCTAGAGGCAGTCGGGGGGCGTTTCTCGAAGCACCTGGTAGCTTGGGAGTACATCACATCAGATTGCTGGGTGCTTCGTATCATATCCAGAGGTTACCAAATTCCGATATATCATGTCTCCAGAACCAAAAGCCTCCCCGATGTACCGCCCGATCAGAGGGAGGCAGCAGCTGCAGAGATCCAGCAGCTGCTAGAAAAAGGAGCCATCCAGCCCATCCCCCCAGACCAGCTCGGATTACGGTTTTACTCCAGGTTCTTTCTGGTGCCAAAAAAGACGGGGGACTTAAGACCAATCCTAGACCTCTCTCTTCTGAACCTGTCAGTAACCAAAGAAAAATTCCGGATGGTCACTCTTCAATCCATTCTCCCCCTACTGCGGGAAAACGACTGGATGTGCTCTATAGACCTCAAGGATGCGTACTACTACATTCTTATGGACAGACGATCCAGGAGGTTTCTCCGCTTCCGGCTAGGAGCCAGTCACTACCAGTTCAGGGTCCTTCCCTTTGGTCTCACCACAGCCCCCAGGGTGTTTACCAAAGTATTAGCAGTGATAGCGGCCCACCTGAGACTCCAGGGAATGCAGGTGTTTCCATACCTGGACAACTGGCTCCTGACCGCCCCGACAAGGCATCTACTTTGCTCAGCCAGGGACTACTTCCTCCGGCTGGTCCCCCAGCTGGGCATCACCATCAACATGAACAAATCCTCTCTTGCTCCTACCCAGGTGATAGAGTTTATAGGGGCCAAATTGGATAGAAGAAATCTCCTAGCATTTCTGACCGCGGAACGTCTTCAGAACCTGAGGCTGCATGTGTGGGCCATCCTCCAACCTACAGCTCCACCAGCGGGATTGGTCCTGAGGGCTCTAGGCTCCATGGCGGCAGCAATCAATCTTTTGCCATTGGCTCATCTGAACATGAGGGTACTGCAATGGACCCTTCAAGTCCAATGGTCGTTTCAGCGTTACCCCCTGAACCATCCTATTTCCATCAGCAAGGCGTGCAGGACGGCTCTCGTATGGTGGCTCCAATCCCGGATCTCCATATGGGACGTCCTTTCTCCACACCTCCTCCCCTCACCACGGACGCCTCTCACCTCGGGTGGGGGGGCATTGCGCAGGCAAGACGGTCCAAGGCACGTGGAACGACACAGAGACCTCCTTGCATATCAATTTCCTGGAGATGAGGGCGGTGCTATTGGCGTTGCAAGCACTACAGAACCTTCTTCCGGTAGGGACTATTGCGATACAGACGGACAACATGTCAGTGGTCTGGTACATCAACAAACAGGGGGGAACCAGGTCCTATCCTCTTTGTCGAGAGGCCATGAGAGTGTGGGAATGGGCGATTTCTACCAACCGCTTTCTTGTTGCAACGCACATTCCGGGACGGTCCAACATACTGGCAGACAGACACAGCCGCACCATCCTATCCCCCTACGAGTGGTCTCTCAATCCCCAGGTAGCGAAGCAGATTTTTGCCGTGTGGGGGCAACCCTGTTGCGATCTCTTCGCATCTCCCTCGAATACGAAATGCAACAGCTACTTTGCTCAAATTCCCCCCGTCGGGGAATCCCCGAGAGACGCTCTGGTGCATGCTTGGCCCTCCGGTCTACTTTATGCCTACCCTCCCCTGCCCTTGATGCTGAAACTCATACAGAAAGCCAGTCTGTTGGGGAGCAGGATGATCCTCATTG
The DNA here is from genome assembly GCF_019279795.1 of Protopterus annectens. NCBI lineage: Eukaryota > Metazoa > Chordata > Ceratodontiformes > Protopteridae > Protopterus > Protopterus annectens. Next base: position 1,306,745,903 of record NC_056746.1, on the reverse strand, counting down.
CCCCATTCTGGCCTTGTCAAACGTGGTTCCCTTACCTGTGGTCTCATCTGGTAAATCCGCCTTGGATTCTAGATCCCCTCCCGGATCTAATATCTCATCCTCTAGACCTCCCGATCCCGAATCTGGACAACCTCAAGCTGACAGCGTGGCTGCTCCAGTTCCACTCCTAGTCAGGACTCCCGGAATCTCTTCACCAGTTAAAGCCATTCTCGTAGCAGCACATAAACCTTCCACTAGGAAAGTCTATCGTAGTAAGTGGAAACGCTTCTCCATCTGGGCGGAGAATAATAACTTAGATCCCTTCACAGCCCCGTTACCATCTATGTTGGAGTTCCTTACAGGTCTGTTCCATCAGGGGGCTAGCTGTTCTATGGTCAAGGTTCAACTAGCAGCTATTTCTTATTACCATGTGGGGCATGAATCGGGCCCCTTGATTACAGCGAAATTGTGTAAGACCTTTCTCAAGGGTACTTTCTTGCTCAGACCTCCTGTCAGGGAAATTGTACCCCCTTGGGATTTGGCTCTAGTTTTACAGGCCTTGACAGCTCCCCCTTTTGAACTGGCTGCCTCGGTCGATCTTAAGTACCTCTCTTGGAAAATGGCGTTCCTAGTCGCTATTACTTCGGCGAAAAGAGTTTCCGAGCTTCAGGCCCTTTGTGTGAAACCCCCGTACTTGGCCTTTCATCAGGATAGAGTGTACCTCAGGACCAATCCTTCTTTTCTTCCCAAGGTGGCTTCAGAAGCCAATATCAGTCAATCCATTAACCTACCAGTTTTCTTCCCTAAGTATAAGAACAAGGGAGAATACAAACTCCATTCCTTAGATGTGCACAGACAACTGCGCTTCTACATTCACAGGACCACTGGTCATAGGCAATCCGACCAGTTGTTCATTTCCTTTTCCAAATTTAACCTAGGTTAATCTGTCTCTAAGATCACTTTATCACGATGGATCTCACAGTGTATTCTTTTGGCCTATGACACTTCTGGGAGACCTGCACCTCAGGGAATTCATGCGCATTCTACTCGTTCTGTATCTACCTCTGCGGCCTTTAGATCTAGAGTTCCGCTGGATGATATTTGTTCAGCAGCCACTTGGGCCTCATCTCATACCTTTATCAACCATTATAGGCTGGACATTATCTCCAGAGGGAGAGCGTCCTTTGGCTCTGCAGTGCTCCGGAACATCCTTCCATGATGGCCACCCAAGATTCAGGTAGCTGGGGACTCTGTCCCAAAGGTTGCTGACAAATGAAGTAACTACTTCAGATTAAGAAGTTATGTACTCACCCTAACATTCCATCTGAGTAGGTGACTTCATTTGTCTGCAACCATCCCCCCCTCCTTCCCCCTGGCCCTCAGAATTTTCTTGTTCCTGTATGTCCTTCTATGGTATCCTTCGGGATGTATTAGTCTTCGGCTTTTTTGTATACGGGCAAACTTGATCTGAGGTTAGTCAGGGTTGGCAGGGGATTATGGGTAAGGGGAGGAGCTAGGAGCTCGGATCTCTAAGCTATGAAATAAGTTGCCGGCTCGGATCCGAGTTCGGATCCAAGACCCAAAGGTTGCAGACAAATGAAGTCACCTACTCAGATGGAATGTTATGGTGAGTACATAACTTCTTATTTATCTAATATAGGCCCTTGAACTTATACCATACAGACCAGCCAAAATTATGGCACCGCCTGTGGACAAATACTTTTGGGGAAAAGCAGTGCCTATTGATGCCATAGTTGTGGTGGCGGCGGCCACTGAAAAGGAACTTGCGGAGGAGAGTTCCGCTGTTCATCCCCCAACAGGGAGTCGTGGTTAATGGGCAGGTTTGGGAAGTGTGTCTATGCTTCAGCGACCTTTGCCTTAAGGTCACTGAATTATTTGGCAGATTTCACAAGGTTACAGAGGGATTTGATTAAGGAGCTCTCAGATACCCTCTCAGGGTTCGTTTCTGAAGAAGTACAGTAGTCTGTGACTTCTCAGTTGACTACCCTACAATCTATTTCTAATTCTTCCATGAGGCTCATTTCGGGTCTGTATGACTGTATAGAATGGACTAAATAGCGAATGCTATTTAGTCAATCCGATACTGTCGAAATGGCAAAATAGTGAATTCAATTCACGGAACATTGAATTTTTTCCCAGGGGAAAAAAAAATTCAGTGGGCCGTCTTTAGGACTTTGCCATTTCCTCCACTTTGGTGCGATCTCAGAGTTGGTATATTTAAGTAGGGGGGGTGTGGGGAGCACAGCCCCCCACATCAGGGGGTGTGGGGGCGAAGCCCCCCCCACTTAAATTTGTGTTTTAAGTTTTTTTTTTTTTTTGTTTGTTTTTTTTTTCATTTTTCGGAGCAGTGAATTTTTTTCCCTGGTAAAAAATTCGCTGTTCCGTTTGTTCGATATTTTGTTGTTTAGATATTATCGGTACAATGAAATAGCGTTTGCTATTTTCATCGTACGATAATATAATATAGGCACCTCATTTCACATGTAGCCAAAGGAACCTCAAGGGTAGTAGCTTCAGGCATTTCTATGAAGAGGCATGGCTGGTTGCGCTTATGTGATTTTGTGGAGCCTTTCAAGTTTTCGTTCCTCAATGCTCCTTTTGACAGCATGTCTTTATTTGGCCCTAAAGTGAATGTCACATTATCCAGGTCTGAGAAGGATGTAAAGATCCTGTCTGCTGTGGGCATATGTTTTTCAACCCCTCAAAGATCCATTTCTAGGAATTAATGAGGAGGTCAAAAGATGTGGTTCAAAAAATCCCAGGGACCTATCCAGGATACATGTGGAAGACGTTCCCCCAGGGGTGGAGGGGGGAACTCTAATGGTAGATACCACCCCAGTAGCAGACATGGCCCACAAAATCAGAGGTACAGAGATTCTTTTTCCAACAGACCCTTCCAGCATGCCTGAACGAAGGAGGTCAGCTATCCCTGCACCACAGAGCCTGGCTAGAAATGACAACAATTACTTTGAGTGCAAAGGATAATTTCCAGAGGTTATATAATACCCTATTCCCGTCCTCCTCCAGTTCCAAGAAAAATCCTTGATGTTCAACCCAGTCAGAGGAAACAAGCAGCAATTCAGGTACAAAAGCTGCTAGAAAAAAGAATCATTCAAGAGGTCCCACTAGATTAGTTAGAATCTGGAAGTTATTCAAGATTCTTTTTGTTGCCAAAGAAAACGGGACTGGAGACCAGTTTTGCTTCTTAGTAACCTAAGTCAGTTTGACATACCAGTTTCCGGATGATCACAGTTCATTCCATTCTCCCTTTTCTGGCCAAGGATGACTAGTTGTGCTTGATAGACCTTCAGGATGCGTACTATCATATAAAGGTGAACAGGCGATCTAGAAGGTTTTCACGGTTCCTGCTGGGAGCTAGTCATTACAGTTCAGAGTTATGCCCTTTGGTCTCACCACAGCCCCCAGGGTGTTTGCCAAATGTATGGCAGCAGTAGCAATTTTCTTGAGACTGCAGGAATTCAGGGTGTTTCCTTATCTAGACGACTGGCTCATTACCGTCCTGACCAGGCATCAATTAATAAAGATAAGAAATCAGGTTCAATAGACATGTTCTCATCTTGAGATAACCATAAACTATGAAAAGTCTCAACTGGAACTAACTTAAAATTTGTAATTTATAGGAGCACTGTTCAACACAAAGTCAATGATAGCCTCACTGCCTCTGTCATGGCTTCATACTATAAGGTTACAGGTCAGAAAAATAATTTGCAGCACCAAGAGTTCAGCCCACTTGGTTCTTCAAGCTCTAGGATCATTGTCAGAGTCAATGACATTGCTATCTTTAGCCAGATTTTACATGAGGATTCTACAATGGATGCCAGCAACTGAGTGGTCGATACTTTACCAAACCATGTCAACTCCAATACAAATCACCTCCATATGCAAGAAGGATCTCAAGTGGTGGATTCAATCAGACCAGGTTCTACAAGGCCATCCATTCATTCCCCTCTCAGCCAAAGGCCATAGTGACCATGGACGCATCTCAGTTGGGGTGGAGGTTGGGGCATTTTCTAGGGAAAATTATCCAAGGCACTTGGTCCCCCGAATAGGCCAACTTGCATATCAATGTCCTAGAGATGAGAACAGTGTTTTTAACATTGCAGGCCCTTCAGATTCCTCTCCCTTTAGGAGAACAAAAGACATCAGAAAAACTGACCAATTGTATGCCTCATTTGCAGAATTAAAATTGGGAAAGCCAGTTACCAAAATAATTTAGCCAGGTGGCTGATTGATTGTATTTAATTTATTTATAACAAATTGGGCATCACCTTACCAAAAGCATTATGGGCCCATTCCACTAGATCCATGGCAACTTCTTCAGTATTTCATGGAAACCACACCAGTACCTCCGCACTCCAAATTAGTACAGCAACCAAAAACTCCAAATGTGGAAAAAAAGCTGAAATATTATAAAATAAAGCAGCCAAGCAGTAAAAAAACAGTACTTTATTCTTGCGCCTCGGTGTCACCACCTTCTTGGAATACAAACACATATCCAAAATACTTCCCCTTTATACATTTCACTCACAAATTGTAATCCAATCACAAATTGTATTCAGTCAAACAATTAAAAAACATATAGTGCTTAAAGCAGACATTTCCAGTTTAGTTCAGTATTCAGTCCCTTAGGGACCAACGTTTTGTATTTTAAAATATAAACACATTCTTTATACAGTAGCGTTTCTTTCAACATAACTTCATCCCCCCAAGTACAATTAATTTGTTCCAAAACAGTACCCTTTAATAAAGCAGCATCACTATTATGTTTTGTTTTAAAATGTGCAGAAATTATTGTGTCCTCCCTTTGATGTTTTATATCTCTCAAATGCTCCATAAATCTAGTACGGAGCATTCTTTTTGTTTCCCCAATATAAAATAAGTCACATGGACAACATAAAGCATACACAACCCCTTTATTTTCACATGTAAACAATCCCTTAGATTCAAATCTAACGTTATTAATGAACCTAACAGAATCAGTAATATGTGAACATACTGCACATTTACCACACTTAAAAGTCTCTAAAGCTGTTGGTGGCCTTTGTATATTTGCCACTGGCATAACAAAAGCCCCATGCACCAACATGTCTTTTATACTACTACCTTTTATATATGACAAAGAAGTGTACTCAGGTAAAATAGCTGCTAAATGTTTGTCTTGTAATAAATATTTCCAATAATATTTAATTAAACCAATGATTTCATCACTTTTAATGTTATACATGGACACAGAATATATTTGTTTTTTTCACATTGCTTAGACACAGCACCTCAATATTGTACTGCACCCCCTTTCCTCCCAATCATTTTGTGTCCCATCAACCCTTCTCTAACTCTACATTCTGCCTCTTGCACTTTGACGGAGTCATATCTCCTTCTTAAAAACATATTTGCTGACTTCTTCATTTCTTGTTTCAAAATATGCTTATCACTACAAATTCTTGACAAACGTAAACACTCACCATAAGGGAGAGCTGCTAATAAATGAGGAGAATGGCAACTGGATGCATGGAGATACTGACTGCCATCTAAAAATTTTCTATGCACCACAGCAATGATGGATCCATCCTCCTTTCCTTCTAAAACAAAGTCCAAATAAACTAATTGTATACCCTGTTGTAAACCATCAAAAGACAACCCAATTGGGTTACAATGTAAATCAGCAACATAATTATGTGCAACATCTTGACCACCTTCACATATAAAAAATCAGGTCATCAATATATCTAAAGTAAAAATGTATATGTTTGCTAACAAAATCCTGTCTAAACAAAAACACAATCTCAAAAAATTTCATAAATAAATTGGCATGTATGGGGGCAAAAGGAGCCCTCATGGCTGTTCCTGGTTTTTCCCTAAACATTTGGTTATTATAACAAAAATAATTATTTTTTAAACAAAAGTCCACCAATTCAACTATAAAATCGGAAAATGGATTATCCCCAAGAAATAAGAAATAGCTTTCAATCCATCAATACGTTTAATCAAGGTGTACAAACTTTTAACATCTAGTACCACCCAATACAATTCTTATCTCCATACTATCGGAGATATTTTTTTCAAGAAATCAAAACTATCCTGTATGTATGCAGATTATTTTTGACCATAAAGAAACAAAACTTTATGTAGTATCAGATCTACATTATGAAGAAAATACTTGCATGCCGAATGATCGGCCTACCTGGGAGATCTATCATGTTTTTATGTATCTTTGGCAAACAGAAAAAATGGCCATTTTGCTACTTTTCTTAAGTAGCTTTTCTGTAACATATTTTTTCTTGAAATAGCCCAATCTCTCATCCTTCTCCAATAATTCTTCATAATGTACCAGAACTTTTTCAAATGCTTTTTTCTCACATATTTCATAAACATCCTGATTATTTAGGTGGTCCATACACATCTTATGGTATTGTGCTGCACTCATAACTATAATTTTGTTGCCTTTATCGGCCGGTTTTATTATTAAATCTTTTCTGTTTTGTAATCCCTTTAAAGACCGCCACTCTTTATACATTAAATTATATTTAATACTCCCTTTGTTTTTCAAAACATTTTCACAAATATTTTCCCCACCAAAGTTAATCATAGAACTAAAGTGGGCCACATGTTCATTTATAAAGGGAGGAATAAACTTGCTTAGCATAGGAACATCAGATGTATCTATTGTGCAGTAAGCATTTACACTATCTTCGTTAACAGCAGCTTCTTCCAACTCTTCATAACATGAATAAAAACTATCAGAATCTTCATTTTCTAAACTGGAAATATCAAAGTTCACTTTATTTGCAAAAAAAATTTAAGATGCAACTTACAAACAAGTTTTAAAAAATTCTTGCTTTACGACATGAGCTCTGGGAATCACAGTTGGTATAAACTTAAGGCCTAAGTCCAATACTGCAAACTGCTCTGATGTTAAATTGCAGCTAGATAAATTAATTACCATATTAGCAATTGCACACTCATTACTTATGTTAACGTTTTCATTTCTTACTGTAATTCTGTCCATTGTATTGTCCATTTTTGTAATCCCTTCAGTAAGAATCTTTTGCGTTGTTTCTGCCTTTTTTACATCCCTGATGCTGTTGTTGGTTCTACAAGGCCGTCCATTCATTCCCCCTCAGCCAAAGGCCATAGTAATCATGGACGCGTCTCAGTTGGGGCATTTTCTAGGGAAAACAGTCCAAGGCACTTGGTCCCCTAAATAGTCCAACTTGCATATCAATGTCTTAGAGATGAGCAGTGTTTTTAGCTTCGCAGGCCCTTCAGAATCCTCTCCCTTTGGGAGAACAGAAGACATCAGAAAAACTGACCAATTGTTTGTCTCATTTGCAGAATTAAAATTGGGAAAGCCAGTTGCCAAAATAACTTTAGCCATCTGGCTGACTGATTGTATTTCATTTATTTATAACAAATTAGGCATTACCTTACCAAAAGCATTATGGGCCCATTCCACTAGATTCATGGCAACTTCTTCAGTATTTCAGTCTAGAAAATCCATGAATGATATATGCGCAACAGCAACTTGGGCTACTTCCCGTACCTTTGTTATTCGTTACAAACTGGATCTAGTATCCAGAGGTAGAGCATCATTTGATTCAGCTGTGCTTTGGAATATCCTTCCTTGAATCTACCCGGGATCTTAGGTAGCTGGGGGACTCTGTTCCAGCAGTTGAGGATAGAATGAAAATTGACAAAATCAGATAAAGAAGTTATGTATTCATCATAATGTTCCATCTGTGTTGTCCATTTTTATTCTTCCTCAACTCCCCACCCATCAACTCCCATCCTTTGAAAACTCCTGGAAGAATGAGTGGTTAGAAGACATCACTGCCCTTCATATTGAGATCCAGATATTGACTTCTTCGTATTTGACTGCAAATATTCCCTTTCTAGTAAAATCAGCAAAGAAGATCTGAGGTACTTGGGGTTGATGCATTATGGCTAAGGGAGAAGCTTGAGAGTTTTTGGTTGCCACGAGGTTTAGTAATGGCCGAGTTGGATCCAAGGGTTTAGATCCGAACCCATCAGTTGAGGAGGAGTGAAAATGGACAACACAGATAGAACATTATGTTGAACATATAACTTCTTTTTTTGGTGAAATGTAAATACATGCCATTGTAATTCTCCTCCCTTGCCAGTTGCCCCTTAGTACCACAAATTTACAATTGTTGTCTTTTTTTTCCTTATCTGTCACTGTTGGAGTCCCAGTAGCAGCTAGTATAATTACTTCTCATTTCTTCTGACCCTGATATAATGCTGAATATCCCTTCTGAAATCCTGTCTTTGTCAAATTCCCTTGTTCATTTCTTTCCAAATGTGTCTCCTGCAGCATTGCTACTTGCACTCTGCATTTAATATAATTCAGTAATCATTCCTTTTAATATGTACCTGTAAGGCCTTTTACGTACTAGAATAGTATGGACAGTAGCCATCATGATAAAAAGCTATTGTTCTCACCTATTATAGGTGACAGTTTTTTTAATGTGCATTTCCAGCTTTTGTATAACATGCATATAATAATGTTTGGCAGGCTGATCTTTTGTACACTTGATTCTTCTCATCTCCATTTGAACCTATGTCACATTTTTCAAGACTTTTTGTTTTAAGGAAAACCCTCAAATAAAAAGCTAAATACAAAATGCCTCCACCCCCTGTTAACTTAGAACAAACACTCAAACTATGTGTACCTTCAAAACATGAAGTTTAACCCTCTAGAAGGGAACATTTGCCCTTGATTAACAGTTGCACCTACAGGCATTATTTAAACTAAAATTAAGATTACCAATGCTAAAGCCCCAAAAATAAATTGTTAATACTATATCTATATACAGAAGCTTATACATATTAACTAAATATCTTAAACCCCAGAAATAATGTATTGTATAATTTGTAGTATGGATTTCCAACTTCATTGCTTGGAGAGAGAGTACATAGACAACCACATTATCTGCACTGGTAATTCTTGCAGGTACCATCTTTAGAGTAGGTTTTTTTCATGCTTTAGTGCAAGGATCAAAAGATTAATGTGCAAGTGAAACAGTAGTGCGTCCAAAAGATTGTCATACATCCCTTATTGTTATCTGTTTATAAATGGTGGTGCAACAGCTTTGCATTTATTCTAGTATTACTCTAAATAATAACTGTAGCAAGATTCACATATTTCCATAGTTGGATATTAAAATCCAAAACTTATTTTCTAAGCAATCAAAAATGGGTAAGCCTCGAAAAAATAGCATATAGTTTCATTTTTCTTACACTTACATATTTTACTTATGAATGAGTAGAAGTAGAGGATGAAAAACTGGATAGCTAGCTTTAAGTCCAAAGAGAATCTGATGCAGACATCCAGCTTGGCTGGGTGATGCATTGTTTTTTTTTTTTGTTAGTGTAAATGTGAAAGCTTTAAAATAATTCACTAGCATGTTATTCATTGGCTGACATTGACTGCCCCCCCCCCCCCCCACACACACACACACACCTTTTTGACTCATTAAAGCCAACTGACACTTCCAGGCATTTTTCAAGGGTCATCTGAAGGGTGCCTTCAGATGTCTATCTTTGTATAATCACACTTACATTAATAACTGCAGTACCATTTTAAATATAAACTTTGGAAAGGCATTGTTTGAAAGTTTACCTGATAGGCACCACAGCTGATAATAATTCTGGACTTTCTCTAAGCATTTATATTGGTATACACGATGTTTGTATACACACTTATGCAAATGGTAACTGTTTGCATATTTCAGTAAATGCGTCTTTCTTATAAGAACGAATCCTTAAAATGTTGAACACATCTCTGTCGACACGTTTTAAGCGAACACTCTTATAAGTGAAAGCTGACAAAGTTGACACCGACATACTCAAAATAATTTAGTTGTCCAACACCAATCCCCCACTGCCGCATTGAACATGAACTGCAAACACAGTAAATTTCACTTGTAATGAACACCCTAAATATACGCTACAATCCTTTTAGTTTATAAAGTAAACGAAGTAACAATACCAACTGCCAACAGTAAATCTCCAAAATTACACTTGACCAAAACGGCACTTTCCCAAAACACAAACCAGTTAACACACATACTCTAATTTTTGCACCCCTACACCCCCTGCTAATTATATTTAACAACTTTGATCATTATAAGTAAAAAACTAAGAGCTCTCATAAAATCATCCAAGGCAAATTTTGAGAGAAAAATCGCCAAGGACTCTAAAGACAATCATAAGGCCTTCTTTAGCTATGTTAGAAACCTAGGAGGAAACTCCCAGATATGCTCAGAATTAGTTCAAAATGATGTGAAAATTACTGAACCTACACACATTGCTAACATACTGGCTGACAGGTTCATTGCAAACTTCTCCCCCCCCCCCCCCAAAAGGAGAGATATCTATTCCAGAGAATTGTAGCCCCCAAACATCTCCAACGCCCAGGTGAGAACTGCCCTCACTAAGGCAAAAAACACAGCATCCATGGGACCGGATGGTGTCCCCGGCTGTGTGCTTCATGAACTCAACGAGGAATTAAACCCACAGTTAGGACAGCTGTTTAATCTTAGCCTCACCTCAGGATACGTACCCAAGGAGTGGCGCACGGCGACTGTGGTCCCACTTCATAAGGGCGGTGCCTCCACAGACCCTGGAAATTACCGCCCCATTAGCTTGACAAGCCTTATCTGCAAAGCCATAGAGAGGATCATAATGGAACTCATAAATAAAGACATAGGGAACTTGCAGACTTTGGATCCAACCCAGTTTGGCTTTGTCAAAGTTAGATCCTGCCTCTTAAACTTGGTTGACTTTTTCGAGACAGTCACCAAGGCCATTGATGAGGGAAAGGCAGTCCATACAGCCTACCTCGACCTGGCAAAGGCCTTCGACACAATACCCCACTCAGGTATCATCGAAAAACTCATCAGCTTGAATGTAAACCCATACATCACAAGATGGGTTGCAAACTGGCTAAGTGACAGAACCCACAGGGTCAGAGTTGCTGGAGCCATGTCAGACTCAAAGCCTGTCACAAGTGGTGTCCCACAGGGCTCAGTCCTGGGTCCACTCTTGTTCGGCATCTACTTTTCTGAAGTACAAGCAAACACAGGAGGGTTATGGCTGACAAAGTTTGCAGATGACTGCAAACTGGGCCATAGTCGAAAACACATCTGACACAGATATCCTCCAGAAGGGCCTCACAGAAACGGATAACTGGTGCCAGAGCCATGGCCTGAAGTTAAACGCCAAAAATGCATAGTCATACCCTTTGGGAAAAACAAGGTTACCCCTAGCTACCATATAGGTGGCAATCCACTGAGCACAGAAAAGTCATCAGGGATCTGGGGACCCAAGTTGACAGTAGCCTTCGCTTGACACTCATGTTGCTAAAGTAGTTAGGAAAACCTTCTATATCGCCCACCTGATCATGAAGGGATTCACATCTAGATCAAGGGAGGTCATCGTCCCCTGTACTCATCACTCATTAGACCTATGATTGAGTACAATGCCCGTTCGAATGTATCTGACCAGACAACTGCTGCAGCTTGAAAGGCCCCAAAAGTTCCTCACCAAAAGGATAAAGGGTCTCAAAATATGTCTTATGCTGCCCGACTGAAAGAACTCCAGCTCTATTCAGTCTCATACCACTTGCTCAGAGGTGACCTGTGCCTGACATATAAGGCCATGTCAAACCCAGATTTGATGAATATGCTTCACCTCAAAAATCTAGATCCCTCAGAACCACAATGGCGGGAGACTTAAACCTTGACACGGTTATAAATAGAATGTGCTGGAGGGACAGATTCATCACCCAGAGACTCCCTATGCTGTGGAACAAAATCCCGGTACATGTGAGGCAGAGCACCTCGCTGGCCTTGTTCAAGAGGAATCTTGACCAATGGATGGGAGATCGCAGATATACCCCAGGGATTACTTCAGTGTCACTGCTTGACAGAGGCACAGAAAAATGATAGGCATAGTTTTTATTCAAACTAAAGGGGTGGCGAAAGCCACATAACTATGGGCTAGGCTTATAAATGCCCTTGGGCAGATAGCCTAGTATGAACCTATGAACCTATGAACTCCGAGATCGCACTAAAATTAAGGTAAACATGCATAATTCATAATGTACACATCTTTATGTCACTGCTACATTTGCGTGTGTTGGCCAACTATGACATTTCGAACTTAATGTTTTAGATCTTTAGAGCTTTCGCATATAAGAGAGTTCGCTTAAAATGTGTCGATAAACATTTTAAGCATTTGTTCTTATAATATAGACCCCAGTAAATGTCTCAATAAGCATGGGTCGTGGACAGGGTTACCTGCCATTCCATGAAAGCTCACAACTGAAGGAAAAAAATGCTACTGACAAAATGATTCTTGCTTCAGCTTTTAACTACTAGTTAAAGTCACCCAGTATGAGTGTGTTGGGTTGGACCTTAATATTTTCCAGGCTGCTTAGGAATGTGGAGTGGGAGTCTTGGGACATGGTGGGGGATCTATAGCAGGCAGCAACCTGCATTGCAGTCTTAGCCAGTATTAGTTGTACCTGGAGTATCTCTGATGCTTTATGTTGAGCTACTGGCCTGGAGGAGTGCATATCCTTTATGAATATGGAGATACCACCACCTTTAGGGTTTCGATGCACGTTTTGGGGCCGAAAGGTGTGGTATGAATTATAGCCTGGTAGCGCAGGGGTGGTTTCAGGTGCCTTGAAACAGGTCTCAGTTACTGCACAAATGTCGATGTTCACCATTTTAAGGAGCACTTTGAATGAGTATATCTTGAGATTTAGACTTCTAGCGTTGAGTAGCATAACCCTCAGATTACATTTGCTTGTAGCTGTTATGGTGGTAATTTGGTCTTCTGGACATTGCCTAAAAAGGCACTATAGGGGTGGCAAGGGCTTGGCCAGTATCCGGAATCCCAGGGGCGACAGATGCATGCCATCTCTGGCAAACCATCGAGGTGTGCCGATCATGTCATCCCAGGCAGACAGATACTGGACCCCCTTAAAATGACATCAGAAACTTACCCAATTATTGAAGTCAATCATTTTTTGTTTGTACTGTGGTATTATTCTGGGTGACGGTAAGGTGCTACTCAGGGCTAGAGTCATACCCTCCTGGGCTACATGATCCGAGAGCTCCTCCATGTCTCTTCTCATGTAGTCCAGGGCGGTGCGTCTCAGGTCATTCACACCAACATGGACAATGACAAGAGTCATATCTGTACCTGTTGTGGAATGACCCGAGTGCATGCATTATGTGGCGTATCCTGGCATCAGACAGCCAGCTGACCGTTACCTTCTTCTTATTCAACCTAGTGAGTGGGACATCAGTGTGCCTTACTATTAAGTCACCTATGGCAAGTGTATTGGGTAAGCTTTTTTGCCTTATGGTCTTTGGTTGTGTGGCACACTGTTTGTGTGAGCTATGTGTCTCATGGTTTGTGCTGTGGTGCGGTGGTTGCATGTGTTTCTGCCTTGGAAGTCTCTGCTGTTTGGGTAGATTGTTATTGAGAGCCTTTGCGAAGGTGGGTGTGTGTTTTGTGTTATGTGATAGCTGCGATGGTGTGTGGCTGTCTCTTCCTTGTGTTGTGGTGCTAGTGTTGACCTTCTCCTCTTGACTGGCTATTCCAGTCTTGGCTGGAGAGTACATGACTTCCAATCTGGATATATAGGTGCATCTCTCGCAAGTCTGAGTGTTCGGGGGTAAGAGGAGAGGGTTGTCAGTGTACATGAGGCAGTTTCTACATTGCCTCAGGATGCCCAGGTTCACCAGGTTAATCGGAGAAAGCACAGGGAACTGATCTTTGGACATGCCTGGATGGGTGTGTGATTTATTAAGTACTGAAACTGTTTCTTTTATGGAAAGTTTAGTGCTGGTAGAAGTTTGTGTGCTACAATAATTGCTACGAGAAGTCTGAACAAGTGCTAGACTTAATAAGCTGTTTAAGTGCAGGAAAGAAGAGACCTAGCAAGATCTAAGGGAAAATTTGAAGAGTAGATTTTCTGGCAGCGGTAATAGTTTACCCTAGTTTAGCAGTGCTGCGCATCGCGCAAACACAGGCTTTTAAGGCAGAAAGTTAAAAGGGATAGAAATGCAGCCCAAAACGGCCAATAAGGTGCAATTGCAGAGCTGATAACCACTCCTCTTGTGGTAGATAGGCTGCTCAGTGTTTACCACTCCCACTGATAAGAAAAAAGGCTTCCCTCTATCACAGAAAGGTCTGGGGAACTCAGAAACTCCAATACAGTCCTGAATACAGCAAATCTGTATCCGGACTATTCTATTAACAGAAAATGGTGGGAAAATAAGCAAACAGTCTAGATTTTTTTATTCATTTGTTTTTTTTTTTTTGTTAAACAGCAAAAAATACACTTAAAACAGCAATAAATTCACTTTAAACACAGTGCACGCTATCGCACTTGAGTGTGTAGCCATAAAACAGTAAATGCAGTTAAAATAAATGCAGTAAGGTAGAGAATGACTTAAATAAAGTGCAGTAAGCAAATTTAAGCAAGAATAAGTAAACGGAGATACTTAGAATCAACCAAAGTTTCTCTTTCTCCTTTCTGCTGCTCTTGTAGTCTGCAAGATGCCAAAACAGGATCCGCTGAGCTAAAACAAGCATGTTAAGGAGGAAACACAAAAGTTTATTCAGCAAAAAGTGAGGTCTGAAAAAGAAGGAAATTCTGTTTCTTGTTCTTTTGGTAATAAAGACAACAGAGAGACTGTGCCAGTGAAAACTTTTCCAAGGTTTCAATGGAATATGCTGGGGATTAGGAAGAGAGCATGAAAGTTGACTAGAAGACTGAAGAGTACATTGGAAATGAAGCAGAGTCAGGATATGAGAGCTGAATGAACAGGAATAAATCCAGTAACATGGGAATTGACAAATATGGGATTGCAGAGCAATAATTGTATTTGCGAAATATGACAGAACAAGACAATCTGGAAATATTGGACTATTTTGGTCTTTGTTGGACTTGTGGAGTACAATAAAGCATATGCCCTGCTTCATGTCATTAATGTTCGGAAAAATACTTAGGAAGATGAGGGAGAAAGTTAACTGTGCATATAACAAATTTTTTTCTTAATATTTTTATACTGTATGATTTTCTTTGCATGCTGTAAAGTAAAGATCTGGTGTTGTCCTTTTCATTGTTCCTCACAAATGGGTCTAGGATCTGACTGCCACATCTGACTCGGCCACATCGACCAGACTTGGAATCCAAAACTCTAGCTCTTCCCTCTACCCTTAATATCCTATTCCATCCCCAGCTCCCCAGATCTGATTTGCCACTATCAAGATAGCACATAAGATGCAAACTTGAGCAGTAAGCCAGTCTTTTTGGATATTATTTGGCCTTCTTTCTTGTCAATAACTATTTGTTTTTGGTTATTCTTAACTTCTGTCAACTTCCCTCCTCCCTCCAGTTGTTTTGCTGGTGCTAGGGCACTTGCCTTTTTTCCCCTTGTTCTTTCCCCTTTCTGGTACCATTTTTGGTACTTGGCATGTACAGTTGTTATAATTCTATCCCTTTCTTTAGATAGGTATATAGAGGTTTATGTTGTTAAATAAGTGTGAGATTGGTATGGGTTTAGTGTTACTCTGTAGTATAACTTTTTGTGCTTGTTTTAAATCCTTTGATGTTATGTTGTCCTAGCTTGCCTTCATTCTTAATGGTTGGGTTCGAGGCTCGAGGCTACACCCTATCCCATGATGCTTGGTGACAGTTCCCCAGATCTCATTCACCACTTTGCTGGTTCGTGATTGCTTTTTCGCTGGCTCAGGCTAAGTCTTTACTATTTTACTTTCACTTAATATTTTGTTATCTTTTTAGTGCATAACCTTTAACTTCTATAGTTTAGGATAGAACAGTTTGTGTTTTGATAGTCTAGTGTCCCCTTTTTGTTGTGCATTGTCTCTGGTTGTAGTTTGTTGTGTGGGCCATCGTTTCTTGCAGGCCTCTTTACTCCCTATCCCGTCTAGCTTTAAGTTGTCCTGAACGAATCCGTTTGATTAGAGAATTTGTTTTTTTTTTTTTTTTTTTTTTTTTGTTCCCTTTTGTTTTTAGCCCTTAGTAGCTAGAAGGCTTTCCTTCCCCCTTTCTGCTTCCTCCACTGAAGTTTCATCGTTTCAGTTAAAGACGTCTCATCTGGCTAGAGGGGATTGTCATTTAACTTAGAGACCATCTCCTCAAGCATTAGCCGTGTTTGTTCCCCCTATTAAAAAAAAAAAAAAAAAACTTTGCTGTGTTGTGTTTTTTCCTTCTGCCTTTCAAGGTTTATAAGATATATTAAGGTATATTAAGATACAACCAAACACCCTAATACTGGGTGATTTCAACTACCCTGCCATTAATTGGGAAAACTACTCATGTACCAACTCCTTTTCCCAACGGTTCTTGGAATTCATAAATTCCAACGCCCTGGATCAACTAATCCATTGTCCCACCAGGGGCTCCAATATCCTAGACCTGGTCATTACCAACATGGGAGATAGATGCTCCACACCAGTGGTCACCCCCTCATTGGTCAGGAATGACCATAAGCAAATCACCCTTGACATCCACATCCCACCCCCACCCCCCAGTAAGGAAGCCTCCTTAAAAACTTCTCCAAAGCTAACTTCAAGCTACTGAAGTCAGAAGTGACTAACTTCACAACACCCACGCAGACGGGATCTGGAAGTTCGACTGCAGAATCCTACACTAAGGCACTGTACGAGCACATCCACTCATGCATGAATCGTGCCATCCCAAATAGAACCAAGATGCTCTTCTCCAAAAAAATGAAGCCAATCTGGTAGTCCCCTGCTATAAACAAACTATACAACAGAAGGAAGAAACTGTTGCAAAAAAGAGGAAAATCCCAGTATGCAAAAAACTCCCTCACCAGCCTCAGTAAGAAGCTGAGATCCCTCATAAAATCATCAAAAGCCAGTTACGAAAATAAAATTGCCAAAGATTCCAAAGACAACCACAAGGCATTCTATAGTTATGTCAAGAATCTAAATGACAATGCTCAGATCTGCTCTGAGTTACAACAGAATGGCATTAAATATACTGATCCCAAGGATATTGCCAATATCCTGGCAGATCGATTTAGTGCCAACTTCATCCCCCTCTCACCCCCTAAAGGGCCCATCTCAGTACCAAAAGATTGCCAAATTCCGATAATCACGGCCACACAGGTAGAAACTGCACTCTCCAAAGCGAAGAATACAGCATCCATGGTACCAGATGACATCCCAGGCTGTGTACTACATGAACTACAAAATTAACTGGCACCTCACCTAAGTGTCATGTTTAATCATAGCCTCACATCAGGCTTCGTGCCCACTGAGTGGCGCACAGCTACAGTTATCCTGCTCCACAAGGGAGGATCCACCTTGGATCCCGGGAACTACCGTCCCATCAGTCTGACAAGCCTGATTTGCAAGGGCATGGAACGCATTATCATGGAACTTATAAACAAAGACATTGGCAACCTTCAAACACTGGACCCCACCCAGTTTGGGCTTGTGAAGGGCCGATCTTGTCTCCTGAATCTGATTGACTTCTTCGAATCAGTCTCCAGAGCTGTGGACGAGGGTAAGGCAGTCCACACAGCCTATCTGGACCTCGCCAGGGCCTTTGACACCATCCCCCACTCTGGAATCCTAGATAAACTTACTAAGCTGGACATAAATCCCTACGTCACTCGATGGGTTGCTAACTGGCTTACTGACAGAACCCAGACAGTAAAAGTAACCGACTCCAAATCCAGCTCCAGACAAGTGACAAGTGGAGTACCTCAGGGTTCAGTCCTGGGACCACTCTTGTTTGGCATCTACTTCTCTGAAGTACAGGCCAACACTAAGGGACTCTGGCTAACAAAGTTTGCAGATGACTGCAAACTGGGAGCCATTATTGGATCCCCAAATGATGTGGATATTCTACAAAAGGGCCTTACAGAAACAGATGCCTGGTACCAGAGCCATGGGCTCAAGTTTAATGCCAAGAAATGTATAGTTATCCCCTTTGGAAAAAAACATGTACCCATGAATTACCACATAGGTGGCAGGATACTAAACATCGAACGTGTGATGAGAGACTTAGGGACACAGGTGGACAATGGTCTCACTTTCGATAACCACATTGCCACAACAGTCAGGAAATCCTTCTATGTGGCACACCTCATCACTAAGGGCTTTTTATCCAGAAAAATGGAGGTCATTGTCCCCCTGTACTCATCCCTCATTAGACCTATTATAGAGTATAATGCCCCATTTGGTATGTACCTCACAAGACATCTGCAACAGCTGGAAAGGCCAGAGAAATACCTCACTAAAAGAATCACAGGCCTAAAGCAGATGCCATATACTGATCGTCTAAAAAAACACCAGCTATACTCTGTGGCATATCGTCTACTCAGAGGCGATCTCTGCTTAACGTACAAGGCCATGTCAATCCCTGAGCTGTTGGACATGCTCCACTTAAAGAAATCCCAATCCCTCAGAGCCACACGCTCCAGGGATCTAAACCTTGTCATCACAATGAACAAAACATGCTGGAGGGATAAGTTCCTGACCCAGAGACTCCCCATACTCTGGAATAGACTGCCCATACATATCAAGCAGAGCGCTTCATTGGCCCTCTTCAAATGGAACCCTGATGATTGGATGGGGGATAGGAAATTCACCCCGGGGATCATGTCAGTCGCCCTGCTAGACAGGGGTCTGGAGAAGTAAATATCATGGGAAGAAATATCCAGGGAATTGTTATGGCTAGGCTTGCATAGGCCCTAGGGCCGATAGCCTAGTACCAACCTATGAACCTATAAGGTACTGGTTGATAAGTGTACTGTCACCATTTACTTATCCTTTTGGCTGTCTAATTAGTGAAGTATGTCTAAGGATACTGGTAAGGAAGCCAAACAATCTGGTTTTAAAAAGTGTGACTCATGCACACAGAAGATGTCACTTACTGATAGCCACACTAGCTGTGTATATTGCTTAGGTGCAGTTCATCTGCAGGACTCCTGCTCCATCTGTCATGGATTCAGTTTCAGGGTCCTGCAGGAGCATAAAAAAAAGCTTATTCTAAGGGGTCTACTCAAGGGACTGTTTAATGTGACTATGGAAGGGAATCAGCCCTCTAAATCTTTATCTGAAAAGTCTTCCAAAAAATCTTCCTCTTCGGCTCCGTTTTCTGAGCCGATCAAGAAGCCTGAAAAACGTAACCTCGGAACAAAAGGCTGTCGGGCCCAGTAAGACAACTACTCCATTGGTTCCACCAGCTTTATTGGAACCAACTCAGAGCCAAAAAAGGAGCTGGTCTCCGACTTTGGAACTGGTCTACTCAGTGCCCCAGTCACCCCTTTTGCAATCGGTGGCTGGTAGTCATAAGTCCTCCACTTTCTCCTCTTTATCCACCAGGAGTATCTCGGACGAGGTCCTTGCAGTGGAACTGTCGAGTCCGAAAACCACATCTGGTGTCTCGGCCCCGGCCTCTGTTCCAACCTCTTCGATGCTGTCTTCTCTCGAAGGTTCTGGGAGCTAACACTCCCTCGTTGTGTCCGGGGAGGAGAGTAGTATCGGACCCTTGTTTGATCTGACTTTTCCTCTAGGGGCTTTGGCACAGGTAAGTTTGGCTCATACATCTGCCTTGGAGCATCCTCCTTGGCATGGGGGAGGTCTCCAGGCTCCTTGGAGCCGGGGGCTCTCTTGCGCCAGGATCGCAATGCCTTCGAGGTGATGAGGAGTGTGCTGTCTCCCCGGACTTCAGCTACTCATCCCCCAAAAGGACCGATGTCAACCTCTGTACCATCCCTTCAGCCCAAGTGTAGAGTGCCAATGCCCCAGGATGCCCCAATGGGCAACCCACTCTCTTCTGAAACCTCCCCAGAGTATCCCTCTGAGGAAGTTCATTGGAAGGGGATTTGTAAGAGGAAGCATTTAGACTCCCTTGAGTCTGTCACGTCAGATACGGCCTTAGAGGATTCAGAATGGTCCCTACGGTCACCCTCTGAAGATATCTCCTTTTCAGACATCTTAGAGATCCTGAAGCAGAGAGGTGGCTGGAAAACCCTCTCCCCTTCTTAAGATGAGTCTGACCCTCCACCTCTTGGGTGTCTCCACCTATTGACCAACTCCTTGGCGTGCTCAGTCGAAAGGCGTGGGGCTCTCCAGAATCCGTGGAATCTGTTCCGAGGAGGCCCAACAAGTTTATTACTGCCCCGGACGATAAGCAATTCTTAACCACACTTGTCCCAGTAGATGCTACGGTGGTGGCAGCGGCCACTAAGAAGGAATTAGCTGAAACTTCATCTGTCCATTCACCGAATAAGGAGTCTCGAACGATGTACAGATATGGGAAGCATATGTTCTCTTCAGTGGCCTTTATTCTTAGGTCGCTGAACTATTTATCCCATTTTACCTGACTTCAGAGGGATCTTCTGAAAGTGCTAGGAGATACCATTCAGGGTGCTACAGCTGCAGGGATGCCGGACAAGGTAAACTCTCAGCTTGCGACTGTAATTTCTGTAGTAAACTCCTCCATGCACCTCATTTCCTACGCTGCCGATGGAACGAGTAAGGCAACAGGCACAGGCATAGGTCTGACGAGGCATTTCTGGATGCACCTTTGCGAGTTTGCTGAAACCTTTAAGTCTTCCTTTATAATCGTCCCTTTTGATGGCTTGTCTTTGTTCGGGCCAAAGGTTAACGAGACTCTTACCAGGTGCGAACAAGAAGACAAAACTCTGCCGTGGGAGTACATTTTTCCATCCCTACCAGGCCTTATCCCAAAGGCCAGAAGGGTAGAAAAATGTGGTTCCGGAAATCCCAAAGAGCTTCACTGGATGCACATGGTGAATTTTCCCCCAGGGGCAGAGGGGGAAGTAATAATGGAAGACACTGTGCTCGCGTCAGAGAGGTCTGCAGAACCAGGGTGACAGAGGTATGTTCTCTGGCAAGCCATACCAGCCTCCTGAAAGGAGGCCTGTCTGTCCACCTCTGGAGGCAGTCGGGGGCAGTTTATCATTGTAACCAAAGGCCTGGCACAACATCACTGAAGACAACTGGGTATGGTCGATTATATCCAGGGGATACAACATACCCTTCTCTTCTCCACCCCCTCCATCAAGATCAGTCCCAGACATCCCACCCGGTCAAAGGGATCGAGCAACCCTAGAAATCCAAAGGTTGCTAGAAAAAAGAGTCATCCAAGAAGTCCCCACAGACCAAATCGTATCCGGGACTTACTCAAAGTTCTTTTTAGTTCCAAAGAAGACAGGGGACTGGAGACCAATCTTGGATCTCAGCAAGCTAAACAAGTCCGTAAAAAAAGCAAATTTCCAGATGGTGACTGCAGTCTATACTCCCTTTTCTGGGACGAGACAATTGGATGAACCCAGTAGATTTTCAGGATGCATACAACCGTATAAAGATGGACAGGTGATCCAGGAGATGCCAATAACCAGTCATTACCAATTCAGAGCTCTGCCCTTTGGTCAGACTACAGCCCCCAGAGTGTTTACCAAATGGATGGCAGTGGTCATGCCTCATCTGAGGGGTCTAGGATTCTGGGTGTTTCCGTACTTAGACGACTGGCTCCTGATCGCCACCACAGAGCATCTACTGACCAAGGCAAGGGACACCACCATTCATCTCTGCTCAGAGTTAGGTATTACCACAAATTTAAAACAAATCTGCCTTGTTGCCTTCACAGCATATTACCTTCATGGGGCAGAGTTAAATACAAAAGACATGGTAGCAAAACTGCCTCACAACAGAGTACAAATACTGCATCATCAGATATTAATCTTGCTGAGGAAGAGGAAAGTGCAGGCAAAGTTTGTTCTCAATGTTCTGGTTTCAATGGCAGCTGCAATAACTTTAGTTCCACTGATGTGTCTACACACGAAGGTATTACAGTGGCTACTCTTTGCCCAGTGTTCCATGCAGGAGTTACCCATGTCTCACAGGATCCTCATTATGGACACCTACAAGAAGGACTACGATGGTGGCTTCAGTCCACACAGGTATTGATAGGCAGACCATTTGTTCTCCCCCATCCAATTGCTACAGTGACTACAGATGCTTCCCAGATAGGGTGGAAGGGCATTATCTGGGACAGGCTGTCCAAGGGACTTGGCAGGAACACGAAAACCACTTGCACATAAATGTACTGGAGATGAGAGCGGTGCTTCTGGCTTTGCAAGTATTCCAGAGCTCTCTTCCTACAGGTGCAATTATGCTACAGACAGACAATATGTCCATGGTGTGGTGCATCATTAAACAAGGCAGAATCAGATCCTACCCTCTGTGTCAAGAGGCTCAAAGAGTATGGCAGTGGTCAGTTTCCTCTCAATGTTTTCTAACTGCAATGCATATTCCGGGGAAATTGAACGTGATAGCGGACAGTTTAAGCCGTGGAATTCTTATGTCTCATGAGTGGTCCCTGAAGCAGGAAATTGCTTACCAAATTTTTTGCAAGTGGGGCCAGCTTTGCTGCAACCTCTTTACCACATCTATGAACTCCAAATGCAGCAGCTACCTTGCCCTAATCCCTGCCCTCCGGGGGAGTCACCATGGGATGCACTTGGTCACAATTGGCCTCCGGGACTTCTTTATGCCTTTCCCCCATTTCCATTAATATCCAAAGTTCTACAGAAAGCCAAATTGTTGAGTCGCAAACTAATTCTCATCGCTCCATACTGGCCTTGTCAAATCTGGTTCCCCTTCCTATGGCCCCATCTCCAGGAGGAGCCTTGGATTCTGGACCCGGTGCTGGACCTTCTGACCCATCAGTCAGGAACACTTCATCCCTCCATCCAAACCCTCAAGCTGACAGCTTGGTTGGTCCAATTCCCATCTTAGCCAGGCTTCCAAATATCTCCCCGGCAGTGCGACACATTCTGATTTCTTCTCATAAGACTGCAACTAGAAAGCTGTATGCTAGCAAATGGAAATGTTTTTTTTTTGTGGGTTTTCAAGTATCACATAGATCCCTTCACAGCCTTGGTGACCACCATTCTAGATTTTTTAGCAGAGATTTTCAATCAAGGTGCAGCGGCAGCTACTATACGAGTACAATTAGCTGCCATATCTAACTACCATGTATGAGACATGGGATCAAAAATAATGTCTCACAGATTATGCAAAGCTTTTCTGAGGGGTACAAGACCTCCAATAAGGGAACCACCACCTCCCTGGGATCTAAATTTGGTATTGACTACTCTAATTCTCCCTTTATTCGAGCCAGCCTTCTCTTGCCCACTAAAGTCCCTTACATGGAAGACAATCTTTTTGACAGCCCTTACTTCAGCTAGGAGGTTTTCAGAACTACAAGCCCTGTCTGTTCGTCCTCCCTATTTAGTTTTCCACAAAGACAGATTCTCCCTTAGAACAAATCCTTCCTTTCTGCCCAAAGTTTGCTCTGAGACCAACTTGAATCAATCCAGTGACCTACCTGTCTTTTTTCCCAACTATAGCAACAAGGCAGAATTCAAGCTTCACCAACTGGATGCCCATAGGCAGTTACGTTGCTATTTACATAGGACAAAAGAGTTTAGAAAATCTGACCAATTATTTGTCTCATTTTCAGAGACTAGAAAAGGGGCACCAGTTTCAAGGGTCACCTTATCTAAATGGCTCTCTTACACCATTACTTATGCATATAGTTCTCAGCATAAGCAACTACCAGGTAAAATTCGAGGACATTCAACTAGAGCTATGTCGACTTCCACCGCTTTCCAAGCCAGACTATCCTTGGGTTCAATTTGTGTGGCAGCCACATGGGTCAATCCTCTTACCTTTATTACTCATTACAAAGTAGATGTGGCCTCCCAGAACAGGGCTTCCTTTGGTTCCGCTGTTCTGAAGAGTTTTTTTCCCTTGAGCCACCTGAAAAAAAAAAGGTAATGGGGACACTGTCCCAACCATCAAGAATGAAGGCGAGATAGGACAACATAACATAAAGAAGTTATGTACTCACCATAACGTTCCATGTTTGTTGTCCATAGTCTCGCCTTTATTCTTGCATCCCACCCTCCTTCCCCCTTCCTGGAGGATTGAGAGGGATTTCTGGAATTGGTCATAAAGTTATCTGATTCCCTTCTTGCCTCATGAGACATGGGCTAAGTATTTTTTGAATGTACTCCTTTTGTTCCTTTTCTGGTTGCATTGGTCTAGTAATTAGTGTTTGCAAGCAAGATCTGGGGGGATCTGATGCCAAGCATCATGGGATAGGGTGTAGCCACGAGCCAGTAAAAAGCTCTCGAGCTTTAGTATTAGGCCGAGTCGGAACCGATGCTCGGTTCCAAACCCAACCATCAAAAATAAAGGCGAGATTATGGACAACAAACATGGAACATTATGGTGAGTACATAACTTCTTTTTTTCAGTGGTTACTTATATTTCTTCCTAGCTATGTCTGAGAAACCTGAGAAACCGACTGGTTTCAAAAGTGCACTTCTTGTGGGCATAAGATTCCAAATTCTGATGCTCACAAGTAGTGCATATATTGTCTTGGAGCTGCCCACCTTAACTCACTTTGCTCTATTTGTGCAACATTTAATCCCAAGGTGCTGTCAGATCTGAGAAACAAATTGGTTCTGAAAGGGCTTCTACCACCTGATTCTGGGGCTCAATCAAAATTTTGCGCAACCTCTTATTCTAGAAAAAGGCCCATTGCAAGATCTCAGAGGGCTTCCTCAGAACCCACTGAGAAATTGAAGAAGCTCTCAGATCTGACACCTTTGGTTCTGAAGGCATTTGGCCAACTCTGGGATTCACAGGTCTCTTTGGATCCGACTGATCCGGCCCATGCAGTTATCTCTCTGGCTCCATCTACCTCCCTTTCGGATCCTAAACCCACAGATCTGACCAGGAGAAGTTGCACTCCTGAATTTTTGTTAAAGCTATTCACTCCAGTCCTACCATCTCAGTTATTTGAGACTCTGAAGAAGCATTCCTGGCCCCATCCTCTTCGTCATCCAGATTTTCAAGGAGTTTGATAGAGGCAGACATGGACAGGATGATGCGGACATTCCTTAGGGCTCAGATCAAGATGGGGGTTTTGCCAACTCCGTCCCCTATCAGAACCGTGAGCACACCTGCCCAACTGGTACTTTTTCCTTCTCAGATCTGATCTGTGGTTTCAGAGTCCCAGGATCCAAGATCCCCGAGAGGTTCAGTGTTGGATCTGATGAAGCTCCCCTCCTCGACTCCAGTGGTATCCCTGACCAGTTCTGCTCTGATACCTTCAGATTAGAGCATGTCTTGGCTTCTGAGACATCGGCACTGGGTCTGAGGGGGTTTGGTTTGGCTCCTTCTTTCATGGATGCTTCCCTTCCCTTTGGTGCCTCGGCCGTGGACAGCTCGAGTCCAATTCTCTATGGAGGACTCGGATCTGGGGTTGGTCCTGGCCATCCTTCTTCAGTTGCTTCAGGTCTGAAGAAGGGGGAGAGGTTTCTCTGGGTCCTTTAACCTTCCAGGTAGTAGAAAGGATTTTCTCTTTGCATAGGGAACTGTCCTGTCTAGTCTCAGATCCTGTTCCCTACTCCCTTATTGGGTCCGAGCTATGAGCCCATCATCTCTGCTCTTTAGGATCAGCCAACTTATGGAATCCTCTACAGAGGTTCCCCAGCGGGATTATCCCTTTCTTCCGAAACCTCTCTCAAACACCCTGCAGAGGAGTTTCCTCAGAAGAAAATGTGCAAGAGGAGGCACCTAGACTCCCCTATGGAGTCTCTCACAGAAGACACCAATTTCGATGAGGGAGAAGGATCTCTCCATTTGCCACCTGGTGATGTCTCCTTTGCGATATTTTTGAAACCCTTAGAAGGGTGGCCGGTCTTCTCAAGCTCCTTCTTCTGAAGAATCAGTGTTCCTGGAGGTTTTCGGGGCTGGCCCATCAAAATCATGGGTGACCCCCTGGCGGATGAACTTATTGATCTAGTTTCCTGACAGGCTTGGAAGGACCCTCACACTGTCAAGCCCATCCCCAAGCACCCAGATAAGTTCTTGGTTCCCCTTTCAGACAGACCTCACAGGAGCAAGGGAGTCCCCGATGATGCCATAGTTGTGGCGGCAGCCGCTAAGAAGGAGCTAGCCAAGCAAAGCTCCTCTGTCCATTCACCGAACAGGGAGTTCAGAGCGATGGACAGATTTGGAAAGTGCATTTACTCCTCAGCTACGTTCACACTGAGGTTGTTGATTACTTGGCACATTTTACTCACTTAGAGAGAGATCTGATCAAGGAGCTTTCAAACTCTAAAATCCCAAAATGCAGCACGGGAACTCAGTGGTCGAACAGAACACACCTCTGGTAATCCAAAATAAATGTTATTCACAAAGAATAAGTGCTTTAATTTTGAAGAACCAGAACTTCATCAGATAGTACAAAATCCACAGAAGATTTAAAACTCTAATAAGAGTAGTCACAAAACAACTTTCCACTGAAAAACTTAAAGCTACAGTGTGTCAAGTAGGCTGGTTAAACTTCCATAAAACGTAATGGAGACAAGTCTTGAAAACTACCTGAACGATAAAACATATGCAATTCACAATGAATGTACATCTATATATAATTACAAGTAACACGTGCCTGTCTATAACAGGCTTTTAGTTTCAGTAAACATGCAATGGATTTCATACCACGTATGCCTGGTGGGCAGTTAGCTTTCAAATGAATTTGCCAAGTTAATTCTTTTTTCTCCAACCTCAAGCTCCAAGTTCTACCACACAAGGTTTTTCCAAGCTGTTTAACAATAACAGACTTAAGATAGTGGTCCAGATGAGTATTAACATGTTTAGCAAGAACATTTTTGTCATTTTTTTATTCTTGATGTCATATAAATGTTCATATATATGGTCCTTCAAGCATCTTTCTGCTTTCCTGATGTAGAAGCATGCACAGGATTCACAGGAGGCAATGTAGACCACCCCTTTTGATGCATAAGTATATTTTCCATAAATATTAATAACCTATCCATTAACATTGACCTTGTTGCCCACAAGAATATGCTTGCAATAATTACATCCAAAACATGTAAACAGCTCTGTTGCTCTGTATTAACTATTGTTTCTTAGATGTTTCAAAAAAAGATTTCAAGCAATTCTTCCTAAAAACCATAAGGGGGCATTCTCCTAACATTTATGTGTTTCCATGTTCTCATTAACCACGTCCCAGTTCTTAATTGATATTGTTTTAATAACAATGCTGTCCACTGAAAAGTTTGTAATAAAACTAGCTTTAAACCTTAAACTAGTAACTTGAGGTGTTGAAGGACCAAGTATACCTGTATGCCTAATGTCCACATTTGTCATTACTCAAAATCGGGGTGAATTGTTTGGTCCTTCTCTTTTGTATTACTTCTTGAAGGGATCTATCTACAAATGCCTTGGGGTACCCACTTTTTTCAAACATTCTTCTAAAAAGTCTTCAAAGCGTGTGGTTATTCTAGCAGTGCAAACAAATTGGCCCTTAACCACTGCTTTTTTGGGGTGGTGGGCACTAGTGTAGTGAATAAATGAGTTAGAATAAGTAGCTTGTCTAAATATTTTAGTGACAATTCTCTTCATCTGGTAATCTTTCTCTAACTGCACATCCAGGTATGAAATACTGTCAACACCCAAATGGTGGATGAAATTAAGGAAGTCTGTTGTACTGTTCAAATATTCTAACAATGGTGGTATTTCTGCTACACTATCCATATAATAAAAATATTATCTAGGTACCTTGTATAAATGTACCAGGAATTCTTGTATGGGCTGTTAGAAACAAAGTTCTTTTCCCATTGCAGCATGACCACATTCGCATACAAGGCATCACAAGCTGATCCCATTGCTTTTTTTATTTGGAGAAAATTTTGATTGTCAAAAGTAATGTAATTATTATTTAAAACTAAAGACAATAAATCTACATATAAGTTTATTTTTTCTTGGGGCAAATTAGTTTCTGTTTGCAGAAAAATCAGTGAACCATTTCAGGCCTGTCAGATGGAGTATACAAGTGTAGAGATCTTGTACATCAGTGGTTAAAAAAACACCTGCTTCATCAAAAGTCAACTGATTACATTTACTCAGAAAATCCCAAGAATCCTTACTTAGATGTGTAAATTTCTTTAGTTCAGATTTCAGATGGAAATCAAGAAATTTAGCTAAAGTAGAAGTAATCAAGGATCTAGTGTCCACTGTTAGGCTCATGGGTGGATCCTGCAGGTCTTTATGTAACTAAGGCATACCAAATATAGTAGGTATCATGGGATTATCGGTGTTTAAATATTTATACTCATCTTCATAAATCTGATGCTGCATTAACATATCGCACAGTGTTGCCCTTATTTGCCATATGCTAAATTCATCTCCCTTTTAGAGACCTGGGTATATGCATCATCAAACAGAATGTTGTACATCTTCTCTACATATAGTAACTTGTCCATGAGTACTACCCCACCCCCCTTGTCTGGCTTCATGAATGGGATGTTACAAGCTTTTAGGTATTGCAATAATTCATATTCATTTTTTTCAATATTAGAATGACCACCAGTGTTACTGAAACCAGCATACTTATTTAAGTTAGATCTAATGTCAAGCTCACACATTTTTTTCAAAATATAGCAAAGTAGGGTGAAGTGGTGAATTATATAAACTAGACAGTTTTAGTGTAGAATCACCCATCTCAGAATCAGTAAACAAGAGGTTCAAGTTCAATTTCTTGATGTAAAGTTTTAAGTCCATGAGTGTCTCCACTAGGTTCACTTTTTTGTCATAACAATTGTAAACCCTTTAAATAAAATGTCAGAATGTTCTTGCACTATACTGCAAGAACTGAAATTTAAAACAGTAAAGTCACCTGTTTGATTCAATATAATCTGACAGGAGTTCGATTGTTCAAGTACAGGAGTTACCATTTCAAATTCTTCCTCTTCGATCCAGCATTCATCCATTTGCCGGGTTGGAATTGTGGTAAGTGTGGTCAATTCTGCCAATACCTCCTCGTCTCTGCTGTTTCCCCTTCAGGCATTTGGACTATCAAAAGGGTGGAAAATCCATAGGGGACTCGTAGTTGGGATCCTGGTGTACAGCATGGTTAGTAAAATCAGGAGTTGTAGGTGCTTCAACTAAATGGTTGTCATGAATGTCCTTAGCACCCCACTCCTGTGAAGGTGGTGGGGGAGGGTAAGCTCTGTTGTTAAGATAATCAACTCTATCCCTCTCAAAATTTTTCATTTTTCTTTCTTTTATTTGAGCAATTTGTTTATTAATAGATGGTAAATACAAGCATGTTGTAATTTATATTGCTTGTATTGGATGTCCTCAGTGATGGTTTTATCAAGAACACCTATCTCAGACACAAGTGTGTCAATAAGTGTGGCATTATGTTTAATGAGAATCTCCATAAGTTCACAGCCATGCCAGTTGAACATTCTTAATAATTCTTTATGGAGAGGTGAATTATTAATTAAACCTGTAGAAACAGCAGGAACAAAACAGGTGTTTATGAAGGAATTAAATATGCCAAGGTTAGAGATAGATGAGGCTCAATTACTAACAGGATAGAAGGAGATGAGATAAAAATGGTGATGTATAACCAATCTACAGGAAAGTCCTCAGGAATAGATGGTATTCCTGTGGAACTTTGAAAGCTAGGAGGGAAAAAACTGATAAAGATCTGGAAGGTTTTGTTTAACAGTATTTTAAGAGGAGGAGAAGTACCAACATCTTGGAAGAAGGTGGTGGTAGCTGTAATGCCTAAAGAGGGTAAAGATCCATCAGATCCAGTGTCATACAGGCCCATTTCAATACTAAATCATGAGTATTAAGTGTTCATGTCTATAATGGTTAAAAAATGGTAAAAGTTATGCCAAAATTGTTAAATATGGCTCAGTCTGGTTTTGTGGAGGGGAGGCAAATATTTGACAACATTAACAGAACAGTGAGGATGCTGAGGGACACAGAGTGTAAGAAAATGCCACTGTTCTTCCTGGGTCTTGATGCAGAGAAAGCATTTGACAGAGTAAGCTGGGACTTTATGAGCAGGGCAATGGAAGCATTTGCATTCCCTGTTAAAATTATAAGGTTGATTAGGGGGATATGTGAGGGATTAGAAGTGAAAATTAAAGTGGGATGGGGTCCTGGCTGATAATTTTTGCTTGAGCAGAGGAACCAGGCAGGGGTGTCCTCTTTCCCCTTTGTTATTTGCATTATATTTAAAACCATTGGCAAAGAAAATAAGAAAAATTGCTAAAATAACTTCGACACCTGTGTCGGCACCGCAGTCAAAAAATCCTTCCATGGTGACATCCTTGACCATGGAACTCACATGGCAAGGACTACTTCTCCCATGGTAGTCACCCCTTCCTCAGTACCACAGACCCTCTTGGCACCAAAAATAGTCTCTCCATTAAAATAGGTCATCCCCCCTTCCCCCCATCACAACCATTCAGTCTTTTGATCACGGTGCCTAAGGTCGACACACTAGCCAGGGCCAGATATTCTCTGTCAGTTGACCCCTTTGTTGGACAACAACTAAGTCCATTCCTAGATCAGTTTGAATCTCCATCAAGGATGCCAACGTGTTCCACCAGGAGTCTTTCGGAGCCTGACATAGTGAGAATCGTGGATCAGCTCCTAGCGGCCAGAGGCATCCCAACCCCTTCCAGGACCTCCCTCCTACCTGGAGCCAAAGGTTTTTCTCCACAGACTCCAACCGACATTCCTCCTTCAACCTCCCCGCAGGTCTTGGCTCCATCAATGCTGAGCCTATCCTGGTGCCAACCTCTTCGGTCCCATTGGTAGATCTTACCTTGGTTCCAGAGCCTACCCTGTGGACCACGGCTCAGTCAGAGCCGACCCAACCTTGGGAATGTGACTGGTTGGTCGGCACTTTGATCCATAGTTCGGCTCCATCTACAATTCTGGCTGCTTTGACAGCTCTGAGTCCTCTCATGGCTCCTTCCCTGGAGGTGGGCTCATCGGAGCGGGGTGTGACCCCAGTTCTGAGGTAGTCTTTCTCGGTTCTGGGCTTCTGTCTCTGTTCAGGTGGGCCTGCCTTCCAGGTTATTGAGAGGGCACTCACCTCAGCAGGCTCACAGTTGGCCCTCTTGGTGCCAGAATGCCATGTATACATGCCCATTAGTTCGCAGTTGCCACAGTCCACTACTCTGGGACATCGGGCATGGGATCAGCAAGACCCCTTACTGCAGGGCACCATCTCTTCGGAGTCCTCTTCTGATCTTCCCCCTGAAGAGCCACCCGTAAGAGATCATGCAAGAGAAGGACGTTGATTCTCCAGATGAATCCCTCAATGAAGATACAGATTATGATGATGATGGAAGGGTTCCCACGGTCACCTCCTGAGGATGTCTCCTTTGGAGACATACTGGAGATCTTGAGACAGAGATGTGACTGGAAGTCCACCCTTCCTCGAAGGAATCTGTTTTCTTGCAGGCTTTCCGTGCCTGACCCTCTACTTCCTGGGTGACCCCGCCTGCAGATGACTTGCTAAACTCGTCATGCAGCGTTCCTGAAAGGCTTCTGACACTGTTGAGCCAATCCTTCAGAAACCAGACAAAATACTCTCCCCTCCAGAGGATCATCCCCATTGGTTCAAAGACTTGGCAGTAGATGCTATGGTGGTGGTGGTGGCGGCTACCTACAGATGAGAATCTTGCTATTCATTCTCCAAACAGGGAGTCTTGGACGATGGACAGACTTGGGAAGCAGGTTTATGCTTCAGCGACCTTTGCCATAAGGTCGTTGAATTACTTGGCACATTTTATCCATCTTCAAAGGGACCTGATTACAGAACTCTCAGGAACATTAGCAGGAGCAGTGTCTGATGAGGTACGTGACATTGTTGCCTCAAAGTCTGCCACCCTGGAATCAAATTCCAACTTGTCCATGCAGTTGATTGCACTTACAACCGAAGGGACAGCCAGAGCAGCGGGTACCGGCATTGTCATGAGACATCATGCTTGGATATGACTTTGTGGACCCTTTCAAGTCTTCCTTGATCAGTGCTGTCATTGATGCTTCCTGTCTCTTTGGTCCAAAAGTTAAAGACACGCTAGCCAAGTGTGAGAAGGACGGAAAGATCCTATCTGTTGTGGGCGTATGTTTTTCCACTTCCCAATGATCGTATGCTAGGAATCAAATCAGACAAGTGGAAAAAAATGTGGTTCCGGAAATCCCAACGGCCATTCCGTGACACATGTGGCGACCCCCCCCCCGGGGGGGGGGGGCAGAGGGTTCTATGGATTCTTTCTCTGGGCAACCCTATCAGTGCTTCTAAGGAGTGGCCCGATTGCTTACCTCTGGAGGCAGTCAGGGGAAGTTTCTCTCTGCACCACTTAGCCTGGTTCTCCATAACATCAGATTCCTGGGTGCAGAAGATAATTACCAGAGATTACCATATCCCCCTTCTATCTTTATCCAGTGCCACAAAGGCGAATCCCCAATGTTCCACCCAGTCAGAGAGATGCAGCAGCTCAAGAAATTCAAAAGCTGCTTCAAAAAAAGAGTCATCCAAACAGTTGTACCAGACCAAATGGGATCCAGATTTTGCTCAAGATTCTTTTTAGTGCCAAAAAAGACAGGGGACTGGAGGCTGATTCTAGACCTCAGTATATTGAACAGGTTTGTCCGACAGACAAAATTCTAGATGGTTATGGTTCAGTCTGTCCTTCCTTTTCTGGAGAAAGATGATTTGATGTGCTTGATAGATCTTCTGGATGGTTATTACCACATAAAAATGGACAAGCGCTCCAGAAAATAACTTTGCATCCAGCTGGGAGCCAATCATTACCAATTTCGCACATTACGCTTTGGTCTCATCACAGCCCCCAGGGTTTTCACCAAATGCATAGCAGTGGTAGCAGCTCATCTGAGGCTACCAGTATTCCGGGTGTTTCCATATTTAGATGACTGGCTCCTTATCGCCCCCACCAGGCATCTACTGCTTCACGGATTATGCTACATTCTAGAGCTGACAGACTTCTTAGGCATCTCAATAAACAAAGAAAAGTCAAAACTGGCACCCACTCAAAACATAAAATTCATCGGAGCAACATTCAACACAATGTCCTGTGTGGTTGCTCTACCTCTTCACAGACTTCAGAGGTTAAGGTCACAGCTCCGAGTGATACTCTTTCAGGACATAGTCCCAGCTTGCTTAGTCTTACAACTACTAGGATCAATGGCAGTGACAATCACCCTAGTTCCCCTGGTGAGGTTTCACATGAGGCTGCTTCAGTGGGTCCTAGCATCACAGTGGTCTCTTAACACACCCGATATCTTATCCAATCTGAGTAACAAACTGATGCAAGCAGGATCTGAGCTGGTGGATGAAGCCAGAAGAAGAGTTATGGAATCGCTAGTTTTCACCACCTCAGCCCAAGGCCATAGTGACCACGGATGCATCCCTGATGGGGTGGGGGGGTCATTTTCAGGCAAAGACAGTCCAAGGCACTTGGTCCCCCTTAGAGGCCAATTTGCATATCAACATCCAAGAACTGAGGGTGGTGCTTTTAGCTTTGCAAGTATTCCAGTCTGCCCTTCCATCGAGGACAATTGCTATCCAATCAGACAACATGTCCGTCGTCTGGTACATCAACAAACAGGGAGGAACCAGATCCTATCTGTTATGTTGGGAAGCCCTGAGAGTATGACAATGGGCGATTGCCCCCAACCGCTTTTTGATAGCAACGCACATTCCCGGGAGTTCCAAAGTGATTGTGGACAAACTGAGCAGATGCATTCTCCTGCCTCACGAGTGGTCTCTCAATCCTATAGTAGCAAAGGAGATATTTTGTCACTGGGGTCAGCCTTGCTGCAATCTGTTTTCATCTCCCATGAACCACAAATGCAGCAGCTACTTCACCCTAATCCCCCCTCGGGGGGGGGGTGATGCTTTTCTACACGACTGGCCCCTGGGACTGTTCTATGCCTTTCCCCTTAATACTCTAATACCCCAGTTCTTGAAGAAAGCACAACGGTTGAGAAGCAAAGTGATCCTCATTGCACCCTATTGGCCCCGTGAAGTCTGGTTCCCTTTCTTTGGCCTCACCTAATTCACTGTCTGTGGACTCTGGACTCAACTGCAGGACTTCTGTCTCATTCGCAGGGGCTGGTCCATTCTAACC
This sequence comes from Protopterus annectens, assembly GCF_019279795.1. Taxonomy (NCBI): domain Eukaryota; kingdom Metazoa; phylum Chordata; order Ceratodontiformes; family Protopteridae; genus Protopterus; species Protopterus annectens. The sequence goes on along the minus strand of NC_056746.1, from coordinate 1,306,711,746 downwards.
TACCAACTCTCAAGCTGACCGCTTGGTACCTCCACTTCCAGTAATTTCCAGGCCGAATAATCTATGTTCCCCAGTACAAAAGATGCTTCTGGCTTAGTATAAACCGTCCACCAGGAAGCTTTTTCTTAGTAAATGGAGCAGATTTCTGATCTGGTCTCGAGGAGAAGGTCTAGACCCCTTTTTGGCCTCGATTAATAAGGTGTTGGAATATTTGTCAAATTTACTCCAATCAGGGGCTTCAGCTTCTGCTATTAGAGTTCATTTGGCAGCTATCTCAAATGTTCATAATGGCTTTGATGATTTTTCCCTGATATCTCACCCCCTCTGCAAAACCTTCCTAAAGCAAGTTATGCATTTAAAGCCACCTTTAAAGATCCCATTGAATCTTGGAATTTGACGTTAGTCTTACAAACTTTGACTCATCAGTCCTTTGAGCCAGCAGCCACCTGTGATATAAAATGTTTATCTTGGAAGACCTTATTCCTGGTAGTCATTACTTCAGCCAGGAGAATATCAGAATTGCAAGCCTTGTGTGTAAAGTGCCCATACATAATTTTTCATTAAGAGAGAGTATCCCTTAGGACTAACCCCTTCTTTCTCCCCAAAGTTGTCTCAGACTCAAATATTAACCAATCCATTGACCTGCCAGTTTTCTTCCCAAAATTTTCAAACAAAAGAGAGTATTGATGTGAAGTTGTTAAATCTTACCGTTTATTTTCACTGATGGGTTTGGAGCCGATCCTCGGCTGCGACACGGCCGATAGTAAAGCTCAAGTTTTGCCAGTAGCTCGAGACCAAGCCCCTTATCCCACAATGCACTGCTGGAATTACCTCAGATCTAGTTTGCCGCGGCAAGAGAGATCTCGGTGATCCAGCTAGCTCGGACCATTTTGAGAAAAAAACAGCAAGTTTTGATAAAAAAAGCTTTCTTTTTGTCTTAGAAATTTTCATATAGATAGTTGTGTGTTAGTGTTTAAAATTTTAATAATAGAATCTTTAGTTTCGGATAGTTAGTGCCCTGTTGGCTTAGTTGTTTTGTGTGGATCTTTTAGCCCTATTTAGAGTTATTAATCTCTTTTCTAATAGTCAAGAGTTTTTCTCTGTGGGCCTCTTTAGCCTTGTATTTGTAAAATATAGTTAATTGTTAAAGATAGTGCCCGGATTGGGCTTAGTTGCTTTGTGGGTCTTTACAAGGAAAGTAAGGACTTTACTGTATTAGTTTTTTGCAGTATACTGGTTTGTTTTACGTTTACTATGTCGGATGACAAGGAAAAGTCTCATCCTAAATCGGGATTCAAGAAATGCCCAGATTGTGGGCAGAAAATGTCCGTGACTGACGGACACATTCAAAGTGTCTACTGTCTGGGGGCTAAACACCTCCAAGACACTTGCCATTCTTTTTCTTCGAGTCCTCTTGGAGAGAAGGAGGAAGCTAATAGACAGGGGATTACTGCAGCATTCATTTTCTGAGGTGTTGAGTAGCCATGAAGGTACTAGCACGTCCTCCAAATCCACAAAATCTTCAGACCCCAAAGTGGCAAAAAAGGCAAAAACTTCAGAGGGAGGGTCATCGGTTCCACAGACCTCGGAACCGAGTGTACCTTTGATTTGGAGCCAGCTCTCAGTATTGGAGCCGGTCTCTGAGGTTCCCTCTTCTCCTCTGCTCCAGTCAGCACCTTCGGTGCATTCATCTAAGTCCTCAGTCAGCCTTTCAGATTTGGACATGGATCGTCTAGTGCAGAAGCTTTTACAGACACCAGGACTTGCCAAATTGTTGTCGGCCCCGACCAGCTCTTTGGTGCCGAAGACCATGGAACCGGATTTGTCTACTCCTCCGAGCGGTACTGGACTCTCGGAGCCGAAGGAGACCGTACCGATGATTGTCGAACCCTTGGAGCCGATACCCACACCACTGTTATCAGCTCCATCTACTCGGATGTCCTCGGAGCCAACGCTCTCCCATCGGGTCCGGGGAGGATAGTCGGACCGATTTGTTGGTGCCGACTCTTCCTCTCGGGGCATCGGCTCGGATGAGGTCGGCTCCTACCTCGGGCTTGGAGTCCATGGTTTTGGTGCGAGAGGATTGGACGATACTTTCAGGTCTGTCTACTCCTTCTCGTTGGAGCCATGGTGCCTTCGATGCTATGAGGAGAGTTTTGTCTCCAAAGACAACGTTAGCATCAGATGTTATGTGATCCTATCTCGCCTACATTCTGAATGATGGGTTCGGAGCCGATCCCGCTTATGCCAAAGAGCGAAGTCTCTTATTGGCTGAACTTACTATATCGCAGGATGAACCACTACCAGTCCCCCAGATCTCGTTTGCCGCTTCCCTGCGAAGACGTGGTCTCGAGCTGGCTGGGCTGAGTAGCTTTTATTAACTACTTTTCTGTCAGTTTTTTGCTGTTTTTTGGTCACAAAAGCTGTTTTACTTTTGTGTACGTTTGGATTGTGAAAACTGTTGTGTGTGATTGGGTTGAGTTTGTTTTTACATCCAGGGCCTTCCCGGACGGTCAACCTTTGAAAACTTTTCAGGGTCTCAAGTCTATAGTAGTCATTTACAGGAAGTGTTTGTGTTAAACTATAACTGTAAGCTTAGATTTATCACAAGCAAATCTATAGTTGTTTAATTTCCTGTCAAAGTCACTAGAATTGTTTAACATCATGTCTCAAACCCCTAGGCCTTCGGGCTTTAAAAATGTTAAATGTGGTTTTAAAATGTCTATTACTGACGATCATTCGCTCTGTGTATATTGTCTAGGGCAAGCACTTGCAGGAGTCATGCAGCGTATGTCACGCTTTTTCCTCTAGGGTCCTCCAGGAGAGGAAAAATAAATTGATTCTTAAGGGGTTAATTAAACCCTCCTTTGAAGAAGCCTTGGCATCCTCACCAGTCCGTCGGATCCGACTGCCAAGAGACCTAGGCAGGCCTCTCGCACCGATGGAATCTGGTGGATTCTCATCGAAGCCCTTTGGGGCTGATGGAGGCCTTTCAACCCGTTCTGTTTCCTCTCGGTCTCGAGAATGTCGGATTCTGATATAGACAGGGTGCTCCAAAGACTGTTCCAGTCCCCAGTCTTCCAAAATTTGTTTCGGTTCCGACCCAGTTGGCTTCGAGCCGATGACCATGGCCCACCCATCGCCATTCCTCCTCCGACTGCAGCAGGTGCTGTTGGAGCCGGTGGAGATCTCAGGGTCGGCTCGCTGGACCCGAGGGTGATGTTTGGGACCTATGCTTCGAGCCTCCCTCTCGGGACTTCCGCCGGCTATCACGGCTCGGAGACCGGACACTCCCAGGATTCTGGGGTCCGGCTTTCAGGGCCATGAGGAGTGCCTTGGCCAAGTCCTCTTCGCCATCTCACCGCACCTTCCTGGAGACTGGGTCTTTGGCAGTCCCCTGTCTGTAGCCAGCGGAGCCCCTAGGCCTGAGGTTACCCCAGTGGGGTTCCCTCCTCCTGAGGGTTCTTCGAGTTGTCTTCAGAGGAACCCCCAAGGAAGAGATCGTGCAAGAGGAAGCACGTGGAGTCTATTACATCAGACACTGATATGGATGATGCAGAGGCCTCGGATGATGTCTCATTCGCAGACATCTTAGAGATCCTCAAACAACGTCTGCTGACGAGTCAGTGCTCCTCAAGGCCTTTGGGGCTCAGCCCTCCGCCTCCTGGGTGTCTCGACGAGCTTCTGGATTTAGTTTGTATCCAGATACCGTGGAACCAGTCCCTTCTCGTCCAAATAAATTTTTATCTGCTCCCCGAGAAGGAGTTCCTTACTAAAGGCGTGGCTGTAGATGCCATGGTGGTGGCATCTGCTACACAACAGGACGTGGCAGAGACTTCAACGTCCGTCCATCCTCCTAATAAGGAGTCTAGGAGTATGGATAGGCCTGACTTCAGCGGCCTTTACCTTAAGGTCTCTGAATTATTTGGCACATTTTACCAGGCTTCAGAGGGATCTGGTCAAGGAGTTGTCAGATTCCTCTCGGTAACCTACCTGAGCAGCTAGCCCAGTCGGTTAGCTCTCAGTTGGCTATCCTTACGCCAATTTCTAACTCGTCCAAGAGGCTCATTTCGCGGCCAAAGGGGCGGGTAGAGCGGCAGGCACAAGCGTGGCTCTCGTAGACAAGCCTGGATCCGCTGTGTCGCTCTGCGGAGGCCTTCAAGTCTTCCTTCGCCGACGCTCCTTTGATGGGTCCTCATTGTTTGGACCCAAGGTGAAAGACACCCTTACCCGCTGTGAGCAAGAGGGAAAACGTTATCTGCCGAGGTGCCGTTATTCCACTCCCTTCGGCCTTACCCCAAGGCTAAAGGAGGGGAAAATGTGGTTCAAAATCTCGCAAGTTTTTCTCCCAACAGCAGGAAGATTCCCTCCAGAGGCAGAGGGCGGGAAATTTTTCAGGAGACGCCCCAGAGGCGGCAGAGGGCCCGCAATTCTGGAGACCGCGAGTCCTTTCGTGGCTCTTCAGCCTCCCACACGTCATGAGGGATTGCCCGGCTGTGCTGCTCGAGCCAGTCGGGTGTCGCTTTGCCAAGCACCTAAAAGCCTGGGAGTCAATCACTCAGGACAGATGGGTGCTTCGGATCATTGCCGGAGGTTACACCATCCCATTCAAATACTCACCCCACCGTCCAAGAGAATCCCGGACCCACCACCCAGTCAAAGGGAAATAGCAGCCGAGAAGCTTTAAAGCTGCTAGAAAGGAGTCATCCAACCGTCCCCACAGACCCGATCGGATCAGGAAACTCCTCCAGGTTCTTTTTAGTGCCAAAAAAGACAGGGGACCTGAGACCAATATTGGACCTCAGCAGACTGAACCAATCAAATCCAAATTCGAATGGTAATCCATTCTCCCGTTGTTGGAGAAGGATGTTTGGATGTGCTCCATAGACCTCAAGGACGCCTATTATCACATACCGATACATCAGGCGTCCAGAAGGTATCCAGCCTGGGAGTCAGTCATTACCAATTTTGTGCTCTGCCCTTTGGTCTCACCACAGCCCCCAGGGTGTTCACCAAGTGTTTGGCAGTAGTGACGGCTCACCTGAGAAGTCTTGGATTCCAAGTGTTTCCCTATCTCGACGACTGGCTCCTGACTGCCACCACCAGGCATCTACTAATGGACAACCTCAAAGCCACCATCTCCTGGGTGTTTCCCTAGGGATTACATTCAATTGGTCAAAGTCTGTCTTGCTGCCCTCTCAACGCATAAAGTTTATAGGAGCAGAGATAGACTCAAGATTGATGCGTCTTTCTTCCTGCGAAAGGATCCGAACTTTACAGGGCCAAGTTCAAGCTCTGATCTCGAGATCCAAAGCCCCAGCCAGGATGGTCCTACAGGTTTTAGGCTCAATGTCTGCCACGGTTCTTTTAGTTCCTCTAGCAAGATTACACATGAGGATTCTTCAGTGGCTCTTGTCAACTCAATGGTCCTTTCAGGATCTTCCCTCAATCATCACATCATGATTACGGAAATATGCAAAAGGGACCGCTGGTGGCTTCAGACATCCAACTTGGATCAGGAAAACCCTTTGTTCTCCCTCCAGTGGTTACCCTGACGACAGATGCCTCCCAGATAGGCTGGGGGGGGTCATTGTCTGGGCAGGCTAGTTCAGGGCTCGTGGCTTCCGATAAGCTCTTCTCCACATCAACGTGTTGGAGATGAGGGCTGTACTTCTATCCCTACAGGCCTTACACAAGTTTCTTCCTCAGGGCATCATCGCCATCCACACAGACAACATGTCGGTGGTTTGGTATCTGAACAAACAAGGAGGGACCAGATCGTATCCCCTTTGCAGAGAGGCCATGAGAGTGTGGGAATGGGCTGTAGCTACCAACCGCTTCTTGGTAGCGACCCACATCCCGGAAAGTCAAATGTATTGGACAAATTAAGCAGGACAATTCTCTCTCCTCACGAATGGTCTCTAAACCGCACAGTAGCAGCCCAGGTTTTCAAGAGATGGGGAACCTATTTGCAACTCCACAAAACACCAAGTGCCAAAGGTTCTTCTCCTTGATTCCACATCAGGAAGTACCAGCCATGGATGCTCTAGCACAACCTTGGCCAACAGGGCTACTTTATGCCTTTCCTCCAATTCCACTCCTTCCCAAAGTTATTCAAAAGCTTCTCAACTGGGGTCTTCAATGATTCTGATTGCCCCATACTGGCCTAGATATGGTTTCCTTACCTGAAAAAGCATGCAGTGGACCATCCAGGACCTTAGACCTGATCATCCATCAGTCGGGACATTGGCATCAGTCCCTTCAATCTCTGAAATTGACAGCTTGGCTCCTCCACTTCCAACCTTAGTTAGAAGGCACACACTAGACCGGAAGTTGTTCACATTTTATCTCCCACAAACCCACCACTAACAAATTGTACCTCAGTAAGTGGAAGAGGTTTGCTATCTGGGCTCAACTCAAGGGCTTAGACCCTATCACTGCTCCTGTCCCAGAGGTTTTGAAATTTTAACATCCCTGTTTAATCAGGGATCTTCTGTCTCAACTATTAAAGTCCAACTAGCTGCTATCTCTAAATTCCATGAATCCACGGATCCTCCTTTGATGAGCAGCAGACTATGCAAAAGTCTATTAAGACCACCAGTTTTTCATCCTGCACCTATCTTGATTTAGTGCGGCGCATTAACATCTCCCGCTACATGCGAGTTAAAATATCTGTCTTGGAAAACAGCATTCTTAGTGGCTATTACTTCTGCAAGAAGAGTTTCAGAGCTTCAAGCCCTGTCTATTAAACCACCGTACTTGATTTTCCACAAGGATAGAGTATCACTTAGGCCTAATCCATCCTTTGTCCCAAAGGTCTGTTCTAGTTTCTGTCTTCAACAATCTCTAGAGCTACCAGTTTTCTTTCCAAAATTCTCCAATGAAGCAGAATACACTCTCCATAAATTGGATGTTCACAGGCAATTACGCTTCTATCTAGACAGGACTCAGCAACTTCGTAAGTCAGACCAGTTGTTTGTGTCCTTCTCAGATAATAAATTGGGCCAAACCATCACAAAAGCCACTATCTCAAAATGGATCAGAGATTGCATAGCTCAGGCTTATTTTTTCTCGAATAAGCAACTTACAACATCTATCAAAGCTCATTCTACCAGAGCTATGGCTACTTCTATAGCCTTTCATTCCAAACTTGGTCCAACCACTCAGGAGTGTTTTCCAGTGAGCCACCCAGGATTCAGGTGCTAGGAGATAGGATCACATAACATCTTTTAGTTATGTACTCACCATAACTTCAGATGTTTGGGATCCATCTCCACATTTCCTGATACCCACCCTCCTTCCCCTGCCTTGGAGATCAGAAGAGATTGAACGGTTTTGAGTTCTACTGTTTTATCTTGTTTCATCTGACGATGTTATATAAGCAACAAACTAGATCTGGGGACTGGTAGTGGTGCATCCTGGGATATAGTAAGCTCAGCCAATAAGAGAACCCATCATTCAGAATGTAGGCGAGATGGATCCCAAACATCTGAAGTTATGGTGAGTACATAACTAAAAGTTCGGCCTTCCCTCTCCCTTCAAGCTTCTGTGTCTGCTTCTTCGTCTACCGGTCCCCCTAAGCATAGAGACCCTGAGCCTCAAGACACCCACAGGGCGTCCCCTGCTCTTCTGAGACCTCCCCAGATCCCCCCACCGAGGAGGTGCCCAGGAAGAGACTGTGCAAGAGGAGGCACTTAGACTCCCCACAGGAGTCTTTGACATCTGACATGGACCTGGATGAGTCAGAAGTGTCCCCTCGATCACCCTCTGAGGATATCTTCTTTGCAGAGATACTAGAGATCCTTAGAGGGGCGATTGGCAGTCCAAGACCCCTACTGAGGACAAGTCCATGCTCTTGAAGGCTTTTGGGTCTCAACCTTCCACTTCTTGGGTGTCTCTGCCTTCTGACGAGCTCATGGAACTGATCTCTTGTAAGGCGTGGGAGTCACCGGAGGCCATGCAACCTGTTCCTCGCAAGCCAAATAAATTCATGTCTGCCCCAGTGGACAAGCCATTTTTGACAAAGGGAGTGCCTGTTGATGCCATGGTGGTAGCTGCAGCCACCAAAAAGGAAATGTCTGAGAAATCTACATCTATCCATCCTCCTAACAGAGATTCTAGGGTCCTGGATAGATATGGGAAACGCATGTTTAGTTCAGCGACTTTTTCTTTGCGATCACTGAAATACTTAACCCATTTTACGAGACTACAAAGAGATCTCCTGAAAGAGCTAGGAGATACTCTCCAGGGTACGGCAGCTGCAGGGGTGGCCGACAAAGTCAACACCCAGCTCGCTACCCTAAACTCAGTGGTAAACTTGTCCATGCGTCTCATATCCTATGCAGCTGATGGTTTGAATAGAGCTGCTAGTTCGGGAATTGCTCTTCGAAGACAAGCCTGGATGCGTTTCTGTTCCTTTGCGGAACTCTTTAAATCTTCCTTTATCAACACCCCATTTGATGGCTCATCACTGTTTAGGCCTAAAGTAAAGGAAACTTTAACCAGGTGTGAGCAGGAAGGCAAGACCTTATCTGCCGTTGGAGTCGGTTTTTCTACCCCTACTCAGCCCTACCCCAAGGGCCCTGGGGGGGGAATGTGGTTCCGAAAAGCACAGGGAGCCTTTTAGGACACACGTGGAGAAACCCCCTCTAGAGGCAGAGGTTGGGGTTATAATGGAAGACGCCACCCCCGCGGCAGAGGGGGTCCGCAGCAACAGAGTGACAGGGGTCAGTTCTCCAGTCAACCCTACCAACGCCCCTGAAAGGGGGCCCGGCTGTTCGGCTCTGGAGGCAGTCGGGGGTCGATTGTCTTTGTACCCAGAAGCCTGGCTAAACATAACATCAGATACATGGGTACAAAGCATCATTTCCAGAGGATATTTCATACCGTTCTCTACCCCTTCCATTCCTGTAAACAGAATCCCAGATGTTCCACCGAGTCTCAGGGAACAAGCAATTGTAGAGGCCCACAGATTGCTAGAAAAAGAGTCATCCATACAGTCCCAGCAGACCAAGTTGGATTCGGAATTTACTCAAGATTCTTTTTGGTACCAAAGAAAACAGGGGACTGGAAACCTATCTTGGACTTCAGCAGACTCAACCAGTTTGTAAAGAAAGAGAAGTTCTGAATGGTCACGCTTCAGTCCATTCTTCCCTTCTTAGGGAAAGGCGATTGGATGTGCTCTATAGATCTCAAGGACGCGTACTATCACATAAAGATGAACAGATGCTCCAGAGATCACCTGCTTTTCTGGCTGGGAGCCAATCATTACCAGTTTCAAGCCCTGCCCTTTGGTCTCACTACAGCCCCCAGAGTGCTCACCAAATGTATGGCAGTGGTCACGGCTCACCTGAGACGTCTAGGATTCCAGGTGTTTCCATACCTAGATGATTAGCTCCTCACCGCTACCACCAGGCATCAATTGACTCAGGCAACACAATACACTCTGACACTCTGCCATCAATTAGGCATTACAATCAACTTCGAAAAGTCTGCCTTATCGCCATCGCAGCATACTGTTTTTATAGGAGCAGAGTTAGATACCTCAACTACCACTCTACGTTTTCCTATCGAAAGAGTCTCACTTCTCCGCCAACACGTCAGCTCACTGGTGTCAAAGACAAAGCTACTGCAGCAAAGGTCTTGAAGGTACTAGGTTTGATGGCGGCAACAATCCTGGCTATACCACTCGCAAGGATGCATATGCGAATTCTTCAATGGCTCAGTGGTCTTACCAGAAATTGCCGATGCACCACATGATTCTCATCATGGATTCTTGCAAGAGAGACCTTTGGTGGTGGTTGACGTCTCTTCATGTCACAATCGGAAGACCCTTTTATTTATTTCTACCAAGAAACACTTCCCGAAGGGGAAGAAGAAATATTAAATAACCAGGATGGTACTAGCCTCCACGGCAACAGTCAGCCAGGAAGGGGAAGGAGGGAGAGACCCTTTGTCCCCCCCCCCAGTAGCCACTGTGACCACGGACAAAGAATCACATCTGCACATCAGTGTTCTAGAGTTGAGAGTGGTACTTCTGGTTGCAGTACTTTCAGGACTCTCTCCCTTTAGGAACTATTGCAATTCAGATGGACAACATGTCAGTAGTCTGGTACTTGAACAAGCAAGGCAAAACCAAGTCTTATCCCCTTTGTCGAGAAGCCCTCAGGGTCTGGCAATGGGCTGTGTCGTCCCAGCGTTTTCTGTTAGCAACGCACATCCCGGGGAAATCCAACATGATAGCAGACAAGCTAAGCAGGGCGATATTACTCCCTCCTGAGTGGTCTCTCAAACAACCGGTTGCGGAGTTGATTTTCCGCAAATGGGGCCAACCTTGCTGCGACCTCTTTGCCAGCCACATCAATTCAAAATGCAGAAGCTACTTTGCCCTAATACCACCTCCCGGTCATCCCCCGAGAGATGCACTTTTACATGATTGGCTCCCGGGTCTCCTTTATGCATTCCCACCCTTCCCATTGATACCCAGATTTTTACAGAAAGCAAAATCGCTGGGAAGGACTGTTATCCTCATAGCCCCCTTCTGGCCTCGACAGATTTGGTTCCCGTTTCTCCACCATCATCTGTTGGAAGATCCATGGATCCTGAACCCAGTTCCGGACCTTCTGACACACCTGTCAGGGGACCTCCATCCTTCTCTGCAGTCCCTGAAACTGACTGCTTTGCTAATCCACTTCCCCTAATTGCCAGGCTTCATTCAATTTCAGAGGATACAAGACAAATTCTCTTGTCTTCTCACAAGCCATCTACCAGGAAATTATATGGCAGTAAATGGAAAAGGTTCTCAATTTGGGCCAACACGCAAAAAAGTGACCCTTTCCGAGCCTCGCTATTGTCCATTTTTGAATTCTTGACAAAGATTTTTAAGGAAGGGGCAGCGGCTGCTACAGTTCGAGTCCAGTTAGCTGCCATCTCAAATTTTCACCTTGGGTTTGGTGGCTCAAATGTTATGGGCCATAAATTATCTAAGACTTTTCTTAAAGGTGTTCTTCACATGAGACCTCCTATCAAAATTCCCTATTCTTCCTGGAATTTAAACTTTATGCTGTCTCAAATTATTCTTCCCCCTTTTGAACCAGCATCTTCTTGTGATCTCAAATATTTATCCTGGAAAACTATTTTTCTAGTGGCCATTACTTCTGCCCGCAGAGTGTCAGAACTTCAAGCATTATCTATCAGACCACCTTACATGATTTTCCATGTTAATAGAGCATCTCTCAGAACAAACCCCTCATTTTTACCTAAAAGTTTGTTCTGAATCAAATATCAATCAGGTCATTGAGCTGCCAGTTTTTTTTTTCCCAACCACTCTAACAAATTGGAATACATGCTGCACAAACTTGATGTACACAGACAGCTCAGATTTTATCTTGACAGAACCAAGGATATTAGAAAATCAGATAAACTTTTTGTGTCCTTCTCAGAAGCCAGAAAATGCAATCCAGTGGCTAAAACAACCTTATCTAAATGGTTATCAGATTGTATGCCCTTTGTTTATGAGAATGCGAGCATGCCATTGACACACAAACCTAAGACTCATTCTACCAGAGCCATTTCTACGTCTTCTGCTTTTCAAGCTAAATTGCCCCTTGACAATATTTGCGCTGCAGCCACTTGGTCTAAGCCTCATACCTTTATCACGCATTACAAAGTAGATAAGGCTTCCATGGACAGGTCTTCCTTTGGTTCCACGGTACTGAAGAACATACTTCCATGAGCCACCCAAGATTTTGGGTGCTAGGGACGCTACCCATCAGTGAGAATAAACGGCGAGATTTAACAACTTCACATAAAGAAGTTATGTACTTACCATAACGTTCCATGTCAGTTGTTTATCTCGCCTTTATTCTCACGTCCCTCCCTCCTTCCCCTTCCTGGCTGACTGTTGACTTAGAGACTAGTCCCATCCTGGTTATTTAATATTTCTTCTTCCCCTTCGGGAAGTGTTTCTTGGTAGAAATAAATAAAAGGGTCTTCCGATTGTGACATGAAGAGACGTCAACCACCACCAAAGGTCTCTCTTGCAAGAATCCATGATGAGAATCATGTGGTGCATCGGCAATTTTTGGTAAGACCACTGAGCCATTGAAGAATTCGCATATGCATCCTTGCGAGTGGTATAGCCAGGATTGCTGCCGCCATCAAACCTAGTACCTTCAAGACCTTTGCTGCAGTAGCTTTGTCTTTGACACCAGTGAGCTGACGTGTTGGCGAGACTCTTTCGATAGGAAAACGTAGAGTGGTAGTTGAGGTATCTAACTCTGCTCCTATAAAAACAGTATGCTGCGATGGTGATAAGGCAGACTTTTTGAAGTTGATTGTAATGCCTAATTGATGGCAGAGTGTCAGAGTGTATTGTGTTGCCTGAGTCAATTGATGCCTGGTGGTAGCAGTGAGGAGCCAATCGTCTAGGTATGGAAACACCTGGAATCCTAGACATCTCAGGTGAGCTGTGACCACTGCCATGCATTTGGTGAACACTCTGGGGGCTGTAGTGAGACCAAAGGGCAGGGCTTGAAACTGGCAATGATTGGCTCCCAGCCAGAAACGCAGGTGATCTCTGGATCATCTGTTCATCTTTATATGATAGTACGCGTCCTTGAGATCTATAGAGCACATCCAATCACCTTTCCCTAGGAAGGGAAGAATGAACTGAAGCGTGACCATTCGGAACTTCTCTTTCTTTACCAACTGGTTGAGTCTGCTGAAGTCCAAGATAGGTCTCCAGTCCCCTGTTTTCTTTGGTACCAAAAAGAATCTTGAGTAAATTCCGAATCCAACTTGGTCTGCTGGGACTGGATGGATGACTCTTTTTTTTCTAGCAATCTGTGGACCTCTACAATTGCTTGTTCCCTGAGACTGGGTGGAACATGTGGGATTCTGTTTACAGGAATGGGAGGGGTAGAGAACGGTATGAAATATCCTCTGGAAATGATGCTTTGTACCCATGTATCTGATGTTATGTTTAGGCAGGCTTCTGGGTACAAAGACAATCGACCCCCGACTGCCTCCAGAGCCGAACAGCCGGGCCCCCTTTCAGGGGCGCTGGTAGGGTTGACCGGAGAACTGACCCCTGTCACCCTGTTGCTGCAGACCCCCTCTGCCGCGGGGGTGGTGTCTTCCGTTATAACCCCCTCCTCTGCCTCTAGAGGGGGTTTCTTCACGTGTGTCCTGAAAGGCTCCCTGTGCTTTTCGGAACCACATTTTTTCCCCCAGGGCCCTTGGGGTAGGGCTGAGTAGGGGTAGAAAAATGGACTCCAACGGCAGATAAGGTCTTGCCTTCCTGCTCACACCTGGTTAAAGTTTCCTTTACTTTAGGCCTAAACAGTGATGAGCCATCGAATGGGGTGTTGATAAAGGAAGACTTAAAGAGTTCCGCAAAGGAACAGAAACACATCCAGACTTGTCTTCGAAGAGCAATGCCCGAACTAGCAGCTCTATTCGAACCATCAGCTGCGTAGGATATGAGATGCATGGACGTGTTTACCACTAAGTTTAGGGTAGCGAGCTGGGCGTTGACTTTGTCGGCCACCCCTGCAGCTACCATACCCTGGAGTATATATTTATATACTGTTACTCGCAGCAAACAAGATCTGAGGTAATTCCAGCAGTGCATTGCGGGATAAGGGGCTTGGTCTCGAGCTACTGGCAAACCTTCAGCTTTGCTATCGGCCGTGTCGGAGCCGTGGATGGGCTTCGAACCCATCAGTGAGAATAAAGGTGAGATAAACAACTCACATGGAACGTTATGGTAAGTACAGAACTTCTTTTTTGCATTTGTTGGATGTACACAGACAATTATGTTTTTACCTGGACAGAATGAAATCCTTCAGAAAATTGGACCAACTGTTCCTTTCCTTTTCAGGTCCTTGACTAGGCAAACCAGTTTCCAAAGTCACCTTGGCGAAATGGTTGAGAGATTGTATCACTTTTGTTTATCATCAAACAACTAAAGTCAAGGCTCACTCTAGTAGGTCAGTTTCCACTTCAGTGGCCTTTCATTCTAGAGCCTCCACGGATGACATTTGAGCAGCAGCTACGTGGACTACCCCTTATACCTTTATCACCCATTGAAAATTGGATATATTCTCCAGGGGAAGAGCATCCTTTGCCTCCATGGTGTGCAGAAATATCCTTCCATAGGGTCTCCCAGGACATAAAGTAGCTGGGGACTCTGTCCCAATTGTCATGAATGAATGAAGATTGACAACATCAGATAAAGAGTTATGTTTTTACCGTAACAATCCATCTGTGTTGTCGATCTTCATTCATTCTTGACATCCCAGCCTCCTAACCCCTCCAAAGGCTGCTGTTGGTTCAGAACTAGTCCTTGTTCAGTAGCAGGGCAGTTGCTCAGACAAAGCTTCTGCTTTTTGTTTTCTATGGGCAAACTCGATCTGAAGGGAAAGGAAGAGAGGCACTATGGGTAACCTCAGCCCGAGAGTTTCTGGCTGGCGCGAGTCTGTTACAGTGGTCGAGTTGGTTCAGAGGACGGAACCAAAACCCAACTGTCAAGAATGAATGAAGATCGAAAACAGAGATGGAACGTTATGGTAAGAATATAAGTTCTTTTTTTCTGAAGACTAAACATGAAACGACACTTATTAACCCTCCATAACAGTATGGTACTACATCTGTGTATAATAAGAGGGTCAGTCACATTCTGCGGGGCTGTACCATTGCTTGTTTAAGGTATGGGAAAACCAAACTCTTTAGGTGCAAGGAAAGTCAGGGGCACAGATTATCCTGTCAGTATTGATATGTCTATCCCTAGGGATTCTCCCACTAGCATTGAGTATGGAAATAAAAAGTAATGGAGCCTTTAAACCCACCTTGTTTTTGAGCAAAAGTCTCGGACTGTTTTCCCTATTGTTAGGACAGTTGATTATAGGGTGCATGACTAGTACCGGCACTTCTACCATCATTCTATCTTCCTTGGATCCTAATTTAGTTGAGGGACTGGAGTCAGAGTATGTATGACTGCTCTCAAATTCAGCAAGGATTTTGATCTTTTGGACACCAGTCATGAACACCTTTCTTCATTTGGTCCCAACATTGGAGACATTTTGTTAGGAAAGCTTGTAATTCTACTTTTCTTTTGCAGGCTCTGATGAGTAAAGTGTTATATACAAAAAGAAAAAAAAATGGGGTATTTCTGACTATGCTTGGCCTCTAAGTCCCATCATCTTGGACTCTGCTTTTGTTTTTTCAGTGACCTTGTCTAGTAAAAAGATTGTAGGCCAGATTCATCAACACCTGCACTAAGTGTACACCAAACAAAGACATTACTGGATTTAAAATATTTTATAAGGAAATTGAATCTTAGTTTTATCATGCATGATGTGAATATCAGGAAATGCGTTGCCGACCCTCCTTTTAGACCAATTGTTTCAGCTTCAGGGTCTTGTACTGAAGGAGTGTCTTTATACCGAGATCACATGCTTAATCCATATGTTCAGTCCCTTCCATCATCTATACATGATTCTTGGGACTTTTTGGATTCTATTAGCGTTTTAAGCAATCCAGGTTTCCGATGATATGAAGTCTTATTTTATGTTTACAGTTGATGTAGTCTCACTGTTCACTGCTATCCCACAAGAAGAGTGGATAGACTTTGTGAGTTTTTTTTCTTAACAAATATACTTTGGTAGACAATAAGTCTATTTTTGTTCATAGCACTTTACTCTATCTTTTATTAAAAAACAACTTTTTTATGTTAGATTCCTGATAATTTAAACAATTTAAGGGGGTTGCAATGGGGGTCCAAGGTTGCCCCTGCTTTTGCCAATATTGTAGTTGCGTGGTGGGAACTAGAGATTTTACCTACATCTGTTTTCTTTTCTCATACCATGTTTTATTGTCGGTTTGTTGATTTTTTTTTTATTGTTAGCAAAGATGGCTTTGATTATAATAAGTTTTTGTAAGATTTGAATAGAGGTACGAGCTTTTTTAAAATTCACTTTAGGAGATTGTGGTCAAAAAGTTTGTTTCTTAAGATGTTAAGTTAAGTTGGGATGTAAATGCATGCAGCTTTAAGAGTTGCATTCATCGTAAAGATACTTTTTTGAACAGCTATGTTCATTTCAAAAGTAATCACCCCAGTTATATTGAAAGAATATTCTTTGTGACAGATGATTCGGGCTTCCTATATGACTAATAATGATACTGACTTTGATGGTGAGATTAAATTTATTATTGAATTATTTTTGGGTAGAGGATACTCCTTTGAATTTTAAAACAAAGTTGCTGTTGAGGTTTTTAACAAAAGAGTATCCGACTTTCCTCTGATTTTAGTTCATGGTTTTTCCAAGAAGAGTGAGGTAACTCATAATGAGAAAAATCAGCCTAGATTTTGTTTGGAGATTACTGTTGATAGTTTTCAAATCAGAACCATTTTGAAGGAAAATTGAAAAGTTATTATGGGTAACAGTGATTTGGCCCATGTGGTGGGTGATACTCCACAATTTGTATACAAAAAATATGGTAACATTAAACAAATTTTGGAAAGGGGAAGCATTCCTCTAATAACACAGGAACATTTAAATGTAACAGTTGTAATAGCTGTAGATGTATCCACGAGGGTCCTTATATTAGATTAGAGCACAACATTGATTTTACTATCAAGATGCTGGTTAAATTTGATTGTAATACTAATGGTGTTGTTTATGTTGCTTTATGTTCTGGATGTTTAGCATTTTATGTTGGAATGTCTAGCAGATCATTAGGTATCAGGATTTGAGAACATAATTATGCAATAAAAATATCAACACCACCCTTTATATATACACTGTTAAGTGTAAAATATATACAAAATTTACTTTCCGAGTTTTGGAGCCTGTTGTAAAAAATGTGAGGGGTGGTGGCTTTAAAAATCAGGTTGCTAAAAGAGAAACAGAATGGCAAGTTTGTTTGTCAGCTCATCATCCACAAGATTGAACGACAGTATCAATATTAAATGTTTTTTGTTTGATAGGAACTTGACCAGTTTTTTAAAGTTTAACCATTTTGAAGTGTTGTCAAATGAGGTTTAAGCAATTTTTTATTTTTATTTTTATTGTTATGAGAATTTTAATTGATTGCTTGATTCTTTATTGTAATTGGAAGGTTTATCTGTGTATGGTTGTGGTTTGTATTTCTGAAGATGACTGAGGACAAATAGCAACTATTAAATATTCACTACACTAAAAATATTCCTTTTTTTTACGTCGTACTTTGGTGCCATTCCAGTTTTGTTTACTCTTGGTTATTTCCCCTGGTGGTCTGATACAGCTCAGTTTTGTTGTTGTGTAAGGATTTTGATATTTTGAACACCAGTCATGTACACCTTTCCTCCTTTGGTCTCAACACTGGAGAAGTTTTGTTAGGAAAGCTTGTAATTCTACTCTGCTTTTGCAGGCTCTGATGAGTAAAGTGTTATATATAAAAAGAAAAAAAATGGGGTATTTCTGACCATGTTTGGCCTCTAAGCTGCATTGTCTGGGACTCTGCTTTTACTTTTTCAGTGACCTTGTCTAGTAAAAAGACTGTAGACCACATTAATTAACACCTGCACTAAGTGTACACCATTCTGAGTAAATAGACAACAGAAGCATAACTCCACCTTCTTTTGATTTTCTTGTTTAAATATTGTGGGGGATTCATAAAAGTTACCACAATTGTTAGACTATGTCTGCACTTGTCTAATTTTTCTAAGTGAATAGACTGCACAAGAATGTGACAGGGATGTTCCTAAATACATATTGTGTATACTTAGTGTAGGCGTTCATGAATCTGGCCCAATGTCTTCTTTAAATCCAGTCCCTTTAGATATACTACATAATTTCCTAGCATTTTAGGGAAGGAAGCTGGCAAAGTCCGGCACAGAAGTGATTAAAGTATTTTTCTACCAGTGTTGTACATGTATATTTGTGTTGGGTTGCTGCTACTTCATAACCTGCTGAGCAAAAAGTCTTTGTCAAACAATCTATCTGAAGTAGTTTACTTCAATTGGACTTCAACCTGTGGGTTACGGATCTGTACCGGATCTGACATGGCCGCATCACCAGCATCTGATCTGAGCTCTCAGCTCTTCCCCTTACTCATAATGCCTCCTGTCTCCTTCCTCCCTTCAGATCTCGCTTGTTGCTGGAAAGCTAGCATCGTGGTCTGGGTCCTCAGCTAATCAGTTGTTTTAAGTTATTTTTTTGGGTGGTTTTCACTTTGTTCCTTTCCTATTTTTCTTTCTTACTGTTCTTTCACCTCCCCACGCAGTTGTCATGTAAAAAAAAAAAAAAAAAAAAAAAAAAAAAGTCTTCTTTTCTATCCTTTTAGTGAGAACATGTGTGTGAGCTTTTTTCTGGGCTGCTTAGGGTCATGTCCGAGACTCCTAAACAGGGTTTCAGAAAATGCACAGTGTGGCCATAAACTTTCCCCAGCCGATGGCTACACTCTGTGAGTAGTGTGTTTAGTAGCGACCCACATGTAAACCTCCTGTCCTATCTGTGCTGGGTTTAATCCCAGGATTCTGAAGGACAGGAGGGCTAAACTTATCTTAAAGGGCCTGCTTCCCTCTTCAGGGATGGTAGCAGCTACGCCCCCTTCCTCTGGTGCAGCATCTGCTTCTACCTCTTCCCCAGCCTCTGGGACTGAAACTCCTGCCAAGAGGTTTAGGAAGGAGGGAGACACCTAAGAAAGATAGGCCAAAGAAGCGGTCCCCCGACCTCTCGGCCCTGTCTGGCCCTCTGCTGAAGATTAAGCCTATTTCTTGGCCTGGATCTCAATGGCTCCATTCTCGGAGGTTCTCCCCGGAGCTGGAGGAGCCAAGGATCTGGTCACCTGTATAGGTGTCCCCTCACCGGCATTCCAGATCGGTGTCGGTGGCGTCATCCTTCTGCTCCACCCAGAACCTAAGTGAAGTGAAGATGGATACGGTGATGCGGAGGTTTATCTGCACCCAAATTCTGATGGGGGTCTTGCTTGATCCTGTCCCTCTGGAGGGGGGAGCTCACGACCTTTCTTTACGCCGATCACTCCTTCTTCTACAATCCAGTCTTTTATTTTGGAGCCCCTGGATCCGAGGACCCTTGGGTCAAGGGGTTGGCACTGATGGTACCTTGTACCTTGATGCTAGCCATTACCTTGAACGTGTTGGATCCAACCATTTCAGATCCGAGCTCTCGGAGCCATAGCCTCAGGGTTGGATCCGAGGTGGTGCGGTCGGCTCCGAGTGTGTTGGACCACAGTATCCCCTTTGGTATCTCGGCTCCTGGAGTCTTGGCACTCACTCCCCTGTCGGGTCAGAGGGGATCGGCTCCTATGGATACTGCTCAGGAGGTCCGTTCTCCTTTGGCCTTTGACGTGGCGGAGAGGGTTCTTTCAGCTTCATCACGACCATCTCTTCCTCAGACTCCGTCCTGACTCCCTCTGTTTTGGTTGTGGTCCCGACCATCTTACCGTCTCAGGGACAGCCTGTGCCTGGTTTGCCTCAGGAAGCTCCAATGAAAGAGCAGCAGGATGTTTGTAGTCCTCCCCAGAGAGTCCCACTGAGGAGGTTCCTCGCAAACGAACGTGTAAGAGGGGGCACCTGAACTCCCCACCGGAGTCCCTCACCTCAGAAACTGATTTGGAGGAAGGGGAAATCCCCCCCCCCCGATCACCCCCCTCGAGGATGTCTCCTTTAGAGACATTATGGAACTCCTTCACCAAAGGGGAGGTGGTCTCCCCACAAACCAACCTCGGATGAGTCATTGTTCCTCGAGGCATTCAGCACAGGCCCATCTACTTCCTGGGTGTCCCCTCTCACGGATCCCTTAGTAGACCTGATAACATCTCGGGCATGGAAGGAGCCAGACACGGTGAAGCCCATCCCCAAGTACCCTGATAAGGTCCTCAGCCCACCTTTGGACAGGACATATTGAAACAAGGGGTCCCTGGTTGATGCTATGGTAGTGGCGGTGGCCACAAAGAAAGAGCTGGCACAGGAGAACTCTACGGTCCATTCTTCAGACCGAGAGTCACGGGCGATGGACCGATTTGGGAAGCGGGTGCACACTTCAGTGACCTTCTCTGTGAGAGAACTGAATTACATGGCACATGTGATTCGGCTGCAGCGAGACTTTGTCAAGGAGATCACTGAGTCAACCCCTGAGTCCATGTTGGCGGAGAACAAAAACACATTCTCCGCTCAGATGGACACTCTCAAGACAGTAGCAAACATCCATGTGCCTCCTCTCCCATGCTATGGAAGGAGCCTCTAGGGCAGCCAATTCAGGACGTTGCCATCAGGCACCATGCCTGGTTCCGGCTTTGTCCATTCTTGTAACCCTTCAAGGCGTCATTCACAAATGCCCCGTATGACGGTTCTTCCATTTTTTGAGAAGTCAGTTCGAGAGACCTTGGGCCAGAGTGAGAAGCACGGGAAGACACTGTCTGCCGTCGGAATCCGCTTCTCCTCCCCTCAAAGATCCTTTTCCAGGAATCAGCAAGGGACGAAGAAGATGTGGTTCCGAAAGTCTCAGGCATTTTCCCGGGACACTCAGGACTCACCTTCCCACAGAGGTAGAGGGAGTTATGACAGATACCACCCTAGAGGCAGAGGAGGTCCAAGGAATTTTGGGTCCCAAGAACCATTCTCGGACAGAACCGCGCAGCAGCCCTGAAGGGCTGCCCGACTACTCATCTCTGGAGGCAGTCGGGGGACACCTATCACCACTACCACCGGAGCCCCTCCGAGATGTCCCACCCATGCAAAGGGAGGAAGCAGCACTAGAGATAGAAAAGATGCTAAGAAAATGAGTCATCCAACCTGTCCCCCTAGACCAATCCAGACCAGGCATTTATTCCAGGTTCTTTTTAGTGCCAAAGAAAATGGGGGACCTAAGACCCATTCTTGATCTATCCACCTTGAACCTGTCAGTAGCCAAGGCGAAATTCTGGATGGTCACTGTTCAATCCATCCTGCCCTACCTGCAGGCAAATGATTGGATGTGCTTGATAGACCTTCAGGACACATACTGCCATATCAAGATGGACAAGCACTCTCGGAGGTTCCTCCGCTTCTGGCTAGAAGCCAGTCATTATCAGTTTAGAGCCCTTCCTTTTGGTCTCACCACAGCACCCAGGGTGTTCACCAAGGTGATGGCAGTAGTAGCGGCTTGCATTCAGTTCTTTCCTTACCTGGACAATTGGCTCCTTGCTGCCCCTTCCATGCATAAACTTTGCCAGGCCAGGGATTATTTCCTTTCTTTAGCTCGAAGACTGGGCATTGCTATCAAGCTCAACAAATTGTCGCTGAGCCCAGTTCAGACCTTAGACTTCAATGGGGCTCGGTTGGACACCATCCAGATGAAGGTGTTGCTTACTCTAGACAGAATGCACAGCCTGAAGCTACACATGCTGAACATTTTGCAAGTCCAATTTCCGACCGCAGAAACAGTTCTAAGGGCATTAAGGTCATTGGCAGCAACGATCAATCTAATACCTGTGGCCGCCTCCACATGCGGATTTTTCAGTGGACTCTTGCTGTTTATGGTCTCTTTTAGATCTGCCTTTGTCTCAACTGGTACGAATCTCCCGAGCATGCAAAGACTGTCTTCGGTGGTGGATTAATTCCCCAGATTTAGTCAAGGGATGTCCCTTGCTTTCACCCTTTCCCAACCCCACGGTCGGTGACCATGGACACCTCCCTAGGGGGCATTACTCTGGCAGGATGGTCCAAGGCACGTGGTCCATATCAATGTCCTGGAGATGGGAGCGGTGCTTTTGGTGTTGCAAGCACTTCATGCCAATCTTCCTGTAGGGATGATTGCTATTCAGACAGACAACATGTCGGTGGGCTGGTATATCAACAAACAGGGGGAACCAGATCTTACCCCCTTTGCTGAGAAGCCATGAGAGTGAGTGTGGGGATGGGCGATTTCCACCAGGCATTTTCTGGTGGCAACACATATTCCGGGACTGTCCAGCATTTTGGCGGACAGGCTCAGCAGGTCTGTCATGATGCCTTACAAGTGGTCTCTGATTCCTTCCATGGCAGAGCAGCTCTTTCTAAAGTGGGGTCGGGCTTGCTGCAATCTCTTTGCATCTTCTTCTAATGCAAAAGGCAGCGAGTTCTTCGCTCTGAAGCCCCCTCAGGGGAAAGCCCCCAGAGACACTCTGGTTCATGCTTGGCCTCCCGGTCTACTTTATGGTTATCCTCTTCTGCCCTTGATATCAAAGTTTCTTCAGAAAGCACGCAGGCTGGGGAGCTTGGTGATCCTCATTGCCCCATTCTGGCCTTGCCAAGTCTAGTTCCTGTCACTTTGGTCTCACTAGTAGTTCTACCTTGGACACTGGATCCAATTCTGGATCTTATTTCCCATCCCTCAGGGATCCCTCATTCAGACCTGGTCAGTCTGAAGCTCACAGATTGGCTGCTCCAGTTCCCATGATTATTAAGACTCTTGGTTTATCTTCCCTGGTTAAAAATATTCTGGTGGCAGCTCACAAGTCTTCAATAAAAAGAGTATACCGTAGTAAATCAGAGGCACATGGGATATATGCAAATGACCCTTAAGAACAACAGGTGTTTCAACTATATGGCGATTCTGAATGCCCATGACTTATTTCTTTTTAAATTGTTTCAATGGACAATTTCAGTCCAGTAAAGCAAAACCCCACTAGCTGTGGATATGAATATTTCAGCCTTGTTATGACCTCATCAGCACAGCAGAAGCAAAGTGTTTGACTAAGCATAAGAAACACAGGGTTGTTATACCCAGCTGATGTCCATTACCATTAGGGTGACTGCAAAATATCCCAAATAAATTAAAACAAAGAGCGAGAAGGTCACACAGAACCATCCCCCCTCCTTCCCTTTACCTTGTCACTGTGATACTGGCTATATGAGTGGAATATGGTCTCATCAGGGATACCTTAGACCATGCTTTGGCTCAGTTATGTGCCAGTTACGCTAAGGTCTTGTTGGGTCAGGTATATGCTAGGTATAGGGCAGCAAACTCGATCTGAAGGGAGGAAGGAGACATAGGGCATTAGTGGTAAGGGGAAGAGCTGAGAGCTCGGATCAGATGCTGGTGATGTGGCCGTGTCAAATCCGGTATGGATCCATAACCCACAGGTTGAAGACAAATGAAGTACAACTACTCAGATGGAACGTTATGGTGAGTACATAACTTTTTTTTTATTTGACTCAAAATATACTTAAGTGACTTGAAGGGAGCTTTTTCTATTCCTAAGAGTGCAGCATTTTCAGTAGTAACATAACAGGTGTGCTTGCTGACAGTCAGAATCTTTCTAATAGGTTTATACCTGAGAATATGTTTGTGCCATTTGAGTCTGATTATGTATTATTTGTTCAGCAACTAATCAGATCTGTTATCAGTGGGATGCATACCTCTCAACCTGGAAACATCAAAAATCTGGACAAAGGCCCATGAAAATAGGTACAAAACTGTGCACTGATTAACATAAAATTTGCATATATGATTACCTAACCCCACCCACCCCAGTGGAATTGTGGGATTGATTACTCAGGCATACAGTCAGTCATTGTGAATACATAAACAAAACACGAAGAACTCTGCCTCCCCTCAAGAGTACTATTTCTGCTTACTAGCCAAATGGAATCATATAGCTTTTCCCTGTAAACAGAAGTAATCATCATAAGCTAACTTCCTCTTCAAAAGCTCCACTGCATGAGTTAACAGAACTGTCCTTACATACTACTATAGCATAAGACAATGGTTAGGTTACTGATCTGATTACCAGCCATGCTGTGTAATTTTGTGTAACTGTAACTGTGTAACTACAAATCTGCTGCTCTGGGAAAGTCAAGGAACCAAACAAATCCTCAGAAAATTATCCATAAAGACAGGATGTACAATGCACAAACATTGGGGAGAAGATGGAGAAATGGAGAAACAACAACAGCAAAAAAAAAAAAAATGAAATTTCAAACCTCAATTTATTTAAGTAATCATGGTCAAGCCTGAAAATCCCCAACAATTAATTAAAGCAATAATCTCCAATACTGGGTTGTGTTATCTTGAGTGATGTTAACTTTTGTCAGGACAAAATGAAAAGTTAAGCGGGCTTGATAAGAAAAGGCTTATAATAAATTTCTGACCTCAGGCAGGCAGCACCAAAGAAAACACATTTAAGTGGGATAACTGAAGTAATCCACAGCATTCCAGTAATACTGGAATTCACAATTAATGTTACTCAAACCTATTAAGGCACTGCAAGGCTGGCAGGCTGGTCACAATGCTGACATCATTGTGCACACCTCTGCACGTGATGAAGTAGGCAAAAAAAAAAAAAAAAGGGCCAAAAATTTTTTTTATAAAATGCCAGTCAATTCGGGAATTAAGGGAGCCACTCGGAAATTCATAGCACCCCATTATTTGGATCTCAAAATCATTAAATGCTGAGGAATTCAGCACGGTTGAGCGGTATGGTGGGATGACACCCCGGAGAATGTTGACTTCTGTGCAGTTACTGAAACATGCTTCAAAGCCACAGAAAGTACTCTGGCTCTGCATGGCTGTAATGTGTTTCATACATTCCCAATACCCACTGAACATGAAGAGGCAAAAGGTAGAGGTGTATCTGTCTACATAAAAGATAAGCACACCTCGAGGTTGGTCAAAAAATATGACATGCTCAAGCTACTCCATGTCCAACTATCCATTGGAAAAATGCATTACCATATTCTTGCTACCTACAGATCCCCCTCTGTGAACCAGGAAACACACATTTCATACCTGAAATTACTAGAATCACTCACAATCCAGCCCAATACCATTCTCATGGGTAATTTTAACTACCCCTCCATTAAGTGGGAGGCATACATAGCCCCAAACATCCAGGTCCAAAGAGTTCTTGACTTTGTAAATTCAATTTCTCTGGGGCAGCTAGTCTGTACCCCTACTAGGGGTACAAATATCGTAGATCTGGTACTCATAAATATGGGTAAGCATTGCATCACCCAAGTGTGATGTCTGCACTTGTAAGATGAGATTAGAAAGCGGTCTGTCTTGACATAAAGTTAAAGGTAGATCCCTACTTAACTCCAAAAACTTTAAGAACTTTTCTAGGGCAAACTACCTGCTGTTAACTGACAGCATAGCTAGTTTCCAGGCTCCCTCAAAACCAGAAAACACAGTAGCCTATGCAAAGACAATACACAAAAACCCTGTACAACAATATAAACAACTGCATAGAAATGGCAGTACTGAACCAAAATAATCCCAGGACAAACTGCCCAAATAAGTCACCCTGGTGCACCCATAGGTTGTACACCAAAAGAAAGAAAATCCTGTTGAGAAGTAAGAGGGAATGTGCACAACAGTGCAGAAAAGTCCTTCATTAGTCTTAACAAATGAATTAGGGAAATAGTCAAGTCTCTGAAAGCAGATTTTGGTCAAAAATAACCTCCAAAGCTAAGGATAGTCATAAGGCATTTTTCTGTTATGTCCACAATCTTAAGGGCAACACCCAACAATGAGCACAATTAATTGTGGATGGCATCACCTATACTCAGCCAGAAGATATAGCAAATCTGCTGACTGATACATTCAGCTCACATTTCACCTCCCCATCAACCTGAGTTCTCTCCAAGGAATACTCTCCAGCACTCCCCCTGCCAATTATCACTAAAGAACAGATTGCCTCTGCACTCTCTAAAGCTAAAAACACAACTTTAGTGAGGCCTGACAAAATACCAGATTGCCTCTTAAACAGCTTGAATCAGGACCTATCAGGCCCTTTGAGATCTCTCTTTAGCCACAGCCTCTGTACTGGCTGGATCATCAACTGACCTGAATAATTACAGACAAATAAGTTTGAATAGTCATATATGTAAGATCATGTAAAGAATAATAATGGACCTGATAAATAAAGACATAGTGCACCTCCCAACACTGGACCTAGCCCAGTTTGGCTTGTCAAAATCAGGTCATGCCTACTAAATATGTTGGACTTTTTTGAAAAAGTCAAGCAGGGCCATGGATGAGGGTAAAACAGTGCATACCGCCTATCTTGGCGTGTTGACACAATCCCATACTCAGGTATTGTAAATAAACTCACAAAACTAGGCATAAATCCGTACATCACCAGCTGGATAGCTAGTTGGTGTATGGACAGGACACATATGGTTAAAGTACATGAGTCCAGATCCAGTAAGGGTGGTGTGTCACAGGGCTCAGTGCCGGGACCACTCCTGCTCGGAATATACATCTCTGAAGTTAAGACTAATGTGGAAGACCTCTGAATGACAAAGTATGCCGAAGACTGCAAGCTGGGAGAAGTCATTAAATCCCCCAGTGATGTAGATATCCTTCAGGAGGGTCTAAAACAGACAAGACCTAAAACAAAATGTGAAAAAAATATGCCTTATCATTCTCTTTGGGATGCCAAAGACCCCTGCAAATTACAACATTAATAGCACACCCCTAAAAGTAGACTTAGATGTGAGAGATCTAGGTACACAGATAGTAGTCTGAACTTTGACTGCCATGTGCCCATAGTGGTAAGGAAGTCATTATATGTGGCACTTATAAGTAAATGTCTGGCATTCAGATCCAAGGAAGTTATAGTCCCGCTGTACTCAGTCCTCATTAGACCAATAATTGAGTACAATGCGCCATTTGGCATTTACTTGACTAGGCACTTACAACAGCTGGAGTGATCCCAGAG
This sequence comes from Protopterus annectens, assembly GCF_019279795.1. Classification (NCBI taxonomy): domain Eukaryota; kingdom Metazoa; phylum Chordata; order Ceratodontiformes; family Protopteridae; genus Protopterus; species Protopterus annectens. The sequence goes on along the minus strand of NC_056746.1, from coordinate 1,306,685,058 downwards.
GTCCCTCATAAAGAAAATACAAGGTGTTAGCCTCATGTCCTATGCAGGCAGATAAAAAGCTGTATCCCTTTACTGTGTCTCCTACCAGCTATTAAGGGGTGACCAATGCCTAACCTACAAGTCATTCACAGTCCAGCCAGGATGGAGCTGCTAAACATTCGCAAGACAAACAGCAAAAGGGTCACCTGATTTTGGGATCTAAAGCTAGTCAGTGACTCAAACAAAACATGTTGGATAGAGAGATATGTGTCACAGAGATTACCCCTTCTTTGGAAGAGGTTTCCTATTCACAAAAAAGAGCCTTTCCCTAGACCTGTACAAATGCATTTTGGATCAATGGATGAGGAACTGCAAATTTATAATTAGGGTAGTGCCTGTGTCCATTATGGACAGGGGCAGTCTGTAAAATACTCAAGGCATATCCACAAACCTGTGCTATCTTCTTGCCCCTAAGGGCCACATGTTGGGTAAAATTAGGTTATTCTTGCTAGGCTTGTAAGGGCTTTTAAGCTGTTAGCCAAGTAATCTCCTATGAGCCTATGAACCTATGACAGAAGTGAGAAGAGGCAGGACAGTTGAAAATGTTTCATTTTCTCTAGACCCAATGTTGTCCATTTTCATCTGATTCAACTTTTGGGACTCTGATGTAAATTGGATCTGGTCTTGGCACCTTTAAACCTTTGGATTTGGAACTCTGACTCCTACCCTACCCATAATTCCCCTTCTTTCATTTCTTCATCAGATCAGATTACTACAGATCTTGTTTGCCACGTGAAACAGATGCTTGCAGGCGCTCTCGTCTCCTTTTTAGGATAAGTCTTTTACAAACTTTTTTCACTTAGTCTTAATTTCTTATGTATTTATTTATTTATTTGTTTATTTAAACATTTGTTGACCAGGAAAGTCTGACTAGGACACAGCCTATTTTCAGATTTTCAGTGGATGCCCAGGGAGAAATTCTCCAGACGCATGTCTTTGGAAGCTTAAAGCTTTAAACTTGCACCTATCCTTTTCTAGGTGATGTTTAGATAATAGTTAAATATTTCAGTTATATAATTCCATATTCACATAGTGTTAGATTATTGTTAGTTTTAGAAGTTAAAGTTTACTATCAGAGTTAAACCAAAAGACTTTTTACTTCCATCTACGGAGCAGTGAAAGGCCAACCTGTCTCTAACAAACCATTGTGCATCGGTTATCCTATAATATTGTTTTTTGTTACATCCACCATAGTAAGGCAAATCAGCCAAGGTAAAGGCACATTCCACCATGGCCTTTTCCTCTTCACTACCATTTTGGAAATGGCTGGAATTAAGTATTCTAGAGGTACCAACTTGGTCCATGGTCCATACTTGTACGAAACATTACAAACTGGATGCCTTTTGTACATCCAGAGCAAGCTTCACTGGGATCATCCTCCTGAGACTCTTGGACCCTTCTCCTTCCTCCTCCTGGGTGGGTATACTCTGAGAATCTACCTATATGCCAGTAAGGCAGTGTGTTTGTTAAACATTGTAAAATTGTGTAAGTTCCACTTACTAGTAACAGTAGATGTTTGTAGAACACACTGTCTTACTGGTAGTACCCTTCTACCATCCCCCTTTAGTTAGATGTACATCATTTATGGATGGAAGTTGCTGCTGTTTTTTTTTTTTTTAGCCGTCTTTGGTGTGTGTGTGGGGTTGTGTGTGTGTGTGTGTGTGTGTGTGTGTGTGTGTGTGTGTGTGTGTGTGTGTGTGTGTGTGTGTGTGTGTATGGGTTGGCTTTGGTTTGGAACAGAAGGTCCTCACAAATGTTGCATTTTTCCTTCTGTCTTCCATTTGGTCTCTAAGAAAAAAACTGAGGGCAGTATCCTGCTATGGTAGCTGATTGGTCCCTCACAGCCACAGGCAAGCAGAGAAAAGATCCTGAATCATTTGAGAGACTGACAGGGAGGGTAGTAGGGCACTGGACTCATCTGCCAGTAAGACAGTGTGTTCTATGAACATCTACTGTTACAGGTAAGTGGAACTTACACAACTGTATTTTACATGACACTGGTCACCCTCATGGTTTATTTGGCCAGACTTTACATGAGGAAAATTTAATGGTTCCTCAAATCTGTATGGACCCAACACCAACATCCTTTATTCTTCTTCTTGTCTTGGGATTCATAAAAAAAGAACTTCTTTGGTGAGCCAACCAAGTCCAGCAAAACCCAGATCTTCCTCTTTCTCCCCCATTCCAAATGTGTCTGTCATAGCAGATACTCCAGACTTTATCTGGGGGCAGATTCTAAAACTCTCATTGTTCAAGGTGTATGGGAGCCTCATTTCAGGAAGAATGATATAAACCTGAAAGAGATGATGGCCCTGGAAAAGGCAATAAAAGCACTGAATCATTTGTGGATCTGAGGACCATTGTTGCTCATAACACCATGGTGAACTTTGCCCTCTCTTCAGTTTAGTGCGATCTTGGAGTTGGTATATTCAAGTAGGGGTGTTGTGGGGGCCAAAGCCCCCCACTTTGATGGTTTTAGTTTGGCTTCGTTTCGGTGTAC